>NW_018743813.1:340002-1540002 GCF_001683475.1 Chenopodium quinoa | reverse complement strand
TCGGATATACATTGCTCACGTTCTTTCCGTCACTATATTGAGTGATCGGGGAGAGCGTTTCTCCATTGGGTTACTTATTTGCCTCAGTGATTTGGGGCAGGTAGGTCACTTGAGTTAGGCGGAGGTGTCGTATATATGCCCGTATGTTTACAGCTATGGGCAAGGCGATCCTTGTGAGGATTCCGCGGCAACTACTAAAGTGCCTTGGATCTCTCCCACGTGGCATGGTCGTATCCTTGAGGTACGTACTTATCCTTTAAAATTTCTTTTATTCGCCATTTTTGTTTTTTCCTTATTTTTTTTCGTTTCTTATAGGCTTGGGGATATTCGTACCTGTCTTTCTTAACCCCCAAAACGCTCGAGCCTACTCGCTTTCCTATTGGCCATCGACTGGTCACGATTAAGAAGAAGCTAGCCACTTCAGCCGGCGACTTTCGCCAGAGGAACCTTTCGGCGACTCGTGCGTTGGTGATTACTTTAACAACACATAATCATGTTTTTTTTCAATTATTCACTATTGAAAAAATTGTTATTCGTAACGGGGAAAAACAATCTAACCGTGATGGGCGGCGGGCGTTACATATGCGATCGTTACGGATAGAAATAGTTATTTGAAACAGGCAGTATCCGTTACAATAAACAAGTTATTTGTAATGGGCAGATGAAATGCTCGTTACAATAAACAGATCATTTGTAACGGACACCTGTTGTGCCCGTTACAAATAACGCAAAACTGGTGCCTGTTACAAATAATTTGTTATCTGTAACAGTCACATGCTTTGCCCGTTACAATTAATCAACGGGCAAAATATATGCCCGTTACAAATAGTGTGTTCAGCAATTAAAAAATAAAACCAGCACATGCTATACTTATAGCTAGCGTGTTATTTTATTAAACGATGAGAAAAAAAAATTGTATAAATTGTATTTTATACAAGTAATACACTTAATATACAATTAGCAAAAGTATACATTTGTTATTATCGCTATTAACCACAGCTTAAAAAAAATAAATACAGAGCAAAAGCCTACATCAACTCCTGTTTCTTGCCAATTGTACTGTTCGTACTTTCTTACCCGCACTCTCATTTCTTCTAAAGCATACGATGGGCATCCACTGCTCCGCATCTTGCTTTCTTATCATCTCCTCTAATCTAACAGTTGCTGATTTTAGATATTTCTGTTCAAAACATAGAAACATAAATTTAGATATCATTAAAACAAACTCCATGCTTAAAATTTAATCAGATCAGCATACATCTTGTAAGAAATAATTTAGTCAATGTGTTTGATCAAATCTACAAAAGGAAACCAAAAGCTATACGAAGACTTCTAGAGTAAGAAGGACCGCTAATTTTCTATAATCACTAATGTTAGAAAAACAATTTATATCTATTATGGAGAAGTCAAAACATTCATGATACACTCTACATACATCTTTTATCTACAATATCTAATAATTCACTTCAAAATTCCACTAATTGACAATTCTCAAGACACTAATACTTAGAATATATCTTAAAAGACATTCAAATTGGAAAGCCGGAAGACAGCAAAAAATGGATATAGTATGAAGAGTCTTGTTTAGACAGAAAACCATATTGCTTATTTAACAATAAGAAAGAAGCAATGAAAATTCCCAGATCTGAAAATTATATATCCAGAATCAATTGTCAAGGCACTAAACTAGTACAGCAAGCAACTTACCTAAGAGATCTGAAAATTATATATCCATGACTCATGCATGGGCTCTGTCTAAGAAGTAGTAATTAGGGTTATTGGAACAAACCTTTTTACTTTCCAATTCTTCCATTGGAGGGATAAGGAGAAGGTTTTAGAAGGGCGTCCATGGTGTTTTGAGAACAATTTGATTATCCTGAGCGAAGTGGCTGGAGATGAGAAACCAGAAGATGTCACCTTAACCCACTCCCCTTTCTGGGTTAGACTTGAAAACTTGCCCTTTAATCGTCGATCCGATGCGGTGATCAGGGCTTTGACTACTTCGATGGGGGAAATTCTTGAATTTGAAGCAGATGATCTTTGACTGGACAAATATAGGAGAGTTAAATTAAACCTGGATGTGATAAAACCTTTGCAAAGATTTTTGTACATGAAAGGGTACATGAAAGGGAAGGATGATAAGATAATACGAGTTGACCTGAAGTACGAAAGGCTGCCCTTCTTCTGTCTTTTGTGTAGAATAATTGGTCACAGCGAGAAAGATTACGCCAATCCCTCTGAAGAAGAGCAACATATGGGATTTGGGTGGAGTTTACGCTTGAGGGCTACTCCACGGAAAGGCAGGCAGAAGATGATTGAGGAAGTGGAGGAGGTAAAGGAGAGCAGGAAAGTGCTTTTTGCGTGCAAAAATCCTTTGCAGTATAAAGAGAGTGAGGAGTCGAGTGTTAGAGAGCTAGTGGTGCATAAGGAGAAGGAGAAAGGAGAGGTAGAGGTGGGTAGTTCGGGGGGATAATAATTACCAGCCCACCAGAAATTAGGAGTAGTTAGGAGAGTGATCTGTGATGGTGGGGGCAGTGCTACTAGGGGTGTGGAGGCTTTGATTGAGGGGGAGGGGAGGGAGATTGACAGAGTTCAAGAGCAACCCTTGTTCTTGTTCTCAGCTACTGATTTAGGACAGGGGAAATCACTTGTAAAAAAAGGGGTAAAGATAAGGAGGGATAAGGGGTGTGGGGAAGGTAAAGGAGGTAGAGGTGAGTCTCTTGGGAAGCGAAAGGACTGTTTATCAGGGAAAGAAATGGAAGTTGATAAGGTGAACAAAAGGGCTCGTGTTTCTATGCATTGGCTAATAATGAAGTAGCGGGTTTTGGTGTTGACCAAACCCGCGAACAGCCATGAATCTATTGTGCTGGAACTGCAGAGGGGTGGGCAACCCTCTCGCAGTTAGAGCACTGCGTAGGTGGTGTTTGTCTCTTGCCCCAGACTTGTTATTTCTTTTGGAGACAAAAATCAAGAAATGCGAGTCTGAGAATTTGAAAGATAAGCTTGGGTTTGATTTTGCAATTGGAGTGAGTAGTAGAGGTCTATCAGGAGGACTTTGTTTATTCTGGAAGAGTACGAATATTTCTTTTGCTCTTGTCTCTCTTTCCCAAAATCACATATGTGGGGACATTGCAACGACGGATGGTAGTACTTGGAGGTTTATAGGTATCTACGGGTGGCCTGAAATCGGAAAAAAAAAGCCAAAACTTGGAAATTGATTCGAGAGCTATGCAACTCTTTTGATATGGTCCATTGTTAATGGGAGGCAATTTTAATGAAATCTTGCATTATGATGAAAGGGAGGGGAGATCAGTTTCTTAAAGGAGAGCAATGGCTGGCTTTCGTGATGTTTTGGAGGAATGTGGTTTGAAGGATATGGGATACGAAGGACAGTGGTTCACGTGGGAGAGAGGTTAGACCATGGAAACTTTGGTGCGTGAACGCCTCGATAGATACCGCTACAACGAGATGTGGAAAGCTCAGTACCCCGACGTGAGAGTTGAGCATCTGGTGCGCTTAACTTCTGATCATACTCCTATTTTGGCTCGTTTAAAGCATGATAAGCGGAAGAGTAAGCAAGGCAAGAAATCAATAAAATTTTAGTCTTCATGGCTTCTTAAGCCAGCTTGTAAGGAGACTATGAGGAAGGCCTGGGGTAATTCGGTGGGGTTGGATGTTGGTAGAAGGTTGGAGTCAACTCTTGTAGCCTTAAAGAATTGGAGTGGGAATAAATTTAATGACCTTGCCAAGAAAATTGAAGAATCAGAGAAACAATTGAAAGGGGTGCAAAGTAAGCGCATGTCGAATGAGAACCTTACCCATCATGCGAGACTTGAGAAGCAAATTAATGATTTGGGTGACAAGTTGGAAGCACATTGGTATTTGAGATCTAAAGCAGTGGAAATCAAAGATGGTGACCGTAACACTACTTATTTTCACCACAAAGCATCTCAACGGAGAAAGAAAAATGAAATACAAGGTCTTTATGATAAATATGGGGAATGGCGTGTGGAGGAGGAAGACTTTGAGGGCATTGTGGAAGACTTTTATAAGGACCTTTTCACCTCGTCGAACCCATCCTTAGACGATTGTGCGAAGGTTTTGGATGTTGTGCAACCCACCATCACTCCTCTTGATAATGAGTTCCTTCTCTGACCTTTTGACAAAGATGAGATATTTGCGCCCATATGTAAGATGCATCCGTGTAAGGCTCCGGGTCCGGATGGGTTACATGCCATTTTTTATCAGAAATTTTGGCACATTATTGGTGATGAAGTCTCTAGCAAAATTCGTAATATTATCCATGGAAGGGCTTCCCCGAAATCGGTAAATAACACTAATATTGCTCTCATTCCGAAAGTTAATTCCCCCACTGTTTTGTCTGAGTTTCGCCCTATTTATTTATGTAATGTGCTTTATAAAATTGTCTCGAAAGCAATAGTAATGAGGTTAAAATCAATCCTTTCTAGTGTTATTTCTTAAAATCAAAGTGTTTTTGTCCCGAGTAGATTGATCACTGATAATGCTCTTATTGCTATGGAAGTTTTTCATACTATGAAGAAACGGAGTAATAGTAAGAAAAGGAACAATTTCTTTGAAATTAGCTATGAGTAAAGCATATGATAGGGTGGAGTGGTGTTTCCTGGAAAAATTATTACTCAAGATGGGGTTCACGGAGCAATGGGTTGAAGTGGTCATGAGTTGTGTCTCAACAGTGTCTTACTCTTTTATTATCAATCGTAGTGTGTATGGATTGGTTCAACCTTCTCGAGGCTTAAGGCAGGGGACCCCCTCTCCCCTTACCTTTTCATTATTATTGTTGATGCTTTCTCTCCTATGATTAAGAAGGCAACGGATCATAGACTTTTTCACGGAGCGGGTGCTAGTAGGAAGGTGTAGACACCCATTTGTGTCTCTCCAAAACCAAACCCATTGATCAGTACCTTTCGCGTCGAATCATAATCGAATGAAGTGAAAGTGTGGAAAGCCTAGTGTTGCGGATAGTTTTAATTTCTTTTCTCTTCTCTCTATTTTTTGAAAACTTATTTTAAGAAAACAGTCAATCCAGTTTGGTTGGTCCATGATATGGGTCCAATAGTAGTGTAGTTGGATGGGGCTTGACAAGAGCTTTCCAACGATATATTATAAGCCCAATTCCGATGAATGTTGAGAAGTTATGGCCAATTTACTGAACTAGGCCCGTTTTGAGCCTTATATGCGGCCCAATGATCAAAGGGAAGGGCCTAATATATATTTATCATTCCTAATGCAATTAGGAATGATTTTAGTCTTCTAGATTCCTCTAGAATGTTCTTTTCATTCCTAATTCCATTAGCATTGATAAATTGACTTTTGTTGACTTTTTAGAGTTTTAATTAAAATCAAAGAGCATTTTTTAGGAAAATACGATTTTATCCTCCTGTACGGCAATTTTTATCTGATTTCAAGAAAACGCGTGAATTTCTGAAATCAGCGCCAAACGCCAGCTGTAGCGCCTGGCGCTACGCTTGGCGCCTGACGCTAGTGTTGGCGCCAGGCGCCAACAGCCAGCGTTAGCGCTGGTTCAGTTTTTGTTGCGCCAGATTCTGTTTTGATAATTTTATCTTTTTGGCTCATTTTCTCTATAAATAACGTCGTAAAAACTCCGTTTTCATTCACCTACAATCAGTTTTCATTCTTTTCAATAATCATTCGCTTACTCTCAATTTTCTTCTCTCTCTCTCTTTTCCTAAACTAGCTTTTTACATACAAAATTCCGCATTCATTAGATCTGGAAACACCTAGCCATATTCGAAGTTGCCTTCGCCGTAGAAGTGAAAGGTTTAATTTCTGAGGGTTTGGTCCTAAATCTCTATTTCCATTATTATTTAATTTAATTGTTTTGATTTATTATTTTCCTTGAAGTTACTAACGTGTGTATTTTGTTATTAGAAAGAAGTACGAGGCATCAAAGTAAGTGCTTTAATGGTTTTTATTGATGTTATGATGTAGGAATCATGTTTAGGTTGTTATTATGATTCCTAATTCATGTCTAGGGTAAATTTAATATCAAATATGATTGTTACGATGCTTCCTATGTTCTTCCTAATATTTATGATTGTTAGTATCATGTTAGGGCTAAAGGTTTGATTTTTGTTGCTTAGTGACATGCTAGGGTTTTGTTATTAATCTTGTTAGTATCATGCCTAGGATCTTGCTATGCTTTAACATGATTATTATTATTATTATTATGATATTATTATGATTATACTTTATGATTTTATGATTATAATTGTTATAATGATGATTATTTTTTAATTATGATACTTATTATTGTTATTATTATGTTGCTTGATATTTATTGTTATTGCTTGATCACACCTTTTATGCATGTTTAAAGGGAATTCGTACTTGTAATCACGCTTAATAAGATAATTAATACTCTTGTTTAGGGTTAATATGATTATAATTCAAGTGATCGCCAATAATAGATTTATTTGTGCATTAATATAACCAACATAGATTAAACAGGTTTAGGGTTAATCCTATCGATTGCATGTTAGTCAAAAAGGGCACATGAATACGATCAGAATAAAGTAGAGGCCTATTATTAGGGCTGGTTCAATCTCTTTTAGGTTGGATTTGTACCTTCATCCCCGAACCCTTATTTGGTTCAAGACCTTATGGAGTTGACGATCTCTTGGATCGTTAAGGGGTATAACCTTCACCCTGTGAACGGTTCACAAGTTCCTAATAAAAACTTGTTGGCGACTCTTTTGCTCTATTTTCTTCCCTTTTGGACGCCACCGTACTTTAGTGTATGATCACAATGGGGTTCAAGCTAGGGGTTAACGCTTGAAATATTCCCTACAAAAGGGTATGAAAATTTCCCATCTCTTTTTTGCAGATGACAATCTTCTTTTTGCTAGAGCCAACCGCGAGGAATGCTCAAGGATAGTTGATACCCTCAACATATATGAAGCAGCTTCCTGTTAGAAAATTAATTATGAGAAGTCGGAGGTCTCTTTTAGCAAAGGCGTTTGTATGTCAAAACAGGAAGACTTGGTGGATTGTTTGCATATAAGAATGGTAGAGGCGCATGAAAAATATCTTGGCATTCCAACAATTATAGGGAGATCGAAGAAGATGGTTTTAACTGCTCTTAGAGATAGAATCTAGAAAAAATTGCAGGGGTGGAAGGAAACGTTATTATCTAGAGCCGGGAAAGAAGTTCTTTTTAAAGCTGTGATCCAAGTTATCCCTACCTACATTATGGAAGTGTATAGGCTGCCTAGAAATGTGATTGGGGAGATAAGATCTTTGACTGCAAGATTTTATTTGGGGTCATTCTGGTTCTTCTAGGAAGGTTCATTGGCAGAGCTGGGGGTTGTGTTTTCGTGATATGGAAGTTTTTAATAAGGCCCTGCTCGGGAAGCAAGCTTGGAGGCTAATTACCCATCCGGATACACTTTTTAGCAAACTTATGAAAGGGAAATATTATCCGAATGGTGATTTTATAGGAGCTTCTCTTAGTTTAAATGGCAGTCACGCTTGGAAGCGGATTTGGGGAGCAAAATCTCTGGTAAAGGAGGGCTTGATTTGGATTTTCTACGTCAAAGGACTTGTTCCCCATTGTAGAACGAAGAACTAGCTTCTCCAATGACTTTTCTTTGATGGATAATTGCTCCATCTTTTCTTGTAAGGCTAAGGTTTCGGCTTTTTTCTTTTCAGCATTTTTCATCTTCTTAATTCTTCTCTCCTTGGCTTGTTGGGCATTTTCCTCTCTCAAGCGAAGAATTTCTTGTTGAAGTTCTTTGACGGTTGGCATTGTTGTTAAACTAGAATTAGTTGTCGAAGGAAAGTGGTTTGAAAGGGGTTGATCTTTGGGTGGTAAACGTAGAATGCGAGTGCCCGGGGGTCCTCTTTGCCAAGCTTAAAAACCGGCCCTAAAGGAGTACGAAAGGATAAGTAAATCGATGCGCTTGTTTAAAAAGGAAAAAAGAAAAAGACGCAAAATATATTCAAACAGATAACATCGCCCTTAACAATTCTTCAGTGAAATTATTGTTCGGACGAGTCAATTCGTTTTTTTAGAAATCAAAACTGACTCGTCCAGTGGGGGCGCACAAGTGTATCAGTTGCGCGCGGCTGTCGCGCGCAACGAAATCACTTGTGTTGGGAAGGGTCGCGCAACTTCTTGAGTTGCGTGCGCCACCTGCTCGTGAATTTTTTTTTTTTAATTCGAGCGTTTTTTTTTCATCGTGTTTTTTTATTCGATTTTTTTTACTTGACTTTCTTTTTATGTTATCCTTTGAATATGACGCTAAATCACAAAGAGACAACTTTGTAATTGGAAAACTAGACCAAACTAAAAAAGAAAAAAGAAGACTATCCTAACACGTTGCACATAGTCACATAATCACATAAGCATGTCATAAGTCAAGATTCACGCAATGTCGTTGTAAGGTCAAAAAAGGCTTGGGTGTCCAAAGGTACCATACCTTAAGAAACGACGCATAAATCAATCACTCAACGTGTTGACCCATGACATCGCCCTCCCAACATTTTGTTGGTGATATGGGTGGGATTATTGTTATTGATTTCGGGATAAACGCCTAGTGTTGGTGACCCCTAGTCAATGAGCCAATCCCCAATGGTTTAAGTGTGCTATGCTTATGCATGATGCAATGTTTCTTGTTTGGTTTTTACTCTTGTGCAAAAGGAAGATATTATGCGTTCAAGTCTCGCTCTCTAACTAGAGATTATCCAAATTAATTCTCGTTACAAACCATAGGCAACCTAGTGTTGGATACCTTGGACCATAACTACGAATTAATCATGTAACCTCTAAGTCCCCAGTGGAGTCGCCACTATAAGGAGGGTGATCCCATCGTAAGGGGTACTCTCCTTAAATACCCTTGGCCACTTAAAACCCTAGGACTTTATCCTTGTTATGGTGTAGTAGGATTTGAATTCCTGACTGTTTGGGAGACCTTGAATTAGAATTTGATTCTATTATTACACTTTTTTGTAAGAAACAAGTAGGAGTCGCCAATGAGTTTTAAGAAAAACTTATAAACCTCGTTCATGCCTTTCTTCCATGTGGAATTCATGGAATAATTAGCACAAATCATAAGTTTACCCATGCCTAAATTGGTCTATCAACCATAAATGAGTTCGGGAGAGAGGGTACTAAGATAACGTTCCTTTTAGAGGGGAATCGTCATCCTAGCCCTAGTACGGCCTCTACTAGCTCTTCCTTTTTTTACAATTTCATCACCAAACAATATATGCAACGCGATACATAAAACTATGTTAGTAGATTTTATTTACAATCATTAATTCACGTAGGAATTACATCGTAATGTCGTTATTCTTATTTAATTAAATTCGTGAAAAGGACAAGAAAATAAACAAGATTCGCCTTGGCTTAAGTGATCAGCCAACAATTATTTAATTCAATCCTAATCTTTATTTAACGCAAGATACTATGTGGAATTGATTAATTAATTATTTTAAAGGTGATCAAACAACACTAATTAATTAATTAAAGTCCTTTTAAACAAGAAAATAAAGGTGATTTAACTAAGTGCTCGGGAATTTACCACTTCTCTTTGCTAGATCTCCGTTTAGAACACTTATGGACTCCTTCTTGTTGGGGAACCTCCACCGTAGTAAAAAAGTATCGAAAGGGTGAGTGTTAAGGACAAGAGGGCTAGGTTGCACAAGTTCACAAGTTATTTCGCCAGAGTTTTAGGTTAATTTCTGTCTGTTTAATCCTCAGTTTAAGCTCGTATTTATAGGGAATGATTAGGTTTAGGTTTTCGAGCATTCTGCCATAGCAAGTGTCGCACGCAATATATTAAGTTGCGCGAGGCATCCCAGCGCAAGTGATAGAGTTGCGTTGCTATGTGCAGCGCAACTAATTATCTTGCGCGCGAATTTATGGTAAGATTCGATTTTATATTTTCCGTATAATTCTGAATAATTCTGAATCTTCTGTAGCGCAACTCTGAAAGTTGCGCTGAGTGTCACGCGCAACTGAATAAGTTGTGCGCGGCAGTCCAGCGCGACTCTGTGAGATGCGCGCGGCTTTTCCAGTGGCAGCACTAAGATTTAACCTAGGCGCTCCTAAATCCGTCATTATTAGGGTTTAAGCACGGGCTTAAGCCTCATTATGATCGGGTTTAGGTAATTGGACCTTTTATTTGGATTTTTCTTTTCTTTGGGCTAGTCTTTTGTGTTTTGTGGCTTAACCAGTTATCCATAAGTATTCTTCACTTCGATCCAACACGAAGATGGTTTTATTTATCGTCATTGCACTTTCTGTCGGGACAGGAGGCCAAAAGTAGATGACTACAATAATTAAGATATTTTAGAAACTCGTAGACGTTTCTAATTTATCATAATTAGTTTAGCAATAGGATTAAACCTTTGAACCCTCCACGTGATTATTGGGCCGTAGGTAAAATCCGGTTTGAACCCAGTTTAGTATTTTGGCCATAAGTTCCTCATTATTCATCGGAATTGGGCTTATAATATATCGTTGAAAAGTTCTTTTCAAACCCCATCCAACTACACTATCATTGGACCCATATCATGGACCAAAATAAACTGTAATGCACGTTTTTCAGAAATAGGGTAAGAAAAGAAATGTTTTCAAAAACAGAAAGAAGAGATATTTTAATAAAAACATTCTCATCACTAGACTTTTCACACTTTTGCTTTGTTCGATAAGCAAATGACATGAAAGGTATTAATCACTGGGTTTGGTTTTGGGGAGACACATTTGGGTGTCTACAGTCGTCGTCTTAAGAAATTGTCGCGATTCGCTGCTTCTTGTTGTTGTGCGACAACTGCGGCGTGTCACGCTAGACTTAACTCCTGCGCGCCGACTAATTTGTTGCTGACGAATAGATTTTTGTGAGGATTAAAGTGGCCTCACCCTATAAAGGGTTACCTAAGTATCCTTTCCTAAGGAATCAGGCTAATTGTAGCTCTCTTAAGTTATCTTACTCAAGTAATTATGGGTAGTACTCCTAAAGTTGATCAAGATTGGTCATATTTGAAAATTCATTGCTATCCATGTCAGTTAGTTTTGCGGCACCTCCTGATAGGATAGTCTTGACAATGTATGGTCCGGACCAATTAGGCCTAAATTTGCTTCTTAGGTCTGGAACACTCTTCCTTAATGCTTTTAACACCAAGTCTCCTACCTTGATGTTTCTTGTCTTGACCTTTTTGTTAAAGTGTCTAGCCATACGAGTTTTGTAGCATTGAGTATGATGTAGAGCTTCTATTAGTTTTTCATCAAGTAAAAATAGCTCTTCATATCTTTCTCTAGTCCATTCGACTTCATCGAGTTTACTTTCCAACGCAATGCATAGGGAAGGTATTTCTAGCTCTACAGGTTGTACGACATTCATTACATAGACTAAGGAGAATGACGTATTTCCTATTGATGAGCGAATTAACGTGCAATAACCCCAAAGAGTAAAGTGGAGTTTGTTAGGCCAATCCTTGTAATTCTCTGTCATTTTCTCGATAATGGTCTTTAAGTTCTTATTGGCTTCCTCTACTGCGTCATTCGCTTGAGGCCTATATGGGGAAGAATGATGGTGTTGAATACCATAATTTTGTGGCAATTCTTCACATTCTGCTTGAAAGTGAGTTCCATTGTCACTTATCATCTCATGTGGGACTCCATATCAACATATGATGTTTCTTTTGACAAAGAGTGCTACATGCTTTGCAGTGAGGTTTGTGTATGATGCTGCTTTGACCCATTTTGTAAAATAGTCGATTGCTACTAGAATGTATTTGTGACCTCCTGTCCTAGGAGGGGTAATATTTCCAATAATATATATTCCCCATGTTTAGAAGGGCCACAGTGAAGTGTAAGTGTAAAGGAGGGATGGAGGAATATGTTGCAAGTTAGCTTATATTTGGCATTTAGGACATCTTTACACAAAGTGGTAACAATCCTTATTCATAGTAGTCTAATAATACCGTTCGCGCATTATCTTTTGGACTAGCATCTTGCACATACTCCTTCGTGGACTATACTCATAACCCTTTGGGCTTCCTTTTTGCCTACACATAAGAGAGCTTGACCTTTAGGTACCCTTTTATGTAGCTCATTGTTAATGAGTATATATTGGGAAGCTAAAAGCCTCAGGGCTTGTTTTTCTCCTTTGGTAACATAGTTGAGGATGTCTGTATACTAGGGTCCTTTTTCTTCCTCTTCTTCTTGGAAAACTTCACTGTTTTGGGTGTTTTTGTCCCTCGAGAGAGTTACAACTCAAAGACTAATTGAACACGGCCTGTACCTGCAAAATAACGGAGACTCCGAGTATTTGAGCTCCGCCTCCGACGATCAAGTTAGTACTTAAATATGAGTAGGAGAAAGTGCGGAAAATGAAAGGAAATCTTCTCGAATTCCGAGATCAAGAGTTCTCTGATGTGAGAAAATGTAGGGTAGCTAGGTGTAACAAATGATTGAATGTGTCCCAAAATTGGGGGATATCTCCCTATTTATAGGGTTATTAGAGAACGTGCCCTCTCTTAGGTTACTTGACCTAGATTTGGTGGGCTGCGTCGTTTTGCGGCGTTCTTGGAAATTGGGCCTAGAAGGCCGCAATTTTTGGAAAGCATATGTGGATGACACGTGTCAGCTGGTAATTGGCCCAAATGGACCAGTTTATTCTTAACACGTGCCCCTTTCTGATTGGTCCACATGGACAGGGTATTTTTACCCAAAACAATTTCCCCTCATAGGTGGCACGTGGCTGCACGTGGTGCATGTGACACACGGCATTCAGTGAATGGTAAACTGTAAAAACCATTCATCTTCTAGGTTATGACGGGGATGCCTCCATTTTTTCCCTTCTATAATTAGAATGTTTTACTCCCTCTCTCTCCTCATTTCACACCAAAGTATTTGAATTTTTATAGAGAAGCTCTGCATCCGTCTGCTGTGAATTTACGTTTTTTCCGTTTGCATTTCGAGGAGCACAACCGGTCATCGCGTGTAGTAGTTTTTAGATTTTTAGAGCTAAGTTTAAAGGTGACCTCCTATACTCCTTTCAAGCTTTTTATACTTTTCTGCCTGTGTAGTTAGCCTTCAAAAACAAAATGGACTCTCCATCGACCCACACAACGTCGCCTTGGTCATTTAGCCGGTCTCCTTGTACGGCTGAATCTAGAACCGGGGGTGCCTTTTCTAGACAATCGGACCTACTTTTGTCATCCCCTAACATATCCATCTCTAAGTCTATGCAGGACACAATACCAAGAGTTAAGCAGACGGCTAGGAGGCGGCGTACTAAAAGAGTGCCCGCTAATGAAGTTATTCCTGATGAGGAATACGAGGGTTTAGAAGAGGAGCAGGCGGGTTCTTTTCTGGATGGCACCTCTTTAACCCCTAGTGACACAATACTGTAAGAGGCAGACGGTGAGGATGATTCCTCTTCCTCAAGGTCTAATAAATATGGGTCAGGCGACGAGGAACCCACCGAGAGATCCGCCTCAGAAGCATCGGGCTCTAGCGAAGAGAATATGGCGGCTAACAACCAGCAGCCGCCTAAAGGACCAAATTAGACCAATCCCATGGAAACTAAGATGCTTCTTATAGACTTAGATGTCATGCAAAGCAGCTTTAGGGCCTTTGCAGAGATGTATCCGGTAGGGGAAGGCTGGAGAATTGAGGTTCCGCCGCGTGAGGCAACGATTTCCTGGGAGGATGATGTTAATAATGTCGACAACTATTTCGGCTGCTATGAAGCCATGATTAAAGCCGGCATCCGCTTTCCCTATTACAAAGGATTAAAAAGATTTTGAAGGGATATGACTTGGGCGTCTGGCAGCTTACCCCAAATTCGTGGATAAATATTTTGAGCTATATCGCCGCCTGCGAGTTTCAGGACATAGAGCCTAGTTTCTCTGTCTTTGCTCATATGCACTATATGAGCAGGGTTCAGGAGGGTATGGGGCGTGGTACACTCTTACCATACACCCGTTGTATCTAATGTCCCTAGACAAGCCGTCCAAGTGGTCCGACTAGAAGGAGAGATTCTACTTGATCTCTTCTCCAACACTGGGACACAACCGGTTTATACGCTGGTACAACTAGGATCCGACGCTACTTGGGAAAAAGTGTGCCCTTCCTCGAATGTCATCCAGGAAATATGAGCAGATAATGGAGTCGAGCTATTTCGAGACTGTAGACACCCATTTGTGTCTCCCCAAAACCAAACCCAGTGATGAGTGCCTTTCACGTTGAATCACAATCGAATAAAACGAAAGTGTGGAAAGGTCTAGTGTTGCGGAAAGTTTTATTTCTTTTCTTTTCTCTTCTCTCTGTTTTTGAAAACTTTATTTTAAGAAAACAGCCAATCCAGTTTGGTTGGTCCATGATATGGGTCCAATAGTGGTGTAGTTGTATGGGGCTTGTAAAGACCTTTCCAACGATATATTATAAGCCCAATTCCGATGAATATTGAGTAATTTATGGCCAATTTACTAAACTGGACCCGGTTTGAGCTTTAAGTACGGCCCAATGATCTAGGGGAGGGCCTAATATGATTTATCATTCCTAATGTAATTAGGAATGGATTTGGTCTTCTAGAACATTCTAGAAGGTCGTATCATTCTTAATTCAATTAGGATTCTTTTGAGTTTTAATTAGATCAAATAGCATTTTCGACTGAAATTATATTATTTTATCTTCCAGTACGGGAAATTTATCAGATTTTTGAAAACGCGTTGAAATCCAATATGGCGTCCAACCCCAGGCCTTGGCGCCTGGAATCAGGATTAGCGCCAGACGCCAGCCATTGGCGCCTGGCACTAGCCACTGGTCCTGGCGCCAATGAGCCAGGGCTGGCGCCAAGTTAGTTTTTCGATCTTCAGACTCTGTTTTGAAAAATTATCTTTTTTGGATGTTTTTCTCTATAAATATCGTATCAATTATCATTCATCTCCAATTATCATTCATCAACAATCACTTTATGATTCACCAATTCTCTTTATTCTTAAGTTCTTCATCAACTCTCTTTTCATCTACATCATTCATTCATCAATTTTCAATAACATTAATCTTTTAGCATTCTGTTCTATACCTTACTTTTTCATACAAAATTCCGCATTTGCAAGATCTAGAAACACCTAGCCATATTCGAAGTTGCCTTCGCCCTAGACGTGAAAGGTTTTATTTTCTGAGGGTTTGGTTTCAAATCTCTCTTTCAATTATTTAATTTAATTGTTTTGATTATTATTTTCCTTGAAGTTACTAACGTGTGTATTTTGTAATTAGAAAGAGGTACGAGGCATCCAAGTAAGTACTTTGATGGTATAATTGATTTCATGATGTAGATATCATGCTTAGATTGTTATTTTGATTCCTAGTATCATGTCTAGGGTATCTTTAATATTAAGTATGATTAAAAGTATGATGCTTCCTATGTTCTTCCTAATATTTATGATTATGATTAATTATTGATTATTATTATGTTGCTTGATACGCATATTATTATTGTTATTGCTTGATCACCTTTTATGGCAAGTTAAAGGGAATTGGTATTTGCAATCACGCTTAATACGATATTAATAATCTTGTTAGGTTAATTATGATTATAATTCAAGTGATCGCCAATAATAGTTTATTTGTGCATTAATATTCAACCAACATCAATGAAACAGGTTTAGGGTTAATCCTATTGATTGTATGTTAGTCAGAAAGCGCACATGAATACGATCAGAATAAAGTAGAGACCTATTATTAGGGCAGGTTCAATCTCTTTTAGGTTGGATTTGTACCATCATCCCCGAACCCTTATTTAGTTCATGACCTTATGGAGTTGGCGATCTCTTGGATCGTTAAGGGGTGTAACCTTCACCTCGTGAACTGTTTATAAGTTCCTTAAAAACTTGTTGGCGACTCTTTTGCTCTATCTTCTTCCCTTTTGGACGCCACCGTACTTTAGTGTATGATCACAGTGGGGTTCAAGCTAGTGGGTTTTTTAAAGGCTTGAAATTATTCCCTACAGTTTTTGGCGACTCCACTGGGGAGGATTTCTATTTTAAAACCTGAATTTATTTCGGCAATGATTTAGAGTGAGTGGATGAGACTCGAAAAGTTCTAAGTATTTCATGTGCGTAATTTTGATTAACATTATTGTCATATGCATAAAAAGGTTCTCATTGGAAGGACCATCCGTAATGAGTCAAAAACATAGGATTTTACACGTAGGAAATTTGAGAAATGTCTTTCACAACTAGGACTGAAATAACACTGCGCGAAACTGGATGATTTTATTGAGCACAGAAAGCTGCTGAGGCATGTGGGAAGTAGCGTCAGGGTCCAGAGCTTGGCGCCAAACTTTTAGCCGTAGCGCCAGACGCCAGTATTGGCGCCAGGCGCTACAGTTAAAAGTTGGCGCCAGTCTCTATTTGCTGGCGCCAATTTCCCCCAATACCGAGCCAGAAATATGCGTTCTAATTTCGACCGGTTTTTCGTATTGTTTGCTCGATCCTACTTCCTGATTGAATTTTTTCTCACTTTTCTGAAACCCATATGTGTTCTACATATGGACATAACCCTCTGGGAATTCATGCTCTATCTACCCGATTGAACGCTCCTGGCAACAAAGGGTACATCTGAGAGGTTGAATTCACCAAACCATGGAAGCGAGTTTTTTTTCTAAAAACTCGCGGTGTTCTATCCACACGCGTTAACCCTTCACGGTTAGGCTTCTACGCGGTGCATCTGGACAATTAAACATGGACCCTGTTTGACTAAAACATATCCCGAACTTTAGAGAACTAGAGCCATGGTTAGGTTGCGAACTCATTGCATCATATTGTGCTTACTTGCCTAATTGTGCATTATTTGTTGTGCATATATATTCTATGCTCCTCCTAACCGTTAGTTGATTTGTGTTGAGATTATAATTAATGACTTAAAGAACTCTGCCTAATTAATTAATTAATTAATTAATTAATTAATTCGAGTCAATAAAGTTTTTTTCTTCTTTTAATCGGAATTGACCTAGTACGACTTTAGGCATACCCCAGTTGACTAATAATATCGAAAACAGTCCTAGACCGAGGCTCCAGTATTGGTGCCAAAATCTGGGCTGTAGCGCCACTGTATGGTGTGTAGCGCCAGACATTTACTAAAAAGTCTGGCGCCAACCACCATATTGTGACGCCAGTCCTGTCGCTTGGCCGACAGTTCGGATTATTTGTCGAGTCATCACCTAATGTCTAATTAATCAGTTTCCTGTTTAATTCGGTTAATTTTGCCGGCAATAATGCTTAATTGAATTAATATTCGAGTTTAGGCACTAAGTCCCATGGTCTTACACAAGAGTCCAAGCATGTCACTTACACTCAATACACACACTAATACACATGTCTTGACCATGATTAAGGGAGTCTTGTGCGCGCGCGTTATTTTTTCGTCATTTTTTTAGGGGGGTAAGTCGGATATTAATCCTCCAATAAATAATAGTACTTAAGTTCCCTAAACACATGTACATTATTGCTCCCTAAATATGCATACTTTTTTTAAAATAAAAGCCATAAAGTCAAACTGATTCGAGTTAAGTAATTAAAACGCAAACTTGCTTAATTTACAGCGCGTGGTCAAGAAAGAAGGGCGATTAATCAAAGATAACCTCTTCATACAAGTCCAAATTTTCGACAAACCTATAGCTCGCAAGAGGAAAGCAAGAGTTATAATGGCAACTCAGGAAGAAGTTAATGATCTCAAGAACCAACTGGCTACTGTAACTGAGACACTGAAGCTTTTCGCACTTAAGATCGAGGATCCCGCAAAGCAACAACAAATGGACCTCATGAAAGAAAGCCTAAGCAAGTTGTCCAGTGACTACAAGTTTCAAGAACTCACATGCCAAGGGGTCTCGGTGGATAAGGATCTTCTTCCGCATAAGTTCAACGCCAACGACATCCCAAAGTTTAGGGCAATCGACAACCCCTACTTCCATCTAAGGGCATTTGAAACAATAATGAGTATCAAGGGTATCGATAAAAATGTTTTCCCTTCTCTGTTCTCGCTATCTCTCGAGACCGTTTGCCAACAATGGTTCTTTTCTCTTGAAAAATAAAAGACCTCTACCTGGGAATCCATAGCAAACGCTTTCGTCGATAGGTACAAGTGCAACGTTCAAGTCGAACCTGACCATAGAGAACTTGAAATCCTCAAACAGAAGGAGAATGAAGGCTTCACATCTTTCTTTAACAAGTGGAGAGAAACCTCAGCTAAAATGATTGAGGTACCAAGTGAAAAAGAGTCTGTGAGATTGTTCATTAAAAATCTCCAAGAAAAATATTCAAAACATCTTAAATATCAAAATAACCTTCACACCTTTAAGGTTGTTTATGATATTGGGATTAATATTGAAGATGACTTAGTGAAATCTAAAGCTGCCAACAATAACTCCAATAGTGGCTGGAAAGGAAAGAAGAATGACAATCCTTCTTCTTCCAAAACCGCCCACTCAAATAATGTTAGCACCTTTAATCTAGGAGAAGTCCTCGCCATGAACAACCAAGGACAAAAGAAACCGTTTAGGAGAAACTTCACTCCTATTGGCATGAGTTATGACACCGCGTTTGATCGGCTAAATGCAAAAGGTCTTATAATTCCCATTGGACCATTTGGAGATCCACCAGTCGAGAAGAGGTCGCCTAATTGGAACCCCAATGCACATTGCAAATATCATCAAGGTAGGGGCCATTCTACTGAAAGTTGTTGGAAGCTTAAGGAAGCTATACAAGACCTAATTGACAGTAATAAGCTGTCGTTGCCTCCTGCCAGTAAAAAACCGAGTATTAACAATGCACCTCTAGCTCACACATTGGCTATCTCCGATGAAGAAGGCGAAGTTGACCCCTCATCTCTTATTAAGCCTGTCAAAGTGGCCAATGTCGAAGAGGAAGAAGAACAGACCTTTTTCGATGTCGAAGATAATCTTCCAGAACCAGTAAAAGAGGTAGAAATACGAATACTCACACTATATCTGAGGGAGACATCGCAACTGTTACATGACACTCTCAAAATTTTGAATGAACTTCGCAAGGAATATGATGAAAAACCTAAGAGAGAATTCACACCAGTAAAAACGACTTATGAGGCAAAACACTTTCCCTTACAAGTCACCGAAAGACCCAAGAAGAGAAATAAAGTTTATACTCCAATTGGGATCCTGTATGCACAAATGTTTAAAATGCTCTCCGAGAGTGGCAAGGTCAAACCTCTCGAACCGAGACCATTTGAATCATTAAAAAGGACAGATAGATATTACTGTCAATACCATCAGTCAGGAGGACACACCCTAGAAAACTGCTTCAAGTTCAAGGATTTGGTGCAGAAAATGATTGATAGAAAGGAATTAGTCCAAGTTCAACAAGAAGAGGACATAAATGTTAATGGAGTATGGGACAGTGATGAAGAAGATGTCTATCTAAAAGACATAGCAGGACCTTCACCTTTTGTATCATACACCACGGACGACGTTTGGGCTGAAGAAGATTCATCAATAGACGTCCTCACAAGATCTGGGAGAATACAACCTCCTATTTCAACACAACCCATGCCTATTGTACAACAAGTTCCCATACCTATCATCGAAGACAATGACATCGTTAAACAATTCAAGAAGACAAAAGTTGAGATTAATGTATGGAAGCTTTTAGCAACATCTTGAGAACATAGATAGGCTGTGATGAATGCCTTGGATAAAATCGGGATAGATTCTGACACCACTCCTGAGGGAAGAGCTAACTTCCTCACGAGTTATCTCCCTAGTCCAATGAATCTAATCACCTTCTCTGATAAAGATTTACCCCCGGAAGGTGACAAGCACTACAAAGCGTTAAACCTTACGGTGGTCTGCAAAAGAATGAATGTTCCCATGACTCTTGTAGACAATGGATCGGCTATTAATGTCTGTCCACTTAGGACTGCAAGGATGCTCGGCATAAAGGATGAGGATTTAACTCCGTCCACACAAGGAATAAGAGCTTATGATAATACTCGACGTCAAGCTCTTGGCAAAATAACCCTAAATGTGACGGCAGGAGCAATAGAACATGCTACTACTTTTCAAGTGGTAGACATCAAAGCCTCATTCAATCTGTTGTTAGGACGCCCTTGGCTCCACGATCTAAAGGCCGTCCCTTCATCTCTCCACCAACAAGTGAAAGCTATAGTTGGAGGAATCCCCATCACCATTGATGCTTCGCCAATGAGGATCAAATCAATAGAGAATCTAATCATCAACGTGGAGCACGACGAAGATGATGAAGACCTATGGGGCTTTAACGAAGAAGTCTCCTTAATCCAAGAGGATGAAAGGACATCTCTTTGCCACGACCCCCATTCCAACATGATTATCAACACTATGTTATAGAAACAAGGACACTTCCCTGGGATGACCTTAGGAAAGAAGAAGGGGATAGCAAAATCGATAGAGTCACCTGGCCTCCCTAAACTAGATACTTTCGGACTTGGTTTCGAACCGACTCGGAAAGATCTCAAGCGAGCCCTGGACAAATTGAAAGCACGTAGGGACGCTCGCATTCAAAAGAAAGCAATTCCGATGGATGAGTACCCTCTTACGCTTAATGGTCAGTTTATAAAAGAAGGAGAGGACTATCCATGCCATGAATTTCCCAAACCATTTGTTGTAAATGGCATACGACAACCAGGATTCGAGATTTTCTTGGATTGCTACTTCATTGACGAAATCCCAACTCCCGTCCATAAGGAGAAAGCACCTCCATGCTTTGACTTTAACGTCATGGGATTATTGTTTGGGCGAGATAAGATTGAGCCAGTTTATGAGGAAGATAACTCCTCACTCATTCAAACGGTCCTACAAAGCGAAAACTTCGACCCTTAATTACTCCAGCTGAAGGATTACTGCAAGGGTGGCGCAAGACTATCAAGGTGACTACTCCGAGTGGAAGGGGGATATCGATCACGACTAGACAAGGGCCGATGTTTGAAGAATCGTCAGAGTCAGAGTTAGAGTCAGAGTCAGAATCTGAGTCAGAGTCTTTCCCTGTAGAATCTTCTAAGTCTTTAGGTATAACGCCTCCCCTTCCTATTTCTTCTCCTAGGATAGTTAGTGATCCAGTCCATGAGGACATATCACTCTTTGATGTAATGATCTTAGAGTATAATAATATCGCTCATTCTCCTTACTTCTCGTGTTCTTCCCTAACCCAAGATGATGAACATGGCTTAGCTAACGATGAAAAAGATAAAGAATTTATTAAAGCAATGGAAACACTTGAAAAGAAAGCACCATTAATTGAAGAGACTGAAACAGTTGACATCTCAAATGATTCAACAAATAAAAGAGAAGTTAAAATCGGACTAACATTGAATAAATGACAAGCGCACTTTAGGGCGCTCTTTAGAGCATATTTTAGGATGATTTTGGATGTATTTGGGGCCGTTTTGGCCGATTATTACCTTGTTATGCTTACGTTCCCCATATTACGTGCTTCACAGGTTTTTGGTTTGTTTTTGATGTGTTTTCAAGTAATATCAATCGAGTTTAATCGGATCACGAGCCCTTGATGCGTAACCGAGCTAGCCTTGACCGAAGTCCGAGGAGTTAAGGAAGTTCAAGTGTCGTGCATTGATTACATAGCACAGGCAGCACGACCGTGTTACCATAGGCACACCCGTGCTGTCCTATAAGCAAGCAACCCCAGGCCATTAGCACGGCCGTGCCAGATGTTGCCCGTGCCCGTGTCAGCTTCAGTATGAGCCTTGTGCTAGAGCATATTCAGCACGACCGTGTCATTTTTAGCACGGACGTGCCAGGAAGCTGCACGGTCGTGCCATATATAGCACGGCTGTGCCAAATTGGAGAAGAAATCCGGTTTACCTACTGACAAGCTAGCACGGCCGTGCCAAATACAGCACGGTCGTGCTGATCCAGGGTTAACTGCGCGCTTGACTTCTCCGAATTAGAAGACGTATATAAGGCCCGACTTTAAGAGATTTAGAGATAGTTTTAGAGATAGTTTTTGAGAGCCTTTGTAGAGAGTTATAAGAGAACGTTCTTAGTATTAGAGATTCATTAGTTTTCTTAGAGATATTTCTAGCGATTTTAGTTTTCTTGGATTGATTTGAAGCAAGATTTGTGAAGAATCTTTGTGTTATTCATTGACGACGGATATCAAAGTTCTGAACTTTTCCATTGATTCGCATCAATACAATTGGTATTATTCATTCTTGTTTATTAATCAAGCTTTATTATTCCTTAATCAGAATTCATGTTTATATCTATTATGCTTTTGGAATTCGTTATTACTTTGATTATGAATATGTTTGAGTAGTCTCCTAGCTAGGGTTTCGGGATGAAACCCGGCCTAGGTAATCTATGTAATTGAGGATTGATTTTGATAAACGGATTGTGATTAAATTGATTATATGTGATTGCATGTTAATTCATTATAATAGGAGTAGCTAACCTAGAATCTTGAATTTGATTGCATGATATTCTTGATTTGAACAAGAGATTGTGAATTGAGTATTTCATTATTGAATGTGGTTTGATTATGTATCGAGTAATGTTAAGTGCATGAGAAATCCAAGCTTAGTATTGCCCGTTGTCTTCCTATCACATGATATTGATCAGACTTATAGTCTTTGCATATCCCGTTTGTCTCTGTAATTCCTTGTTGCTTAGTTACCAATGGTTAGGCGGATTCCCGTTCTCCCTAGTGTCTTAGTTTATTGATTTATTCCATCTTATTAGTAGTATTTTAGAACACCATTTTCCATTGATTTCGAACTAGTTTAGGTTTAAGATTGATTTGCAATTACTCTCGTTCCTCGTGGACCGAACCTTTATTTGCCATTGTACTTGGTTATAGGGTGTTCGTATAAGTATTGTTTGATTGAGAGTTAGATTGTAGCGACCGATTTAACCCTCGTCAAAATGGCGCCGTTGCCGGGGAACGGTGTTTGTTAATTGCTTTTTGATTTCTTGAGTCTAGTTCATCATAAAAAAAAAGCACAAAAAGATTTTTCCCTTTTGGCTACACTTGTAGCCCTGCTATTTAATTGGTTTGGTTAGTGTGTATGCGCATGTCTAAACAAAGAGAATTAATACCCTTCGATCCAGAAATCGAATGAACTTTGAAGAGCAATCGTAAATCTCGATTGACATCATCTAACTCTCAAGGAAAGGAACACAACACACAACAGGTTCCAATGGAAGACATACCGCGCCAACCTAATCGGCCAGCACCACGACCCCTTAAGGAGTTGGGAACTCCTAGGGCGTATAGAGCTTCAAGTGGGATTGCTCCACCCACTACTGAGGCCAATGATTTCGAGATCCGGCCGGATATGATCACCCTCATCGAGAGAAGGCAGTTTAGTGGTGCCAAGCATGAGAGCCCTTTGGCTCATTTGAACGAATTTGAGAAGTACTGCAATTCCATCAAGGTTAATGGGGTGAATCAAGAGTTCGTGAGATTGAAGCTTTTCCCCTTTTCACTTATTGGGAGAGCTCTCGAATGGTTAGAGAAGGAGGTGAAGCCGAACTCTCTACACACTTGGGATGATGTCACGACAGCATTCTTGGGAAGATTTTATTCCCAAAAGAAGACGGCCGATGCTAGAGCTTTGATCCAGGGATTTCGGCAAAGGAGTGGGGAGTCAATCTACGAAGCATGGGAAAGGTACAAGGAGTACCAAAGAGAGTGCCCACACCACAGAATCCCAACATATCAAGTTTTACAGATTTTCTATGGAGGATTGAGTCCTCAAGGGAAGACCAGTTTGGATGCGGGAGCAGGTGGCCCCATTATGAACAAAACCGAAGAAGAAGTCATTGATATCATAGAAGATGTGGTACGACACCACATGGATTGGCAAGATGGAGAGCGAGAGGCCACGAGCAAGAGTGGAGGAGCGGTCTATTCGGTAGACCATCTTAATGCAATCGGGAATTTGACATCGCAAATTGTAAATCTAGGTAAGGAAATGTCAATTATCAAAGAGAAGCTCAACGCTCCACCGCATCAAAATCTTCCATCCCATTCTAAGGGAGCAGATATGCACTCTAACTCTAATAATATGCCTGCTGGATGTATATTCTGTGAAAACTGTGGGTCTTATGACCATGATACCTCTGCCTGCAACGTAGATTCCCAATTTCAATCCAACTATAATGATGGTAATGAGTGTGATAATGAACAAGTCAATGCCTTGTCTTATGATAATAGACCTAGGAATGACAATAACAGATATTTACCACCTAACCAAAGAGGGAACAATTATAATCAACAGGGTAACAATTCTGACTACCAACAGCAAAACCAGTGGGGAAATAGGAACCAAAGGGACCAAAATCCCCAAGGGTCCTATAATCAACATGGTAATTTTGGTAATCAGAATAATTACCAACAAAATGCAGGTAATCAAGGGCAATACAATCAGAACATGAATGCCAATAACAGGGGAAATTGGAATAACAATGGTAACAGGAACAACTTCCAAAATAAAAATCCCCAACAGTCTAATGCGCGTGGTTCCCGAGCCTCTAATGAACACTACAATGCTCAAGGACCATCGCAAAGGACTAGTTTGGAGGAGATGGTGGAAGCACAGACCAAAATGTTCAGCACTTTCATGGCCACCAGTGACAAAAAGTTTAATGAAGTGATGACACATAATAAAATGCTTGAAACCCAGATTTCTCAGTTGGCTAGTGCTATAAAGGATGGGGTTGGAGTGTCAAAACTCCCACCTCAAGGTATTGACCCTAAAAACTCTGTAAATGCTATCACCACTAGGAGTGGAAAGACATTGAGGGGGAGCGATGAAGTAGTACCCCCTAGGAGTCAATCTGTGACTACACCTACCACTGATACTGTTATAGAGAGTGAGGAGGAGAGGACCGGAGAGAATGATAAAACTGTAGAGGTCCTAAATGAAAAGGAATTAACACAAGTCAAAGAACCCAATCTACTGCAAAAACTTCCTGACCCCCATAAGTTTGTGAGACATAAGTTGGATGTTAAATTCGGTAAGTTTTTAGAGACTTTGAAGCAAATTCACCTTTCCATACCATTCACCGACGCTATAAAACAAATGCCTAACTATGCTAGGTTTTTGAAAGATATTTTGAGTGGCAGGAGGAATTGTGATGGGGTGGAAACTGTTAACCTCACCGCGAATTGTAGTGCAATCATCATGAACAAGATGCCTCCCAAATTGGGAGACCTAGGTAATTTCTCAATCCCTTGTGCTATTAATAAAATGAAAATTGATAATGCATTATGTGATCTTGGGGCTAGTGTTAGTCTTATGCCATATTCTGTATATCAAAGATTAGGGGTAGGAGAACTTCTTCCTACAACATTACCCTACAGTTAGCTGATCGTTCGATCAAATTTCCTAAGGGTAAGGTAGAAGATGTTCCCCTACGAGTTGGGAAATTTGTGATACCTGTGGATTTTGTAGTTTTGGAAATGGATGAAGATAATCATATACCTATTATTCTTGGGCGACCTTTCCTAGCTACCTCTGGTGCTCTCATTGATGTGAAGAGTGCCAAGATTTCTTTAAAGGTAGGAGAGGAGGTCCTTGAATTTGATCTGAACAAAAGCATGCAATATCCTTTGTCTACTTCCGAAAACTGCATGATGATTGACACTATTGATTCGATTGTCTCTAGTATGCATACACTATTGCTTTCTACTAACCATGATCTTGAGCCAAGTGATACCGATGAGAGCAGGTACATAGAGGAGCAAATGCTAGAGGAAGATGATGGTGATAACGGTTTCAAGGAAATTACACCCATGTATGCACTTGCTATGGCCACCACAAAAGAGGTAAACGAGGCCCCTAAGGTAGAATTGAAACCTCTACCATCACATCTAAGGTACGAATTTCTTGGTCTTGATTCAAGTTATCATGTCATTGTGAATTCTTCTTTAGATGCGGATCAAACTCGGAAGTTGTGTGATGTATTGAGAGAGCATCAAAGTGCCATAGGCTATACCATTGATAACCTCAAGGGTATTAGCCCCGCTATATGTATGCATCACATAACTCTCGAGGATGGTGCGAGGCCTTCTATTGAGAGGCAGAGGAAACTCAATCCTCAAATGGGGGAGGTGGTGAAGAAAGAGATCACCAAACTCCTTGATGCAGGTATCATCTTCCCCATTTCAAGCTCTAGATGGGTTTCTCCAGTGCATGTTGTCCCTAAGAAGAGGGGAATGACTGTAGTTGAGAATGAGAATGGTGAGCTCATCTCAACTAGAACGGTGACCGGTTGGCGGATGTGCATAGACTATAGACGTCTAAACGCATCTACCAAAAAGGGCCATTTTCCCCTCCCTTTTATTGATCAAATGCTCGAAAGACTAACTAGGCACAAGTATTATTGCTTTCTTGACGGTTATTCGGGGTTTTTCCAAATACCTATAAACCCGGATGACCAAGAGAAGACGACTTTTACTTGTCCATATGGTACTTTTGCCTACAGGAGAATGCCCTTTGGACTTTGCAATGCACCGGGCACCTTTCAACGGTGTATGATGAGCATTTTTGGGGACATGTTGGAGGCCGAGATGGAGGTTTTCATGGACGATTTTTCTGTTGGAGGAGCCTCCTTTGATGATTGCCTAGTGAACTTGGGGAAGTTCCTACAACGGTGTGAGAGAGTAAATTTAGTCCTGAACTGGGAGAAGTGTACTTCATGGTTGAAGAAGGTATTATCCTCGGTCACAAGATCTCAAATGCAGGCATAGAGGTGGAAAAAGCAAAGGTTGAAGTTATAGCAAAGCTACCACCACCGGTCAATGCAAAAGGGGTAAGACAATTCCTAGGGCATGCGGGGTTCTACCGGCGATTCATAAAAGATTACTCTCTTATAGCCAAGCCTTTGAATTCCTTATTGCAAAAGGAAGTCGACTTCAAGTTCGACAAAGAGTGCCTACAAGCTTTTAACACACTTAAGAAAGCTTTGATTTCGGCACCGATTGTGCAAGGACCACGGTGGGATCTACCTTTTGAGTTGATGTGCGATGCTAGTGATACGGCTATTGGAGGTGTTCTTGGGCAACGAGTTGAGAAGAGGGTTCACGTGATCTATTACATGTCCAAGACCTTAAATGAAGCACAAAGGAACTACACCACTACAGAGAAAGAGTTCCTAGCCATTGTTCATGCATTTGAGAAATTTTGGGACTACCTCATTGGTTCCAAAACGATTGTTTATATCGACCATGCAGCCATCAAGTACCTAATTTCGAAGAAGGAATCCAAACCACCCCTCCTACAATGGGTCCTCTCTTTACAACAATTTCATATGGAGATACGGGACAAGAAGGGAGCCGAGAATGTGGTTGCGGATCACCTTTCGCGCATGGAGAGGGAGCAACAAGAAGATGATGGGCTGCCCATTTGTGATGAGTTGAAGGATGATGTTTTATACCTCCTCAAGGAGAAGATTCTACCATGGTTTGCGGATATGGTAAACTACTTGGCTTGTGAGGAGTTTCCCCCCGATTACTCCAAGAACCAACGGAAGAAGATTAGGAGAGATGCAAGGCATTACATATGGGATGATCCAATTTTGTTCAAGAGAGGTGTAGATGGTCTCCTAAGAAGGTGTGTTCCAGAGGAAGAAGTTCATAGTGTGCTGAAAATGTGCCACTCCGACCCTTGCGGAGGTCACATGGGGGCTAATAAAACAGCCCAAAAGGTTTTGCAATGTGGGCTATGGTGGCCCCATATCTTTAGGGACGCGTGGGCATTTGTGAAGACTTACGATGCTTGCCAACGGAGTGGAAACATTTCCAAGAAGAATGAAATGCCTCAAAAACCCATACTTGAACTTGAGATCTTTGATGTGTGGGGCATTGACTTCATGGGACCTTTCCCTTCCTCCCGTGGGAACCAATACATACTTGTGGCTGTGGATTACGTGTCTAAGTGGGTGGAAGCAATTGCCTCCCCTACAAATGATCACAAGGTGGTGGTGAAACTCTTCAAGAGGATTATATTTCCAAGGTTCGGGGTTCCTAGGGCGGTTATAAGTGACAACGGGTCACACTTTGTGCATGGGGCCTTTCAACGGATGCTTCAAAAGAATGGAGTACATCAAAGGTTCGGGACAACCTATCACCCTCAATCTAGTGGGCAAGCGGAAGTCTCCAATCGACAGATAAAGTCCATCCTTGAGAAGACAGTGGCGAAGAATAGTAAAGATTGGTCCGATAAGCTTGATGATGCACTTTGGGCATACCGGACTGCTTTCAAGACCCCAATAGGCACCACTTCATACCGCTTGGTCTACGGGAAAGCATGTCACCTTCCGGTCGAACTAGAGAACCGCGCTCAATGGGCTATCAAGAAGATAAATTTTGATCTAGCAAGCGCGGGAGAGCAACGGATGTTGGACCTTCATGAATTGGAGGAGCTTCGGATGGACGCATATGACAGTGCGAACCTATACAAGTCCCGATCTAAGGAGTTCCATGACCGGAAGATAGAGCGGAAGGTGTTCAATGTTGGTGACAAAGTCCTCTTATATAACTCTAGGATGAAGCTCTTCCCCGGTAAGTTGATGTCAAGATGGAGGGGTCCATTCACTGTCAAAGATGTTTTCCCTTCCGGTGCGGTTGAGCTTTATGATTCTAATGGGTTGCAATCCTTCGTGGTTAATGGGCAAAGGTTGAAGACATACTATGAGGGAGCCCATGTTGGTGTGATAGATGTGTTCAAATGCGGTCACAAGAGTTGAATGTGACCACGTCAAGCTATCGACGTTAAACTTAGCGCTTCCGGGAGGCAACCCGATTTTCTTGCTTTTACTAGAGTAGTTTCTTTTGTTTTGTAGTTGGTTTAGCCCCTAATTTGTGTGAGTTTTGTGTGCTCTTGTGTGTTTTTGTGCAGGTAGAAGATTGGTTAGACGTCGGAATGAAGAGAGTGATGTGTGCCTTGAAGGAAAAGAAAACCTGCAAACTGCAGCAGAAAGCACGGCCGTGCCGTCAGACAGCACGGCCGTGCCAGAATCCAGCACGGCCGTGCCAAAATCTGCACGGCCGTGCCAAACCTCAAAAGCCCACTGACATTCTAGCACGGCCGTGCCATTTTCAGCACGGTCGTGTCAAGTAATAGCACGGTCGTGCTAATTCTAGCACGGCCGTGCCATCTGAAATTCAATTTCGCAAAAAGCCTGCCAAGCCAACACGGTCGTGCCAAATTCGGCACGGCCGTGCCAGTTATAGCACGGCCGTGCAGCGCGGGTTCCGGATAGTTTTTCGTGTTTTTAAACACAATTTCACTCAAACTCTCTCATTATTCCCAAACTCTCTAACACTATTTCCTACCCTTTTTCTCTCTAAACTAACCCAAACCCCCAACCTCCTCCCCCAATTCCTCAAATCAAACCCTAATTCCCCATATTCTTCTTTCAAGATCTCGGCACCCTCCTTGCATTGGCGCATTTTTCAAGTGGTTGGACGCAAAATTCGGCCCTCTTTGAGCTCGCCACAACTCCACTTCGTGGAGTTCTCGGTGAATTCGTTCTTAAACTCATTGATTTTCGCAATTTTTGTCCAATTTAATAAGTTTTATTGAATATTTGTTGTTGAATTGTGCTTTATTGTTGCAAGTTTGGGTGAACTAGTAGTGTTAGGGTAGTACATTGCATGCTAGGATAGTTTCTTGCTTGTTAATTGGTATATTGTGCTTAATTTCTTGAATAAAACATGCCTAGAACAAAGACATCGACTAGGAGGCCAGGTCGGGACGATGCATCCTCATCCATGGTTCCACCCACGGTGGACACCATGGGTATTGTTTTTAATAACCCGTCCTTTTTGGACAAATTTGTAGGATTATCCCACTGACCGATCCGACCTACCAAGTTCTACGACCCTTTAGCCGCTAGGGCTCTAGGGATCGAAAGCGACATGGTTCAACTATTTTCATTTACCAACTTTGATTCTTTCCTTACCATGCATGCTCTCACTTACAAGAGGCTTACCCTCGAATTTTTGTATTCTTTGTACGTGCATCGGGATGAGAATAACTCACCCCGGTACTTTTCCTTTCAACTAATGAACTCGGGCACCATTCAAATGTCGGTGGCCCAAGCTAATGCCGCCTTTGGGTGGACATCCGACCTGAAATATGGTCCTAAGGATGGCCACTCAAAACACTACAACTCCAGGTTGTTTTGGCAGCAAATCACGGGGAAGATGGATAGAGATCCCCGTAGGGATAAGGCGACTTCCATCGTCAATCCCGCCTTTCGGTTGTCCCACAGGACCTTCTCCTCTACTATCTTTGCTAGAGGAGATAGTTCGGGTGTATTCTCCATTAGGGAGTTACTATTTATTTGGCACCTCACCCGTGGGGACGGGCGTCTAGACATGGGAGCGTGGTTACTAGACCACCTCGACGGTGTAGCCCGGGGTAGGGGTGATATTACTATCGGTGGCATGATCACCATTCTTGCGCAATATAATGGGATTGATTTTTCTGACTTGCAGGCTATTCCAGGCACTACGAGGCTTGATATGCGCACCTTGAGAGCCATGCAGTGGCTTGAAGAGACATCCCAGCCGGATTGCTATTTGTGGCTCGTAGCAGGCAAGCCATACACCTACTTGCCCGATCTGGAGAGGACGGTGGTTTACAACAAGGACAACTGGATCTTCGACCCCGACTTCGCCTGGCACGAGGACGGAGGCACGGAGTATGTAGACCGCAGTCCCCAGCCTCACCAGGGGGATGAGCAGGCCCACGGGGGCCAAGGAGGTGATGATGCTGATGATGATGATGATGACGAGGAGGGTGGCCCGGATGCGGCCCAGCAGATCCCGGCGCAAGACTTCACTTGGCTCCCCCAAGGAATGGAAGATTTGAAGCTCGAGGTAGCAGATTTGCGCCGGTCGAACGAGGATATGACCTCCGCCTTCAGAGACCTGAAGAGGAGTGTTGATGATATGGCCTCCCGTTTCCCTTATGGCCCGGGCGGGCCTAGCTCGTGATCCCTTTCCCTTTCCCTTTTGTTACCTCCTTCTCCTTACTATTGTAAGTCCTTGATGTATAAACATTGAGGACAATGTTTGATTCTAGCTTTGGGGGGGGGGGGGTCTTACTTGTATTCATTCTAAAAAAAAAAAAAAAAAAAAAAAAAAAGATTTACTGCTTTCCTAGACTAACCTTAACTTGTTTTCTAGTATGTCTTTCCTTTTTGCAGATTGGGAACATTCAAGACGCGGCATAAGTTTGAAGAACGATGTTATGGCCGTTAATTGGAGCTCCCGGGAAGCAAATTTGGTGAGATCTTTTCCTTTTTTGTGTGTGGATAGTTTAGTTTAGGAAGAAGTTGAATGGTTCGAGGATGTTTGATCGGTTCTAAGGAACCTGGGATCGTTGATGTTGATATCATTCGATCACTTGTTTGTCGATTGGGATTTTATGTGATTTTTATGCCTCGTTATGTGCCTTTCAACTTTTTCAGTTGGCTTAGTTGTACATATGTTTGTGTTAGATAGGAAAAGCTTCTGCTATGAGGATGTGTGGTTTAGCTTATATGATATGCCTCGTAGTCTTTTCCTATTTTTTGGATCATAATAAACTTGTCTAATTGCAAAATTTTGGAATATTGTTCATGTTAGATTCGAAATGTGAATGAATGTGTATGGAATGTATATTTCCACTTAAGCCAGTGATGAATACACAGTTCGAGCCTATTGTTGATCAATGTAGACGAGTCTAGGCGAAGGGTAGAAATAGAACACTTTTGTCATGTGAAACTCTATGCCTTTGGGCTGTGGTAAGATGGAGTCGCTTCCCGGTTGTGGATTTGACCCCCTTGATTGGTAGTTGCTTTATTTGTTAGATCCCGTGAGGTTTATTTGTTCTAACCTTCATCATTCTTGTTGAGTGGCATATTTGGATCCTTGATTACGCATTTTTCGATCTTTGTGTTGACTAGTAGCTCCCGAGACCGACTTGACACTTTTAAGGGAGGAAGAGGGCACCTTTTTCATTTTTCTTATTTTGTTCCTTTTGTTTTGTTACAAATTGATTTTCTTTTTACATCATCTTACTTGCTAACCATGTTGAGCTTTAATTCCATTCTTGGTTAACCGTGTTACAAACCCGATGGCCAATGTTTTACTAACCCTTAGTTGTGAAGCGTTTACCTAGATAGGTTTGTTGAGCTTATTGTTTACTAATCAAGAAATAAAGTTTGATAGTTGGTTTGAGCAGGTGTGAAAGTGAGCCTAATTGTAAATATGTAATGTGAAAGTCATTTTGCCATCAATAAAAAAAAGAAAAAAAAAAGAGAAAAAAGAATTTAAAAGAAAAAAAAAGAAGAAGAGAAAAGCCGTCCGAATTGTGAAAAAGGCAAGGACACATAAATAAAGTTTTGAAGTTTGAAAGAGGTCATTTGAGTGTGTATTATATGGATAATTTGGGATGTGTAAGAATGTGAATCAATGAGATTGTGGAAAGTGAATTACATCTTTTGAACTATTGTTTTTGAGAATTGTGATTCTTGCGCTTCATTTAGGAATTAACCCCACTTTTTAAATTGTTTTCACCTACCTTACCCATTGCCAATACATTACAACCCTTTAAGACCCTTAGACTTTAGAGGTGTTCGGTTCTCAAACGGTGGAGGGAGATACCTTTCAACCCTATGGAAAGATTATGCGTAATCGAGATGTCGGGATACCTTTGTTATTTCCTCAAAACATCACTTTTTCCGGTTCCTTCGAGGAATCACGAGGGGCCAATTAGGGTGGTGATTTGAAGCAAAAGGGGAGGACGTGGCCGGTTTGGTTGGGTTTAGAGGGAAGCATGATTTCTTTGTTCTCTATGCTTGGTTTAGGTCTTGTTCGCATTTGATCAACGATATCTTGGATTGTGTGTCTCGTTGCTTGTTTGAGTGAGTTTTCATTCCGTGCATGGTTGTTCTAAGTAGGATCCATTGATTTCATTCCGTGCTTAGTTTGATTTGTTCGCAATGGCATAGTTTATTTGATCTTGTGTGTGTTTCCCTTGGTTTTTGCTCGAGGACTAGCAAAAGTGTAGCTTGGGGGGTTTTGACAAGCGCACTTTAGGGCGCGCTTTAGAGCATATTTTAGGATGATTTTGGATGTATTTGGGGCCGTTTTGGCCGATTATTACCTTTTTATGCTTACGTTCCCCATATTACGTGCTTCACGGGTTTTCGGTTTGTTTTTGATGTGTTTTCAGGTAATATCAACCGAGTTTAATCAGATCCCGAGCCCTTGATGCGTAACCGAGCTAGCCTTGACCGAAGTTCGAGGAGTTAAGGAAGTTCAAGTGCCGTGCATTGATTACATAGCACAGGCAGCACGGCCGTGTTACCATAGGCACGCCCGTGCTGTCCTATAAGCAAGCAACCCAAGGCCGTTAGCACGACCGTGCCAGATGTTGCCCGTGCCCGTGTCAGCTTCAGTATGAGCCCCATGCTAGAGCATATTCAGCACAGCCGTGTCATTTTTAGCACGGCCGTGCCAGGAAGCTGCACGGCCGTGTCATATATAGCACGGCCGTGCCAAATTGAAGAAGAAATCTGGTTTACCTACTGACAAGCTAGCACAGCCGTGCCAAATACAACACGGCCGTGCTGATTCAGGGTTAACTGCGCGCTTGACTTCTCCGAATTAGAAGACGTATATAAGGCCCGACTTTAAGAGATTTAGAGATAGTTTTAGAGATAGTTTTTGAGAGCCTTTGTAGAGAGTTATTGGAGAACGTTCTTAGTATTAGAGATTCATTAGTTTTCTTAGAGATATTTCTAGCGATTTTAGTTTTCTTGGATTGATTTGAAGCAAGATTTGTGAAGAATCTTTGTGTTATTCATTGACGACGGATATCAAAGTTCTGAACTTTTCTATTGATTCGCATCAATACAATTGGTATTATTCATTCTTGTTTATTAATCAAGCTTTATTATTCCTTAATCAGAATTCATGTTTATATCTATTATGCTTTTGGAATTCGTTATTGCTTTGATTATGAATATGTTTGAGTAGTCTCCTAGCTAGGGTTTCGGGATGAAACCCGGCCTAGGTAATCTATGTAATTGAGGATTGATTTTGATAAACGGATTGTGATTAAATTGATTATATGCGATTGCATGTTAATTCATTATAATAGGAGTAGCTAACCTAGAATCTTGAATTTGATTGCATGATATTCTTGATTTGAACAAGAGATTGTGAATTGAGTATTTCATTATTGAATGTGGTTTGATTATGTATCGAGTAATGTTAAGTGCATGAGAAATCCAAGCTTAGTATTGCCCGTTGTCTTCCTATCACATGATATTGATCAGACTTATAGTCTTTTCATATCCCGTTTGTCTCTGTGATTCCTTGTTGCTTAGTTACCAATGGTTAGGCGGATTCCTGTTCTCCCTAGTGTCTTAGTTTATTGATTTATTCCATCTTATTAGTAGTATTTTAGAACACCATTTTCCATTGATTTCAAACTAGTTTAGGTTTAAGATTGATTTGCAATTACTCTCGTTCCTCGTGGACCGAACCTTTATTTGCCATTGTACTTGGTTATAGGGTGTTCGTATAAGTATTGTTTGATTGAGAGTTAGATTGTAGCTACCGATTTAACCCTCGTCAATAAACAAGAAAGAACCGATTTAATTAACTTGCTTAAAGAATTTATCGATGTATTTGCTTGGTCATACGAAGATATGCCAGGCATTAACAGAGAAATAGCTCAACACACTATACCATTAATTCCAGGAATGAAACCTGTAAAACAAAAGTTGCGTCGAATGAAACCCGACGTAGCACTTAAGATAAAAGAAGAAGTTCAAAAACAAATAACTGGAGGTTTCATCAAGGTATCCAAATACCCCGAATGGGTCGCCAACGTCATCCCAGTTCCAAAGAAAGATGGAAGGGTAAGGATGTGTGTCGATTATCGAGATCTAAATAAGGCAAGTCCAAAGGACGACTTCCCTTTACCACACATCGATATTCTGGTAGACAACACAGCAAATCACGCGCTTCTCTCATTCATTGACGGATACGCAGGGTACAATCAGATTCTCATGGTGGAAGAAGACATGGAGAAGACAACTTTCATCACACCATGGGGCACTTACTGTTACACGGTAATGCCATTTGGGTTGAAAAACGCAGGTGCTACTTACCAACGTCCAGCAACTGCCTTGCTCCATGACATGATGCACAAAGAAGTTGAAGTATATGTCGACGACATGATTGTGAAATCAAAGGACCGTCCAGGCCATCAAGTAGCCTTAAGGAAATTTTTCGAAAGGCTAAGAAAATACAATATGAGGTTAAATCCATCAAAATGTGCTTTTGGAGTCACCTCAGGCAAGCTCTTGGGGTACGTCATAAGCTCTAGAGGAATAGAGATAGATCCAACCAAGATTAAAGCAATCATGTCAATGCCACCGCCCAAAACCGAGAAACAGATTCGAGGATTCATTAGCCGGTTGCAATATATAAGTAGGTTCATATCAAAACTAACAACGATATGCGCACCAATCTTCAAAAAGCTCAAGAAGAATGTACCAGTAGTATGGGATGACGAGTGTCAAAAAGCCTTTGACCGGATCAAAGCCTATCTCGTAAATCCTCCCGTATTAGCGCCAGCACTTCCCGGAATACCTCTTAGGTTATATTTGACGGTTATCAAAGAGACAATGGGAGCCATGCTAGCACAAGAGGTAGAAAACAAAGAGAATGCAATCTATTACTTAAGTAAGAAGATGCTCAAATACGAAACACGCTATACACCACTCGAGAAATTGTGCCTCGCTTTGGTGTGGGCCACAACTAAGTTGAGACATTACATGTTGGTGCATACCGTTTTCGTAGTATCTCGATTGGATCCACTCAAATACTTGTTCGAGAAATCAGCACTCAATGGACGTATTTCAAGATGGATAGTCAACTTAGCCCAGTTCGATGTGCGGTTTATGCAACAAAAAGTTATTAAAGGATCTGTGGTGTCAGACTTTCTGGCAGATTTTCCAATATAAGACTCGACACCAATACAGGACAATGAATTTCTAGATGAAAATTTGATGGTCACCGAAGATGATACTTGGACCTTGTATTTTGACGGAGCCTCAAACCAAAAGGGATGTGGTGTTGGAGTGCTACTAGTATCACCTAAAGAAGAACATGTCCCAATCTCAATAAAGCTTGATTTCGACGTTACCAACAATGCTGCTGAATATGAAGCATGTGTGGTAGGCCTTGAAACAGCCCTGGCATTGGGAATAAAGAAGTTAAGGATATTCGGAGATTCCTCTCTAATCATCAATCAAATATCTAAAAGGTGGAAAGTAAGGAGAAAAAGCCTAGCCCCTTACCAAACTTATCTAGAAACTCTTACCGATCAGTTAGAGAAGGTAGAATACACATATCTACCTAGAGAAGAAAATCAATTTGCTGATGCCTTGGCGAGATTAGCCTCAATGGTTAGGATTCCCACGGATATCGAGCAAATGCCTCTAACTATCGAAAAAAGGCACAAACCAGCATATATACAGGCTATAGAAGACGACGACCCAGTCCAAGAAGAAGATGAAGAACAAGAAGAAGAACCATGGTACACAGACATTCTCAACTACGTCACCAATGGAGAATACCCTCCTCATGCTGACAAAAGAGCTAAACGAGCCTTAAGACTTTTGGCTTCTCAATATGTACTCATAGACAACGAGCTACATAAAAGGGTACCTAAAGGTCGAGCCTTCCTATGTGTAGGGAAGGTGGATGCACAAAGAATAATGAGAATGGTCCACGAAGGAATCTGTGGAACTCATATAAATGGCAAAATGTTAGTCCATAAAATAATGCGAGAAGGGTATTATTGGACTACCATGAATAGGGACTGCCATCAATATGTAAAAAGATGCCCTAAGTGTCAAATTTATGCCAACTTACAACACGTTCCCCCATCTTTGCTCTACACCTACACGTCACCTTGGCCATTTTCTACATGGGGAATTGACATAATTGGCAAGATCGCTCCTCCAGGGACAAGAGGCCATGAATTTATTCTAGTAGCAATTGATTACTTTACGAAGTGGGTTGAAGCACAATCATATGCTAAACTCACCGCAAAACATGTAGCACTTTTTATCAAGAGAAATATCATTTGTCGATATGGAGTCCCACGTGAAATGATAAGTGACAATGGAACTCACTTTCAAGCCGAATGTGAAGAATTGCTACATAAATATGGTATCCAACATCATCATTCGTCCCCTTATAGACCTCAAGAGCAGTCGAGGCAGCTAATAAGAATTTAAAGACAATCATCGAGAAAATGACAGAAAATTATAAGAATTGGCCTGACAAACTTCACTTTGCATTTTGGGGTTATCGCACGTCAATCCGTACGTCAACAAGAAATACACCATTTTCTTTGGTATATGGAATGGATTTCGTACAACCTGTCGAACTAGAAATATCATCTCTACGTATTGCGCTAGAAAGTAAACTTGATGAATTCGAATGGATTAGGGCACGATATGAAGAATTGATCCTACTCGACGAAAAACGACTAGAAGCTCTACATCACACTCAGTGCTATCAAACTCGTATGGCTAGACAATTTAATAAGAAAGTCAAGACAAGAAATATCAAAATAGGAGATTTGGTATTAAAAGCGCTAAGGAAAAATGTTTTAGATCCAAGGGGAAAGTTTAGACCTAATTGGTCTTGCCCGTACATTGTCAAAACAATCCTGTCAGGTGGTGCAGCAAAATTAACTGATATGGATGGAAATGAATTCTCAAACATGACCAATCTTGACCAACTAAAAAAATACTACCCATAATTACTTGAGTAGGACACTCAAGAGAGCTACGTTCAACCTGATTCCTTAGGAAAGAACACGTAGGCAACCCATTACGGGTGCGGCCACTTTATTTTTCGACATCTCCGCGTTCCAGAATCAACAAAAAGTCAACAAAAGTCGGAAAAGCCACTGGCGTCACATAACAGAGTCTGGCGCCAGCCAAAAGCCATTAGCCCAGACAATGGAATTGGCGCCTGGCGCCAGACCTCAATAGTTGGCGCCAATCTACAATCACTGACGCCAATTCACTCGTAAAATCTGGGCGAATTTCGGTATTTTTCGGAAAATTTTCAACTTCCGTACTCGAAAGATTTCCGAAAATTAATACTTTTTTTGGTTTTTCATTGCTTTAATAAAATAAATTTAATGTAACAATTTAATTGAAAGCTGAAATTTCATTAATGACATAAAATTGCATTGTTAATGGAATTTAAATAAGGCTGAAATAAATTAACTTTAAATAAAAATTAAGAATCTAATAAAATCTAAAGCTAAGCAATGTTCTAGTCTTTCATCTCCTTCTTTGTTCTTTTCCAATTCTTTTCTGCCTCCTCCTCTTCATCCATTACTTTAGCTAGTAGGCATCCTTTAGAGGACCTACATTCAATCTTAGAATAGATTGTTTCTCCTTCAGCTAGCACCCCATGCTTCTTTTCCACCCAAGCCTTCTTGTCTATAGCTTTCCTTTTCCCCTTGTCTTTAGTAGTATTCTTCTTCTTAGGCATTGTAGGTGTCTTGAACTCAATTCTTGCACGTAAGGGTTCCTTGGCCGGTGTCACCCTATCACCTAGACGATTCTTCACATCGGTTTTACCTTAATCAATTGAAGACTTCTTCAACAACCACTTCTTTACATCATTAGGTAAAGAAGGGGGAACCTTTTGGGTAATCACTTCCCATAAAGGTCTAGCGCTCCAGTAAGTGTCAAATTTATCTACTTCTTGAGATATGGGATACTCATAGGGAGGACGAAGATCCCCGGAAGGAATATTTTGAAGCAAGCCATATTGTCTCTTTACTCTGCAGGGGTAATAATATGTCATGCGAGACAAGCTTGGAAGACGGCAGAAAAGTTGCTTGTTAACACCAACCATCCTTTTTATTTTCCACCATGGGATGACCCACTTGATAGCGAAATCACGTGATTCAAAGACTTTCTTCCACCCATGGCGCCCAATTTTAGGGATGCGCTTCTTTCTTCTCACAAAGCAAGTGGGCGTATAACTTTCAATGTCGTCCGGAGGGATAATTAATCCTAGCCTTTCCATTAGCCACATCTGTAAAAAAAAAAATTCCAATGCAAAGAAATTAATATTACAATGCGAAAATATATTTTTTGATTTCTGTAATTAAAAATATTATTTTTCTACCTGTAATAAAATTGGAGAACTGCGAAGAGGTGCTTTTGGGTTTCTTTTCAACTCATCTAGACTAATCATAGTCTCTCCAACTATCAATGGCATTGGATTTCTCCCTGATTCAATTTGTTCAAGCACAGTGGTTATAATTGATTGACCCTCATTAATTTTACCACTACTAAGACAATATTGATTAAGCATGTAGAATAAAAGCGCCCTTCTTCTATATATGTGAAAAGATTCAGAAAGCGGTTTATCAAAATAATAGCGTGCGAATTCTTTTAAGTTCACTACATTGCCATTTACTATTTTTGATAAATCCCTTTCCTTCAAGTTAAAAAATCGCTCAAAATCCTTATAGTAATATGCATCTATTCTAGGGATTACTACCAGGTCTATTGCAGGGAAACCTAAAATAGCACCAAATTCCTCTGGCAAAGGGCTAATTTTATCATACCCTATTCTAAAACAATGTGTATCAATGTTCCAATATTCTAAAGCGATATGTATGAAGTTTATGTCTATATCTACCCCTTTAATGCCATATATTCCCCCCAAGTGGAATAAATCCAATTCTTTTCTTTCTCTAGCATTGAGAGATCGACACCATTCATGAGAATATTGGGTGAAGGTTTTAGTGGCTAAAGACATGATTATTATTTTTCTAAAGAGAAGAATAATTTTTTCGCTGGAATTATGTGAAGAATCGGCTGAGCAGGGGGCTATTTATGCACAAATTACGAGGAATTTCAATCTGAATGAAACACGGAGTCAGCGTCAATTGGCGTCACACACCCGAAATTGGCGTCATCCGCCAGCTTTTGGCGCCACACGCTAGAAATAGCGCCTGACGCCACGCGCCACAGGCTGGCGCCAGCTGGCGCCAAGTCAGCAGGACAGTCGCGCGTGCTCATTTTGCGTTTTGATATTAAATTGGAGCCGGTTAATGACTTTATGGCCCCGTTTTAATTTCTTATAAATATCTTTCTATCCTTTTCTTAATTAATTAAATATAGTAATTATTTTTAGTTAATTTTTATTTCCTTTTTTGGATTTTATATTAAAATTCAAAAATCAGCCTTTCTCTCCGTTTTATTTTTCCTTTTTATTTTTTCCTTTTGGGAGAGAGATTCGAATAATACCCTCCATCAATAATAAAAATAACGGAATTTTTGCGCAAAATTGTTATCACATCTGCACACACTAACATACACTAACATAATAATAGATAATAATAGATTTACAGAACAAAGTGTCTAAATAACAAGTCAAAGGCAAAGTTCTATAAAAAGTCAAAATAAAATGCATATACAGAAATAAACTATGGCGCCGGAGGACGTAGGCCCATCATGCCATAAAACTGCGCCGTCCGAGGAGTCGCCTCTCCACCAGCTCCAGTCTCCGTAGGAAGAGGGAAACTCAAAACAGGACTACTCCAGCCAAGGTCAACCTGAGGCTGAGACCGCAGAGGCTGCTGCGATGACGAGCCAACCTCGTACATCCCACCACCTCTGAAAGCCGAGGTAGCCTCTCCCACCGGTGCAGCAGGAGCACCCTTAGAAGAAGACCTTGAGCCCTCAGCAGCGTCGGCTCGAGCAGCTTCGGAACGACCACCTCTACCTCCTGACGAAGTGCGACGTAGTCTCAAGCTAGACCTCGCCGGCTCTCTCCGCCCCTTAGGCCTCGTACGGGTGTGAGAAGCAATCGGCTGACCTTGCAAAAAGAATTAAATCAGAAACAAGGTGAAAACTGAAGCATAGTGCAGAAACAATAAGTAAAGAAAATTTACCTCTCGGACAGCGTCGCCTCGACGATAGGTAGCCGCGTTCCTCATCCGGACGAGTTGGCTCCGGAAGGCATCTATGCATCGTGCCATAGCCGAAACCACCTCGCGTGAGAACTGTCAAGGAAAGTTAAGTCAGTAAAAATGCATGATAACTGAATACAAGATTCTGAATTAGAACTAGACTTACCCTGGTCTGGTGATGAGGAATCGACCGCTCCACGAAGCGCTCGCCCTCAGGAGCCGGAGAAATCATCTCCTCGATCGGCCCGTACATCCCCTGGTAGTGGATGGACATACGGGGTGGGACAAACTCAATGGGACCATCCTGATGAAACAGAAAGAAATCAGTAAGGTATTACTTGGGGGCTACTCGGCGAAAAACAAAAAGTTAAGAACCTTACCCTCACATCCTCAGTCGGCACGGGGGCTGGAGCCAACAAAGGAAGTAGCTCCTCAACGTAACTCCGCCCAAGGATCACATGGGACCGCCAGAGGGATCCAGACTCCTCAGCCATGCTCGACAACTCTCTCTCGTCGAACATGTGGCGTGGTGGAGGAGCAGGAACGACAAAATCATCGGAAGAGTGCTGTCTGGCGACTCTCTCTCCTTAGTACACAACCGCTCCGTAGGTCCCCAGAAAGTAACGGCGCTCAGCAGAGTACTGTGCAGCTAATCCAGGGACTTTCCAACCACCCCATGGTTGGTATACTACCTCATGTCCCTATAAAAATACCAATCGGGTAAGAACATGTCTAAAACGTCGCAAAAGGGCAAGATAAACACTAAAAATCGTACCGAGATGATCCGACTCCGGACACGTGCAGTAGACAGGTCCACATGGTGGCCGCCCCAAGAGGCGCTCACTGGATAGCCCCTCGGCGATGGTCTCGCCGGCGCAATGGAAAGAAAGTACTCGTAGAACCAGATCTACAAAAAAAGCTAAAGCGTGAGTAAATGCTAACTAACATATAGGGCTAAGCTTTATAGGGAATAATGTTTACCTCTACGACTTTCCAGAAAGCAGACAGAGCAACATTCGTCCTAAAGGACCGGTGGCGACACGAGTCCCTCAGTGCGCGAACGAAGTCAGTATAGGCCAAGCTAGCCCAGTCATAAGTCCCGATCCGCCGGAGATCGCGAACAGCAGGGAGGTAGTAAAGCAACGCCCTACTACCCCTGTCAGGAGAGAATGTCCCTGACAACAACATCAACACAAAGATACGCACCCGCTGCTCTCGGGTGGTCGCATCATCGTCAAGAGCCGCTGCCAGCGTTGAGCGGCGAATCCCTCTAGCACTAAACTGAGTCGTCTCGACCTCAACTCGGGGCCGAACGACAATCGGCCCCAACAGTTCCTCGACCTCTGGAGAAAAGACGTCGATACCACCGTCAAATGGCAGCGGCACAGAAAAGAATTCCAGTCCTTTGATGAGACTGAATTTTGTAGGAGTGACCATCATCTCACCCCATGGAAAATGAAAGGTGTTGGTGGTGTCCCAAAAGAACTCCACCAGAGCGCGTACTACGTGGTGACCCCCGCTAGAGGCGACCATAGCCTCGGAAGTCTCAAACAGGGCAACCAGTCCGCAAGACTCCCATAGGAGTCTCGTCTCTCGATCTCTGGCGATATGCATCCTATACAAATCTCCTAGACCATCGCAGCCAGAGCCATGATGTCGTGTCCTCCCAGGCTCGGTTCCCCGTCTCACCCTCTCAGAAATATGGTGGACAGGGGCAAAGAACAAGGTCTGCTCATCCCACTCTGGGAACTGACCAAGCGAAGTGGACGGTGTGGTGTCGTTTTCCACGGGCTCATGCTCCCGTCTAGTGTTTTGGGACCGTGAACCTGAGCCTCGTTGTCTAGCCATGCTACATTGTGCAAAATCATAATAAATTAAGGTTTTATAGTATCTAAAGGTTTGCCTAGCCGCATGATACTATGTTCGTAAAAACAGAGTACGTAGTACTAAAACAGAGAAAAAATTCAAATTGAGCATGACAGCATTTTTTCAAGCAATCAGACAATTTCTTGCAACACTGTAGTGATTAATGTGACAAATTGAACAAGAATTGCTAGCAAAAACAACAAGAACGGGTCACATTGTTCTTCACGACCTTAGGAGGTCCAACAATGGCGGATTGCTCATTTCTTCACCAAATTGAGTCAAACAAGTCTCAAATTACTCCCAAGGCAATATACAAACATAAACAAGCAATTTCATGGCATAAAACTTGATAAACAAAGCACATTGAGCATTATAAGTTTCGAATTTTCATGAAATTCGTGAATGAACATGCCAAGAATTCGTAAAAACCGGTGTGAGTTGGAGGAAAACTTACATAGATCGGGAATATGGATGAGAAGAGCTTTGATTTGCAACAAATTTGAGCGAATTCGATTGAGAAACGAATGAGCAACGATCAATTGAAGTTTTGACTTCTTTCGAGCAGCGTTCGCAACAAACCAGAGCACGAAATGAACTGAAAACGGGAATTTAAAGTGATTCTCGTGCTAGCGCCAGTCCCTAGGCATTGGCGTCACATTCTGTGCTTGGCGCCAGACGCCAATTTCAGCGTATGGCGCTAATGCCGTAAGGCTGACGCTGATTGATTTTCAGCGACGCCAAAGCAACCAGCCACCTATTGGGGTTGTGCTAGCCTTCTGTAATATATTTTGGGTTCCTTGGTACGCCAGTTAGCCCCTCTAAGCAATTTGACATGATTAGGTAATCGGCTTGATTACATAAAGTGATCGACCTGATGAAAAGATCGTCTCACTAAGCTTAAAGCGCCTAAGCATTGGCTCATTAGCAAAAAGCACCGACATACAGGTTCATTAGCAAAAAGCACCGACATATAGGTTCAAGAGCAAAGAGCACCGACGTACAGGCATAGCAAAAGCAAAGTTCAAGCGAACTTTTTAAGGATCGACAGGCGTGGATCTTTGGTATTTTCCTTTGGGAGATTATCGCATCAAATGAGGATGACTTCAAGAGAAGATGTCTTCGACATCATTCCCTAGCTTGTGGAAAGTTGTCACAAACAACTGAAGGTAATTTCGGGCGAAATTGTCTTCGATCATAGTTCCTGAGGCATGGAAGATGATCATAATGGGAATGGAGATTGTTTCGAGAGGAATAATCTTCGATGATGTTCCCTTGGACGTGGAATATTATCATTGCGGAGGAGGATAGTTTCAGGCGAAGCGATCTTCTAATTTGGAAGCAGTTACGGGCGTAGCGGTTTTCAAGCGGGATGGCATTCTCTAGCTTGTAGGAGATCGTCAAAACAACAGCAACAGCAACAGCAACATTCGGTTACTTTCAGAGACGTGTGCTCGACGGTGCAAGATACGCGTTTCTTAACTCTTTTATCTGTTTAACTAATGCTAGTTTTGCAGGTATCGGCGTTACAAGATTGATTTAGGATCGCAGAACGTTCTGAATCATTCTCCGTCCCTATCGATACTTTGACTTTCGTTTTCGAAACTTGCGTTTCTCCAAACTCAGTCAAAGTGGGGGCTTCTGTAGACACCCATTTGTGTCTCCCCAAAACCAAACCCAGTGATGAGTGCCTTTCGCGTTGAATCATAATCGAATGAAACGAAAGTGTGGAAAGGTCTAGTGTTGCGGAAAGTTTTATTTCTTTTCTTTTCTCTTCTCTCTGTTTTTGAAAACTTTATTTTAAGAAAACAGCCAATCCAGTTTGGTTGGTCCATGATATGGGTCCAATAGTTATGTAGTTGGATGGGGCTTGCAAAGACCTTTACAACGATATATTATAAGCCCAATTCCAATGAATATTGAGTAATTTATGGCCAATTTACTAAACTGGGCCCGGTTTGAGCTTTAAGTACGGCCAAATGATCTAGCGGAGGGCCTAATATGATTTATCATTCCTAATGTAATTAGGAATGGTTTTGGTCTTCTAGAACATTCTAGAAGGTCTTATCATTCTTAATTCAATTAGGATTCTTTAGAGTTTTAATTAGATCAAATAGCATTTTCGACTGAAATTATATTATTTTATCTTCCAGTAAGAGAAATTTATCAGATTTTTGAAAACGTGTTGAAATCCAATTTGGCGTCCAACCCCAGGCCTTGGCGCCAGGAATCAGGATTGGCGCCAGACGCCAGCCATTGGCGCCTGGCGCTAGCCACTAGTCCTGGCGCCAATGAGCCAGGGCTGGCGCCAAGTTAGTTTTTCGATCTTCAGACTCTGTTTTGATAAATTATCTTTTTTGATGTTTTTCTCTATAAATATCATATCAAGAACTCCGTTTTCATTCATCTCCAATTATCATTCATCAACAATCACTTTATGATTCATTAATTCTCTTTATTCTTAAGTTCTTCATCAACTCTCTCTTCATCTACATCATTAATTCATCAATTTTCAATAACATTAATCATTTAGCATTTTGTTCTATACCTTACTTTTTCATACAAAATTCCGCATTCGCAAGATCTAGAAACACCTAGCCATATTCGAAGTTGCCTTCGCCCTAGACGTGAAAGGTTTTAATTTCTGAGGGTTTGGTCCCAAATCTCTCTTTCAATTATTTAATTTAATTGTTTTGATTATTATTTTCCTTGAAGTTACTAACGTGTGTATTTTGTAATTAGAAAGAGGTACGAGGCATCCAAGTAAGTAATTTGATGGTTTAATTGATTTCATGATGTAGTTATCATGCTTAGATTGTTATTTTGATTCCTAGTATCATGTCTAGGGTATCTTTAATATTAAGTATGATTAAAAGTATGATGCTTCCTATGTTCTTCCTAATATTTATGATTATGATTAATTATTGATTATTATTATGTTGCTTGATACGCATATTATTATTGTTATTGCTTGATCACCTTTTATGGCATGTTAAAGGGAATTGGTATTTGCAATCACGCTTAATAAGATATTAATAATCTTGTTAGGTTAATTGTGATTATAATTCAAGTGATCGCCAATAATAGTTTATTTGTGCATTAATATTCAACCAACATAGATTAAACAGGTTTAGGGTTAATCCTATTGATTGTATGTTAGTCAGAAAGTGCACATGAATACGATCAGAATAAAGTAGAGGCCTATTATTAGGGCAGGTTCAATCTCTTTTAGGTTGGATTTGTACCATCATCCCCGAACCCTTATTTAGTTCATGACCTTATGGAGTTGGCGATCTCTTGGATCGTTAAGGGGTGTAACCTTCACCTCGTAAACGGTTTACAAGTTCCTTAAAAACTTGTTGGCGACTCTTTTGCTCTATCTTCTTCCCTTTTGGACGCCACCGTACTTTAGTGTATGATCACAGTGGGGTTCAAGCTAGTGGGATTTTTAAAGGCTTGAAATTATTCCCTACAGTGACAAAGAATGAGCCCTTGGAGGATGGGAATCAAATAATAGTTACAAAGAACTGGATACCCCATCCGGATTTTTTGAAGAATAAGGCCTTCCTCTCCGCCTGTGGGCTTAGCACCATGTTCCTACAGGGTAGACTTACTACACATTTGGCAATTTGCCGTCATTATTGATGCCTTTATTATTTTTGGTAATCTTTTTAACCAACTATTTCCTTTCTTATTACAGACGACGTAAAGAATATAGTTCCTCTTGAGATGATGCCTACTAAATTAGCTGCTCAACTAAGGAAGGAGCAAATTCTTGAGAAAAAAGGCTGCCTTGGAAGCCAATGAAGCCAAGAAAGTAGGGGTAAGCTCACCTGCTAGACATTTCCAGCTTTTATAACAACTTGGTCAGTTACAGGTTGTACCCCTTTCCTTCAACTTACAATTTTTCCATTTGTATTTTCTTTTTTATTTGTAGAGTGGAAGCAAATTAATCCCCCACTCAATCACCAAGCTATTCAAACGGACGGGGGATGAGCTGGCCAAGACTCCGTCTAAGAAGGGGAGAAAAAATCCTCCTCACTCCTCTTCGGCTAACCCATATCGACCCACAACCGGGAGCAAAGTCTCGGCTGTGATGAAATCTCTGAGCGAAAGCTTACGGCAAGCTGCTGGGAAACAGCCAGATGCCTCTACGCCATCAAAGAGTGGCAAGCCACTCACTGCTGCAGTTGGCGCCGCAGCGGCTGAAGGGGTCGAGTCCTCTCAGCTTCGCACTCAAGGTAGGACACGAATCGAACTCCCCTGGCCGCTTCACTATATGCGCGTTAAGACTCGAGTCAGCCCGTCTGGAGGTTTGATGAGCAGCCGGCATGAGTCGGGTGTCGCCTGTGCTACTTTCTCACCACGTACTTCTTTTGGTGCAGATACTCCCTCAACACCACCTAACATGCAGGTGTTTTCTAAGAGGATGGTGCGGACTCTCACCCGGACGGAGAAACACTTTGTGCCGGATATGTAGGTGGTGGACTTCGACCGAATCTAGGGCCTGCTGGCTGAGGTAACTTTTTACTTAGAACCTCACCTTTTAAAGCTTTTAACTCTCTTTGCTAACCGTCTGACCCCACCTTTTCAAGCGATGCTGAGGGTAGACGGGATTAGGGTCCCCTTTAGACGGACGGGAGAAAAGGTAAATGATGCTAAACAGAGGGTCGTTCAAGCTCTCAACTCTGCTAAATAAAGTAAAATACAATGTGATGTGGAAATTAAAGCAGTATAGTTGAAACAGGAGGAGTTGATAAGGAACATGACAGCCACTAATGACGTCGCTAACGAGCAGATGGCCAAGCTTGAGTAGGATCTGAAGATTACCCAATCAGATCACAAGGCCTTGGAGAGAACTGACAAGGAGAATGCGCAGCTGAGAGTAGATGTCAGCCGACTGGGTGTCGAGCTTTTCCAAGAAAGGAACCAGAAAAAAGACGAGGTTGCCCAAGAGCAAACACGGCTAGTTGGTGAAAATGAGCGGGACACCAAAGCCCGGCTGCGCATTGCATGGGGTCTGCTCCACCCTAACAGTGAGTTTGATCTGCTCAAACTGCGATATGATTACGCCACTAAGGTGTATGACCGTAGACACCCATTTGTGTCTCCCCTAAACCAAATCCAGTTATGAGTACCTTTCACATTGAATCATAATCGAATGAAGTGAAAGTGTGGAAAGTCTAGTGTTGCGGTTAGTTTTAATTATTTTCTCTTCTCTCTGTCTTTGAAAACCTATTTTGTGAAAATAGCCAATACAGTTTGGTTTGGTCCATGAAAAGGGTCCGATAATGTGTAGTTATATTGGGCTCGAAAAGAGCTTTCTAACAATATATCATAAGCCCAATTCCGATGAATAATGAGGAAGTTATGGCCAAATTACTAAAATGGGCCCGGATTGATCTTTATATGCGGCCAAATGATCTAGAGGAGGGTCTATTATGATTTATCATTCATTATGCAATTAGGATTGATTATAGTCTTCTAGAATCTTTTAGAAGGTTCTTTTGAATCCTAATTTGATTAGCATTGATAAATGAGTTTTAAGAGTTTTATTTAAAATAAAAGATTTGTTTTTAAGGAAATTATAGTTTCACCCTCTCATACGCTTAAATGTTATCAAAATATGAAAACACATGAAAAAACTATTTGCAGCGCCGTACAACACGTCTAGCGTCTAGCGACTGGTGCGTGTTTGGCGATAGCGTCGTGTTTTATTCTTTTCGACTCTGATTCTTTTTTATCATATCCGGCTGATTTTCTCTATAAATAGCCTCTTAAAACCTCCGCTTTCAATCATCAACTCTCATCAAGAATTTCGTGATTCTCTCTCTCTTTCTAAACCAACCCTTTTACAAACACAATTCCTCATACATTAGCACTAGACACACCTAGCCAAGTTCGAAGTTGCCTTCGCCCTAGACGTGAAATGTTTGATATTTCTGAGGGTTTGGTCCCAAATCTCTATTTCAATTATTTAATTTAATTTAATTGTTTGATTTTATTATTTTTCTTGAGGTTACTAACGTATGTATTTTGTTATTAGAAAGAGGTTCGAGGCATCCAAGTAAGTGCTTTAATTGTTTAATTGATATTTTTTTTAGAAATCATGTTTAGGTTGTTATTTTGATTCCTAGTATCATGTTAGGATGCTTTTCCTAGTATCATGTTAGGATGCTTTTCTTAGTATATGATGTTTAGGGTAAAGAATAAGTTCCTTATATCAAGTATGATTGTTATGATGCTTCTTATTTTCTTTCGTAATATTCATGTTAGTATCATGTTAGGGCTAAAGCTTTGATCTTTGATGTTTAATGACATGCTAGGGTTTGTTATTAATCTTGTTAGTATCATGCCTAGGATCTTGCTATTATTATGCTTTAACATGATTATGATTTATGATTATAATTGTTATAATTATTATTAACATGATTATTATGATTATTATCATGTTGCTTGATGCTTATTATTATTTATTGCTTGATCACACCTTTTATACATGTTTAAAGGGAATAGGTACTTGTAATCACGCTTATATAAGATAATTATTAATCTTGTTTAGGTTTAATATGATTATAATTCAAGTGATCGCCAATAATAGTTTTGTTGTGCATTAATATTCAACCAACATAGATTAAATAGGTTTAGGGTTAACCTAATGTTTACATGTTAGTCAAAAAGCGCACATGAATACGAGAAGAATAAAGTAGAGGCCTATTATTAGGGCAGGTTCTTTCTCATTTAGATTTAATTTGTACCTTCATCCCCGAACTTCCAGTCTTGGTTCCAGACCTATTAGAGTTAACGATCTCTTGGATCGTTAAAGGGTGTAACCTTCACCCTGTGAACGGTTTACAAGTTCCTAAAACTTGTTGGCGACTCTTTTGCTCTAGCTTCCTTCCCTTTGGATGCCACCATGCTTAAGTGTATGATCACAGTGGGGTTCAAGTTTGGGGTAATGCTTGAAATATTCCCTACAGTTTTTGGCGACTCCACTGGGGAGGATTTCTATTTTAGTTCCTGAAATTTATTTTTGCAATGATTTAGAATGAGTAGATGAAACTTGAAAAGTTCTAAGTATTTCATGTGCGTAATTTTGATTAACATTATTGTCATATGCATAAAAAAAGATCTCATTGGAAAGACAATCTGTAATGAGTTAAAAACATAGGATTTTTACACGTAGGAAATATGAGGAATATCTTTCACGACTAGAACCGAAATAATGCTGCGAAAAACTGGAAAATTTTATCGAACACAGAAAGCTGCTTAGGCATGTAGGAACTGGCGTCTAGCAAACAGAACCTGTCGCCGATGATATGGCTCTGTCGCCAGGCGATAGGGCTATATTGCGGCGATAGTCTCTGTTGGATGGCGCTGCGTTCTTCCAATACCGAGCCAGAAATATGAGTTCTAATTTGACCAGTTCTAGCACTGTTGGCTCGAATCTACTTCCTGATTGAGTTTTTCTCACTTTTCTGAAACCCATATGTGTTCTACATATGGACATAACCCTCTGGGAATTCATGCTCCATCTACCTGATTAAACGTTCTGTGCAACAAAGGGTACATCCGAGAATGTTGAATTCACCAAACCATGGAAGCGAGTTTTAACTCGCGGGGTCCCATCCACTCGCGCCAACCCTTCCAAAGGTAAGGATTCCGCGCAGTGCATCCGGACTTATAACTATGGACCCTTTTTTACTAACCCATATCCTAAACTTTAGAGAACTAGAGCCATGGTTAGCTTGCAAACTCATTGCATCATATTGTGACTATTTGACTACTTGTGTATTATTTGCTTGTGCATACTTATTATGTGACTAAATTAACCGTTTGGTTTGACTTTTGTTTGTAAATAAGTCTTAATAAACTAACCAATGACTAAAGGGCTTTGCTTAATTAATTGATTAATTAATTTGAGCTATAAAATAAACTTAAAATCGAGTCATAATTCATTTAAGTCAACCCGGATTTTTATTCTCGTATACTGCACAAATATTAACTTGTTTTGGTCATATCCAGAGTTATAGGAAGAACAACGAGTTGTACAACCTATGGATCTGTAGCCCCGAGTTTTATCTTTAATTTGGAGTTAGTTTCATCCTAATCAGAGTCACAGATCAAAAGTTATGACTAAAATACCACAGTCTGTCCAATTTAATGCATATCCGTGAGGTCTTAATTTAGTCTTTGCTTGAGTCTAGTCATATGGTCTAGCCACATGGTCATGACACAAGTCTTAACATGTCACATACACTCACTAGTCTTAGCACACACTTTGTGTATATGTCACCATGACCATGTCTTGGATTCATGCATGAGTCGGTTTTTTCCGTCATTTGAGTTGGGGGTACATTCTATTCCTAATTTTTTCACATCTCTCCATCTACATCATTTTTTCCATTCCCCGTATCACAATATTCATTCTTCCAACCTTCTTCCATCCATGCATGTTGAATCGAGTTTGAGTCATGTGATTGACAAATAAAAAAAAATGAGGGTAATGATGAAACAAATGCACAAGGCAAGCTTCTCACCAAGATTTCATGCTTTCTTCTTCTTCTTTTCAAACCCTTCCCCTATAAGTCTAGCATAGGTACCCTTCATCCTCCTTGAATTTATTTCTTAGAGTTTGATTTTAACCCTTCACTTTTTAAATAAAATGAGCATTTATTTTTTTTACATATGATCATTGCATTGCAAAAAAAAAAAAAAAAAATAAATAAATAAATATATATATATATATTCATGTCAAACTAAGCACAAAGGTATACCAATGATTTGAGGCACCCCTTATAGCCACATCATATCACCTTTCACCCTTCAAATATGTAATCCTTTTTTTATAAACCACTTTGAGCCTCGTCTAAAAATAGACCTTTCATTTTTCAACCCATATCTACCTAACCTTGGGATGGGATGGTGTGCAAGTTATGCAATTTTCAATTTCATAAAAAGTTTGAGTAACTTCAAAAGATTAAAATAGCAAAAAAAAAAGCAAATAAATAAATAAAAGTGTACAAAAGGGCAAGTGTTCCAATGTCTTTGACATGAACATGTCTTTGATATGAACACGTCTCAGATTGCGTCTCTTATCGAGTGCTCGGTACCATGCCTGAGAAACATGAATGTCAAGTGAGTGATAGACTACATGATCGGAATTTCCCACATAGTTATAAAAATAAAATAAATGCAAAAGCAAAAAAAGATAGCAAAAATAAAAAGAAAGAGCTCAAAAGTGAGAAACCTCAAGCATAATAATACAAAGATTTGAAAGCAAGGTTTCACACCTTGGGGGCTTATCTAGGGTCTTGAGCCTTTATCCCTTTCTTTTATAACCTTTAGCCTAACCATGTTACAACCCTTAAAAAGACCTTTTTGAGGTATACACACTTGTGCGAGGTTAGGCTAGAGCTATGTTCGACCTGATTCCTAACGGATACGTAGGCAACCTCACATCGAAGCGCGGCCGTAATAAAATGCATTCACATTCACACATCACGAATATATCAAGGGATCTCCTATGCTCATCCTTATCCATTTAGAGCTAGACTTGGAGGCTTGATCCTTACATTATTAGCCTACCCAGCCTAACTCTTTTCAATATATTTTTCCACACACTTAGTCCTTGCGGCCTAACCTTAGTATCACTTTCACACACTGCACGGATACATGACCAAATAGTCCTTCCCTTAGGAACCTTTTGTCTTGAAATCTTAACACAATATTGAAGCATACTTCGTCATAATAAAATCACTCACCACTCATCATTACATCACAAAATACGAAGTGCTTAGCCTCCGTGCCTAAGTTACCCAAATACTTTCATCATGGAGTCAACAATTGAGATAACCTAGGGTGAATTAATCCTTGCACAACATTTGACTAAGCTAATTAAACATGCACCATCAAAAACTTCTTCCTTTTTGTGTCTTTATTTTTCGGAAGAAATTCTGTACCCTCCACAAAAATGACAGAATTTTTTTTGTTTTTCTGCATGGGTCAACACTCCGCACATACGAGTCACATGAAGTGAGTCGTCATACCTTGAGCCAACCTCAAGTTAATGAGTCAAGCAACACTAAGTCTTAGGTCAACCCTAAAAAAAGATAAGCAAATTTCTATAGTCCAAAATATAAATGCAGGTACATTCCAGCGAGCAAGAACATTCCCAGATTTTTTTTTGAAAAACCACGAATGAAAACCTGACGCCAGCGTCAAATGGCAAGGTTGTCACCTGGCGATAGAGCGCACTACTAAAATTTCACGTTTTTGCGACCGCCTCTAAGGTCGCAAAAAATAGCAAAAACGGTCGCTAAACATAATTGCGACCGTTAACGGACATAAAGCGGTGGTCGTTATTTACATGGTCGCACAAAAAAGTTATTACGACCGTTTGGCGGTCGCAGATTTTTTGCGGCCGATTTTATTAATTTCAACGACCGGTTAGATAACGGTCGCAAATTTTACAATTTGCGACCGGTTACAAAAGCAGTCGCAAATATGGATTTCGCGACAGTCTTAGGCGGTCGCTAAAAAATTTAAAAAAAAAAAGAAAGAAAAGACCCACCCACCCATAACCCAGATCGTCCACCCAAAGCAGATCCCACCCAAACAACCACCACTACCCACCCAAAAAAACCACTAGCCACCGCCGCCCTCTACCCACCACCACCTTCTCCCATTTTCACCCACCAATACCCACCACCACCACCCACCTACCCTTAACCCCAAAAAACATAAATAAAAAAAAATTCACCTAGAAATTTAACCCACAAAAACAATTGATTAAACCAACAAAAACACCTCACATAATTTCGAACAAAAATCAAATAAAAAACATCAATTTATCAAAACAATTTAACCCACAAATAAAATGCCCAAAAATTAAACAAAAAAAAATAAACCAACAATAATTATACCCAAAAAAAATAAACCCACAACAATTAAACCCACAAATTCGAACAAAATAGTCGACAAAAAATCAAACAAAAACGAAATAAAACACTCATAAATCGAATCTAAATTTGACAATTAAACCCGCAAATTCGAACTTAAATTCGACAAAAAATTTGAACTTAAATTCGAACCTAAATTCGACAAATAAACCCACAATTCGAACCAAAATTTTCTGAAAATCAACATACCTTTATTAATATTTTTTCCTCTAATGGTTATGGTCGAATCCGACAACAAAAAACTCCAGATCTGAAATTTTTATGGTCGAATTTGACCATGAAAAACCATAACTCGTTTGTTGAAGAAAATCTGAACACCATAATTTAAATGCAGGAAACCATAACCATAACTTGTGTAGTGAGAAGAAAGAGATAAAGAAGAAAGGAAATAGAAAAAGAAAGGAAACGGGAGAAAAAGGATAGAGAAGAAAGATATGGAAGGGGAGAAAGGAAAAGGAAGAGAGAGAAAGGAGAGAGGAGGATCAGATTAGGGAAGAGAGGAAAGAGAACGAGAGAAAGAAAGGAAAAAGAAGAGAGAGAAAGGAGAGAGGAGATATGGAGCGGCGGTTTGGGGCTAGGGTTAGTTTAGTACTCATTTTATACCATTTTTAAAGAAAAAAAAATATTAACCTTGCGACCGCCTTAAACGGTCGCAAATTGCGACCGTTTCTATAACGGTTGTAATGATCGCAATTTGCGACCATTTTTTGCGATCGCAATAGAATTATTTTTAACATGTATATTATTTTTAAGAAATTTTTAAATACCTTTGCGACTGTTAAATAGCCTAAAAACGATCGCAAATAGGCGACCGACTTAAAAACGGTCGCAAATCTGCGACTGCCTTAAAAAGGTCGCAAATATTATATTTTACGACCGTTTTAATGACGGTCGTAAAAAAACAGTCGTAATTTGACCAAATTTTAGTAGTGGCGAGGACGCGACGACAGCGGTTTCCAGCATGCGCTGGTGCGGCGACACAATGCGTGGCTCCCATATTGGATTATGCGAACCTCATACAGCAATTTCGGGCTCTTTGGTACGCCAGTTAGCCCCTACAAGCAATTTGGCATGATTTAGTAATCGGCTCGGTTACAATCGCATTAAGTGATCGACCTAATAAATGATTGTCTCACTTAGCTAAAAGCGCCTAAACATTGGCTCATTGCAAAGGCACCGACATAATGGTTAATAAATAACAGACATAAGCACCGACATACTAGTTCACAATTCAGAAGCACCGACATACTGGTTTAAAAGCAACAAAGCGCCGACGCACTGGCATAGTAAAAGCAAAGTTCAGGAAAACTTTAAAGGATCGACAGGCGTTGGTCTTCAGTGATACTCCTTAGGTTATTATCGCAATAAATGAGGATAGCTTCAGGCAAAGCATCTTCGGTCATGTTCCCTGGCTTGCGGAAGATGGTCACAAAGTGCTAGAAGGTCGTTTCAAGCGAAGCAATCTTCGATGGGGTTCTCTAGCTTGTAGAAGTCTATCAAGGCGGAATTGGAGGCAGTTACAGGCCTAGCAGTCTTCAGGCGGTATTCTCTAGCTTGTCGAAGATTGTCGAAACAGCAGCAGGAGGATGGCGTTCCCTAGCTTGTGGAAGGTTGTCACAACAGCAAATGCAACACAAAACGATTACCTCTAGAGACGTGTGCTCGACGGTGCTAGATACGCGTTTCTTAACTCTCTTATCTATTTGAATAATGCTAGTTTTGCAGGTATCGGCGTTATAAGGGTGATTTAGGATCGCAGAACGTTTTGAATCATTCTCCGTCCCTATCGCTACTTTGACTTTTGTTTTTGAAACTTACGTTTCTCCAAACTCAATCAAAGTGGGGGCTTCCGCAGACTCCCATTTGTGTCTCCCCAAAACCAAACCCAGTGATGAGTACCTTTCACGTCGAATCATAATCGAATGAAGTGAAAGTGTGGAAAGCCTAGTGTTGCGGTTAGTTTTAATTCTTTTCTCTTCTCCCTATCTTTGAAAACCTATTTTGTGAAAATAGTCAATCCAGTTTGGTTTGGTACATGGAAAGGGTCTGATAATGGTGTAGTTGTATTGGGCTCGAAAAGAGCTTCCAACGATATATTATAAGCCCAATTTCGATGAATAATGAGGAAGTTATGGCCAAATTACTAAAGTGGGCCCGGTTTGATTATTATATGCGGCCCAATGATCTAGAGGAGGGCCTATTATGATTTATCATTCCTAATGCAATTAGGATTGATTATAGTCTTCTAGAATCTTTTAGAAGGTTCTTTTGAATCCTAATTTGATTAGCATTGATAAATGAGTTTTAATAGTTTTATTTAGAATAAAAGAAGTGTTTTTAAGAAAATTACTGTTTCACCCTCTCGTACGCTTAAATTTTATCAAAATATGAAAACGCGTGGAAAAACTGTTTGCAGCGTCGTACGACATGATGGCGACACGTCTGGCGTCTGGCGACAGGCGCGTGTTTGGCGACAGCGTTGTGTTTTATTCTTTTTGAAACTCTGGTTCGTTTTTTATCATATCCGGCTGAATTTCTCTATAAATAGCCTCCTAAAACCTCTGCTTTCAATCATCAACTCTCATCAAGAATTTCTTGATTCTCTCTTTTTCTAAACCAACCCTTTTACAAACACAATTCCTCATACATTAGCACTAGACACACCTATCCAAGTTCAAAGTTGCCTTCGCCCTAGACATGAAAGGTTTGATATTACTGAGGATTTGGTCCCAAATCTCTATTTCAATTATTTAATTTAATTTAATTGTTTGATTTTATTATTTTTCTTTAATTTACTAAAGTGTGTATTTTGTTATTAGAAAGAGGTACAAGGCATCCAAGTAAGTGCTTTAATTGTTTAATTGATATTTTGATATAGAAATCATGTTTAGGTTGTTATTTTGATTCCTAGTATCATGTTTGGATGCTTTTACTAGTATAGTGTTAGGATGCTTTTCTTAGTATGATATTTAGGGTAAAGAATAAGTTCCTTATATCAAGTATAACAGTTATGGTGCTTCCTATTTTCTTTCCTAATATTCATGTTAGTATCATCTTAGGGCTAAAGCTTTAATCTTTGATGTTTAGTGACATGCTAGGGTTTGTTATTAATCTTGTTAATATCATGCATAGGATCTTGCTATTATTATGCTTTAACATGATTATGATTATTTTTATGATTTATGATTATAATTGTTATAATTAGTATTAACATGATTGTTATGATTATTACCATGTTGCTTGATGCTTATTATTATTTATTGCTTGATCACACCTTTTATGCATGTTTAAAGGGAATTGGTACCTGTAATCACGCTTATATAAGATAATTAATAATCTTGTTTAGGGTTAATATGACTGTAATTCAAGTGATTGCCATCAATAGTTTTGTTGTGCATTAATATTCAACCAACATAGATTAAACAAGTTTAGGGTTAACCTAATGATTGCATATTAGTCAAAAGGCGCACATGAATACGATAATAAAGCTTTGATCTTTGATGTTTCGTGACATGCTAGGGTTTGTTATTAATCTTGTTAATACCATGCCTAGGATCTTGCTATGATTATGCTTTAACATGATTATGATTATTTTTATGATTTATGATTGTAATTGTTATAATTAGTATTAACATGATTGTTATGATTATTATTGTGTTGCTTGATGCTTATTATTATTTATTGCTCTATCACACCTTTTATGCATGTTTAAAGGGAATTGGTACCTGTAATCACACTTATATAAGATAATTAATAATCTTGTTTAGGGTTAATATGACTATAATTGAAGTGATTGCCATCAATAGTTTTGTTATGCATTAATATTCAACCAACATAGATTAAACAAGTTTAGGATTAACCTAATGATTGCATATTAGTCAAAAAGCGCACATGAATACGAGAAGAATAAAGTAGAGGCCTATTATTAGGGCAGGTTCATTCTCTTTTAGATTGAATTTGTACCTTCATCCCCAAACTACCAGTCTTGGTTCCAGACCTATTGGAGTTAACGATCTCTTAGATCGTTAAGGGGTGTAACCTTCACCCTGTGAACGGTTTACAAGTTCCTAAAACTTGTTGGAGACTCTTTTGCTCTAGCTTTCTTCCCTTTGGATGCCACCATGCTTAAGTGTATGATCATAGTGGCGTTCAAGTTTGGGGTAATGCTTGAAATATTCCCTACAATGACGCACATCAGCTCAATGAGCAGGTTTCTCCTCCCTTCAAGGTATCGGCCCTCGAACAAGGCTTTAAGGTTTTAGATGATGAAGAAGAGCCGGCTGATAACCAGGATGATTAGGTTCAGGCTAATGAGGCCCAAAATGATCAAGTCCATGATGGCAAGGTCTCGGATGCGCAAAAAGAAGCAAGCCTCCCAGCAAGTCAGAATCAGCCGGCGTAGACCCAGCAACCTTGATTAAGCTTCCCCTTTTTTCAACGGCAGTGTGCCAGTTTATCTTTCTAGCCTATGAGCTGAGTATCTGTGTATTTTTACCGACTAAGGATTCAAGTGACAATTTTTATTTTCTTTTTGTCTCGAATGTTATCCGGTTAAAACTACTATCCGGTTTTTACCAGTTTGAATGAAATTTGCCGACTGAGTCGGCTTGATGAATTTACTGATTTGTTTCAATTTTTTCACTTAAATTCTGCAATTTTGATTTTTGAATTTTCCCTAACTTTTTGGAGCATGCGGCAATTCAAATAGTATACCGGATATTCTTGCCCCTGGCGGCTGTGTGGTTGGTTTCAGTAGTTCTTTGATTGATTGACTTTGGAATGTTTGATACTTTAAAGAGTATGGAATGTTCCTAATCCAATCAATCATAGTAGTGATTGCCCCAAACCAAGTACATAGTCCTCCACAAAACCAATGAGTAGCCGTTTTATCCAAACGGGAAATAGGCTGGATCAAATCCTTTTTTCCCCTTTTTGTTGTATTTGGATTTCACAACTCTTTGTGAGCCAGGCGAGAACTTGTCGCCTAGCAGTTAATGGAATAGGGAACATATTGTTCGCCTGCTTGATAGTCCTCATACGGCTTTTTAAGCCGTTTGGGGTGCCTGCATTGCACCTAGTTCGTGCTTTTGACAACCTTCCACATCCTAGGGAACGCTGTCGAAGATCACTTCTCTTAAAGTCATCTCCTGCTTTTGACAACCTTTCACATCCTACGGAACGCCGTCGAATATCACTTCTCTTGAAGTCATCTCCTGCTTTTTACAACCTTCTACATCCTAGGGAACGCCGTCGAAGATCACTTCTCTTGAAGCCATCCTCGGTTTCTCTGACAACCTTCCACATCCTAGGGAACATTGTCGAAGATAAATCCTCTTGAAGTCATCTTCAGTTTTGCAATAATATTCCAAAGAAAGTAACCGAAGACCAACGCTTGTCGATCCTTAAAGCTCGCTTGAACTTTGCTGCCGTGATATTTACTGAAATTTTTGCGGTGCCAGTACGTCAGCGCTTTTTGCTGCTTGTGAACAATTATATCGATGCCTCTGCTGCTTATGAACCATTATGTCGGTGCCTTTGCGATGAGCCAGTGTTTAGGCGCTTTAAGCTAAGTGAGACGATCTTTTATTTGGTCGATCACCTACAGTGATTATAATCAAGTCGATTATTTAGTCATGTCAATTTTCTTATAGGGGCTAACTGGCGTACCAAGGAACCCAAAATTGCTGCATAAGGTCCACATAATCATTTATGAGGGCCACGTGTTCTATCACCACACCAGCGCACGCTGGAAAGCACTATCGCCGCAATTTTTCTCTGTCGCCAAGCAACAAAGACCAGTGTCTAGCGACAAACTCGTCATCTGGCGCCGGAGTCGGGTTTTCAAAATAAAACCCCTTTCTTCTCCATTTGTCGTGGCTGTTACTGCTGCTATTCGTTTTCACTCGAAACTTCAATTTGGTCATTCTTGCTCATTTGTCCACAAAATTCGCTCAAATTTTTTGCAAAACAAAGCTTGTCTTATCAATTTTCCAAATCCATGTAAGTTTTCCTCAAACTTAACTTGATTTTTGCTGAATTTAGATATGTTCTCACGCGGGTTTTCGAAAAAATCAAACCCAATTATGCTTAATTCGCTTTGTTTATCAAATTTTATGCTTTGAAATTGCTGGATTATGTTTATACATCATGTTTAGAGCATTTTGAAACTTGTTTTACTCAATTTGGTGAAGAAATGAGCGATTTTCCATTGTTAACCCCCTTGAGTCCGTGAGAACAATGTGGCCTGTTCTTCGTGTTTTGCTAGTCATTTTTGTCAAAATTTGTCACAATATTTATCATAATATTGCAAGAAATTGTTTAACTACTGAAATTTTCTATTTATGCTCGGATTGAAATTGTACTCTGTTTTAGTACTACGTACTCTGTTTTTGCGAACATAGTATCATACGGCTAGGCGAACCTTAGATATTATGGAACCTTAATTTTCTGGTTTGACTCCTTTGCTGCGAGCCACTCAGGCTATGTACTCTTTCGGATAGAGCCACCATGTAGTCCGAGCTTTGGTGGAGTTCTTTTGGGACACCACCAACACTTTTCACTTTCCTTGGGGTGGAGATGATAGTTACCCCCACTGACTTCAGTCTCATTACGGGATTGGAGTTCACTTCGGTCCCCCTTCCTTTCGATAACGAGATCACGGTCTTTTCTCTAGAGATGCTGGAGCTGTTGGGCCTTATCACTATTCAAGCTCGTGCTAGGTTGATCCGACGCAACTTAGCACTAGATGCATTCGCCGGAGTACGCTTGCGGCGGCATTTCAGGATCCTGCTACCACCCTAGAGCAGCGGCGGGTGCGCATTTTTGCTCTTATTCTGTTGTTAGGAACCTTTTCTCATGACAAAGGTAGTCGAGTGCTACTCTACTACCTGCTTGTTGTTTGCGACCTTGCTTCAGTTGGGTCGTATGATTGGGTCAGCTTGGCCTATGCGGACTTCCTAGTCGGACTGCGACTTTCTAGTCGTCATAGCTCCTTCGAGGGAGATATCGCACTTTCTAGTTTTTGGAGAGTTATAGAGGTACACTTTATTCCTTCTAAAGTTAGCTCTAGACCTATTTTAGCATCTGTTGACATTTCTTGTTTAGTATGTTCTTCAACTACTCACTCTTTATACCTTTAGCAGGATTTTGTCTTATGAGTATGGATTTTGTAGGAGCCGGCCGCAGAGTTTCGAGCATGGGCCGATTTTGACGTTTCTGCACTTGCTGCACAAATATACCGCTCAGTGTTGCTATTTTTTAGGGGACGTATGATGATGTGGTGTATCTTGGCGAGAGAGTGGCTATTCAGCACTCCTCATAGGCCTTTGTTGTTCCGGCTTGCCCTCATTGGCATATATTCGATAAGGCGAGGTTGAGGACTTTGGCGAGTAGGGCGCCAGAGGGCACGCCTTGGCGGACGCACGCTCGTCCGGAGCTATGCTATTTAGAGGCACTACTACCGCTTTTGGCTCCACCACCTATTTTTTCCAGAGGGAGGAGAGGAGGTATTCTTTATCTTGCGCATTCGTCTCATGTATAGCCCCTAAGTAGATACTAATTACTCAGTCTATCTTGTAGGATGCGCACGCGGAGTTTGTCGCTCCACCTGTGTCCATCACCTATCAAGGGATGTATAGCCCTATTGAGGAGATGATTCCTCTAGCTCCTCCGTATCATCGCTTTATCAAGCAGTCAATATCCCGTCGTCAGACTTGGGTGAGTCATTTATTTGCCTTTATACTTGCACGTATATTTTTTATCGCTGCTGACTTGTCTTTTGACAGTTCTCTCGTGAGGTGGTGACGATGATGGCGAGAGGTTTAGACGCCTTTCATTACCAACTAGTGAGATGGAGGGACCGTGCTTCTTGTCGTCGTGACGATACTGCAAAGGTATTTCTCTTATCCTTATCTTATGATTTGATTTACTCGTTTGACATCTGACATGGCTTACTTTTGCAGGGACAGCCTATTCCTCCTAATACCCGGATGAGACCTGAGGCTAGGAGAGAGAGGTCCGACTCGAGGCGTCGTAGTACCTCTTTTAGGGGTGAGGGTGGTCAATTGGAGTCGGCTTCATCTGAGAGACGATAGGGTTCAGGCTCTACATATGAGGGTGCACATGTTAGGCTAGCAGGCCAAGGAGGCATGCCATCGACTCCTTTAGGGGGTGGTGGGACGTACGAGGTTGGCTCGTCATCGCAGCAGCCGCCGCAGCCTCAGCCGTTGGCTATTAAGCTCTAGAGTGAGCCTGGATGGGCTGGTCCTACTTTGTCGATCCCGACTGTTGGCGATCCTGGGGCCGGTGAGGGACATACTCCACGATCTACCTTATTCTTTAATACTTTGGGAGTGCCTCCGCATTTTCGTCCTCCAGCACCATAGTTGTACTTGTGTTTATTTTATTTGACTTATTGGACTTTGCTAGCTAATTTGTATTTTATGACTTTTACATTAGACCCATTATATATACACTTTATTATGCTTATTTTTGCATTTTTAATTTTTTTATTTTATGTGCGTGTGAGTGTGTGCAAAAAATTGTGACTAATTTTTGCGCAAAAAATTTCCGTCTTTTTTATTATTATTAATGGAGGGTATCCGACTTTCTCCCACAAAAAGAAAAAATAAAAAATAAAATTTTGACTAACATAAGCTTAAAATTAATTAAGCTTAAATTAATCCAAAAACATATTTGAAAAAAGTTAAAAAAAAAAAACTTAAAGTCAATGCACAAAAATCGAGTCGCAATCGAAGAAATCATATGGTTTGCATAGCGCGAATAAGCTATCATCGAACCGACTATCTGTCGCCAAACGCTGATTTCGTTGCCAGACGCTGATTTCATCACCAACGCGACTCGTCGCCAGACGTTGTCCTTGTCGTCTGGCGACAGACTTTTTTTCTCTGGATCCTTTTGGAAAACAAACTGCAGTAGTTTTGTCCATAAATAGCCCCCAAATCTGCCGAATTTTGTATATATTAAACAAATTAAAATAATAGTTATAGCTTTAATTTTCTTTAAGCAATCATGTCTAAGAGTTTTAGTGATTTTACTCGTGAGTGGTGTCGTTCTTTGACTGCTAGGGAGAGAAAAGAGTTTGATTTCTTTCATATGGGAGGTATTTATGGTATTAAGGTGGTAGATAGATATAGATTTTACTCATACCGCCTTAGAATATTGGGATCCAGACACACATTGTTTTAGACTAGGCTATGATGAAATTAGTCCTTTACCGGAAGAATTTGGTGCCATTCTAGGCTTTCCCTCCATGGATCTTGCAGTAACTCCTAATATTGGTGATTATTATTATAAAGATATTGAGCGCTTCTTTAATCTGAAAGACAGAGATCTAACAAATATTGTAGATGGTACTGTAGTTAATCTGAAAGAATTCGCACGCCACTATTTTGATAAACCATATTCTGAGTCTTTTCATGTTTATAGAAGAAGGGCGTTTTTCTTTTGCAAGTTTGGCCAATATCTCCTCACTAGTGGTAATAATCGTGATGGTCAAGAAATTATAGTGTATGTGATGGAACAAATTGAATTAGGGAGGAATCCAATGCCATTAATTGTTGGAGAAACAACGCTTAGTTTGTACGAATTAAAGAAAAATCCAAAAGCACCTTTTGGAGGCTCTTGATCGAGGGTGGAAGGAGGTCGTTGGGACTACTAACCTTAACCAAATTAATCATTTATAATACCTAAACCTACACTAAACTAGTTAGTGGCAAGTAAAGGGTCGAACCCAAAAGGACTAAGTGTATTAATTTGTGCCAACTAGACTACTAGGAAAGGTTGTGAGATATAGAGAGATTAAACCAAATACTACTAAGAGCAAATAACTAAAACTAGGGAAAATGGAATCCAATTACATCAATGCATTCAACAACATCATACAATAAGATGAAAATGACCTCGATTAGGAACATCAACACGTTTAACTCACTCTCGCACAATTGAGCATGTTAATTATCCTACTAAACTAATTCACTCTCGTGCAACTAGCCTAGAAAAGGTATGGAAGAATTTAGGGCTCTCAACCAACTCACTCTCGCACAATTGATCGAAAGAACAATTAAGAGCATAGACTCGATTAGCTAGAAAGATTATAATCCATAAAAGCATCACCATACACAATAATCAAGAAACAATTTCATACTAATCACAATTAATCATTCAATTCATTAATATAACCTTCATCCAATTCCCTAGCTAGAACAAAACCTAAGCAAAAATAATGAAGAAAGACATAGAAAACAAGGTAAAATAAGAATAAAAACAAGATTAAACAAACAAACTAATTAATCTACTCAGATCAACAAACAAAAAGCAAAAACTAAGAATTAAGCAAAGAAATAAAGATGAGAGAAAGTTAGAAAATGCTCATTGAATAGATGAGAAGAAATTCCACAAAGTTGCTTCTTCAACCTCTCAAAAACTCCATGGAAATCAAATCTTTCTCTCTCTACACTACTCCTAAACTAACCCTAAGAGAGAGAAAATAAAGGCTAAACTAATCTAATCTATCTAAAATAAAATGCTGATTGAAAGTTTTTAGAAAATAACGCCAAAGGGGTATTTAGAATACAAGTTAAATAAAAAATAAAATAAAAGAAAGAAACTAAAAAGAAATAAAACTAAATAAAACAACTAAAAAACTAAATTAAAAAACCAATAAAAACAAAACTACCATTAAATAAAATAAAAGAAAATGAAAAGAAAAAAGAAAACCCCAAAAATTCCCCCAAAAACCACGAAAACCAACAGATCCCAAATCCCCTTCTCTTCGTGGCTGCTCTGAACTTTCATCACCATCACGCATCATCTTCACCCTTCATCGAAAATCATCATCAAGCATCATCACATCGCAGCCGTTCGATTTTTATTAAAAGTCACGCGCGAAGATCGTGAAATGGTTCGGTCGAACCGTGGGTTGGTGCGGCCGAACTACGGGGTTGGTTCGGTCGAACCATGGGTGTGTTCGACCACACCTCTTAAAATTACAAAACCTCAAAAGTTTCTGACTCGAACTTTGACCGAACTCCTTTGGTTTGCTCGAACCATGATAATTCGTAATTTGCTCTGATTTTGCTCTATTTCTTGCGCAAATTGGTATGATGGTGGCCGGAATTTGCTGTTGTGTTGGCCAATTTTGGTGTAGTAGAGATTGCAGGGTGATGGAGGAGTGGAGGAGCTGCGGTTGATTACGGATTTGAGGCGTATTGCGTGATGATGCAGGTGTTGCTGCTTTGGTTGGTGTAGCTGTTGCGGCTGCTAGGTGTGGGGGTCTGGTTGTGGTCATGTGAGGTGCGGCTAGGTTGGTAGTTCAGGTGGTTTGGTGAATTGAGGTTGGTGGTTGATTGGTGGCTGACGGAGGTGTTTTGGTGGTGTATTGGTTGTTGGATAAGCGTGGGTGAGTTGGTCGATGTGAGCTGGTAACGGGGCTGATTGGAGTTGCGTGGTGGAGCAGGGGAGTTGTTAGGTGGGTGCGTGGCTGGAGATTGGTGTGATTGGAGGTGGTTTGGTGGTGATTGATGGCGGTTTTGGCGGTGGCTGCTGTGGCAGTTGGTGTTGGTGGGCAGCAGTGGTGGAGCTTGGTTCAATTTTGTGCCTCGAACCTCGGACCTTGAACCCGATCGACCAAGGACTCGAAAACACCTACAACTAAAAGCAACACGAGGGATTTTTAAAAGATAAAATAAAATAAAATAAAATAAAATAAGATAAATATAGTAAAATAAGATAAATAAAGTAAAATAAAATGCTAAAACTAAATAAATAATAAAATTAAATGAAAAAAACATAAAATAAAGAAAACAAACTAGAAACTAAAAGAAAAATAAATAAAAGGAGAGAAACTAGGAATTATTAACTAAAAATACGAAAATAAACAAAAAACTATTAAAACCTACTAAAATACTCAAAATAAAGATAAAAGGCGAGAATAAGCAAATAATAGAAATAAAGGATAAAAAAGGGTTAAATTATTGGAAAATAAGCCGGAAAACGACTCAATAAACACCCTAAAAGTGACATAAAAGTCACTTATCAAACTCCCCCAAGCTTACCTTTTGCTCGTCCTCGAGCAAATTAACATGAAACACGAGAGAAGGAGAGTGAATTATTCAAGCAAAACTAAGACACTAAAGGAGACAAGAATGTACACTAACTCACTTTCGTAGGAATTACGGTCAATTTTAGCAACTAAAGACAAGCCCTTTAAACCCCTAGATAGCCCTAGAGGACGAGTGTGCTCTCGTGAGGGTGTCCTAAGAGTTTACCCACAACTCTAAATAAAAACCAAGGCAAGGCAATAAAAAGAAAAGAAAAAGAAACATAAAAAGAGAAAGAAAACACAAATTGATATTTGGACAAGAGATAGGAACAAACACCAATGAATGCAAATCTTTCTAAGTAGAAAAATGTATGCACGTTCCAAGATGTCAATGGTTGAATGAAACATAACATATGCTAAGCATAGAGAACTAATGGGGACACAATCCACCCTAGCCTCAACCAATCGGGCCGCGTTCTCTCCATTAGCTTCAAATCAACCCTTAAGCTAGCTTCTCATGATTCCACGAAGGAACCGGAAAAATATAAAGAAATGAAAAACTTTGAGAAGGTAATCCCGACATCTCAACTATGCATACTCTCTCCATAGGTTTGAAGTCTGTCTCCCTCCACCGTTCTTTGACCTAACCCCACTAAAGTCTAAGGGTCTTTTATTGGGTTGTAACGTAAGGGTAAGGGTTAAGGCGGGGTAAAAATTTGAAAATTTTGGTGATATTTCCTAAGTGAAGCAAAAGAGTAGCCTACTCTAAAAAACAAACTCTAGAAGTCACAAAATATCAAACAAAAATACCAATAATGCCATCTCCCCCAAGCTTATTCAACACTAACACAATATATACCAAAAACGAAGTAACGCTCCCCCCCCCCAAGCTTGAACGAAGCATTGTCCTCAATGCTTAAACTAGGGAAGAAACCAAAACCAAGCTAAAATATTTTTGTGTTTTTTGTTTCTTTTTCAACAAATTTTTTTTTTTAGCTCTTATTTGATGTCCTTGCCTTTTTTCTACTATGGACGGATTTTTCTTGAAACTTCATTTGATTTTCTTGAATTGCATATTTCTTCTCAAACCTTTTTTTTTTTGCATTTTCTTTTTAAGCTCAACTTTCAATACCGTACTTAAACCAATTCACAAAATGTCTTGTTAAATTTCAACACTCTCAAAACTCAAACCTCACATGCCAATGCTTCACTAACTAAAAGGGTTGGTAAACAAAGGCCATTACGTTTGTAACGTGGTTTAAACAAGAGCGGGAAACATTAGGCTCAAATTGGTTAATAAGTAGGTCGATGCAAAATAGAAAACCAAATTTGTAACAAAATAAAAAGAAGATAAAGAAAAATGAGAAAAGGTTCCCTTTTCCTCCCATAGAGTGGCTCGGTCACGATCTTGGGAGCTAGAGGTCAAAACAAGGATTAAGACAAGCATAGTCAAGGATCCTAAATTGCCTCTCAACAAGGTGATGAAGGCTAGAACAAATGAAGCTCACAAGGGATTATAACCAAACAAAAACCAACCAAGGGTTTCAAATCCACTATAGAGAGCTACTCCATCTTACCACATTCCCGTGAACTAAGGCTTCATGGACCCCTAAAAGTTCTTAACCCGACTACCTTAGCATATAGTATCCTAGAGTCAACCAATAACACACACAAGCCGTGCATACATTTACCACTTAGGAAGAAAAACATTCAAGGATTCAAGTCCCAAAACAAAATGTCCAAAATAAGAACAAACAAAACACATTTTGCCAAAATTACCTTGAAAGTAAACAAAAATCTTTTTGGATTTTTCAAAATAAAAGAAAAGACATGGAAATGCATATACTCAAGTGCATGGCATAAATGAATCAACATCCCACCAAACATGATAGAATACCCTCCCCCCAAGCTTGAGTGAGACAATATACTCAAATATAAACAAAATAATCCATGGGAGGGGAAAAGAAAGAAATCAATCCAACAAACCAACACAAGTCCAACGAGTCACCAACCATTAGAGAAAGATCTAGGAAATATATTACCGGATATTGGTGGGTGTAAACACCCGCAAATGAACCAATTTAACCTTTCAAAACCGATTTCCTCTTGAATTGAATCTCGATTTCCATATGCTACCAAAAATAGGAGTCAAACTTCCTTGTTTCTTGATCCAAACCAATGCATAAGAGTATATCAAGTCATGTACCTAGCAAAAGGCACACAAACATTTCCATGAGAGAAAATCTAATCTAAAAAGAAGAGAAAATGAAAGCAATAAAAACCTCGGGTTACTTCCCGAGAAAGGTTTGTTTAACGTCCAAGCGAGACCGCTCTAGTAAATAATATTGCAACGAACGCAAGAGCTTATCAAATGCACTACTACACATTTCGTATGATAACAAGTAGGCAAATGACGGGAGAAGGACGTGCAACAAGATTATTGCACGTAAGTGAGGAGGAAGATGCCAAAAGAAAGAAGAAAATTCAAAAGAAAAATCAAGAAAATAAGAAGAGAAAGAAGAAGAGAAATAAGGAAAAGAATAAAAAGGCAAAACCTCCTCAAAATCTTTTTGGGTGGCACAATCACCCATTTCCTCAATAATAAGAGGATGAAAAGGAAAAGTCTCATCAAACAAGAGAGGGTCCTCAATAGGCTCTTTGACAAAAGAAGGGAGGAACATGGGATAGTAGGAGATGTGGTCAAATTTCCTTGAGAAAGGGACATGAGGAAGGGGAGGAGAAACAATGGTCTCACAAAGCCTCACATCACCAATGAGGGCATGAAAATCAATCATAGAATCCTCAAAAGAACACTCATGACTCACATCTCCCTCAAACAAAAACTCTCCAATAGAAACAACCTCATCCTCCTCTGTATCACAACGATGAACAACTACTCCCCCAAGATCCTCAAAGCCTAGAGTCTCTAAACCATGCATGAAAGGATAAAGTTTTCTCTCAAACTCATCCCTTTCCCATGAAGCATTGCCAATGAACTCTCTCAAAAGGCTATAGTGATTTGTTACACCTTCAATGAACATACTAGCCATAACCTCAAATGAGTCCAAAGACTCATGGATAGAAGGGTCACCAACATGCAAGGTGGACTCATTAAGATGGGGAAGGGGGTTGGAATCCTCAAAATCGACATTTTCTTCATTCACAACTCTTCCACCATCACTCAAGGGACTCTCAATCTCTCTTGATTTCTCAAACTCACCATCATCATCCTCATGAACTCCCTCATTCAAACATGAAGATGGCTCACTCACATCCTCACCAAGGGAAGCTCTCAAAGGGGGTGAATAAGGGGAAGGATGACATTCAAGCTCAAATAGGGAATGAAAAGGATTAAAATCCTCAAAAATCCTCTCATCACAAGAAAATCTCCCCTCACTTTCATACCCTTGGCCTACATCATCCTCAACAACACTCTCACACTCCAAGTGAGGTGCCTCACGTCCATCTAAATCAAACATAGCACTCATCACTTGGGCAAGCCTCACTTCTCTCAATTTTTGTTCCTCTTGAAGCTCTTGGAGTTGTTGGGTGAGATATTGCATTTGAGAGAGAATTTAGGCATCAATGTTATTGGGTTGAGGTTCATGATCAAAGTCAAATTGCACATCACCAAAATTAGCACAAACCTCACCAAAATGAGCATAAGGGGGAAATGTGTAAATTTGCATACTTGGATCATCACAAGGCACATAAGAAGTATCAAGAGAATTCATGAAAAAATTAAAAGAATCTTGGCATTGAGAATCAAAACATGAAACATGAGATTCTCTATCTAAAGAATCCCTAGCAAGCCATGTGAAAAAATCTCAAGCATCATGCATAGACAAATGACAAAATCTACCATTATTCATGTCCTCAACCATTCCCCTAGTATACTCATTCATGCCCCAATAAGCTATGCCACAAGCATCACTAAGAGAACAACCATGGTAACTAAGAAAACCATCTAGTCTTTCAAAGTAAGCATAGAAGGGTTCACCATCAAATTGAGGAAAAGATAAGCATGCCATTTTTATACAAAGAACAAAGAAAAGCAAACAAAATCAAATAATATACAAGAACCTAGCTAATCTAATCAACACAAACTAATGAACGCCTTAGTCCCCAGCAACGACGCCAAAATTTAATCGAGGGTGGAAGTAGGTTGTTGGGACTACTAACCCTAACCAAATTAATCATTTATAATACCTAAACCTACACTAAACTAGTTAGTGGCAAGTAAAGGGTCGAACCCAAAAGGACTAAGTGTATTAATTTGTGCCAACTAAACTACTAGGAAAGGTTGTGAGATATAGAGAGATTAAACCAAATACTACTAAGAGCAAATAACTAAAACTAGGGAAAGTGGAATCCAATTACATCAATGCATTCAACAACATCATACAATTAGATGAAAATGACCTCGATTAGGAACATCAACACATTTAACTCACTCTCGCACAATTAAGCATATTAATTATCGTACTAAACTAATTCACTCTCGTGCAACTAGCCTAGCAAAGGTATGAAAGAATTTAGGGCTCTCAACCAACTTACCCCTCTCGCACAATTGATCGAAAGAACAATTAAGAGCATAGAATTAATCACAATTAATCATTCAATTCATTTATATAACCTTCATTCAATCCTTAGAACAAAACCTAAGAAAACATAATGAAGAAAGACATAGAAAACAAGGTAAAATAAGAACAAAAACAAGATTAAACAAACAAACTAATTAATCTACTCAAGTAAACAAACAAAAAGCAAAAACTAAGAATTAAGCAAAAAAATAAAGATGAGAGAAAGTTAGAAAATGCTCATTGAATAGATGAGAAGAAGTTCCGCAAAGTTTCTTCTTCAACCTCTCAAAAACTCCATGGAAATCCAAGCTTTCTCTCTCTACACTACTCCTAAACTAACCCTAAGAGAGAGAAAATAAAGGCTAAACTAATCTAATCTATCTAAAATAAAATGCTGATTGAAAGTTTTTAGAAAATAACCCCAAAGGGGTATTTATAATACAAGTTAAATAAAAAATAAAATAAAAGAAAGATCTAAAAAGAAATAAAACTAAATAAAAACAACTAAAAAAATAATAAAAACAAAACTACCATAAAATAAAATAAAAGAAAAAAGAAAACCCCAAAACCCCCAAAATTCCCCCCAAAACCACGAAAACCAACAGATCCCAAATCCCCTTCTCTTCGTGGCTGCTCTGAACTTTCATCACCATCACGCATCATCTTCACCCTTCATCGAAAATCATCATCAAGCATCATCACATCGCAGCCGTTCGATTTTTATTAAAAGTCACGCGCGAAGATCGTGAAATGGTTCGGTCGAACCGTGGGTTGGTGCGGCCGAACTACGGGGTTGGTTCGGTCGAACCATGGGTGTGTTCGACCACACCTCTTAAAATTACAAAACCTCAAAAGTTTCTGACTCGAACTTTGACCGAACTCCTTTGGTTTGCTCGAACCATGATAATTCGTAATTTGCTCTGATTTTGCTCTATTTCTTGCGCAAATTGGTATGATGGTGGCCGGAATTTGCTGTTGTGTTGGCCAATTTTGGTGTAGTAGAGATTGCAGGGTGATGGAGGAGTGGAGGAGCTGCGGTTGATTACGGATTTGAGGCGTATTGCGTGATGATGCAGGTGTTGCTGCTTTGGTTGGTGTAGCTGTTGCGGCTGCTAGGTGTGGGGGTCTGGTTGTGGTCATGTGAGGTGCGGCTAGGTTGGTAGTTCAGGTGGTTTGGTGAATTGAGGTTGGTGGTTGATTGGTGGCTGACGGAGGTGTTTTGGTGGTGTATTGGTTGTTGGATAAGCGTGGGTGAGTTGGTCGATGTGAGCTGGTAACGGGGCTGATTGGAGTTGCGTGGTGGAGCAGGGGAGTTGTTAGGTGGGTGCGTGGCTGGAGATTGGTGTGATTGGAGGTGGTTTGGTGGTGATTGATGGCGGTTTTGGCGGTGGCTGCTGTGGCAGTTGGTGTTGGTGGGCAGCAGTGGTGGAGCTTGGTTCAATTTTGTGCCTCGAACCTCGGACCTTGAACCCGATCGACCAAGGACTCGAAAACACCTACAACTAAAAGCAACACGAGGGATTTTTAAAAGATAAAATAAAATAAAATAAGATAAAATAAGATAAATATAGTAAAATAAGATAAATAAAGTAAAATAAAATGCTAAAACTAAATAAATAATAAAATTAAATGAAAAAAACATAAAATAAAGAAAACAAACTAGAAACTAAAAGAAAAATAAATAAAAGGAGAGAAACTAGGAATTATTAACTAAAAATACGAAAATAAACAAAAAACTATTAAAACCTACTAAAATACTCAAAATAAAGATAAAAGGCGAGAATAAGCAAATAATAGAAATAAAGGATAAAAAAGGGTTAAATTATTTGAAAATAAGCCGGAAAACGACTCAATAAACACCCTAAAAGTGACATAAAAGTCACTTATTAGCTCTCCAATTTTATTACATGCAGAAAAATAGTATTTTTAATTACAGAAATCAAAAACATATATTTTTGTATAGTAATACTAATTATTTGCATTGAATTTTTGCAGATGTGGCTAATGGAGAGACTAGAATTAATTAGTCCTCCTGACAACATTGACAAATATACTACAAACTGCTTTGTGAGGCGAAAGAAGCGCTTTTCCATAAAGATGGGTCGCCGGGAGTGGAGCAAAATATTCGCCTCTCGTGATTTTTCTATCAAATGGATCATCCCATGGTGGAAAATTGAGAAGATGGTTGGTGTCGACAAGCAACCCTTCTACCGTCTTCCAAGCCTATCCAAGTTAACTCTTTATTACCCATGCAGGGTAAAAAGACAGTATGGCCTTGCTCAAACCATTCCTTCTGGAGATCTTCGTCTTCCTTATGAATTCCCCGTTTCACAAGAAGTAGAGAGATTTGATACTTATTGGAGTGCTAGGCCTTTATGGGAAGTTGTTACCCAAAAGGTTCTTCCTTCTTTGTCCAAGGATGTGAAGCATTGGCTAATTGATAAGCCTAAAAAGGACAAGAAGAAAGACCAAAGTAGAACCAATGTGAAGAATCGTCTGGGAGACAAGATAGCTCTTGTTAAGGAACGCTTAGGTGAAAGAGTAGAGTTCAAAACACCTATGATGCCTAAGAAGAAAGACGCAACTAAAGGCAAAGAAAAAAGGGAAACTGACTCTACAGATTAGAAAATATGGGTAGAGAAGAAACATGGTGTACTGGCTAAAGGAGAAACTATTAACACCAAAATTGAATGCAGATACTCTAAAGGATGCTTACTAGCAAAAGTAATGGGCGATGAAGAAGACGTTGACGAGAATTGGAAGAGAGCAAAGAAGGAGAAGAAAGATTAACACATTGTTTAACTTTCAACTTATTAGACAAATTTAATTTTTAAGTCAATTTATTTTCTTTTAAGCTTTTATTTAAATTCCATCAATAATGTAATTTTTTCTTATTTTATTAATGCAATTTCCAGCTTTTAAAATTAAATCAACATTTACATTACACTCTTTATTAAAGCAATGAAAACACTTAATTATTTTTCTGAAAATATTAGAGTACGAAAGTCAAAAATTTCTGAAATACACCGAAATTTGCCTAGTTTAATACGGAAAAATTGGCGTCGAAATTAAGTCCATTGCTAGACGCTGGTCTCCGTCGCCTGGCATTGTCCTCGTTGCCAGACGCTGCTGCTCGTCGCCCGGTTTTTCCTTCGTCGCCAGACGCTGCTGTTGTCGGCCGACACTGACTTCTGTCGTCAGGCGACAACTTTTTTGGGATGTGTTTGCAGATTTTCGCGCTAATTTCTCTGAGTTGATTTGCTGGAATACGAGGTTTATAAAAATTAAAGTGGTCGCACCCTATAAGGGTTGCCTACGTATCCTTTCCTAAGGAATCAGGCCAAACATAGCTTTCTTGAGTGTCCTACTCAAGTAATTATGGGTAGTACTTCTTAAGTTAGTCAAGATTTGTCATGTTCGAGAATTCATTGTCATCCATATCAGTTAGTTTTGCAACACCTCCTGATAGGATAGTCTTGACAATATACGGCCAGACCAATTTGGTCTAAACTTGCCTCTTGGTTCTAAAACATTTTTCCTTAATGCTTTTAACACCAAGTCTCCAACTTTTATATTCCTTGTCTTGACTTTCTTGTTGAAGTGTCTAGACATACGAGTTTGATAACATTGAGTATGATGTAGAGCCTCTAGTCGTTTTTCATCAAGTAGAATTAGCTCTTCATATCTTGCTCTAGTCTATTCTACTTCACCCTCACAAAAATGACGGTGGTGGAATAGTAAAAATCACCTTTAAAGCTTCAACTAGCTAGAGAGCGACAACCATCTTACCACAAACCAAGTGAGCTAAGTTATCATAGCCCTTAAGTTTTACTACCTTGGCAATGTTATATGTGTGAACCAACCCCAACATCCAAGTGCACGAAAACCTCTAACAACTAGGAAAGAGAGTATTCTAGGTGCTAAAGCCCAATTATGTCCAAGTTTGGAACCAAACATTTTGAAACTTTGCCTTGAATGCCATGGAAAGACACTATACACAAAAATATTCACAAAAACAACAATACTAATGAATGCATATACAATTGTGCAAGATGAAAGCATGATCAATCAAAACTACAAATACCAAAAGTCAACGCAATAAGGCACTTATAGCCATCCAAACATAGAAAACCAATCTCCATAATAGACTTTGGCATGTATGAGAGAAATAAATCAAGCAATCAAGAGACTATGGATTAAAAAACCACCAAGAGATATAGACAATACTCAATCAACGCCGCTCATTATCATCAAGAATCGGCATCAAGAAAACACCACCTTTCGATCTTCATTAACAACCACGTGAGAAGCTCGTGATTCGATTCAAATTGAACCCCAATTTGCGCCCCCGCGAGGACATCGCGCAGAGGTCGCGCAAATCTTACTGTCTCGACTCTGATTTTGGACTCCAATGTGTGCGCCTTCTGACAAGGATGCGAGTGCGCGCCCGCAAACAGCCTTAATCAAATTGAGGCTGAATTAAGGTTCAACTGTGGTTGCTCGGAGAGGGAATTGATGAAGAGTGGTGGCCGGTATTCGCTACTGTGTTGGTTGCGCTGGGATAGAGGCCGGTGAAGTGCGGCTGGGATTAATGGTGGAAAGTGGAGTTTGTTCGGCTATTTTTGGTGCGGGTTGACGGTGGTGCATGTGGCGTGTTTGGGTGGCTGGAGATTGAGGGTGGCTGTGGTGAAGAATGTTTTGGAGTTTCTGTGTAGTGGAGCGGGTGCTGAGACGCTAGTGGTTATTGCGGTGGTGGTAAGGTGGTTCATGATTGATGCGGAGTGTGGGTTGGTGTTAACTGTGGTCAGGTGGCTATTTTCGAGGGGGGCTGAAATGGTAGTCTGGCTTGCAATTGTGGGCTAAGATGCGATGGGTTGGTGTTGTGAGGAGGGCGTAGTAGCTCGGTGAATAGGAGCAGGGGGTTAAGCAGGTGGTCGTTTGGTTTGAGAGAGGGAGCAGGGGTGTTTTGTGAGGAGGTTCTAGTGGGGTGTAGGATAAGTTGGCATCAGAGGCATTGTTTCCTTGCTTAAATTTTGTGCCTCAAGCTAGGGGCTTCGGACACGACCTCAAATTAAAACACTTGCCTCAGCCCGAACACTCTTTGTGATGCTCTTATCTCGAACTCAATCACAGGACGCAAACCTACACAAGCAACTAAACTGAGGGAGAACTAAAATAAAATAAAATGAAAATAAATAAAGCAAAATGGAAAAAGGATAAATAAAACTAAAACTAAAAATAAAATAAAACAACAAAATAAACTAAAAACTAATAAAAACTAAGAATTAAACAAAAGCACACTCAAAGTACCAAATAAACTAAAAACATTATTTAAAAGAAAACAAGATAGTAAAGGGAAAATAAGATAAAATAAACATGAAAAAGGACCTAAACACTATCACTAAGAGTGACATAAATGTCACTCATCATACGCTATGATATGGAATCGTCACACGACTTACTTTCTAAGAGCATGTGAAGTATGTATATAGTACCAATCAACCTGAATCTATGTAATAGATCGTTAGATTATGGCCAAGAACATCCAAAGTACTTGAATAAGTATGAGGATGAGTTCTTGACACATAGAAACAAATATGATTTGAGTATTGATGTTGCAAGCACAAACCTTAACATGGATCAGATCCTTAACAAGGATGCCATTTGTAAGCACGAGCTAAGAAGCGTCGTGGCTTTAGAATGGTAACATGGATGTGCATCCATGTGTAATGTGCGAAATTTAAGGTAAATTTCCACGATCACAAGTGATTAGGGTATCCCAAAAGCATCATCGAGAAGTCTACTAAAATATATTGAGAATATTGTTCCTTTAAAGGCAATAATAAGGAAGATGTTAAATGGAAAGTTCGTTGTTGAACATTAATGATTGTAGGTTGTCAAGTAGAAGATCACAATCATGAAGATGAGTGGGAGCCATCACTTGGGCAATAAATCCTAAATCACGTATAATCCATGACACTCTCAAATTGTATCATCTTATTACGAAAGTAATCAATAATGAAGATGCTAAGATTAGCAAAGTAATTATAACTAAACCTATGCAATAAGTGAACGACAACATTCACAATTGCACGAAAGAAGTCAAGCATATTAAATATGGGTGTGATTTCTATAAATGTTTTATAAAGAGTGTTACGCTTAAAACATTTGGAAAAACCATTTATCATTCAGGTTTTAGAGTAATATAATTTCATGCAATTTTATCACTCCAGTTCTATTTAATTGTGGTTTAGAATTAAAATATGAGTCCATTAGATTTTGAGAATATTCAAAATAGGGTTTCAAGACCAGTATTGGATAAAGAAACACATATTAAGTGAACATTGAATATTTTAATCAAAAAGTATCCCTAATCAAGGTCATTTAAATGATGGACGATTAATGACCACTTGAGATTAGTGTGTAGTTGTAGGGAATATTTCAAGCATTATCCCTAGCTTGAACCCCACTGTGATCATACACTAAAGTACGGTGGCGTCCAAAGGGAAAGAAGATAAAGCAAAAGAGTCGCCAACAAGTTTTAGGAACTTGTAAACCGTTCACAGGGTGAAGGTTATACCCCTTAACGATCCAGGAGATCGTTAACTCCAATAGGTCTTGAACCATTACTGGTAGTTCGGGGATGAAGGTACAAATCCAACCTAAAAGAGATTGAACCTGCCCTAATAATAGGCCTCTACTTTATTCTGATCGTATTCATGTGCGCTTTCTGACTAACATACAATCAATAGGATTAACCCTAAATAAGATTATTAATGTTGGTTGAATATTAATGTACAAATAAACTATTATTGGCGATCACAAAAATTATAATCAAATTAACCCTGAACAAGATTATTAATTATCTTATTAAGCGTGATTACAAGTACCAATTCCCTTTAAACATGCATAAAAGGTGTGATCAAACAATAACAATAAATATCAAGCAACATAATAATCATAATAATTATAACAACTATAAAAATCATCATAAATTATAACAATTATAATTACAATCATATTCATGTTAATATTAAAGCATAATAATAGTAGGATCCTAGGCATGATACTAACAAGATTAGTAACAAACCCTAGCATGTCACGAAACAATAAAAATCAAATATTTAACCCTAACATGATACTAACATGATATTAAGAAAGAAAATAAAAGGCATACTTTTAATCATACTTGATATTAGGAATTTTTAGTTGTTACCCTAAACATGATATTAGGAAGATCAAAACACCCTAACATGACATTAGGAATCAAATAACAACTTAGACATGATTTCTAAATCATAATATCAATAAAACAATTAAAGCACTTACTTGTATGCCTCTACCTCTTTCTAATAACAAAATACACACGTTAGTAACTTCAAGGAAAATAATAAACAACAATTAAATTAAATAATTGAAATAAAGATTTGGGACCAAACCCTCAGAAATTAAAACCTTTCACCTCTAGGGCGAAGGCAACTTCGAACAATGCTAGATGTGTCTAGTGCTAATGTATGAGGAATTATGTTTGTAAAAGGCTAGGCTTAGAAAAGAGGGAGATAATAAAGAAATTCTTAATGAGAGTTGGTTATCGTAAATGATTGAAAACGGATTTTTGAGGAAGCTATTTATAGAGAAAATCAACCAAAAAGATAGAAAAACAAATCAGAGTTCTGACGTTTAAAAAAAGAAGTTAGCGCCAGACGCTAACATTAGCGCTAGGCGCTAACCTATTTTTTTACGCTTTTTCTAAATTCAGATAAAATTTGGCCATACAGGAGGATAAAATCGTATTTTCCTTAAAAACACTCTTTTATTTTGACTAAAACTCTAAAAAAAAGTCAACAAAAGTCAATTTATCAATACTAATTGAATTAGGAATGAAAAGAACCTTCTAGAAGAATCTAGAAGACTAAAACCATTCCTAATTGCATTAGGAATGATAAATTCATATTAGGCCCTCCTCTAGATCATTGGGCCGCATATAAGGCTCAAACCGGGCCCAGTTTAGTAATTTGGCCATAACTTCCTCAATATTTCATCGGAATTGGGCTTATAATATATCGTTGGAAAGGTTTTTTCAAGGCCCATCCAACTACACCATTATTGTACCCATATCATGGACCAAACTAAATTGAATTGGATGCTTTCTTAAAATAGATTTTCAAAATTAGAGAGAAGAGAAAAGAAATTAAAACTATCCGTAACACTAAACTTTCCACACTTTCACTTTCATTCGATTATGATTCGACGTGAAAAGTACTCATCACCGGGTTTGGTTTTGGGGAGACACAAATGGGTGTCTACAATAGTTTGATTTCTAGCACCGTTTCTTGTGCTACAAGGACATGATTGTCATAAATCATTTGCACAGGTATTGGTTTAAAACCATACTGGATCGACCTATGAGAATACTTTAAGAGGTTTAAAAATAGTCATAAGTATATCTCTCATTATGGCTATCAGAACCACTTTCCTCGACCATGAGTAATATGAGTTCTCTTGTTTGATTACTAGTCCGTTTTGATGTTAGTTTAACGTCTGTCGTACATGGAGATTATAACGGCAACACTCAGGCGGCTAGGTCCTCTGGGTAAGAGAAGCTACATTACAAGACTGGGAATGTCCCCATACTAAAAATAGGGAAGATGTCTTTGATGTTTACAAGGCCTCTCGAAGAACGAGACTGTGAAAATGCATGGACATGCTCGGATGGATTTTAGAAATCATCTGTTTGTTAACAGTCGAACTCGGATATCGAGAAACACTTCTAGACGTAATAAGGATGACGAATAAATCTTACCTTATAGTTCATGAAGAGACATTAAGCGACATAGGAAAAGGCTATGCACTAAAAGTGCACTTGTCCGGAAGGACAAGTGGGAGATTGATAGGAATAGCGTCCTTCGAACAAGTGTATTATTTCGGTAGAGGGTTCGGAATTATTAGAAAGCTAATTATTCAGTAAGGTCAAGTGATTGGAATGCCTAGGTTGAGGCCACTTCCGATCGGTAATATTAATGCATAATTAATATTACATCTTTATCTTGACTGAACCCTTCGAGTCACACTCAAGCAACTAACGATTCGACGCGACGAATTAATCCGAAAGGAATTAATAAGTCAATCGAGTATTGTGAATAAAGACGTCGGATTCCGAGCTTAGAGCATTGGAACCGAATCTTAAAAGTCAAGCAAAAATTTAGGAATTGGCGAGACTGGAAAATGCTTCAAGTAACAAGTAAAAGCCCTAGCCAGGCGAAGTCTAGGGAAGCGCGCTAGATAGAAGTGTGCCACGTGGCAGCGCCATGTGGCAGAACATAGTGGCAGCGCGCCACATGGTAGCCACCAAGTGTAAGCGCCATGAGGCAATGTCATGTGGCAAGGGGGCGCGGGCGCGGGCCCGGATGACGGGTCATGGACCCGGGCCGAAAGGTGGCGGGCCAATCGAGCCCAACTTGGGGCTCAAGGTTGGGTGCCACATGGTTAGCTCTAAGTTGCCTTGGGGAGCAAGTGAGGAAGGGGTCCTCACCTAACCATGTGACACTTGTTACTTTGTTATTCCTTGGTTTATTTAACTATGGATTTAATTCAACATTCTTTCTATGTGAAATCTTTTTGTGAAAAAGTCCCACATTGAAAGATGAGTGGAATTCACAAGGAAGCACTCTTTATAAATAGCCAAGATATACCTTGGGATTGCTCACTTGAGTAAGAGTTAGAAAAGACATCTCCACTTGAGAGAAAATCTTTAAACTCATAATTAATCGAGTAGCTTGGTCGCACTTGGATAACCTCCAAGTAATAGACCTAGTTGGGGTTGAGTTGCGGGTGGATACCGTAGTAGGTTATCGCCCGTTGCGAGACTTAACCTCCAAGTAATAGAATTTTCCAGTTTTTGCAGTATTTTTTCGATTCTAGTTGTGAAAGATATTTTCCAAATATCATATGTGAAAAAAGGCCTATGTTTTTGACGCATTACGGATGGTTTATTCAATGCAGACCTTTTTTATGCTTATGTCAATAATGTCAATCAAAATTACGCACATGAATACTTAGAACTTTTCGAGTCTCATCCACTCATTCTAAATTATTGCCAAAATAAATTGTAGGAATTAAAATAGAAATTCTCCCCAATGGAGTCACAAAAAACTATAGGGAATATTTCGAGCATCCCATACTAGAGCCCCACTATGCTCATACACTTAAGCATGGTGGCGTCCAAAGGGAAGGAAGCTAAAGCAAAAGAGTCGCCAACAAGTTTTAGGAACTTGTAAACTGTTTACAGGGTGAAGGTTACACCCCTTCACGATCCATGAGATCACTAACTCCACAATGGTCCCAAACCATGACTAGATATTCGGGGATGAAGGTACAAATCCAGCCTAAAAGAGATCGAACCTACCCTAAAAATAGGCTTCTACTCTATTCTTCTTATATTCATATGCGCTTTCTAACTAACATACAATCATTAAGTTAACCGTAAACCTGTTTAATCTATGTTAGTTGAATATTAATGCACAAACAAGTTTATTATTGACGATCACTTAAATTAAAATTATATTAGCCAAATAAAATTATTAATTATCTTATTAAGCGCGTGTGATTTCAAGTATAAATTTCCTTTAAACCTACAAGAGAGCACGTAATCTAGCAATGACAATAATATCAAGCAACATATAATTATTATTAAACTATATATAAACTATTTGTAAATTAACAAATAATATGAAAATATTCGTAAATTAACAAATTACATAAAACACTTCATTATTTAACAAAATGTAAAACGATTCGTTACCAACAAATAACGTTAAATTATATTTATAATTTGACACAACAAATAATCATCATAATATCAATCTCATCAAAACATAATAATGTTAGCAAAATCCTAAGCATGATATTAATATGATTAATAACAAAACCTAGCATGTCACTAATCAATAAAGATCAAAACTTTATCCCTAATATGAAAATAACATGATATAAGAAAATAGGAAGCAACCTAAGCATGATATTAGAAATCAATAAATAACATCTTAATATGATATTAGGAATTAATATAATCTAAACATGCTTTTTAAAGAAATAGAGCAATAAAATTACTCACTTTTTTGCCTCGTATTTCTTTCGATCAAAACAATACACACGTTAATAATTTCAAGGGAAATATAAAATCAAACAATTAATTTAAATAATTAAAATAGGGATTTGAGGCCAAACCCTTATAAATTATCAACCTTTTATGTTTAGGACGAAGATAACTTCGAGCTTGACTATGTGTGTCTAAGTCTCGTGATGGACGTATAGTTACAACTAATAAGAAACAAATCTACTAACAACAATAGAATACCCACTAATAGTGTATATAGAGTCAGGTAACCATCCCTTTGAATTATGCTTATTGATTTGCAAATGTCATCCACCCACTTAACATCTTTGCTGATCTCATAAGAAATCTTGATGTAGAAAGGACATGCATTGGCTTTGATTTTAGTGTCCTTATATATCGCGTTTACCAAAACCCTCGCTTTGCTCTATCGAGCGGAGTCACATTTCAAATATAAATAACGGCCGACCATCACTGATTTTATTGTTTGTTGTAAGAATAATTAACTAAAATAAATCCAAGTGATTTGAAAATATCATCCGCCCATTGAACAACATCATTAAATATTGGAAATTTAGTGTTCGTTGCAAAATTAACACTATAATTCACGCCATCTTCTGATTTCGATTCTTATAAAAAAACCACACATACACACACACACACTCACATACACACACAAAACATTAAAACCAATAAAAAATTTACAATGACAACAACAACAGTAATAATACAAAAATAAAATCATGAAAAAATGACAAACGTGTGAAATGCCTGGAAATTTTGGAACTCCAAGGGAAAAACGCATAAATTTTCTAAATCCCCTTGGAAGATCCGAAAAAACCAGGCGTCACTTGGAATTTTCGGAGCTTCCAAGAGGATACAGAAAATCTAGGCATTTCCTCCTTGGATTTCAAAATTTCCAAGTATTTCTAAAAAATAATAAAAAAAAAATTACACCGTTATGTTCGTTCAATATGCTCCGACGAATTTTCATGTGGTGTTGCAAATTCGTTGTCATTCATTGTGGTGTTTGTGGTGGGGTCAGGACAGTACGATCTTAATCTTGACTGAACCCATCGGGTCACACCCAAGCAAACAGACGACCCCTCACGAAGAATTAATCCGAAAGGAATTAATAAGTCACTCGAGTATTATGAGCGCTGACGTCGGATATCGAGCTAGGAGCGTCGAGACCGAGCGTCACAAGTCGAGTCGGATTAATAAGACGACGAGAAAATAAATCAAGCAATCAACAAGTCCAACCGATCGAGCATGCCTAACAAGTATCACAACGTTAGGCGGGATGGCCAAGGATGCTAGGCAAGCCACGACACTAGCTGCACCATTTCAAGGCCAGCAACACACATGTGCGTGCTGAGCCTTGCGTATGGCAGTGCAGGCTTGCTAGCAATGCTAGCAGCACCTGCCGCAACAGCCCGCATTGCGTGTGTGGCTTGATGCGCGCATGTGCGGGCTGGTGCATGGACAACACACCTTTGTTGGCGCGCTAAGAAAGCGGTGCCCAACAGTAGCCCGCTAGCAAGCGTGGCATGCTTGCGCCCAACCAAGGGGCCAGGTGCCAGCAAGGCAGCCTAGGCTCCCAAGGCTAAGCGCGCTAGTTCGCGCGAGCTGATTGGGGCCGAGAGATGTAATCCCCCATATTTTCAACCTAATTAAAGTATATTTATTTATTATTTTTATAAATATTTTAATTTATATTTTATATTATGAATTATTTGAATGTAAAAGAAATAAGATGTTATTACTAGTAAGCTAAATTATTAAGTTTTAGTCTAAATTATAATCCCCTTTTAAGTTTATATTAGTCCAATATTTATATCTTACTCAAGCCAAAACTAATCCTACCTACTTGGATTAGGAAAGTGAAGCCCATAAATATATAAAACCTCAAAAACCCTTATTTCCCCCTCACTTCTCTTCCTCCTCTTCACGTATTCACAAGAAAAAAAAAGAAAAAAAAAGAGACAAAGCTTCGAACTCCAAGCTGCTGCCCAGCCGAAGCCCAACGCCTAACCACCTACTCGTCGCCCCATCGCCGACCACCGCTTCCCAACCAGCCACCCTGCAGTAGTTCGCCCCCCTTCTTCCTCTCTTCCTTTTTTTTTAAAATTTTTTTATTAAATTGATTTAAAGTTCTAATATTTGCTTAATTTTGATTCTAAGTTTTATTAATGGTTTGATATTATACATGGGTTATAAAAAAATTATGAATTTATGAGTTTTGACATGTTTAATATAGAAAATTTCAGATTAGTATAATTGAGAAAATAAGGGTTAAAGTATTGATTTTTCATTTTTTAGGGCTTGAAAACGTGTTAACCAAGTTATCTAATCATATTATGTTTAAATTACATTAAAGTATAATTATTTTTATTATGAATAAAATTTCAAATTATTAAAGTTTCAATTTTTATGAACAAGTTGTGTTAATTTCATATTTTTATGCTTCTAATCCTATAAAATAATTATGGGAAATTCCCATTGGTACACCCGTGGTTTTGACTTTTCCCATTGATACACTCCTAAATTTTTGCCTTCCCATCGGTACACCTATGGTTTGGCCTTTTCCCAACCGTGACTAACACTGTTAAAAACTATTTCACTAAATTAAAATAATTAAGAAAAAGACTATAATACCCCTTTTAAACATATAATGTCTCGATTTGCATGTCAAAAATTGTTCGGTCAAAGTTTTGGGAGTCAAGTTAGTCCATAAGGATCCAAATTAACCTCGAAATTAGCAAAATAATAATGCAAATGTCTCATGTGCGTGTAAAAAAATGTCTCAATTTACGTGCCGTATTTTTTTGTGATAATAATTGTTCGGTTTAGGTTATAGGGGCAATTTTGACCCTTTATGGATCTAAATCGAACTCGAAATTGTCAAAAAAATTAACAAAAATATCTCATTTTGCACGTTATGATATTTCTTTTTTTGTCATGACACGCAAAACGAGACATTTTGTTAAGTTTTTGACAATTTCGAGTTCGATTTAGTCCCTTAAAGAATCAAAATAACCCCTAAAGCCTTAACCGAACAATTACTATCACAAAAAAAAGTAATGGCACGCAAATCGAGATATTTTTTGACACGCATATGAAACATTTGCGTTATTTTTTTTTTGCTAATTTTGGGGTTTGGATCCTTAAGGACTAACATGACTTTCAAAACTTCAACCGAACAATTTTCGACACGCAAATCGAAACATTAAATATTTAAAGGGGGTATTATAATCTTTTCCTTAATTATTTAAACTTAGTGAAATAGTTTTTAACGGTGTTAGTCACGGTTGGGAAAAAGACCAAACCACAGGTGTACCGTTGGGAAGACAAAAATTTACGAGTGTATTAATGGGAAAAGTCAAAACCACGGGTGTACCAATGAGAATTTCCCAATAATTATTGTGGGTATTTTATGATTAAAAAGCTTTGAACTTTAAATTATAACCTCAAGAATAAATTTTCAGATTTTATACTTTTTATTTTGAAGCCTCTAATTGCATTGAATTGGTATATTTTTGGGTTTTTTAACACACTAACTTACTGTATAATGATTATTTCAAGTAATTATGTTTAAGGGGTTATTTTATATATTTAAACCAAATTTTTAGATTATTCACTTACTTTAAAGTTGCTGTAATTTTGTATTAAACGCTATATTTTCATGATTTTAGCATATAAACTTATAGTTGGAATGTTATATTATTAATTTTGACTGATGGAACAATTTAAAAGCTTATTTTGATGGTTTAAGAGGTTTTAAAGTAGTTTAGTATTGCTGTAAATTTATTTGCTTGGGTGTTGATTTAATTCTTGTTGTTTGGTTCAGGAGAGGACTTTGTAGAAGGTGACTTCTAGTTCCTAAAGTGGCCAACCGAATCGTTTACATAAGGTACGCACGAGTTACGAAACCTTGCTTTTAGATGCATGTTTAGGGACGGATCGAGAACTTAGTATCATGTATAGAGAAGACTGAGCTAAATTGTTTGGTTATACATTGTGATTTCCGTATGTTGTGCACTATTCTATATTGCAAGTATTGTTTATGCTCTGATACCACTTTGTAACACCCCAATAGTTCTCTCTTTAAACCTGTGACGATCTAGTTTTTACACTTGTAATATTGGGGAGCAGTTAACCACATGTTTTTACACATGCATCATTCGTATCTAGGTGGTAGGATCTTGAGTGGAGTGTTGGTTGCTTTTCTCATTTTATTTGCTATTTACTTTTGAAGTTACTTAACCTCGATTTCATTTTTATACTACTTCTATTGGTTTGAGTTTTGAATAGGGGCCTTAATGGTTCCAAGTTATAAGACTTAATTTGGTTTTGTTTGTTAGTTTTGAAACTTATTTATAAATTATTTAGTTTATTCGCTGCTAAATTCTGATATAGCCTTAACGTCTGAACACATGGCGGTAGCACGCCAGTAATTCTCTTGGATATTGTTCAAGGTAGTCACAGTTTAAAGAGAGAATTATTGGGGATGTTACAAGAGATGTGAAAGGCGGGTGTGAGGAAGCTTGGGGATGAAGGAAATGTTCCCCTCCCCTTGTGGTCCTCACCTACTCTATTTCTCTTGGTTTGTCACTTGTAGATTCTTAATTGCATTGCCTTTTTCTTTTAGTTTTAGATTTAAATTAAAATGGAAAAAGGGGATTTTACCAACTCTCCCACATTGATGGGAGAGAGAAATGTTCATGGGATTTTTCTATAATAACAAGCTTTGGGATTTGAGAAATCCCACTTTAGTTGAGCTTGAAAGGATCATCCATAAGGCTGAACACTTTTGCTCACATACTCGAGTAATCTTATTGTGGCCAAGCTCGGCTAAGCTTCGGGTAAAGGCCAGATGGGTCGTGTGTGTGAGTGGACTCTGTTGGAGGTCGTTGCACTTGCGTGACTCAAAGTAGCTTTCGAAGTAAGAGCTCTCTAAGGAGCGAAACACTCTACAAGGGTAAAATAGTCTTTCTCTCTCCTTGTTATTTATGTTGTTAATTATATTAATTGTGAGCAGATCTTGGGGTCGGCGCGGGAAGTCGGACTTTCCGAAACCCAACAGACCATAGGGGAACATTTTATAAGGAGAGAAAGTTCGTACGTACATGTCAAAAAGGGGGCGTTACCTAGTAAAAGAGGAGCGTGATTTAGCTATTTACTTAAAGGTATAATATTCAGTTTAGTAAAAATAAGTCAAGTTTAGTAAAAAACCATTTAATTTAAGGAAAAAATAAAACGGAAAATCAGTAAAAATAATTTCAATTTAGCAAAAGTAAGTTCAGTTTAGTAAAAATAAGTTCAGTTTAGTAAAAAATCATTAACTTTAAGGAAAAAATAAAACAGAAAATTAGTAAAAATAATTTCATTAGCAAAAATAAGTTCAATTAAATAAAAATAATTTCATTTCATTAAAAATCATTGAAAAAAATAAAATAGAATATCTGTAAATATAATTTTAGTTTATCAAAAATAATTTCAAATTAGCAAAAATAATTACAATTTATTAAAGTGGATTGAACTGAGCCTCGAAGAAATTGGGGCAAGCTAGATGCCATGGTGTAACGGTGGCCCAACTAAAGAATAACATTCAAAGAGAAAGAGATAGACGACATAGGAACAGAGGCAGTGGGGAAATAAACACAACAACAATGGAGGACGATGAAGGAGGACCAAGGTTGAGCAAGAGATTTTCAGACAAAGATGGTGGTGAGGTTGATTTCAAGACAAAAGCAGGCACTGCTTGGAGTCATAACTTTCTCAATCAGAAACCTTGGCATCCTCTCTCTTATCCTAATCAACGCCGCAAATGGATCGCCGAACAAACTCATTCTCAGCGCCAACGCCGCGCCGAAGATATCGCCCGCGAGTATTCTCAAGAACAGGAGTACCTCCGCCAGACCTCCATCCTTTCTCAAAAAGAGAAAAAAAAGGTCTATTTTCTATTGTTTCTTGTTTTGATGTGAATTTTTTGTTTATTAATTTATATGTATTATGATAGAGGAAGGACATTATATTGATTTCTTTCATGTTTTGATTTGATTTTGAGGTGAATTGTTTAGTTTTAGTAAGTTTTATGAACTGGGTATTTTGACAAAGGATGATTTTTTTACTATAAATTCACAATATTGGAATTGGTTTTCCATTTTTTTTTTTTTGGTGTTTTTTTATGATTTGATTATGGTTTTGAGTTGAATTTTTTGTTCATTTATCTATAATTGTTATGGTAGAGGAAGGACATTAGGTTGAATTCATAGCTCATGATTTCCTCTAATCTGGGTTTCTTTCAGGTTTTGATTTGATTTTGAGGTGAATTGTTTATTTATACTAAGTTTTTTTAAGTGGGTACTTTGACAAAGGATGCTTTTTTATTTATTTATTTATTTTTTAAACTATAAATGCACAATTTTGGAATTGGGTTTTCCTTGTATCTGGGTGATTTGTGCAACTTTGAACTTTTGGTTATGGGGGTGTTGAGAATTCGAGATTGTTTTTTTTTTTTTTTTTCATACATATATATAGGTGGATATTATGCAAGCTGTTAGCTTTATGTATGTGCGTCCACCCGGTTACAATGCTGAGAGTGCAAAAGCAGCTGAAATTGCTGATGAGAGAAGGAAGATTGGTGAGAGTGACCCAACTACTGCTTCTGCCTCTTCAGTGTATCTATCTTACCCTACTTTGGTTTTATCGTGAGCTGGTTTGATTGTGTATTGCATGACAAAATCCTTTTTCTGAAATTTGATGTATGTTGTAGGCCGCAAGAAGCTGTTGCTGTGAAGGAAGAGAAAAAGAAAGCAAGACCTAAGGATGTTTTTGGCCGGACTTTACCTACTGAAGAAGAATTTGCTGTTCTCAAGAATGCTCCGAGGTAAAATTGTAAGAAACTATCTTGTTCTGTATCTATACTATCATAGTTGTGGTTTTGGTCAACATCTTAATTACTCAATCAAAGCAATTCTGAGGTTTAATCTAATCTTCCAGTTATGATTTTAGAATGTAATTATATAAGAAACCTTCTAATAACATGATCTAGCTGAATTTGAGAAACAGCCTGTAATTTCCACAAGTTTGCTCTCTGTAAATTACTTTCATTGCTTTGCCAATCCTCTCTCCTTTGCTAATGGTCTCTTGAAGCATAATTGTGCATATCAAAGGACCAATCATTGGAGAAAGTGAATGGTGGCTTTGTTTGATTTGCCATTCTTTCTTTTTAAAGACTGCATTGACTGAATTTTCATGACTTGTGATTCTGAATATAAGAAGCTACGACAAAAAGTTGTCATTTTCTATTTTTTTGTACACTTGCTTAGTTTATCCTAGATCTAATTTAGGCATAGCTGGGTAACTCCTCTACTATGTTATTCTTGTGAGGGGTATATTGGCTTGTTCTAAATGGAAGGATTCAATGTTGGTTCACTTGTAGCGAAGCGTTAGGAGTGATTCTTTGATGCCTTTGTTGGATATTGCTTTATATACATGACAATTGCTGGTTGTTTCTACCTTTCATGACCCATTCAAAATTTGACCAACCAGCTATTAAGATACGGTGGTAAACTGTAGTCAACCAAGGGCCAGGGCTTAGGAGAGTTCGCGTTAATTTTTGGTTGCTAGGGTTTGAAGAGGTTAATCTGCCACTTCACACTCACAACTCACCCCCACACTTCTTTGATAGAAGCATTAAATTACATTCTCTGATACACATGTAGGTGTGTGCTAATGTTGATTGTTTCATATATTAATCACATCATATCTCTTTGCAAACATCTTAAAGGAAGATAGTAGAGAAGGTAAACATGTAATTTAATAAAATAATTTAAGCACCAGTAATTTGACCCTTTCATTTTTATCTGTGTTCTAGGTATTTAGTTAATTTGTCCATTTTTTCTGTAACATTTTACATGAAATACATGTAAGAGGACATGCTGCGATTAGATAAAAAAAACAGAGCAAGCACGTCAAGTTTGGTTGGTATAGTTGTTTCACTTGTTTGTGTCTCATGTAGGCTAAGGTATCGTTCATGGAAGAGTTAAGGTTTGCTATGTGTTAAACTGAAATTATCCATTTATGTTTCTTCCTGTACCGATTTTTGCGTAGATCCATATGTAACACGTTGAATCTATGATGGACCATTATTTTTGTGGCTACTTGTTTGAAAAAGCAACACTCAATGGCAGATTATCACGGTGGATAGTCAACCTTGCTCAGTTTGACTTGAAATTTGTACCACAAAAAGCCATCAAAGGTTCTGCGGTTTCTGACTTCTTAGCAGATTTTCCGCTAGAAGAAGGTGAGAAAGAAGAAGATGGTCAAACACTATAAGTATGGTCAACTCTCTTTAATCTTAAGAGTAACACTAATATTGTTTTATAAGATAAGTATGGATGATTATGTTTCATGGGTTTTTGCTAATTGCTATAAGATGTAGAGAAAAGCCCTGTACTCCTTACCCGATTTTCGTTGTATAACATGGTTCAAAAACTCGGCCGTTACGTCGCGAATCGGGCGAGACGTAAAGGATTTCCAAGTTGCCGTTACGATATTTACCGATTCGGCACGCCGCTTTTCAAAACGCCGCGATAACGGCCGTTTTTTAAAGGAACTTGACCGCATCAAGCTTTACCGGCAGAATTCGAAGAAAAAAATCCAGGATTTAAGCATGTTGACCACTGTTCGGCGAGGGTTTATGCTTCTCCATGAAAACCGATCAGTTTCTCAGTATCCACAGTTTGAATAAAAAAGGTTTTTGTAAAAAACGCAATTAATGGGGTAGTTGGGTATGACTTTATGACAGCTGGAAGTTACCACTTTAATTTTTAATTGCTGAATTTTCTACCTGACCTGATGACCCCACCATCTTTTCTATTCCCCTCTTCTCTCTCTCTCTTTTTATTTTATTTTTTATTTTTTATTTTTTATTTTTTTATTTTTATATCTCACGTGACCTCTAGTCCCCATTCCCCACCCCTTATTTCCACCTTTTCAATTAACCTATTTTTTATTTTTATTTTTATTTTTTTAATTAACCCCCCCTTTTTCAATTTTATACTACTTGAAGTCTTAGAGAGCATATAACTATACAAGATACAATTACGAAATAAGCATGAGTAAGATTTTTAAAAATTACGAGAAAAAAAAATCAAAACTTAAATTTTTAAAAAATTCTAGCGCGAAAACCGCGATGTGGTCTGTGATCAACGCATCAATTCCGTTACCGAATCATCGCGACCGTTTCTGCGATCGCGACCAAAACCGCATTTTCGAACCATGTTGTATAATATAAACTTATGTTTTTAACTGATAGCAACAGATTTATACCTGATTTCCTATCGTTTTTCTGATACGTAGATAAAGGTTTTTCACTTATCGAAAGTTTTTTCATCTGTTAATTTTTATTGAATATTTGTATTGCTAAGTTGACGGATAATAGGGAATTAATTACACGACATATGTTAGGACACTTTATTCGGCTAGTCTATAATTAGGGTATCTAGCGTAAAAGATAAACCAAGAGAATGTTGTAGTGCTTACAATTTAATTTTATACCCCAACAGCTGCTTACCATGTTTAACAGCTTAGCTCCTTTTCATTTAGGGTTATGAAGTCTATGATCGTGCTTACAATCCCTTCAAAAGGTTGATTTTATCCTTCCAAAAAGTATTAGGCGGTTGGGGATTTAAAAGGATATGTTAAAATTGACACTTATTGTAAAACCTAACTAGTACCTCTCCGAAGGGGGGGGGGGGAGCACATTTGGAATGGCAAAGGTAGAACCTCTAAGGCTTACCTAAGAGTTGACTTGGAATCAATCTGAATATAAATCTCCCCACTTTAAACTCTAAAGCAATTATAAGAACATTTCTAACTTTAGTTTTTGACTTTCAATCCAGTTATGTGGTAGTAATATTCGTAACTTACTACCTAGCAAAACTAGACACTTTGTCAAATATTACATTTTAAAAAATCGTTAACTACTACCTTTTAAACCAGTTCATGATTACTGTTGCTATCCTATATTTGTTTTCAGTGACTTTGGCCTGAGAATAACATTGCCATTTCGATTTTTTTTTTTCATTTTTAATCAAATTTACAATAATCACATGTAATTAACCCCATTGCTTCTTTTGTCAACCCTCAATCAATTCTATTTCCTCTCTTTGAATGTTCATCTTCATCAAATACCTTTGAACCTTTTGCTCATCTCTTAAAAAACTCAAAATAATTTAAAATTACTTTATAATTCAATTTACATATAAAAACCTCTTAATTGTATATGACAAATATGAACGGAATAAACCCCTTTATTTAGCCCCAATTAGGTTTATTTGGTTGTAAGATTTTGATTTCACATGCTAAATTGTCAAATTAATTATAATATGCTTGAAATCAAATGTCTAATACTAGATTATATGCCTAAATTCTAGCAAAAGTCGCTTGAAAACATACAATTTACACTCAAAAAAACTAAATATAAAATTGAGTTGGTGTATGTTTCATAATGGGTCACAATGCTTTGCTTTGGCAATGAGCAATTTTTGAACTGTCCAATTTTGCGCAGAATATATCTTGGATAATCTGGTTTAATGAGTTGGCTCAGGTTATAATACCACTATGCTCGTATTTATTATTTTATTTTATTTTTAAATTTATTTTCTCCAGTTGTTTTCTGTAAGACAAAAACTAATTGAATTAGTACTTTTGACCCATGTGGGCTCATTGGGCTTTAAACTTGTGCGTTCCTTGTTGAACTTGTATACATGCTCGGTTTGGTATGACTTTCAAAACCCTTGATCGTAGAGTTATCTCATTAATATCTCAATTCATAAATTCATACACTTATAGCATTTTATAGTTTCTGTGATGTCTTGTTTAATACAAAATTTTCATTATCTTCTTTGCATCCGTTGGAGAAAGATTGGCTGCCTAAATTATTGACCTATCCAGCTACTTATACTTAAATTGATAGATTGGCTGCCTTACGCTACTCACCCTTCTTCCATTGTTTACTGTGGTAAGATTGTACGACTGTACTGTTTTCATCTAATACATTGCAAATGGTAGATTTCTTTGTTCATTGACATCCAGGCTCACAACTCACAAGCGTACAGTGAAAATTCGTGACTTATTATGGTTGCTGTTCAATCTTGCATTTTATGCATATTAAGCCTTTGGATCTTGTTAATTATCTCCTAATGCTATTGCTTGTTTTTTGGTGTTTATTTTATGTGATGTGGCTTCTAAATATTTTATTAATTGCAGGTTAGAGACTGGAGTTACTGGTAGGGTTAAACCCTTTGCTGTAGAAGTTCGCAATGTTAAATGTGTAAGATGTACAAATTACGGGCATCAAAGTGGAGACCGTGAATGTCCACTGAAGGATGCTATAATGCCAAATGATGAGAGTAGGCTGAAGAGAGATGACCCCTTGACTGCTATTATGGCGCAGATGGATACAAGTGAGGTGTGTGTGGTTATTACTGTTTTTCATGCTAAATGCCTAAATTATATGGATTGTAATGTGCTTAAGCCAAACTGTGATGCTGGCACATGAGTAAACCTGAATTTTCTAATGGTATAATTTTGAATTGCTCATGGTGTACAGATTCTTTTAACTTAGACGACTAAATGTTTATATTTAGCTATTATGAATCCATATTCCTCTAGTTGCCCCAAATATGCTGGTTGTACTAGCACTTTTCAGTTCGTTACATGTCTAGACTGTGTTTTACTTTAAATATCTTGACTTTGTGGTGTAAATGTGTAATGGTTGGGGGTTACACCATTCAACCTGCAATGTTGGGATCCTCGATCATGCTTGTTTGTGGTAGTTTGTTATGTTGTACTTAACTCATTTTAGCACAAATTTGTAGAATGGTGTTGTTTGTGTTTTTGCTCTTCTCAATGGAAGTGTATGGCTTATATAGGCAAAATATAGCTACTATAGATCTGGTAGATGTTTGGTCTGATCTTCAGGCAGATTATTGTTGTTCAATTATTTTGTATGTAGGGAATTCTCCTGCCACCACGGCCAGAATATTAATAGGGTAACTCATGCATCAAAACTAGAGCTGTCAAAAACTCACCCGACCGACCCGAACCCGATTATTAACCGACCTGTCTGAACTTGAAAAAATGGTGACCCGAACTTGACCTGATACCAACCCTAAATCCGAGTTGACCCAAGTATTTGAGACTCAAACCCGAACATGAACTGACCTGAAGATAACCTGACTCGATTGTAACCCGTATATTATTGACCTGATTCGAAATTGACCCAAATCCGTTTTAACCCATCAAAACCCGAATTTAACCCGACCTGCTACTAACCCGACCTGAATTCAACCCAACCCGTCCCTAACCCGACCCGAATTTAACTCGCCCTGTTACAAACCCGACTTGTTACAAACTCGACCCGAAATCAACCCGACTTGTTATTGACCCGACCCGAATTTTACCGGACCTATTATTAACCCAACCAAAAATTCAACCCGATATGTTACTAACCCGACCCGAAATCAACACGACTTGTTATTGACCCGACCTAAATTCAATCCCAATTGTTCCAGCCCGATTACAAATCACCTTAAATTCAATTTAGACCACCTTATTATTATTGATTAAAGCATTTTGTCTAGGGAGACCAAGTCAGCAAAAGAAAGAAGCATCATCCCCAAATTTAAGAGTTAAATATAGTATATATTTGTTGTATGTTCAAAGGAGATAATTATCTTCCTAAATTTTAGGCTATAGTTCCCTAATATGTTGTCAATACATATTGTTATATAGTCAAAGGACGAAAATTATTAGCTTGATAAAATGATAATTTTCTGTTTATAGTTAGTTAGAGTTTAGCCTATAATGATTGATAAAGGCATGTACGACTTATAGGTACAGGAGAATCTCTGAATCTTAGTATATTTAGGAAGGTTTCACTCTAATGGCGAGATTGGCGACATTATTGATTATTTTCCCAAAAAATCTCTATTGTGATTGATTTTTTTTCCCCTTATTATCTTAAACTTCCTATATGAGATATATGAGGCAATTGAGTACAAGTGTCAATTTTTTTTGTACATGTATTTGACTATTACTTAGGCCTTGTTTGATTCACCTTAAAAAAATAATATTAAGTAAAAATAATTTCAGTTCAGTAAAAATAAGTTCAGTTCAGTAAAATTAATTTCAGTTCAGTAAAAATAAGTTCAGTTCGGTAAAATTCAGTTTTCTTAAAGAAGAATTATAATAGAAAATCAGTAAAAATAATTTCAGTTCAGCAAAATTATTTAAGTTCATTAAAAATAATTTCAGTTTAGCAAAATTAAGGTGAATCAAACAAGGCCTTAGTTCGCTAAGCAAATCAGCCAAATGTAAATTTTTTTCCTAAATTTATCTTCAACTTCTATATAACTATTTAAGCTCCCTTTATTTGTCTATTTTTCAAATTTTATTCACTTGCCTATTTAATCTTTTTTAAACGTTTTGAATCATGTAATTTTTTTTTTTTTGAAAAATGTTCCAAAAATAAAATAAAAATATAAATGCCATTAAAAAAAAACGTTAACTCGGATATGAACTTATAAAAAAAATAAAATAAAAACTTCAGATAATTTCGTACTTCCTCCGTTTCTATTTAGTTGACGCGTTTGATTTAGGCACATATATTAAGGAGAGGAGAGAGAGTGAGAGAGAATGAAAAAGCAAGTGGGGTACCTTGTAAATGCAAGGTAAAAAAGTTACCCCAAAAAGAAACGTGTCAACTAAAAAAAACTTCCTAAAAAGGAATATGTGTCAACTAAAAAGAAACGGAGGTAGTATAAAATAAGTTTAGAAAAAAAAGTTTAGATAATTTCAAATAAAGTAACTTATTTGAATTTATATGAGCTTATTGTGTTTTATTCAAACTTATTTGAACATGAACTTATCTGAAATTGTTGTCCTTAAAATGAGTTGAAACAATGTGAATATATCATAATATGTTTTGAACTTATCTTCTAAAAATCTAAACTAAACCTATCTTACTTGAAATAATATGAACTTATAATGCATATACTTCCTCCGTTTTTATTTAGTTGACGCGTTTGATTTAGACACATATATTAAGGAGAGGAGAGAGAGAGATAGAATGATAAAGCAAGTGGGGTAGCTTGTAAATGCAAGGTAAAAAAGTTACCCTAAAAGGAAACGTGTGAACTAAAAAAAAAACTTCCTACAAAGGAATACATGTCAACTAAAAAGAAACGGAGGTAGTATATCTTATCTAAACTTACTTGAACTTAATAACTCGAATTTAAACTTTTCTAAAATTATTTCTTCTACAATAAATGAAGAAATTGATAATGATTAAACGTGAGCGTCATTACATGAACGGTTAACAAACCAACCTAAAAAATGTAACGGAACGTGATGTGACCCGACGTTATATCTACCTTAAACTCAGATTAACCCAATATTTGATACCCGAACCCGAACTTGAACCCGAACCGGAACATGACCTGACTTGGAAATGACCCGACTTGATTATTATAACCCGCAAATTATTGACTTGCCGACTTAAACCCGAGAATGACAAGACTTGGAAAGGACCGCTTGATTATACCCCGAAAATTATTGACTTGAACCGAACCCGACTTGGAAATGACCCGACCTGATTATAACTTTCAAATTATTGACTTGAACCGAACCTGACATGAACTCGAGAATGACCCGACCTGATTATAACTCGCAAATAATTGACTTAAACCAAACCCGACTTGAACTCTTGAATGACCCGACAACCCGCAAATTATTGACTTGAACCGAATCCGACTCGACCCGAGAATGACCATAACTCATTTTAACCCGTGAAAACCCGAGTTTAACCCGACCTATTATTCACCCGACCTTTTATTGACCCAACCTAAACCCGTGACCCGTCTCAAGCATGACCAAACCCGCATAGGTTACGACATCAACCCGTATTAACCCGACCTAAGTTGACCTCCACCCAAACCCGACCCAATTGATAGCTCTAAATTCAAAACTAATATACAACTAATTAAATCAAAATCTAAATTTGAAACTCAGGTCACTAACCTTTTGTGGCAACTCACTTTTTCCTAAGAGTCGGGTATAGTTCTATAGGAAATCTTGGTTAGTGAAATTTGTAGCAGATTAGAAGATTGACTATTCTAAACTACGCATCTTTATAGACGTAAAGTGATTGGTTACTACAAACATTATAGATGTTTTTTTATTACTTCCTCCGTTTCTATTTAGTCTTTAGGCACATATATTAAGGAGTTGAGAGAGAGTGATAGAGAATGGAAAAGCAAGTGGGGTAGCTTGTAAATGCAAGGTAAAAAATTTACCCCAAAAGGAAACGTGTCAACTATAAAAAAACTTCCTAAAAAGGAATACGTGTGAACTGAAAAGAAATAGAGATAGTATTATTTTTAGGGCCACCATGTCTTTCTTTCTCCAGTTGAAATCGAGTATGATGGATTAATATTTTTAATACCTTCCTCCATTTGTGCCCATAAAATGATAAAAATGATATATTCTTACTATTTATTTTGTGGCTCCTCGATGGTGGTGCCATCTTTGTACATTACCAAATATCTCTCGTGTGCTTAGACGGTTGATGGTTCATCTTCATGGTTTGTAGTTCTAATGATTCTATACTCTCTAATGTATGACTAATTTTGCAATTTGGAATCTCTAATGATGGTAGGCATGGTAGGTGTGGAAAGAACAAAAGGTAAGTGAATCATAAGACACAATGGCCTTTATGAAGATTATTGGAGTTTAGTACTTTAGTTGGCACTTGTTAGTTTTAGAGGTTGTTGCCTTTCTTTGGGAATTCTTTTTTTGAAACTTTTAGTTTAAAGTTGCCATTGTGAAACTTCATAGTGACATGCCCAGTTAGACGGTATTTCTTCTATAGTCTAACTTAAATTAATGGTTATTTTTCTTTATTTCAGTTTTGCAGATTATTAAGATGTTAGAGCTTCATTGGATGAACTATGTTCTCTTAAGGGTTCATCACTTTATTATGCTATCTTTTAATAAGTTGTTAAACCTGCTGAATATAGTCTAAAATCCTAAACTTCGATATGTTCTTTTAAAGTTTTATTCTTACATTTGGCACCTAAAAAAGTGGTTTAATTATGTGGAGATATGTCATGCTTCCCTAAAAGAATTTGGTTATGCTTTATAATTAGATAATTTTATATACCTCAATACCTTAACTAAATGTATGATATGTCTGCTATTTGTTTTTTAAGACTGGATCATCAAACCCATGGATTGAATATGGATTTATGACATAAATCTAAATTTTGTGGCATTTGCCTTTCAAACTATTATTAGGATTGGCTCATACAAGCTGATGTTGTGGAATAAAGACTTTTTGGAAGCTTAAGAAATATTGAGGAAGAAGAGCATGAGGAACAAAGTTAGGTGTGCCACATCTACTCTAATAGTGTGCCCCCACCAATTCAGTGAGTTGCGCCCATACCTTTAGAGGAAAATTATATTCCTTGCTGTAATAGATCAAGCTAACGCTCCTATTTACACACCTTAACCACCAATTAAGTGGTACTATCAAAGGAAGGGGAAGGCAACCAACATTTAACAAGGCCACCACAAGAAGACAAAGTTAGTTAAGGTTTGCAATTTTAGAAGAGGAAGGGAGCAACACCTATTAGTGGGAGCAATACACTAATAGAGCAGCAAATCGCAGTAGAAGGAGACAACTAATTAAAGAGCAATGTAGCCTTAGTTGTATATATAAGAATGTTTTGTGTTAAGAGTAGGGTATGTGATGAGACTTGTTGAATGAGCTTTGTATCCTAAAGACACTATTTTGGAGAGTAGTAGGCTAAACTTACCGTTTATCCCGTATTTTAAATTAATGAATCACCATTGCTTGCTGCCTTATTTGCTCTATTTGCTCCGTTTTGAACTGTTTCGTGAGTCTTAGTGTAGGTGAGGGTTGAGTCTCTCACAAGTGGTATTAGAGCGGTGGTCCAATGAGTGCCAATGTCGGAATCAACCGTTAAAAAAAAATACAGAAGAAGAAACGATGACTCGAACCGCATCCCAGCGTTGCGATGCGGCGAAAGAGAGGCTGGAAGTGGTTGAGCAACGGGTAACATGGCGGAACGGTTGAAATCACAAGAGGAGGTGGTGCAAAAACTGGAAGGAAGGTTGGACCGATTTCGTAACCAACTCGAGACCGAGCGAAACATGGAATGTAGCGATCAACTCAAGTTTCAACAAGAGCTGACATCCAACCCAAGTCGCCTAGGCGACCACCTTTTGAAGAGGCGGAGGGGTCAGGTAAGGAACATGAATTAATGGAATTGGAATGGGAACGAGGATGAAGGGGACAATCGCTTTGACAAAGGGCTGTGGAAACATCGGAAGTTAGAGATGCCGGTGTTTGAAAGGATTAGATCCGGACAATTGGCTTTTAAGGGCTCGGATGTTCTTTGAGTTTTACGGGTTGACAGAGTAGGAGAGAGTGGAGGCTGCGGTGGTCGCCATGGACGGAGTCACCCTCAAATGGTTTCAATGGGAGAAAAAGAGGAAGCAAATCAATTCATGGGGCGACTTCAAACAGAGGCTGCTGCTCGAGTTCCACCAACCAACAAAGGGACACTGCACGAACAGTGGTTGACCACCACCGTTTCAGAGTACCGCCGAAACTTCATTAAGTTGGCCGCTCCTCTAGAAGACATCTCCGAGAACATTATGTTAGGCCAATTTATTGAGGGAAAATATTAAAGCGGAGGTCCGCTTGTTAGACCGGGCTGACTTGGAGCATGTAATGGACCTTACGGGTTGGGTGGAGGAAAGGAACCGGGTTAGCCAACTCAAGAAAGTTGGAGGCGGGTTTTGGAAGAGTGGGCCAATCCACTAGAGCACAATGTCTAGCCCATCTAACTCGAAGCCCGCAAGTGGAGGGTTGGTGTGGTGAGTACTTATGGTACTCTTGGCGGCCCACATTGTTAAAAATTGGCCAAAGGCCCCAGATTTGCAGTCCTCACAAGGGTCAGTGGGTTTAAATAAACCTTCTTCCAGCTCTTGCGTTTAACGGAGGCTGAACTTCAAGAGAAGAGGGCTAAAAGACTTGTGTTTCCGGTGTGATGAACAGTGGGGAGTGAATCATAGGTGTAAGAAGAGAGAGATGAGCTTGCTGCCGGTGGCTGATGATGATTTGGGGGTAGAAATCGATGGCGGTGATGAAGCGGAGACTCCAGAAGAAGAGGCGTCTGTAGGAGTTTCCTGGGCTCGGTGGTGGGCATAACCAACCCGAAAACCATGAAATTGCAGGGTAAAATTAAGGGCGAAGAGGTGGTTGTGATGGTGGATCCCGGTGCCACCCATATTTTAATTTCGAGGTGGTGGAAAAAACTCAAATACCCACCACCAACAGCGGGCCGTTTGGGGTGGCTCTTGGAAATGGATAAATGGTCGGGGGTAGTGGAGTAGACAGTGAAGGTCAACTTGGGAGGGGGAGTGACAATTGTTGAAGACTTTTCATCCTTTGAACTTGGTAATGCCGATGTCATTTAGGGCATCCAATGGTTGGAAAAATATCGGTTCTGTCACCATCATTGGAAAACGCACATCATGAAATTAACCGTTGGTAGGATGCCGGTAGTTCTCACGGCCTCATGGGTGATCCGACCTTAGAGAGGACCCAAATCTCCCTGAAAGCAATGGTTTGAAATCTAGTCAGATAGAAGCAGGGGTTACTCATTGAATTAGCACAAATGGAGAAGGCTAGTGATAGTGAAGGAGTAGAGGTTCCAGAATTTTTGGCAGCCACCATAGAAAGATTTCAGGAGGTATTTAATTTGCCCGAGGGCAGGAGCACCAAATTGTGCTTAAGGGTGGTAGTGATTCTGTGAGTGTGCGCTCGTATCGCTACCCCCAAATACAAAAGGATGAAATAGAAAGACTCATCCGTGATATGCAGGCAGCGGGTATCATTAAGCCTTCGAGCAACCCGTTTTCAAGTCCGGCTCTTTTCGTAAAGAAGGATGGCTCTTGGAGGTTTTGTGTCGATTATAGAGCTCTCAACAAGGAAACCGTCCCGAATAAGTACCCCATTCCGGTCATTGATGAATTACTCGATGAGCTTTACGGTTTCTCGGTGTTTACTAAGTTGGACCTCAAATCCGGCTACCACCAAATTCTCATGAAGGAAGGTGATACACACAAAACCGCCTTCCGAATGCACGAAGGCCATTATGAATTTTTGGTGATGCCTTTTGGGCTCACCAATGCTCCTGCTACCTTCAACCCGTTGATGAACGATGTTTCCCGACCATATTTGAGGCAAAGTTTTCAAGTCTTTTTGGATGACATTTTAATTTACAGTCGGAGTATGGAGGAGCATGTTGAGCATATTCGAATGGTGATGGAGAAACCCATAGAGGAAAGGAGGTTTGCTAATTTCAAGAAATGCGAGTTTGGGAAATCAAAGGTGGCTTACTTGGGACACGTCATCTCCAATGAAGGTGTGGCTATGGATGAGGACAAAATCAAAGCAATTCTTGATTGGGAATTACCAAAGAGCTTGAAAGAGTTGCGTGGGTTCTTGGGACTAACGGGGTAATATTGTAAGTTTATTGCGAAATATGTTCAAATAGCGGCCCCACTTACTGACGGTTGCGGAAGGACGCCTTCCGATGGATGGAGGAGGCCACCCTGGCTTTCCGACAGCTCAAGGAAGCAATGACTACGACTCATGATGCTCGTGATGCCAAACTTTGAGAAAGACTCCGTGGTTGAGACAGATGTAAGCAATTTCGGAGTTGGGGCAGTGATGATGTAATTGGGCCGACCCATAGCATTTTACAGCAAGTTGTTTGGAGTCCAAGCCCAAGGCAAATCCATTTATGAAAAAGAGTTAATGGCAATTTGTTTTGCTGTGACTAATTGGAAACATTTTTTAATGGGAAGGCATTTTATAATTGAGACCGATAAACAAAGCTTAAAAATCATCACCGAGCAGCGAGAAGTGGGTAATGATTATCAAAAGTGGATTAGAAAGCTTATCGGGTTTGACTTTGAAATCCAATATAAGCCAAGGGAGTCCATCAAAGTAGCTGATGCTTTATCTAGGAAGGGGGAGCCCAAGGTTAGTTTTAGGGCCTTAGTCCATAGCCAGATGGTGGATTGGGTCGGGTTAGAGGTAAAGCTAGAACGAGATGGCTGGATAATTGAATTGAAGCAAAGGATCGAGAAAGGGGTAGATACTCCAGGGGATCACTATACAGGGAGGGAAATTGTTGTACAAGGGGCGAATGGTGTTGCCAAAAATTCGTCTTTCATTACCTCCATCCTTAAGGAATATCACGATACTCTGGTGGGGGGTCACGAGGGGGAGGTAAAAACCTACAATCGTGTGGCTGCAGATTGGTTTTGGACGGGAATGCGATGTGAAGTGGGAACTATTTGTTAGTCACATAGTCAAGTTGCATGGGTTTCCTACCTCCATTGTTTTGGATGGAGACGGAGTTTTCATGAGTAATTTCTGGCCGGAACTATTTCGCCTACAGGGTACTCACTTGAAGCGTAGCACTTCGTGTCACCCGCTGACTGACAGGGCAATCAAGCCTACAATGGGTTGGAAACTTATTTGCAGTGTTTCGCCAACGATAAACCCAAGTCGTGGGCTCAGTGGTGGTTAGTTTGGGTTGAGTATTCTTGCAACACATCACCCTACACATCTACCCAAATGATACTATTAAAGGTGGTTTATGGGCATGAATCACTCTGTGTGAGAGCAGAGAGGGTTGAAGGTTAATTTACTTCGAGCTCAGCAAATTATGAAGGCGAATGCTGTTGCTAGAGAGGAAGAGTTCGAAATTGGGGATCGGGTCTTCCTCAAATTACAACCGTACATGCAGCGTTCCTTGGCTCGTAGACCCAACGAGAAGCTAGCAGCAAGGTTTTATGGTCCATACCGAGTACTCCTGAAAATTGGGAAGTGGCGTATAGGCCCTGTTTGGTAATTAGCTGGTAGCTGATTGTATTAGCTGGTTATAATAGCTGGTTTGACTAGCTGGTTATAGTAGCTGGTTTGACTAGCTGGTTTTGATTAGCTGATTGTATAAAAATGTTTGGTAAATAGCTGTTAATTGTTAGCTGTTTTAATGTATTTAAGAAACAAAAAACTAATTGTACAATAAACTAATTTTAAAAAGCTCTTATAATGAGCTTTTTCTAAAAGAGCTTTTTGAGCCCAAAAAGCTCTTTTAATAAGTTGTATACCAAACACTCAAATTAGCTTTTTTAATTGGTTAAACATCTAATTGGACAAAATAAGCTAAAAGCTCTTTAAAAAGCTTTTTACCAAACACACCCATAAACTCTTACTTTCAGTTACGTGCAAGATACTTCTTGTGATTCACATTTCGCAACTTAAGAGGCCGTTGGTGAGCAGCTAGTTAATCCAACTGTTCCCGAAAAACTCAAAGTTAGTATTGCTGCCAACTAGAAGAGCTGCTAGGGGTTAGGTATGGCAAGCATGGACTTGAGGTTCTCATTAAATGGAAGGGATTGCCACTTTTTTAGGCAACGTAGGATGATGGGAGTGCTATTGATCGGAGGTTTCCGACCTTCCAACTTGAGGACAAGGTGAAAGTTCACCCAGGGGGTGATGTAATAGATCAAGCTAACGGTCCTATTTCCACACCTAAACCACCCATTAAGTGGTACTATCAAAGGAAGGGGAAGGCAGGCAACATTTAACAAGGCCTCTACAAGAAGACAAAGTTAGTTAAGGTCTGCAATTTCAGAAGAGGAAGGGAGCAACACCTAGTAGTGGGAGCAACACACCAATAAAGCATCAAATCGCAGTAGAAGGAGACAAAACTAATTAAAGAGCAATGTAGCCTTAGTTGTATATATAAGAATGTTTTGTGTTAAGAGTAGGGTATGTGATGAGACTTGTTTAATGAGCTTTGTATTCTAAAGATACTATCTTGGAGAGTAGTAGGCTAAACCTACTGTTTATCCCTTATTTTCAATTAATGAATCACCATTGCTTGCTTCCTTATTTGCTTTGTCTTCATTGAATTCTCTCTATTTCGTGAGTCTTAGTGTAGGTGAGGGTTCAGTCTCACACACTTGCTTAGGTGCGCTTGCTTCTTGTGATGTGTCCTCACGAATGCTACACCACCACATTAAAGTTGATCTTGATTCTTGAATTGAATTCTATAGCTAATTTTAATAATGGTTATACTGTCTAATTGTAGAAAGGGTGAGAAACTCTTTGTATTGAATATTTAATGATTTATGATTTGAAGAGAAATATCTCTTATATTGCCTCTTTGTAAACATCCCAATCTTTGTGTTTAGGGAATCAAAATTTTTTCTTCAATTTGAATTCATAAATATTTGTGATTAGTGAATCAAATTTTGTTCATTCTATTTGTATTTCTTTTTGTTTCCTCTAAAATCCCAAAAATAAAGTTCTGTTGAAATTGAGCCCTTCATAGGTCTTGAATGATTTAGTGATAGTTTCACATCAAACTGGTATCAAGAGACTGGAACATTAGCTAGAATGATCTTTAAGTTAAATTTCAATCTTTGAATTTCTCTCTTTTCTCTAATTTACCTAGGCATTTTACGTTTTAATTTGATGAAAATTTTCCTAATAACCTTGAAGTTTACTCAAATCTGCAATTGTACATGCATCTCTATAGATGGTGACCTAAGAGCATCACCAAAGGTGTTATGTGGCGCACTCCTTGCCTTGCCATTAGAATTCCCCATGCTTTTGACTTCTTATGTGATTTTTTGTTACGCCCTGTCTCACATTGCGCCCTTGCCTTGTGCCTTTGATGTGCTTTTTAATACTCCTCCATTCCCCTAATATTGCAACGATTACCATTTTCAAAAGTTTCTCAAATATTGCAACATTACCTTATATGTGGATGCTTTGTCTGTTTCTCCCTCCCTCCATCTCTCTCCTTATCACATGGTCCCTATCTTTATATCTCTCTATCTCTCTCCTTATCTTAAATTTCGTGTCTTCTCCCCTTGTTGCAATACTAGGGGAACGGAGAAAGTATAAGCTTAGCAACATGGATAATAGATTCATACATGGCTGTGAGTATAGAAGAGGAAATGAGTATTGCCTTGCTAGATGCAAAACCTAGAGAGCATTGTTGATAGAATATTTCAAAATATCATGGACTTGTAATATGTCCTAGAATAAGGGATACAAGTCGGAAGAACAAGGTTGTTCTATGTTCATAGCAAAGAACTAAAAAGCACTCTTTCAGATGATGAGATCTACATTTTGGTTCCTCAATTTTTTTTGTGATGATTTCAAGGTTAATTTTGGTGCGTCATTCTATGACTAGGAAGCCACGCCTCCAATATCTCACCTCACTATATAGTGTAGCTCATCTGTTTTTTATTTTTTTTATTTACATATTTAATTTTCTTTATTCTTCATGTCATTAGGAATTTAAATTTCGTACTAGTATGAATGAACTACCTTATTACTCTTAGAGTTTTACACCTATTTGAATTTGAATATTAGAAGGATTACAGGTGGACTATGATCATTATTAAGATCTTAATATGGTTATACTACATGTTTGATGAACTCGGGATTTGTACTGGACCTGCACTTGTTGAATGTGTTTTTGATGAAGCGTCTCTTATGCTTAGTTCTTGTTTACTGTATGTTACCATACTGTAAGAGAAATGTTTGAATGTGACATCTTCTTTTATGATGCTTAATTCGTCTTTGATTCATGTAACCTTGAAGTTAGAAGTTAAAATTGCTTTCTCTCTACTAAAGTTGTATTATAAGATTTTTAATAAGCTTTCTTGGTCAATGATGGGTTTACTCTTATTGGCAAACCGCCATGGTTGTCATATTGTTCTGACATGGGATGCTTGTGATTACGGATTGACAATAATTGGTGTTGGATTTGGGCCGATGCAATGGTTCAAGATGTTTTATTTTGACTAGGCTTAATAGTTTTTAACGAGGCATCATCTTCCATTTGGCTGTGTTAGTTCTGTTATTACCTCTAGAAAAATGAGGTCAATTCGTTTTTAACAAATAAGATCTAGTGTGGGAGCATCTAAGAAGCCCATGAGTTGAATATGGATGTATCACCCAAGTCTAAATTGCTAGCGTTTTGGCTTTGAAACAACTATTTGGATGTGCTCTTTAGTCTTTAAGCTAATTATGTGACGTTGAATAACTGCAATAAGGACTCTTTAGAAGGTTAGGATTTCCTTGGGTAAGAAAGCTATTAGGTGTGGCTGTGTGCCTAAACCATATCATCCTGAGGTACTTTCCCACTTTAAGTTGATTGATGGAAACGATTTTTAGCTTTAGTTCGTTCAGACCTATGTTTGTGTTTTGCCCGTACCTACAACTTTTGGTGCACCTCCCACAATACATAAGAATGCAGATTTAAACTTTCTTTTGTATATACTAAAGTCCTTGATTTTTTTATTTAATCTCAGATCTATCAGTATAAGTTAACTAGGATTATGTTGGCTATAGCAAAAAACAGCTTTATGTTGACAGCATTTGATGAATTATGAATTGATGAGATTTTCTCACTCCTATTGCCTTTTTGAATAAAGTTTTATCCCTTTTATTTTTCTTCCAAAAATTCGGAAACCCCAAGAAGCCTCTTGGAAGTTAAGATATTTATTAATTTTGAATGATTGGGTGGTAATTTCACATCAGCTTCCATCAATAAAATGAATTGATTATGGAAGTGTGAACTGAAGACCCTTTTTTAGGTGTTTATATGTAGTATCTTTTTATTGATTAATTCACATTTTTTTTACCTTGTATAATTGTTGTGTTAATTGTAGGTTGTCAATTTCGCAGTGCATTTGTTTTAACAGTCAAATAATATTTTGTTAATCCCTAGTTCTGATGTCGTGCTTGTTCAAGTTATAATTTTTTTTTTTCTTTTCGTTTTCTATTTTTTTTTTTTTAATTTTATTTTGTTACATTGTTAGCCTTTAAAGTGGGAGTTGAAGCAGAAACCAGGTATCAACCCTCCACGTGGTGGATTTCACCTAGATGATCCTAACCAGCAGATAGTTGCTGATGAGGATATATTTGATGAGTATGGAGGTAAAGTACAGTTTAGTTCATGCACACCCTGTTACTATTTGGCTTCATACTATTTAGAATGATGCGTAGTTTGTTGCTCATAATCTTGTGCAGGATTTCTCAATGGGGGAAATATACCGGAGTTGCTGACTAATTTCAACTTTATAACTCATAAAAAGAAGTCTAAAGGTAAAAACTATAAGAAGAATATATCACGTAGAAAAGATCATGATGAAGACAGCAGTTCTTCAGATAGGGACAATGACCGAAGAAGCTCAAAAATGAAACATAGCAGCAAAAGAAAACAGAAGTGGGCTTCACACAGACAAAGTCATGAAGGCAATAGTCCTGTGTCTCATGGTGACAGTGGTAAATTAAAGGGTAAAAGTAGTAGTAAGCATAAGCAACGGAGATTACATTTGGATACTGATCAAGAGAGCAGCTTTAGCTCTGATAGCTATGAGCACAAAAGAAGGTCAAGAAAAAGGCGCATACATAACAAGACGAATAGAAAGGATTTATCTCATTCTAGCATGTCAGAGGATTCAGTTGATGAAAGGTATCATGGAAGAAGTAAGCATAAGGATTTACGTAGACATAAAAAGTCGAAATCTTTGCATGAAGGTGGCCCATCAGGTGAAGAGAAGTCAAGCAAAAAAGGTAAAAGATGCAGGTCTTAGAAGACCCAAAATGATTCTGAATATAGTTTATCAGAGGATTCAGATTCTGAGAGACACACGAGGAAACACAAACATTATATTAATGGTCGATGACTATGTAATCTCACGGGTGTCTGCACTGTCAATAACATTTTCATGAAGATCATTCTCAGTCCATAAGGTAGAATGCAGCGGCTAAAAGATTTGTAATAGATTTTGCAAGCATGCAGTTGGGGATCAACGGGAGCGTAAAAGGATCAGTACCATTTCTTGTGTGTCTTGAATCTTGAGGCGCAGCAAGAAGTTTTCGATTATGAGCTTTGAATGCACTGCACAGGAACTTTGATTGGATATTCCCTGGGTATAGTAGGTCAACTTTTTCTTAAAGCAATGCTTTCAAGCCCACTTAAGAAAAGCTGGATGTCAATGGGTGATCTGGAGAACATCTCTGGTATTGTTTAGTCAAGCTCAAGGCTGGTTTGAATGCTACTGAACTGTGCTCTGAAGTTTGGGTAATTTGCAGCTAATCACATCTTCGGACTAGGAGAATTTTTAACGTGCAGTGAGTCAGTGACTAGGTTCTTAATATTTCAGGTCCATGATATGTAGGATTCATTGTAATGTATTTCTGAAAGATGTGGATTTTTGCAAGTTTGTGGTGTCCTCTGTTCATAAGTCATGCTTTTAATTAATTAAGTTTGACTTTCACTATCCATACACTTCATTGACCGTTTTTTGGGATTTGTATGCAAGAATATTTATAATCATATGAAATCTCATTAGATTCAACTTAAATACTATACAAGAGTCTAAATATTTTAATTTTTACTTCTTGGTGCTAAAGTTAGGCTAATGTCATTTGTACATTTGCTGTAAAAAAAAACCAAATAATGATTATAGTACGAGTACATGCTGCCTGCTCTATTAGATTAACCTAAGGAAGGGCAATATTGGTAGTCTAGTATTATTAGGTCGATCTTGCTAACGAGCGCCCCGGGGCGTTAGATAAGGATAAATTATATTGTTTTGAAATGGTATTAAGTTAGGAATTCATGACAAAATCACGCGTCGTTCGGTGTAATTAATGTTAATTTTACTCTAATATTTACACTTTAATTCTCTTATCTAACGCCCCGGGGGCGCTCATTAGCTTTTGCCTTATTAGGTTTATAGTCCTTAGTTTTAGTATAAATAGATAGAGGGGAAAGGAGAAGGCAGACAGAATTTTGGAGTATTTCCTTAGGAGAGTTGTTGCCTTTAGTCACTATTAGGAGAGTTGTGACATTAAGTCACTAATATGAGCTTTGTATGCTAAACCTACTACCTTTTGTAAGAAATTATCAATTTGTTAATCAAATTTCCAAGCTTTCCCCCTCAAATTTCCTCTTAATCAGTAAATTATACAAGTTGTCTATAACACCAGCCCAATGCCGCTGGTCTCATGGGGTTGGGGAGTGTTGATGTTGGCCTCGTAGTCTGGTGGTTGCTGCTGGCTTGTTGCAGTGGTTGCTGCTGCAGTGGGTCTGGGGTTAGGGAGCAAGGGGGTGGGTCATGTTCATTAAGCTTGTCAAATTTTCTCATGCATGAGAATAAAGATTATAATTCACATAATAATTGCTATTTGAATGGAAAAGGGTGTTAATTCGTTCATGTAATACAACAAAAAGGGGTAAAGAAGGTATCTTTAGCCAAATTTGAGGTTTTGTATTCAAAATAGCAATAAACTTGTCAAATTTGAAAATAATAAGGTAAGGTCAACTGGATTCTATTAGAAGGGTCCATCACATAAGCCTGGCTGGCAATGCCTCGAGAATCGAACCTCGCACCTCAAGGATGCGAGGTGACCTCTGAGCCACTGCTGCATGAGGTCTTTCTCAATAACAAGTGACGTTAAGGCCTAGGCTAACATAATTAACCATATTAGAACTAAATAGGCCTTACTTCCTTCTTTTGGCTATCATATACAAGAATCGGAAAGATAGAAGACATTTTAGGCATTTTGTAACACCCTCGATTTACTAATTAATTATAAACAACAAATAGAGGAAAATTAGATAACCTTTAATTAAAAATTGCGGAAGCGTACACCTAAATCGGAGGTATCACCGTCACACTCAACAACCTGTCAAGTGTTAAGGCTTACAAAATCCCAACTGTACAACTCAATAAACTAGGAGAGCTATTTATACAACTTTTCAAACTCATCATAGCAAACTAATCGAAACACTTGAGCTCCTTTTATTACAATCATCACTTGATTAACCTGTCACAACCTTGACTGCTCACCATTAAAGACAAATTCCAAAATAGATCGTCGCAGGGCCACCATAAGAAAAAGACATGGCCGCAAACACAAGTAACTAAACAAACAAACAAACACTCACACTAGCAAAAGTGAGTAATCACCACATGTCATAATACAAAGAATAATAGAATAATCAACATTATTAGCTCAATTAAATAATGTAGTTTAAAACTACTTTACACATTGTACTCTGAAAATAGCTTTATCAACTCAACCTCGAAAAATAATACGAACCTTTACTCAACTCATCTGTCCCATAAATGTGCTACGCTCTTTGTTTTATATCTAGCCTTGGACATGAGTAATTTGAATAACAAACCAACATGTATAAAAACTTGAATACTCTCAATAACCAGAAAAACACCTTAAACTAGACCACATATGGGTTAATTCCCATTGTAGAGGACCATAGAAAAATAAATAATAAAGATTGTACCTCATTCTTAACTCATGATCATTATCTCATTACCAATATGCCAAGGACTAAGGTCTATAACGCCGAGCCTCAAACTAATAACAAAATAATATGTTCAACCTTTTGATCTCATACTCGATCAAATAATCTTTCAGTTGATAATAAATAATATCTCAACAATGGCATGGACTCCCAAATAATATAATAATTCAAACTCTATTCAATCATATTATATCTCAACTCTTATAGGGCAATCATACTAGTAAATCAATCCAAAATAATACTATGCACTAATAACCCTAAAACCTTGATAAAACAATACTCCCTGTATAAACAACATTAAAAACCCTAGAAATAATCAATCATAACCAAAAAAATTAATACGATACTCATATCCAATCAAATCATATAATACCAATAGTCAATCATATACATAAACAAACTTGATAACACGAATTACAATTATAAAATTTACACATATAATAATACAAAGTACAATTAATAAACAAATTATGACCAAACAGTTCTAATAATTTAATACAATCACATTAGAATCAAGCAACTCCAAAAGATCGATAGTGTGATTACCTTCCGAAAAAAATTAATAAAATATAAGAGCAGGGTTGTTTTGGGTAAAATTACCCTATCCACGTGGACCAATCAGAGAGGGCCACGTGTCAAGCCTAGGAAGGTCCATTTGGGCCAGTATCCAACTGACACGTGTTAGCCTCAGATGCTTTCCAGAATTGCGGCCTTCAAGGCCCAATTCCCAAGAACGCCGTAAAACGGCGCAGCCCACCAAATCTAGGTCAAATGACCTAGAAGGGGCACGTTCTCTAATGACCCTATTAATAAGAAGATATTCCCCAAATTTTGGGACAGATTCAATAATTTATTGCACCTACCCTACATTCTCGCACATCAAAGAAACACCCGATCTCTGAATCCGAGAAGATCTCATCTCTTTTTCCGCACTTTCTCCCGTTCATACTCAAGTACTAACTTGATCGTTGGAGGCGGAGCTCCAAACACCCGGAGTCTCCGTTGTTTTATAGGTATAGGTGCAGTCGAATCAATCCTCGAGTTGTAACTCTCCCGAGGGACAAAAACACCCAAAACATTTGGCGCTGTCTGTGGGGAGAGTACCTCAAGGATGGTTCAAGAGTATGTACCACCTCTTGACCTCACGATTAATCAGTCGGAGGTCTTTACTGATCATGAGGATGAGGATCCTCAGGTCAAAACTTAAATAGCCAAATATGGCTTTCTCATTACCAAGCGCATCTGTCCTAGAGACACTCTAGAACAAGGTGCAAGCCAGGCGGGTACAAGCAGGCACACTGGTCAGCCGGAAGGGGAAACCCAAACGGAAAACGGATCTGCCCCAGTCACCTGGGACGAAATCATGAAATTCATGACTAGTTTCAAGGGTGAAATCAAGGATCTGATCACCAAAAGTAAGACTGGCCCAAGCAAGGGTCAGTCAGCAAGGAAAACTCCTCTAGAGAGGAGGAAGCTAGTCAGGGACAGGAAACCAACTCCGCATCCAAAGGACAAGGCAGCTGGGACCCTAGACTGGTCCAAGATTTTTCTGCCCCAGAAGAATCAAAGAAATCGCTGCCAAGAGGAACAACCGGTGGGTAATAAAAAATCTAATCCCGATGCTTGGCAAATCATTGAGCGCAGGAGAAGTCAGCAGCTGACTGAGTCAGCCTCTACTTTGAGCTTTCCAGGCGTCTTCAAGAATACATCTGCAAGGAATATTCAATCCTTGCATGAGAGCCGTACAGGCTGTAATACCGTCCATTCTTGCCCTTAGATTATTGGGAATGCACCGTACGTACCCCCTACGGTCTATGGTCCATATTCTCTTCACTTCATGCAGCCGACCCTCTTTAGGGAACAGGCGGTATATAGCGTTCAACCTTTGGACTGTCAGCTCCATTTGCTTAAACTTGGTGAACAAACTTTTGCATTTACCAAGGAGATAACGAGGTTGCACAGCCGGCCAAGGTTAAGAATGTGTTGGTGGGTGCTTATGATGGTATCACAAACCCGTAGGACCACCTCATGGCCTACTTTAACCTCATGCACATGCAGGGGCTGGAGGATGCTATGTGGTGCCGATGCTTCCCGGCTACATTGAAGGGCATTGCCCAATAATGGTTTGGCAACCTGCCTGTCGGATGCATCGACAACTTTAGGAATCTTGCCTTTAACTTCTCAATGAACATCCCTACCAAGAAAACAAGTCTCGACTTAAGCACCATCCAACAGGGAGATTTAGAAGGACTTCGTCCTACATCAGGCGGTTCAACCAAGTGAGAATTCAAACTCAAGGGATGCCTGATGAGGTAGCCTATACAAACTTCTTCAAGGGTCTGAAGGATGGGTCAAATTTTAAGTTTGACCTTGTTCGAAAGAGGGTTTTCACCCTTCAAGATGCGTTGATAGAGGCGGAAAGATTTATTCAAACCACTGACCTCTGCTCGTCCAACCATCAATCGGACTCCAAGAATTCCGACAAACATAAAGAGAGTCGATCTGCTCAGCCGGCTTAGAGAGTTGAAGAGAGCAAAAAGAGAAAAAAAGTTTGGGCAGTTGAAGAACCTGACCAGATGTCCAAAAATAAAAAGAAAGAATTCAAACCGTAAGTCTCACGGTATGGATTCAATAAAGACAGCTACACCATCTTTACAGAGGTGAAGGACCGGCTGACTATTGAGAAGCCGAACCCTATGAAGAGTTCCGTTCAGTCGCGGAACAAGAATAAATTTTTCCACTTCCATCAGGAGGTGGGCCATGACACCAACGACTGCTATAGTCTCAAGCGGACGTTGGACCGTCTGGCTGACAAGGGCCTGCTGAAGTCCTATGTCTTGAAGTCTAAAGCAACTTCTAAGACAAATCTGGGGCAGTCGTTAAAAACTACCAGCCTACTAGTTGCTTGGATACTAAAAAGGACCCGATATACACTATAGCAGGCGAATTCGCAAGCTGTGGCCCGACCATTCGGGGCACCAAGGATCATCTAAAGAGAATGATCCACTCAGTTGATGATGGACAATCGTCCTCAAGTGGAACATTCCCAGACGTCCTCATCACTAAGAACGACCGCATGACTACGTAGTCGTTACTGAATGCAAGGTTGCCAACCAGCTGGTTGGCCGGATCCTCACAGACACGGGTAGCTCCTCTGATCTCATCAACTACAAGTGTTTGTCCCGGCTTAATTACAAGCGGGATAGCCTGTGCGACGTCTCCTATCCATAAGTTGGCTTTAGAGGAGGGGTCGTGCACCCAGTCGGACAAATTGACATATCCATCCGGCTGGGGGATAAAGGGAAAGGGCGACACATGGTCGTCCGGTTCCTAGTGGTTAAAGAGCTGACCGCTTACAACATCATTCTTAGCCGACTTACTCTGAATGAGTGCAAGGCCTTCATCATCCCATCTCTCATGCTTCTAAAGTATGACAAGGATGATGGCTCTGCAACGGGGATCAGAAGACGACAAGGGAGTGTTATCTCTCGGACGTCAAGTCGACTACTGTCGTAGCTGGTCAGCCGAAGGAGCCAATAGACCTTGACGACGTCAATGACCTTGATTCACCCCGTCCAGCAGCCGCAAAGAAAAGAAAAACTGAACAGCTGGTGGAGGTGAAGAAGGAGAAGAAATAGCAATCACTGATTGGGGAACGTTAGATGATCTCCATCCCTAGCCGACTGGTGAGCACATTTATATCCCTCTGGATGATAGCCGTCCAGAGCGGACGGTTAAGGTAGGGACGACTTCCTTTGAAAGGCTTGGTGTAGACTTCCACCTTCGGCTAAAAGAATTCAAAGACATTTTTGCCTTTGAAATGGAAGAGATACTAGGCTTCAACCCGGATCTCGCTGTCCACAAACTCACCGTGGATCAAAAAAATAAGCCCACCTGGAAAAAGAAAAGAAATCAAGGTGAGGAAAGAAGTAAGGCGGCAGCTGCTGGGGTCAAGAAGCCGTTAGACGCCGGGTTCATTCGGCCATGTCACTTTTCTGACTGGGTTACGAACGTGGTGCTTGTAAAGAAGTCGAATGGAACTTGGCGCATGTGTGTAGACTATACTGACTTGAACAAGGCATGTCCAAAGGACAGTTACTCGCTTCCAAAGATTGACAGCCTTGTCGAATTTACAGCCGGGCATGCCTTGATGATTTTTATGGATGCCTAATCCAGCTTCCATCAGATCCCCCTGTGTAAAAAAGATCAAGAAAAGACGGCCTTCGTAAAAAATCAGGGTTGTTCTGCTATATGGTGATGCCGTTTAGCTTGAAGAATGCGCCGGCTACTTTCCAACGGATGATTAATACTGTCTTCATTAATCAGATTGGAAGGAATGTAGAGGCATATATTGATGACATGATAGTCAAATTTATGCTACAGACGGGTCACCTTGCTGATCTCCGAGAAAATTTCACCACACTCAAGCGGCATAAGGTCATGTTAAATCCCAAAAAGTGTGTTTTTGGTGTTAAGTTTGGGAAGTTTCTCGGAATCCTGTTTCATCAAAGGGGGATAGAGGCTAACCCCGAGAAAATACAGGCGGTAATTGACATGAAGTCACCCCTCTCTGTCAAGGAATCTCAGAGGCTTACCGGTTGTCTGGTTGCGCTTGGGAGATTACTCAGCCGGTCAGGTCACAAATGCCTTTACTTCTTCCAAGCAATCAGGAAGAAGACTAGGTTTGAGTGGGGGGATGATGCTGAGGTGGCCTTTCAGAAACTGAAAGAACATTTACACTCCTTGCCAAGACTTGTTAGCCCTTTTCCAAAGGAGACGCTCTACATGTACCTAGCCGTCTCAGATGATGCCCTCAATGTTGTTCTCATCTCTGAGAGAGACGACAATCAGCTCCCGGTCTATTTCATTAGCCATGTTCTCAAAAATGCTGAACTCCGGTACCCCATGGTTGAAAAATTTGTCCTTGCTCTTTACATGGATTTTAAGAAGTTGAAACCATACTTCTTGGCACATTCGGTGGTGATCTACATAGATCAGCCCCTCAAGCGGTGTAGACACCCATTTGTATCTCCACAAAACCAAACCTAGTGATGAATACCTTTCATGTCATTTGATTATCAAACGAAGCGAAAGTGTAAAAAGTCTAGTGATGATGATGTTTTTATTAAAATATCTCTTCTTTCTGTTTTTGAAAAATATTTCTTTTCTTACCCTATTTTTGAAAAACGTGAATTCCAATTTAGTTTGGTCCATGATATGGGTCCAATAATTGTGTAGTTGGATGGGGCTTGAAAATACCTTTCCAGCAATATATTATAAGCCCAATTCCGATGAATAATGAGGAAGTTATGGCCAAAATACTAAACTGGGCTCGAATCGGATCTTACCTACAACCCAATGATCATGTGGAGGGTCCAAAGGTCTAATCCTATTCCTAAACTAATTAGGATTAATTAGAAGCTTCTATAATTTTCTAAAATATCTTAATTATCCTTTTTGAAAAGATAAGATTAAAGAATTTGAGTTAAATAAAAACTTTCCTTTTATAAAAACTTTCCTTTTTTTTTTTAAATCCTAATTCTATTCGAATTTAAAGATGTTTAAAGACATTTAGATATTATTTTCGTGCTTCATAATATGTATCTTAATCTTATATGGTTGGATAGATCTTGAAATTATCTTTCCAATGATATATTATAATATTAAATCCGAGCTATAACGAAAAAGATATGAATGAGATACAAAACTCTATCCAAAACTGATACCGTCCTACTATTTCGGTCATATCTTTTTATATACAAAATATTTTAATGTGATTCTAATTGGGTTGGAAATTAGACTTCAAGAGCCTTCGAACGACATATTATGTGTCTTATTTGGACTTCTAGATGAAAAGACATGATAAAAACAAAATCCGCAAAAAACTGCTGTCCATCGAGTTCTATTTCGATTCGAATTCGGATTCTTTTCTTATTCTTCGACTCTCTTTTTTCTCTATAAATAGAGGTCATATCTCCCCTTTTCAATCATCAACTCTCATCAAGAATTTTTTGATTCTCTATCTCTTTCTAAACCTAGATTTTTACAAACACAATTCCTCATACATTAGCACTAGACACACCTAGCCAAATTCGAAGTTACCTTCGCCCTAGACGTGAAAGGTTTTAATTTCTGAGGGTTTGGTCCCAAATCTCTCTTTCAATTATTTAATTTAAATCTTTGATTTTATTTTCCTTGAAATTACTAACGCGTGTATTTTGTTATTAGAAAGAGGTACGAGGCACCCAAGTAAGTGCTTTAATTGATTTATTGATTTTATGATATAGAAATCATGCTTAGATTGTTATTTTGATTCCTAGTATCATGTTAGGATGTTTTAGTGATTCCTAGTATCATGTTTAGGATGTTCCTAGTATCATGTTAGGATGATTTCTTTAGTATGATATTTAGGGTGATTTGCTTATATCAATTGTGATTCCTGCAATGCTTCCTATTCTCTTCCTAATATCATGTTAGGGATAAAGCTTTGATTTTTATTGTTTAGTGACATGCTAGGGTTTGTTATTAATCTTGTTAGTATCCTGCGTAGGATCTTGCTATTATTATACTTTATTTTTAATATGAACATGATTATGAATATTATTATTATTATAATTATTGTTATTATTATTATTATGTTGTTTGATATATTATTATTGTTATTACTTGATCACACCTTTTATGCATGTTTAAAGGGAATTAGTACTTGTAATCATGCTTAATAAGATAATTAATAATCTTATTTAGGGTTACTTTGATTATAATTCAAGTGATCGCCAATAATAGTTTGTTTGTGCACTAATATTCAACCAACATAGATAAACAGGTTTAGGGTAAACCTATTGATTGCATGTTAGTCAAAAAGCACACATGAATACGATCAGAATAAAGTAGAGACCTATTATTAGGACAGGTTCAATCTCTTTTAGGTTGGATTTGTACCTTCATCCCCAAACTACCATTCATGGTTCCAAACCTATTGTAGTTGACGATCTCCTGGATCGTTAAGGGGTGTAACCTTCACCTCGTGAACGATTTACAAGTTCCGAAAACTTGTTGGTGACTCTTTTGCTCTATCTTCTTTCCCTTTGGACATCACCGTATGATCACAGTGGGGTTCAAGTTTGGGATAATGCTTGAAATATCCCCTATAAGAGGCCAATGACAACCCTGGACACATCCGGAAAAATGCTCAAATGGGCTATTGAAACGCAAAGTCTTGAAATCACCTATGAATCAAGAAAGTCAGTGAAGGGTCAGGCGTTTGCCGACTTCATTGTCGAAATGACAAGGCCGGTTGCTCAGGACAACCTTGATCAGGTTTGGAAGGTGCATGTAGACGGGAGCTTTACTATGAACGGCTGTGGTGTAGGTAGGGGTGTTCAAAGAAACCCGAACCGGTTGTCCCGACCCGACTACCCAAAGACCCGCAAAATACCTGACGAGTATTTTAGCAAATTTTGTCAATTTCATGGGTCGGGTACCCGACCCGCTAAAATTCCAAGTTCATGGGCCGGGTCATGGGCCAGCTTGTTGGGGTTGCGGGTACCCGCTTATACCTGTTTAAAATAATACCCAGTGATGATGTTTTACTTTATAACGAGTTAAGCGGGTCTCGACTTTGGCTTTGAATTGAGATCCCTGATAACAAATTAGTTCATGTAGAACTCCATATCTAAAAAATATGTTTCGTTCGAGAAACTTTGCGACATGTTTAGAAGTGATATTTACGTAAAAAGCAGCCTCAATCCACTTGGTAAAGTAATCAATGGCTACTAATACATACTCGTGTCCTCCTGCTCCTGTTGGAGAAATTTTACCAATTATGTCAATTCCCCAAGTTGAAAAAGGATAATGGGAAGTGATATTGTATAGTTCGGATGGTGGAAGGTGTTGTAACTTAGCAAACATTTGGCACTCTGGACATTTTTTTAACATATTGTATGCAATCATGTTCCATAGTGGACCAATAGTACCCTTGTCGTGAAATTATTTTTGCAAACATTTTACCATATTCATGTGAGGTCCACAAACACCTTTGTGAGTATTCTCCATAAGGCGTGTGGTTCATCACTAGGCGAAAATATGAATTGGCCACCGGTTCAACCCCCCCAATGCCACCGGTTTTGAACCGGTGGTCATTTGGGGGGTGGCAATAAACCCAAGCAAGGCCACCGGTTCAAAAACGGTGGCAAAAAGGCTTATTGCCACCGGTTAATAGGTGGTAATAATAATTATGGCCGCCGGGTGGCAATTTAAATGCGCGGTTTTTTTTGGTGGAAAACTTACTTTTGCCACCGGTTAACCGGTGGCAATAATAGGGATATATATATATATTTTTTCTTTTTTTTTTCGTTTTGCCTGCAATTATTCCTGCAACTGATCCTGCTATAATATTCTGCCATATTATTGTTATAAATTTTTCCATAATATAATTATTATTATTAATCATAACAAGAATTATAAATATATATTTAGACATTGATAATTAAAAACCAAATGCAATACAATAAATAAAGTGTGATATAAATAAATATAAACAATACTAACTAGTCAATATTGTAGTCTAAAAGTTAATTAACAAAGTATAAATTCAAAATGATGTGACATTTACAAATTGAAGGTGATGAAAGATGCCAGCATGTCTCGAACTTCATTAAGGTCATTGCTTGTTAACGGATCTCCCTTTTTCACCTTGCAAACTTGGAATATATATAAATTATATTAGAATTAATTAAATTAGTTAAGTTAAACATGTGTAAATAAATATGTAAAAAATTAAATACTTAGGTCAAAACGGTTTATAAGAAGGCCTAAAAGACTTCTACTTTGCCCATTTTCTACATTTTTTAACTGATGACCATGTTCTTTCTCATAACATTTCAATTATACTTAGTTATAAGTGGCTAAGCCTTGAAATCACAGAAAAAGAGCATTTTACTAAGTTTAAGGACACATTTTCATCCTAAATAGCCTAAATAAGGCCTAAATGACTTCTACTTTGCCCATTTTCTACATTTTTTAACTAACGAGCTAGTTTTTTCTCATAACATGTCAATTATACTTAGTTTTAGGTGGCTAAGCCTTGAAATCACCTAAAAAGAGCATTTTACTAAGTTTTAGGACACATTTTCATCCTAAATGGCCTAAATAAGTCCTAAAGGACTTTTACTTTGCCCATTTTCTACATTTTTTAACTAATGAGCTAGTTCTTTCTCATAACATGTCAATTATACTTAGTTTTTGGTGGCTAAGCCTTGAAATCACAGAAAAAGAACATTTTACTACGTTTTAGGTTGTACCTCATCAAGATGTATGTTGTTGGTACAATGAGTCGCTATGTCAAGCATGAATCTCATCACGTATAATCCACAATAAACTCCATTATCTTGTTGTGGGCACTAGAATAGGAACAAATCAAATGAATCAAACATCACATAAAATCCACAATTGTTTTGACAATGTTTATTAAGATAAACACAATATGATGTGGCATTACCATAGGTGATTTCCATGTAGGACCCCGTGGAGCACAACCATGTATCTTCTTCATAATAATATAGGAAAGTAAATTCAAATTTGATTAGTTTGACTACTAAATGAGTTAGGTTAAGATAATCAACACTAGGTAGCTATATTTACTTTTGTAGTATAGACATCACGAGGTACTTCTTTGTTGATCGAGCTGAATCAAGGTGAAAGATTGTGTTATTAGCAGGACAAATAACCATGAGGAACTAATGAAACCTACATAAATTCACAATACACAAACAAATAATAATTAGGGTACAACATACAATTCAAATGTAGAAAGAATTGAATTACACATGGTTAAACATACTCCTCATAACATGGGGCGAATATGAACTTGTCTCCCGCACGCATTGATTCCCTAATACTATGATTAACATAATACATCACCTCGGGGGAGTTGTGTAAGATTCTAGTCTCGGATGTCTGTTTGGGGCATAACCACCCAACTTTACCAGGGGAATTAGTTTCACTTAAGTGTTCCCGTAGTGCTCTGAGTGCATGGACAATGACAAATTAATTGACATATGAAGGATAAACAACACTAATATGAATAACATAATTAATTTAAGTGGAATGTGCCCGTACCTCATGAATATTTGAATGAGAGAAATGTTAAGCATTGAACCTCTTAAAAATTCCTTCACATCTTGTTTGTTTAACCATGCACTTGCATCCTCATCATAGTGGAACATTGCCTTAGGAAGTGCAATTTCAATGGGATCGTCACTAGGAAAATGACTAAAACGATTGTGTAGAAAAGTTAAATCCTTAGTGAGAGATTGAAGGACATTGTCTCCAACAAGTGGAGTAGGTTGCATGGCTAAACCTTTCGAAGAATTCTTTTTCGACACTTGTTCACTCTTTGATCCTTGTTCACTCATCTTCTTTGTAGGTTGATCAACGCTTTTAGGCTTCTCCACCTTCCTTCTCTTTGATGTTGGGCTTTTTTTTCGAAATCTGATCAAACAAAGATAATTAGTGTTCAAAAATTTTTGGCCGGGGGTTAAGCTAGTAAGTACGCAACAGCCAAGGCAGATTTGTTAAGAGAAAAAGATAGTGCATGCAGATTTTTTATTTAGCATAACATCAAAAAATAATATTACCTCGTTGATCACCTTACCCATGCATGTGGCCATTGCACATAGCTACCTTTTGCTTCCCAAAGAAGAGTAATCCCATCATCCACTATATGCACTGGTAGTGGGATGTTTTCGAACCTAGCAATGTAAGAATTGATCCTGACCGAGTAATGTTGTGGCCTAAGCAATTGGAAATGGACCGTATCACCGGTCGTCGCTTGTGCACTACCATACGCCACCAACTGCAACTCTCCTCCATTTGATAGCCCCGGGGCTAGAAGTGTACACTCGGTCTCTACCTACACCAGTAACGAAATTCACTTGTAAAAACAGAAATTATCAAAAAGGGTCTTTTCCTACACAATTGATCATGTAACGAAATTTACTATGTTAAAACTAAACACGCTCCCTCAATCCTAAATTCACCTCTAAATCTTGAAATTTATGGGGTGTTGGATTATCAACCTCCCTCGAGTCCGCATGTGTGGGAGTAACAACCTGCAATAGTTAATCAATAATGCCACATTAGATCTCACGTAACTCACTATGCCAAAACTAATAGATTGAAAACTACCTCATGTATCTCATCTTCTCCATGTCTCTCATCTTCTCCTTGTCCTTTTGGATGATAGTTGAGTCGACCGGTGTATTCGGGGGGAACAACAAGGGTAAGTTCATTTGCTTCACCCAAGCATTGAATTCACCTATTAACTCATTGCGTACTTGTTCCTTGATGGATGCCACCTTGGCATCCAAGTCTTCCGGTCAGTTAACACTTGCTCGAGATCTTCCCAATTTTGTGTATTCTAAACCCATCACCTTTTCCCATCTTAGCAACGTCATGGTAGGTCTTTCCCAAAGCCAAGGTGAAAGGGTCTTTCTCTATAGTTGGGACCAGCTTGCCTTCAACAACTTCTGTAGTGTACTCAAGCTGTAGCATAAGAAAAAATGTTAACATGAATACATATAATGTTTTTGTATGGTAAAGTTATGCAAAAGTTTCAAATAGCTTACAAGTTTATCAACCACTTTTTTTTTCTGGTTCCTTGATGACCCATTTTCCGGTTTCCTTATCAAAGGAATGTAGAGAACAAATGAAATCGCCAGCACGACTAACCAACGTAGTGATCGTGGAGTTGGAGGGTTCTTCGGATGACCCTTGAATCAAAGTGGGGTATATACCCTCCTTCTTCCAAGCTTGCCTCCATTCACCAAATGTCTTGGCTCGCGTACGATGGCGGTACTCCTTCTGCAATGCATTTGCCTTGTTTTTCTCTCGAAGTTCCTACATAAATAGAAATTTTAGCATCATTACTGCAAAAAGAGTCAATTTATTATACAATTCTCATTAGATTTAGTAGTTCTTACAATTTCTTTGGGTCGACTTTTTTGAATAACAAATTCTTTCCACTCGTCCTCCGTCACGCTTGGCCATATTTCCCACGGTGGTTCTTGTTCCTCAACATCTTCCTCATTTCCACCTTCACCAACCTTCCCCTTGGAAGCTTTCTTCTTGTGTTTCTTCTTCTTATAGATCCATCCACTGGTCAAGTGGGTCTTGAAGCCTCTGAATCTCTCCGCTATTAAAGAATCAAACACCCTTCTCTTCTCGGGATCATTAGGAATATTAAACAGCTTCTGCAATCACAAATACAAGCAATTATTATTTTCCAATTTACAAACAACCATTAGGTGAAAGTATTTGTAATTGTGTAACTTTGCATTTAATCAAATCACTTGCCCTGGTATCATCCCAAAATATTTGAATCAAGCCTGGAGGTAATTTCCCCCAACTAAGTGTAATGGGGATTTTGCGCGAACACATGCCAACTTGGTTTGCATATTTCCGAATCCATTAGCCAGTAGGTCGACCTCTTTTGTCATACTCCAAGACCATGGAACCGGTTGGCTTCTTAAAACTTGTTGTCGGACCCCTACCCTTTCTCTTAGCTGGTGCCTTTACCCCCACTCCACCACCTGTGTTCAATTTCTCCTGTCCTTGGCTTTGAGTTTGAGGAGTAGTGTTCTCACCAACAATCTCAACAATTGTAGAATCAATAGGAGGCGCACATTCAACTGAAATTTCAAATTCTTCAAGCCTGTGCTCAAAAGCATCTTGTTCCTGATCTTCTGGCTCACCCAAATCAGTCTCCTTGTTGATATCATATGGCTCGTCCTTGTCCTTGTCCTCACCTTGATAGCCATCATCATCATCCTCCAAATCCTCTACTAGTGGGTCATAATCGTCCTCCATGAGTTATAAACACCTGTCATTACAAACATAACACGATATTAGGTCCATAAGAGATAAAAATGTTGACTTATAGGTCATAATACATGTTAGCATATAAAATAGGCAAGTAAGTTCACATATAGATCATTTTTATTCTATTTTCATCAAATTGACTCTATAAATTACGTAACTTGTTATTTTCTAGTACCGTTAACACTAAAAATATTAAATTCTATCATATTTGACGCATTTTGAGATATACTTCATTCATTAACAAGAACTTGTAAAAATTTAGCAACTAAGATAACACTATCATTCATTTTCCCCAAAAATATTCATAAAATTACCTAACTTCTGATTAAATAATACTTTTAAATGCTTACAATCTCAAATTAACTGTTATAGTACCTCATTCTAATATTCCTTCATTGTGGTCTGACCGCATATAACATGTCTGGTCGTCTATGTAATTTGATGCAATAGGTCTAGGAACAGTGAAAGGTGCTGAATCATCAAATGCATCGTATTCTTCCTCATCCTCAACATCTCCAATGCCTAGGATTTTTCTTTTCCCAGCTAGCATAATGGACCATTTTGAATCGACTGGGTCAGTTACATAGAACACTTGCTTAGCTTGAGATACTAGGATGAACGGTTCCGCACTATCATTTAAGTGGCCAAGATCTACAAGAGTAAAGTCATCATACTTGACATTACGCCTGATATTATCAACCCACTTACACTTGAAAAGAGCAACCGTGAAGTTACAATAATCAAGCTCCCATATTTCTTGAATTCGACCGTAGTATGACAATTTTGCATTGACAGGTGATTTATCCTTAGCACTTGCAAACTCCCTTGACGATGCCACAAGTGTTACTCCACTGTTTTAGGTTGACGAAGATTTCAAAACCCGACCCTCTGTCCAAAAAGTGTACCCATTGATGTCATATCCCTCAAATGAGCGAACATCATCCTTAGGACAATAAGCAAGCCACCTTACTGTATCAGTGACACTATCATCCAAACGACTCATCATTCGATCACTAAACGAACTCACAAACCTCTTATTATGCAACTGCATTGGTTCCTTTTCACCTTTCGATGGAAATTCATCACGCAAAACTAGCCATGTGCTCTAAATATGGGTGAACATCTGCAACATGGTGCAACACATAAAGGTGTGCTTGTAAGAACTGATCTCGATCAGGTGACATTCGTTTTGACCCAATTGTGCCATGACCATCCAGTCTCCCTTCATGTCAAGAAGTAGGAAGACCAATAGGTTCAGCAACGGCTAAATAGTCGGCCACAAAATTACCAATCTCCTCACTCACGGTCCTTTGAATCATGCTTCCTTCCAGATGAGCCGGATTCCTTACTTTATCTTGCAATGTTCCCATGTGTCTTTCAAAAGGATAGCACCACCTCAGGAAAACTGGACTGCACAACTTAATCTCACGCACCAAATGAAGAATGAGATGCACCATTATGTCAAAAAATGAGGGTGGGATATACATCTCAAATTTGCACAAAGTCACAACCATATCCGTTTGCAAAGCATCAAATGTACAAGGATCAAGCACTTTGCTGCATATTGTATTAAAAAAAGAACATAGGCTTGTAATAGCTTCCCTTACGTGCTTCGGTAAAATACCACGTATTGCAATCGGTAGAAATACTTGCATCAACATGTGACAATCATTGGATTTCATACTTGTCAACTTCAATTCTCCACTTAAGGATACAAATCATTTCATGTTAGATGCGTACCCAGATGGAACCTTAATGCCGTAAAGTCATGCACAAAACATCCGCTTTTCTACCCTTGACAATGTGTAGCAAGCCGGTGGTAAATACTTCTTCTCACCTTGCCTTTACCCTCATCTCTACTCTTTGAAGCATCCGCGGCCTTTCCCTTTCCCTTGCTCTTCCCCTTTCCTTTTTTCGAAGCATTTACATTTTCCTGTTCCGGTTCCTTTCCATTTCTATCCTTCCCCTTTGTAACCTTGTCTTGAGGCCACAATTCCGGATGAATCCCGATCTCCTGCAAATCTAACCGTACACCCTTTCCATCCTTTATTTTGCCTGAAATATTAAAAAAACGTTCCCACAAGAGTATCACACACATTCTTCTCTATATGCATCACATCAAGACAGTGCCTATCATCATGTTCTTTCCAGTACGGAAGCTTCCACAAGATTGATTCTTTTTTAAAAAAAGCTGTTGAGACCGGAGCTTTTTCAGATTTTCCAAACACCGTTCGTATACCCTTAACTCGAGCATAAACCTCAACACCGGCAAATGGCCTAGGTGCAGTCTCCTCTTCCGCTGTCCCATCGAAAGCCTTTTTTTGCCTACGGTACGGGTGATCACGGCCGAGGAACCTTCGAGTCCTTAGGTACACATCTTTTTGAGAATTCTTAAGGTATATGCATGATGTGTAATCAATACATATGGGGCATGCTTTTTTCCCTTTAACCTTGTACCCATACAGGTTGCCATATGCAGAAAAGTAATTCATGGTCCACATAAGGGCTGCACGCAATGTGAACACCTCGTTCTTATGAGCATCAAAACAAGAAACCCCTTCGTCCCACATCTTTCTCAAATCGTCAATTAGTGGCGCAAGGTAAACATCTATGTAATTTCCAGGTTGCCTAGGCCCCGTTATTAGCAATGAAAGCATTATATACTTTCGTTTCATACATAACCAAAGAGGCAAATTGTAGATCACTAAAAGAACCGGCCAAGTGCTGTGTTGGGTACTAAGAGTGCCAAATGGATTCATCCCGTCTGTGCACAACCCAAGTCTTAAATTTCTGACTTCATTACCAAACTCCAGAAACATCAAATCAATGTTCTTCCATTGCGGGGAGTCAGCCGGATGTTTCAGCATTCTGTTTTTCTTCCTTCCCTCGGCATGCCACCTCAAGTTTTTAGCGTCTTTTGGTGTTGAGAATAGACGCTTAAACCTTGGAATAATAGGAAAATACCACAACACCTTAGCAGGAGGTCCCTTCGTACCAGGATTGCAACTCATGCACTTGTAGCGCGATTGCTTGCATCGTGGACACTCCTCCAATTTTTCATACTCATTACGATACAAAATACAATTATTAGGACAGGCATGTATCTTCTTATACTCCAAACCAAATGGACACGTAAGCTTCTTTGCATAATAGTAAGACTTAGGAATTTCATTCCCATCAGGCAACATCTCACTTAATGCGGTCAACAAAGAAGTAAAACTAACGTCCGTCCACCCATGCTTCGACTTAATGTTAAAAAGTGTTAGCACGGAAGAAAGTTTGGAGTACTTTTTGCACCCAGGGTACAAAGGCTTTTTAAAAGCCTCCGATAGTAATTCAAACACATCACCTTCGACATTATGCAACATCTCATCCACGACTTCATCCTTGACCTCATCCACTGGATCATCCTCAGCTCCATCCTCACCACTATCAATAACATATTCATCATTCTCGCATTCCTCGTCCACATGAATCTCATTGCTTCTATCATGCACATCATTCCCATCAAGATCCCCACTATACTCTCCACTTTCACCATGCCAAATCCACACATGGTATTTAAGTCTAAACCCACGACAAAGTACATGATCTCTAATGATTTCAACACTATTGACCACCTTCACATTGTTACAATCAACACAAGGACAGTATAGGCCTTCCTCACCAATTTTGCGCAGATAAGATAAAGCCGTCTTGCAAAACTCTTGAACCCCATTCCAAAATTCCAATGTATCACGTCTACCATACATCCAACCACGATCCTTCTCCATTTAGTAAAGTGTCTCTAAACATATATAGAAACATATTATGAATAATGTACAATTGCTACATATTTTATGTAAATCAACTTCAAGTACACACCGTGAATATACCATTCATATAGTGAAAAAATGCATGTTTCCAAAGTGTCCTTATCATTCCAACCTAACCCATCCTTGAATGTCTACTCTCACTAGTGAATGTATGTCAACTTTCCAATTTTAAGGAAAATCCGGCAGCACTTCCCCCCAGTTCTCCAAGTACAAGATGTAGATAATTACTTACCCACATATGTACCTAGAGAACATGGTGAAGAAATGGAAAGCCAAGATTTTCCTTAAAATCGAAAAAGACATAATTCACCACCTAAGTAAGAGTAAACATTCAAGAACAGTCCCAACCGGGGACTATTCAAGACTTTCTCCTAATCAGAAAGCCTTGAACGGGTATCTAGGCATATGATGATGCAAACATTCAACATATTATTGTAATTATTTATAATTAAACAAGACACAACTTGTAATATCATGAACAAACTTTTATCAAATGGATAAATAGAAAGAAATATAGCTCCATAAAGTTTATAGTTCATACCAATATAGCAAGTACAATGGATGTAATGTCTTGAACTTCCCACTTAAATAGCTAATAAACTTGTGCTTCACTACATATGAATCTACAAAAATAAAAAAATAAAACAAAAAATAAAAGTTAGTAATTTTGCCAAGAACTATAAAACAACAAAAAATTACACATTAAAACATACTACCAAATTCAACTAATTAAGTAATAAGGTTACTAATAATCTCTAATTTATTCAAAATTTCCTAATAAAACCTAACAATCAATTTAACACCACTCCAACATATCAAATTATACTCCATAATCCATATATTTCCTAAAATCATCAGGAAAATCATTATGTAATGTAATCTAAAACGGATTACTCCTCAATTTAACTCCAAAATAATTCAATTCATACTATAATTAACCAAAAATAAAGCAACAACAACAAATTGATAATAATAATAATATAAAAGAAATTATAAAATTATTCAATATACAAAATAAATTAATACTAACCCTAGGTGGAGGTGGAAAGGGAAGAGAGATGGACAGTAGAGGACGGCGGTCGATGGAGGGACCTCGGTCAGGGCTCCGGCGGCAGGGCACAGTGGCGCGGCGGCTTGGGCGAACAGGTGGTGGAGGGACCTCGCTTCTCCTTGCTTGCTGCTTGTGCTCAGTGGTGGAGGGAGTGCGGAGGTGTGCGCATGTGGTGGAGGGAGTGCGGAGGTGGTGGAGGGTGGTGCGGTGGCTGTGGCGTCACTGGTGGAGTTTGTGGTGGTAGGGTTTGAACTGATGGATGCGGAGAGACGATGCTGCTCGTGGTTTTGTTCGAATGAAAGTGAATACAGAATGGGGAAAGAGAAGGTAAAAGGAGCGCCTTTTTTTTTATTTTGAATATTGCCACCGGTTCAAAACCGGTGGTCTTGAGCATTTTTGCCACTGGTTCGGTTTGAACCGGTGGCAATTATATTCGTCTAATCCCGCCCATTTTTTAAACCACCGGTTTACAAAATCCGCTGGCCTTTAAGCGGTGCCTCTTTAAATTTTTCTACTAGTGGGTTTCAGGTTGTCTATACACAATAAACTTTGACCATTAGGTCCTTTTTTGCATAATTGACCATTTAATAGACCGTATTGGGCCGCAAGTGTTCTCAAGGCTCGTTGGTCTTTTGATGAAGTATTTTCAGGAAATGTGCGATGGGTAATATATTGGAGGATATGATCATACCAAGGATTGTGTCCTTCAATGTCATTTATTTCCCCTATTGCGTTGCAATATGATGGTTCTTCTTTTCTCTCAACGCATAATGACATCATATTTAAGTGATCCGGAATGTTGATCATTGAAGCTAATTTTACTAGCGCACGACAAATTGATTATCATCCCTTAGGAGATATTTAAAATCAATATGTTCAAAATGCTCGATGAGTTGCTCTAAGTGTGCTTGGTATAATATCATTGTGGAGTTCTTTATTTTCCATATTTTCAGTATATGATTTATAATCAAACATAAATCTCTATATACTTGTAATTTTTGCCTATGCTAGCTGCTGCTTCTAATCCAATAATGCACGCTTCACATTCCGCGACATTATTAGTAACCACAAAGTCTAGTTTAACAGAGATTGGAGTATGTCCTCCCTCTGTACTGGTTGAAGCTTAAAGGTTTTGATGATGATGAACTTAAACTAAAGCAAACTCAACTAATAAAGGTTTTTAAGTGTTTAACTAGTACATACAAAGTTGACCTTGTGGTGGAAAAGTAACTTGGACTGTGGAGACATGAAGAGACCTTTAATGAAAAGACAAACAATATAGAAGAATAGTTCTCTAACAAGAACTGAGTTCCTTAACAGGAATGTTCCCTAACAAGAACTTGGAAGATGTAAGCTGAAGACAGTAAGTTTCAGAAGGAACTTAGTCTGCAAAATTCTAGTTGAGTATTGGAGATCGAGTGATAGCAGGAACCTGCTTCTGGTCTGCGTGAAGCCCAAGTAACTCTGAATTACAGAAACGCGGCACATCGAAATTAATATAGTTAAGATTTTATCTTCTAGATTTATTGTTAAATATGTTAAGTAGATATGCACGAAATCTATTAGAAGCGTGATAAGATAAATTGGCAAATAAGATAAAATTTGAAAAGATAAAAAGATAGATTTTAGAAAAAGATTTTATTTAAGTTTGTTTCTTAAAATCAGTTTTGTTAAAAAGATATTAGTCTTTTTAATTATATCTTACTTTATCTTCCTAAAAAAGATTTTCTCAAAATATGTTTTACTTAAACCGTGTTCTTGAGATAAGGAAAGTTAACTTTTATCTTTTAGAAAACCCTACTTTCTATATGAGTTATACTTGTATAAATAGTAGAGATTTGATCCCATTAGGTTTTTGTGAGTTTGCGTGAAGAAATCTTTGAGCTTAATTCGTGTAAGTTTGCCAAGCTTTAATCTTTTCATATTAATTTCGAATTTCGTGCATTGCTTGCCTAACATATTCTAGGTGTTTTATTTTCTTTAATTGGTTGGGTTATTAGGTGTGAGTGTGTGAAATTTATATTGCATACAGGTGAGACAGCTTTGAGTGCAAAGTCTGTGGTTGTACTATGAAAGTACGAGTGAATTCAAGTTAGGAACTTGAATTGGGTAGGATAGAGTCCTACTGTCCAACAAGATCTAGTTGGAACTTGTGAGTAAAGGTCTGTCATATAATAGGTTTGTAACTTGGTGTTTGCCCTATTATAGTGGATTGATTTTGTGTTGAAATGCCTTAGAAGGGTCGAGGTTTTACTTCCAGTTGGGTCTTGGAAGGTTTCCTCGTAAAATCTTGTGTGCATTGCAAAGTTCCTTTTATGTTCTGTTTTATAATTTGCAAAAGTAGTAACTAGGAACTCAACTACAATTCACCCCCCTCTTGTAGTGTTCGTTTCAACTAACAGTATTTATGAGTAACACTCCTACGCCACATCCTTTTTGATTGGACGCCCCGTCGAAGTACATTACCCATTTGTCATCTTGTGTCATGAGAATCTCTTCATCCGGAAGATGAGTAGCTTCTGCATGACTTGTTTGAATTGGATGTTGTGCCAGAAAGTCAGAAATTACTTTCCCTTTTATTGATTTTTCAGGAATATATTTTAGCTCAAATTTGGCCAACATTAGCAACCACTTGGATATTCTTCCTTGTATGGGTGGTTGTTCAAACAAATACTTTATCGAATTTTATTGAGAAATCACATGAGTAGTGTGTGGTAGCATGTAATGTCGTTGTTTTTTAGTTGCCCATACTAATGTTAACCTTGTTTTTTCCAAGGTGCTATATTTTGTTTCATATTGAATGAATTTTTTACTTATGTAATATATTGCACGCTCGACTTTTTCTACCTCTTGTGCTAACATGGCGCCTGTGGTCGTGTCTGTAACTGTGATGTATAGCCTAAGAGGTAGTTTGGGTACTGGTGGTGCTAAAATTGGTGGACTTTTGAGATAATCTTTGATTTTCTCAAAGGCCTTTTGGCATTGATCGTCCCATTCATGTTTTTCTTCTTTTTTCAACTTTTTAAATATTGGTTCACAAGTCATAGTCAATTTGTTTATAAACCGGCTAATGTACTGTAGTTTGCTAAGGAACCCCCTAATTTCTTTTTCTGTTTAAGGGGGAGGCATATCAACAATTGCCTTTATTTTAGAGGGAACGATCTTAATACCACGTGTGCTTAATACGTATCCGAGTAACTTGCCGGAAGTTACTCCGAAGGCGCATTTTTGTGGATTCAATCGCTTTTTTTTTTTATTATTTTATGCGAGTGAAAAATTTGCGTAAAGCTTTTATGTGTCCCATTCTATGTTTGGACTTTACCATCATATCATCCACACAAATGGCATGACTGTGTAGCAATTTGCACCCAAGGGGTGATATGGCATGCCTTTTCTTCGTCTTCTTTTTCCATTCAAATTTTGTTGTAACCTGCGTATCCATCCATAAAGGATAACATCGTATGTTCGGTCATGTTATCTACCAATATATCAATATGTGGTAGAGGAAAATCAACTTTTGGGATAGCCTTATTAAGGTCCCTAAAGCCGACACACACGCAAACTCGTCCATCCTTTTTAAGGACTGGGACGATGTTTGCTACCCATTTTGGGTAATTATATATGCGAATGAAGCCTGCGTCTAATTGCTTTTGTACTTCTTCTTTTATTTTCAGAGCAACATCAGGTTTTATTCGTCGAAATTTTTGTTTTACTGGTTTAGAGGTAGGGTTCAAGGGAATGGTATGTTCCGCAATTTCCCTATCTACTCCAGGCATGTCCTTGTATGACCAACCAAACACGTCTTCGGATTCTTTGAGCGTCGATATGAGGGTCGATCGCTCTTCCGGATTTAAAGATAAGCCAATTTTGACTTCTCTTTTGTTTTCATTAGTTCCTATATTGACTGTTTCGGTTTCTTCAATTATAGGGTTCTTTTGTTCTCGTTTATTCATTAGTTCAATCAATTTATTAATATTATCATTTTCATTAGATTGATTGTTATAGCATTCAAAAGACTCAAGAGAAGGCATATACTCGGAAATAGAGCTCATATTATTAAATTCAAAAGAGAGTACATCAAGAGAATAATCCTTTTTGGGATTTTTGACCATAGAACTAGAAAATAAAGATTCAATAATGGCCACAAGGCCTAAATTTTCAGCTTCCCTGGAGTCTATACTAGACTTGTTGTCCGATTCTTCAAACATCTTCCCTCCACCTTTAACGATTTCCAGCTTATCGCCTTTGTGATTGGTCCATTTAAAAGACTTCTTCAATCCATACTCAATGATTTCTTTAGAAGGGGTGATCAACGAGGTTGGGTCAAAAGCTTCATCTTGAATAGCATTTTGATTAGTTAATGTAGCGACATGATTTTGCTCTAGTTCAAATAGCAAGTTGAATGCTTGCCCATCATAGCACCCCGGAGTTGGGTGTTTTGATTCAATGATTTTAAGATCGTCATTCAAGAAGTAGCAATCGTGAAATATTTCGAATCCAGCCTTCTTTATTCCTTCCACAACTGGTGGTTTTAGAAAGTCATAGCTAGAGTAATTTTCTCCCTCCCTAATGAATTGTCCATTAATTGTTTGTTGGTAAGATGGGATCATAGTGATTATCCCCTTTTTATTGTTGTCTCTAAGTGCTTTGTTTTTAGCATCGTGAGACTCTAGTTCTTCCTTAGTTGGTTTGTATCCCAATCTGAAGGAGAGACTTTTCTTTGGGATAGGGAGTAAAAGTGATTTCTTCATTCCTATTCCCAAAGGCATCCCAGGAAAGTATCTACTCTTAAACAAGATGTTGTTTAATATCCGGGTGGAGTATGGATCAAGCTTGAATGATTCTTCAAGGCTCTCTTCCATTTTGATTGTGTAGATTGGCTGCGCGAAAAATCCCCACATGTACTCTTCATCATAACCATGGTCTATTTCCAAAAATGATTGGTCATTTATATCTATTTTGAGTGGAGAAGCATGTATAGTCATAGGAAGCTCTTGATAGTTCAACCTAATCATTTGATGAAGTGAGGATGGTATTGCACCAAGCTCATGTATCCAAGGACGTCCAAGTAGAATGTTGAATGTAGGTTTAATATCCATGACATGGAATTCAATTGCCTTTTGAATTAGGCATGTGGTGATTGGTAGCTTAACAGTCCCACACACCCATCTTCTCGAGTTGTCGTAGGCCCTAATGCTTTGTGTTGTTGAGTGAAAATCTTTTTTCTGGATTAAGGCCTAGATATTTTGCTGTTCATAATGGGAACACATTTACAGCCGACCCATTATCTACCGATGAGTGACATTTATGTCACTCTTAATGAGTAGTTTTAGAGTTATTTTCATGCTCGGTTTCTCTTATTTTCCCCTTTTATTCTCTTGTTTTCTCGTTAATAAACTTTCTAGTTTATTTCGTTATTTTGGCACGTTTTAGTTCTTTTCATGATTTAATTAGTTTTTAAATTTATTTTGTTATTTTATTTTATTTTATTTACTTATAGTTTTATATTTTTATTAGTTTTAGTTTTATTTCTCTTATTTTTATTTTACTTTATTCATTTCTATTTTATTTTATTTATCACAGTTTCACTCACAAGGTTTTGTTTGTGTGTAGGTTCGAGTTCAAGGTCCAAACCGAGCCTTTTCAATTGTTGCTTAAGCCTCACCAAACTCCCCTGCTCCCTTTATCTTCTCAGCTAACCTCCTTCGAATTCCCACCTTGCTGCCACTATTATCCACCACCACAACACCCCTATTATCCCCTGCTCCAATTCACCGAGCTGATGCACCCCCTCACAACACTACTCACCTCCAATACACCAATCAACAGCACCACCTGCTCTTACCACCTCACACGACCACAACCAGACCCCCACATCTCACAACCACAGCTCATCCTTCACTCACGCATCAACCAACACCTGTAACCACCTTTGCGCATCAATTCAGCCATTCAACACAAATCACAACCAATTGCAGCAGCCGCACTAACTCACTCAACCCAGAGTAATCGCAACACCACCACACCAATTTACAACCACCACCAGCCTCTAATCACAGCCGCATCCAACCAACACCCACTTCACCACCAGCCTCTAATCACAGCCGCATCCCACCAACACCCACTTCACCACCAGCCCAGCATCAATTACAGCAGCAGCCGCGCAATTTCCGGCCACGTGCACCACCCTGCTTCCGCTGTAACACTGCACAACTTGAGCCAATTCGCAGGAGCAACAGCCCCAAATCAAAGCAAATTCATTTTCAATCGGGTTCAGGCAAACTGCATAGAAGTTCGATCCAAATGCCAAAAAGTGTCAAAAGAGTCAGAAACATTGGATGTTTACTTATTTGAAGAGGAGCGGTCGAACACACCCATGGTTTGACCGATCCAACCCCGTATTCGGTCAAACCTACTCTCGGTTCGATCGAACCATTTCACGAGCTTCGCACATGATAATTAATAAGATCGGACGATTGAGATTGAAGATCGAATATGATGCTCCATGATAGCCATTGATGATTTGATGTGCGACGGTGATGCGTGATGATGAAGAGTAAGAGCAGCTGAAATTCAAAGGAATTAAGGGTCACGTTTTGGTTTTGGGGGGAATTCGTTTTTTATTAATGTTGTTTTCCTTTTCTTTATTTCCTTTTATCTTATTAATTTTTCTTAGAATTATTTTATTTTATTTATTTTTATTTTCCTTTTCTTTCTTCCTTTAGTTTTTTATTTTTCCTAGCTTTGTATAAATACCCATTTTTTGGGGTAATTAGATATATTCCATCATCAATTATTCTATTTTCATTATTAGTTTTAGGAGAGCTTCTCTCTCTAGGTTTAGCTTAGGGTTAGAGTAGTTTAGAGAGATAAAGTGAGGGTTTCACCATTGTTGAGCTTGGATTTCGAAGAATAAGATTGATCATCTTGTTTGTAGAATTTCATCTTCAATTAATGAGAATCTCTAACTCTCTCTCCTCTATTTTATTTGCTTTATTTTGATTATTGTTTTAGTTGTTAGTATTGCTTGTTAATCATGTTGATTATTGATTATTTGTTACTTAATCTTGTTATTGTCATGATTAGTGAATAATTTTCTTACTAAAGGAATTGGTGATGCTTTGATATTGAAATTTTTGTGATTGTGATTAAAGTCTTTGTTTTACATATCATACTAGTTATTTCTCTTGGGTGGCCAACCATTAGTCATAACTAGGTGGATTGACCTATGTTATAGCGATAGCTCGGCTTATAGATTTCCATTGATCAGTTTTGCTAGATTATTACCTTGATTTGCTCTACCTAAGATGATAGTGTAGGTTATTGATGAATCAAGAAAGCAATTGACATCGATAGGATGTTAGATTGTGTCTTAAACTGTTGATGTGTGATGCTTAGTTGGCGTTCAATAACGATTTCATGTCTATTCATGTTTGAGTGAAAACTTACCTAAACCATTTCCCATAGTGTTTTATCTCTAGTTTTAGTGTGTTTAGACCTTTAGTTTACTTTCCTTTATCTCGAACTAGCTTAGTTGTTGATAGCATTTGGTAGTATTTACTCGTTCCCTGTGGTTCAACCCCTATGCTTGCCTTATACTCGTATTAGGTTTGTTTAGGTTGTATAAATTGTATTTAATCTAGGGATAGACATTTGACGACGCGTTTATTCCCTTGTCATATACTAAAATAAGAGGGATATTGTATCCTTTTCACCCCACAGTTAGGTACAAAGCATTGTTGTGGGTAGTGTCTTTTGAAGGAAAATCATCATTAGTGAAAATGATTGATTTTTCGGATTTCTCGCTAGTAAGAAAGCTAACGAGATCTTGAGGGGTTGTGTCTATGCTTACAGACAAAGCCGTTAGAGTATTCATAAGAGAATTCATGTGTTCTTTAGAAGTACTTAGGAGTTCCCAAATGCTAACATTCTCCTTAGATTGGCGAAGTTGTTTAACCAATGGATCTTCTATTTCGAGTAGAGGTGGTATTGGATTTTGTACTTGACCTTGAGTTTTATTTTGTGTGGTCGAAGATCAATTTAGTGGTGCTTGGTAGACTCGCCCAGAACGAGTAAGACAATCTATCTCATTAGGGTTAGTTGTAGGACTCATGAACCAACTTTCTTCTAGAGGCTTTAAAGGTGCCACCATTTCAAGATGTTCCAAGAATTGTGCTTGATGCCATTGTTCATCCAAGGATAAATTTGATAAGTCTTGTGACTTCCCCAAGAAATGATCCCAATCAAGTGCTCCATTTATCTCATTTTGTAAACAAGATGGAGGTGGGACGGCCGCATACTTGGAGACATATAAGTCTTGAAAGTCATCGCCCCATAGTCCACATACTTCATTAGTTGGCCCTATGAGTATTGTGGCTAGAGGTTCTCCTATAGGTGAGATATAGTCCAAACGATTGAACGTATCACTTCCCATATGGTCCTCATAAATATTAAACACCCCTAATGGGGATGCATTATTGTTAGGTTTAGGCGTGGGAATTCTCCCATTGTCTACTAAATCTTTTATTTTATGTTTTAAGACGTAGCAACGTTCAGTACCGTGCCCAACGCCTCTATGATAAGCTCAATAAGCATTACCATCCCAATTAGAAAATCTATTTTCTGGTGGAGTGGGTGGTGTTGGCCCTTTTGGTGTAAGTAAGCCTTTTTCGCTCAATTTTTCTAATAATTCTATATAGCTTACAGGAAATAGTGTAAATTTTCTTTCTTTAGTCCATCTTTTCCGTGGATTATTATTGTTATTATATTGCGTGGAAGTTGCAAATACATCAATAGAGGATGAAGTATTATCATTCCCCTTTTTGTAATTATTCATAAAGTTTTGTTTGCTTTTTCTTTAGCAAGATCATCTTCAATCCTAGTAGCCAAAGAATAGACCTTTTGAAAAGTTTTTAAACCAAGGTTACGTAGATGCTTGTTTTACTTTTCATGACAATTGTCAATTTTCAATCAAGGTAACGTAGATGAACTTTTTAAACCATGGTGGAACGAAGAACAAGCTTCTCCAACGAATTTTCTTTGACGGATAATTGTTCCATCCTTTTTTGCAAGGCTAGAGTCTCGGCATTTTTCTTTTCAGCCTTTTCAAGTTTCTTAATTCTTCTTTTCTCGACCTCTTGAGCCTTTTCTTCTCTTAAGCGAGCAATATCTTCTTAGAGTTGCTCGATGGTTGACATCGTTGTTGGACTAGGACTAGTTGTCGAGGGATGGTGGTTTGAAAGTGGTGGATTGCTTGATGGTAAACCTAGAATACGAGCGCTCGGGAGTCTCCGGTCCCAAGATTGAAAACCGGCCCTAAAGGAAGTATGAAAGGATAAGTAAATCGATACGCTTGTTTAGAAGAAAGAAAAAAGGAAATGATGCAAGATATATTCGAACGGATAACATCACCCTTAAACAATTCTTCAATTAAGATATTTTTGAAAGGAATGGTGTCCTTCCAACAAGTGTATTATTCTGATAGCGGGTTTAGAATTATTAGAAAGCTAATATATTCAGTAAGGTCAAGTGATCAGAATGCCTGGGTGGAGGCCACTTCCGATCAGTAATATTAATGTATTATTAATATTAGAGCTTAATCTTGACTGAACCCTTCGGGTCACACCCTAGCAAATATACGAACCGACTCGACGAATTAATTCGGAAGAAATTAATTCGTCGCCCGAGTGTTAAATAATTAGACGTCGGAAATTCGAGCTTGGAGCGTCAAAACCACGAGCGTCGGAGAATTTCAAATGTCGAGCCAAAATTTAGGATTTGGCGAGACAGGAAAATGCTTCAAGTAACACGTAAAATCTTAGCCACGCGAAAGGCTAGGAAAGTGCGCCCAATAGGTGCGTGGCACGTGGCAACACATATGGCAAAGCGCCATGTGGTAGCACACGTGGCAGCCACCTAGTGGTAGCCGCCAAGTGGCAGCGTGCCACATAGGCATCGTGCCACGTGCCAACGCGTCATGTTGGCAGCACGTGTGGCAAGAGGCCGTGGACTCGGGTGACGGGTCTTGGACACGGGCCAAAATAAAATGGCCCAACCATACCCAACTTGGGGCTCAAGGTTGTGTGTCACATGGTTAGTTCACATTGCATGTGAAATTCCTTGGGGACCAAGTGAGAAAGTGGTCCTCACCTAACCATGTGACACTTGTTACTTGTTCCTTGGTTTATTTAACTAAGGGTTGCATTCATCAATCTTTCCATGTGGGATCTTTTTGTGAAAAAGTCTCACATTGAAAGATGAGGAGAATTCACAAGCTATCCTTCCTTATAAATAGCCAAAGCATGGCTTGAGAATTCTTTGCTTGAGTGGGAGTTAGAAAGAGCATTGCATTTTGGTAAAAACTCTTAAACTCCATTTACACTCGGGTTTTGGTCGGACCTTGCTAACTCCAAGGTAGCAGACCTAAAAAGTCGGTGATCGTCCTTTATGGGTGGATATCGTTGGAGGCTCAGTATTTTCGGAGCTAAAGCTTTCAAGTAAGAGCCCATTAGGTCGGGCGAAGCACGCGTCAAAGGTAAATTCCGATTTTATCCTTTTATGTTTATTTGTTATGCTCTATGGTTTTATTAATTGCGAGTGGTTCTTTGGGTCGGGGTTGTTTCCGCGGTAAGTTGGACTTACCAAACCCCAACAGCAGTACCGGAGCCACGCTCGTTTATTTTTAAAATCATAATATTTTTTCAAGGTGATTCTTATGGCTTAATTTTTTCTGGTTTAAGTTGCTAATTAGATTAGTAGCTCGTATTATTTATTTTAACCTCGTATTTAAGCTACCTTCAGCCCCGAACCCAGATTTCGACCCAAAAATAGTGAATTTTGGGAGGAAAAGGCGTTCTGGAAATGGTTTTACCCTTTTAGGACTCGGTTTTTAGCCAAAAAACGACCAGAAATGCTATTTTTGAGGGTTTTTTTTTTTCGTTTTTATGAAAATTTTTGAAGTCTTTCTAACCTTGAAAATTAATTGCATATTTATGGTGGTTATTTAATTGGTTCAATACATATTTTATATTCAATTTAAACCTCTTTAGGCGTGATTACTTGGTAGTATATTGTGCTTGAATGCTTGGTTTTATTTTTTCACATAATTGCAAACTAATTGCATTAAGTGTGAAATTGTTGTTCTATGAGGCTGCCAAGTATTAAAGATTCAATCTTTAATTATTTTAAGTGATTGGAACTTTATATTACTAAATTCCATGAATTTTTGTTAAACTTTGTTGATTTAATCATTTTTTAGTTGATTGGAATCATAAAGTTTGAAACTTTGTGATAGAAAAATTGTTTATCTTCATATTAGAAGATATAATTTTTCAAGGATTCACAAGTATTAAAGTTGGAATCTTTATTGAACATATGTTCATTTTTTCCAACTCCCTTTTATTTTGTCAAAAACTCAAGATTAATTTAAACTAATTAAATTAATAGTAAGCAATTGCCCTCTTATTATTTTTGTTGCACCAAGTTAAACCTATTTAATTAAAGAATGGTTCTTGGGAATTATTTTGGTTAGATGCACTTTGAAAATTTTATTTTAAGTTAGACTTGTTTAAATTTTCATTTTTGCTCAATGTAATTAATTCTAAAATTAATTTAGAATTGATTAGAGTTAGAGATGTCACACAATATCGGGAATTAATTCTGAGGCACAAGCACGCAAACCAAGGCACAATAGCCATGTACATCCCTCGGCCAGCTGGGCTGCTCGCACAGCCCGCATGTGGCTGCCGAGAGACGAGGCTGCTGCGCTTGGTGCGTATGGTGCTAGGTGTGTGCGAGGAGCTGTGTGCTGACTTGGTGCATAAGGGGCATGCGAGATGATGCTAAGCATAGCAGCAGTTCTAGGCACCTGCAGCTAGACGCGCATCGAGTGCGCGCTGCCAAGCAGTGCCCAGCAACATAACAGTACGCAAGGCCGAGGCTGCTAGGTAAGCGTTCAGCACTTGCGTGCGTGTGAGTGCTCCAGGGTGCTAGCCTTAGGTAGTCGATGCGCTTTTCTCTCGGTTTTAATTTTGCTTTTTGGCCGTTTGTTTATTTTAATTTATTTTAATTATTTTAATAAATTTTGGAGGCCAGGCCTCGGTTTTGAGCGACATTGGCAAAATTTATTTTGACAAATTTTGGGATTTATCGGCTTAATTAATTGGATTAATTAAATTGGATGCGGAATTTAGTGGGAGCTTCAAATGTTAAATTGCGCTTATTTACATAACCGGTTAAAACAACTTTGACTAGTTTTAATTAGGCGTGTTAATTGGATTAACCACCTAGATTAGTTACTAGTTCACGCGTGTTTATGCATTGTTACTTGTTTATCATTGTAAAATGCATGGGCCCTTCATAAATAGTGAATGGATGAATGGAATGTATATTCTCTCACAGGTTTTATGAATTGGCAACTAGGGGGGCCCGATTAAGATAGAAAATACGGGTGCGATCCGTGATGTATTTTTTGTAAATCTAAATACGGTCTGCGTACCGTTGAGTATTTTTGTACCTTAATATTTAGATTAGTCCTAATCGTAGATACTAGTAGTTGCATTTAATTATGGTCAAGTATTGAAGATGGAGGTTCTTGGAAGATGTAGCCATGAAAGATGCAATGAAGACCTTTTGAAGATTTGAAGATCTCAAGGGGTCATGCTAGTTGCCAAATGCATATATATTTATGTTTTTCGATATATATATATATATATGTATATATATATATATATATATATATATATATATATATATATATGTATATATATATATGTGTATATATATATATGTATATGTATATATATATGTATATATATATGTATATATATATATATATATATATATATATATATATATATATATGTCTATGTATATGAATTATATGTTAGATGCATGTTTAGGATTTCAAATGTTGTGATGATTAATTAAGTTCACTTAAATCAACCAACATAGAAACCTTAGGTCCCTAAATATTGAGTAAAAACTTTCCATTCCAAAACAACACTTACCGGCCGAAGGAGGGTAGTTGTGGGCTACGCCAAAGCGAGGCATCACTACCTCTCCTAGGAAATAAGGTATACCGGGTATGCGTGGTTTTGGTTATACTCAACGATATGAGTGATGGAGTCCTAACATGTCATGGCAAAGTGAATAAATTGTTGAGAGAGCATTAAATGCGATGATTTATTCAACCAAGAGTGGCTTGGAGCCATTAGCAAAGCGTTGCTTACCTCAGCAGATTGAGTGTTAAGACAAGCCAAAGCATGCTTAACCACTCTTTGTTTCTTCGGATCTTGGAATCGACTTATTCTCGCTAAATGGGGACAATTTTAATGCGTGGATAAGAAGTTTAATAAGATTGAAGATTTTCATGAATACCTTTTAATTTTCAAACTTATTATGTTATATACTTGATAAATGGTTATACTTTGCACTTATATTTGCAGAATTCCAAATCAAACTATATTGTTTTCCATGATTGGTAAAGGAAATCTTTGAGAACGGTTCTCAAAGAAAGGTAAAGCATTTCTAAAATGCAATTCTCGTAAATGACTTTTATAACAAAGACCGAAAGGACGGTTGGACATCATGTATTCAAAATACTAGGTAGTTGTTATGGGTAAAAATTTGCAAGAGTTAGTCAATGACAGTCAATGAAGGTCAATGACGAAGACTCCCCTTGGCGAAGTCGCAAGCTCGACGACGCGTTGCCAGCATCGACGGAAGACAAAGTCAAGTAACAACTCCCTATTTTTTAGGAAGAAGATAAGCAAGGACTTAGTCCAAACTCAGCCAAATCAGTCCGGTAGAATTCAAAACAGAAGAAGAATATTTTCAGCAACTAAAGTCCGAAAATCATGGGCACAACCCTATCTCCTTTCAACGGCTAGGGTTCAACCTAGAAAACCATCTATATAAAGGGCTGGACAGCGACGAGTAAAGAACATTCTCACCCAACGATATACATCCTACATCACATCTTGTAAACTGATATTATTTTTGCATAGTGAAACTTTGGAAGATCCTCATTCTACCCGCGGTTTTTACCTTCATTGGGTTTTCCGCGTCACCAATTTCTCGTGTCATTTATTCCCTTTTTAGTATTGTCTTACTTTTGATTTTTCTTAGTTCATCCGTAGCCTAGATTTTGATACTCAATCCCACCTAACAAAAATTAGCATAAACAATTTGGCGCCCACCGTGGGGTTACTACTAGGTAAAATCTAAAAATTCCTTGTAAAACCCTTCAATATGTCAGCTGACAAAATGACCCCAGAACAGCTAAAAGCTGCTTATGAGAAAATTCAAGCCGACCTTGAAGCAGCTAGGGAATCCAACGAGCGCCTCCGCAAGGAAAAGGAAGCGTCAGATTATGATGCGGCTACTCTCCGTCAGCAATTGGAATCCGCCCAGAGCAATTGTCGTCGCCAGCCAAGGCAGTTAGACCCGATCCCCATTATGCCGCCACTGGATGTCATTGAGTCTCCACATGACACCGATACCAGATACAGTGACGGAGAGATGAATTTGGACCCCCCAATTAGGAATGCCGGGCAAAGGATCATTCGGACTTCAGGACACGACCAAGGCAATCCGCAGCCGGACCAGACGGAAATCTTACTCTAGAGGTTGGCTGCCTTAGAAAAGCAGAACTCCAGGGTGCTGTCGATGATGAAGAAGATGCCTGGCGTGCCGATCCCCGTCCAGCGAGAAGCTCCAGATGGATTCGCAGCGACCCCATTTTGTGACGAGTTAGCCTTGGCCCGGATTCCCAGAAGATTGTCGCTCCCGACGTTTTCGTCCCTTTACGACGGAACGACCTGTCCCGAGCAGCATGTCGAGTACTACAAGCAGCGGATGTGGCAAGCTTCGATCTCGTTTGAGTGCTGGGAAGCGTGCATGTGCAAATCGTTCGGTGCGACGCTGACAGGCCCCGCCCTCAAATGACTCGGCAAACTCGAACCAGGTAGTATAACTAGTTTTGCCATGTTAGTTAACAAATTCTATTCCCATTTTGAAAGTGGCAGGCAGTTCGACAAGAAGATGAGCGATCAGTATCGGATCGTCCAGGGTCCCAAGGAGACCAACAGAACTTATTGGTCTCGATTCAACAAGGAGAAAGTCTCAATAAAAAATGTCGACAATAGGACTGCCATTGAAGCCTTCCTCCCCGGATTGCATAAGGACTCGGACCTGTACAAAGATATGGTCAAATATCCTTACTCAACATTTGAAGAAGTCCGGACCAGATCCGTGGCTCAAATGCGCTTTGGCGAAGATATCGCCAATCACAGCTCCTACCCAAGTTTCAGAAGTTCGTCGGTTTGGAAGGCCCTAAGCAACCCAAGAGGATCGTGGTGACATCAGCCTTACGAGGCAGCAGGTAGATCACGCTTTGTTAATGTTGTGCAGGTCGAAGATATCCTCGACGCCCCGCAATACCCCGAAATATCGGAGTATGGCTTCGACGTAAATATCGTAGCAGTAGTAAAAGAATTGGAGCCCTTGGGAAGCAAAGTGCTCTTGCCGTCAAAGAGCAACAAGCCGGAATCGCTGAAAGATATGAGCAAATGGTGCGAGCTCCATAGCGATCATGGCCATAAGACGGAATATTGCTACGCCCTGTGAAGAGAGGTCGCCTTCCAGCTGAAGAGAGGAAACCTCAAGCATCTATTGGGGAAAAAGAAAAGCAATGACGCAAGTCGCCATCAGCCAGAAAGGACGACGACAGCCGGACTTACGAAGCCCCCTGTACCTAAGGTAATAGTTAATGTTATCACTTGTGGTTCCGATATTTTTGGACTAACCTATTTTGTAGCAAAGAGGATCGCGAAGTCAACGATAGATAATGCAGATGTCCCAGACGAGATCAGAGACCCCCTGGAAAAGAAGCTGGAGGCGATGTCAATTACTTTCGTTGATTATGACGTCAACAACATCAACAGAGAGCATGAAGACTCTTTGGTAATTTCTTTGGTCGTCGGGAATTGTCTGCTTCGAAGGGTGCTGGTCGACGGAGGAAGCTCCGCAAATGTCCTGTTTAGAAGAGCCATGGAAGACATGGGATTGAAGGATAGCGACATCACCAGAAGGTCGACGACTCTGGTCGGTTTCAGTGGAGAAAGCATGTCAACTCTCGGAGACATAACCCTTCCAACCTATGCAGGAGGCCTAAACCCTCAAACCAAATTCAACATCATCGACTGCCCGTCAGCCTATAATGCCATACTAGGACGGACCTGGATTCACCGATTGAAAGCCATTCCTTCCACTTACCACCAATCAATCAAATTTCCCACCCCATGGGGAGTCCAAGAAATTAAAGGAGAACCCCGCGAAGCCAAACACTGCTACAAAACAACCCTTAAACCAACCATGAGGACCGCATAGCAATTACAGCATGGACCGACACCAGACAATCCCAACAACCTCGAAATTAACAAAATACCTTTAGACCCCGAAAATCCTGATCAAACCGTCCGTGTCAGAGCCAACTTAACGCCTAAACTCAAAAATCAAATCCTAGCCTTTCTCCGAGAGAACAAAGATTGTTTCGCCTGGTCTCACAAGGACATGACTGGTAAAGACCCGAGCATCATCTCACATAAACTTAACGTCGACCCAAATCATAATCCCGTCAAGCAGAAGCGTCGAAAGTTTGCTCCGGAAAGAAATAAAATCATCAACGACGAAGTGCAGCAGCTGATCGACACGGGAAAAATAAGAGAAGTCAAGTATCCGGATTGGCTCGCAAATGTTGTCGTCGTTAGTAAAAAGAACGACAAATGGAGAGAACGCATCAACTTCACCGATCTCAACAAAGCATGCCCTAAAGATCCATTCCCGCTCTCGCACATCGACGCCATGGTAGACGCAACAGCAGGTTACGAGCTCTTAACATTCATGGACGCCTACTCCGGATACAACCAGATCCTAATGCATCCCGACAATCAGGAGAAGACGGTCTTCATGCCCGACAAAGGTATATATTGTTATAAAGTCATGCCATTTGGACTAAAAAATGCAGGTTCGACGTACCAGAGGCTAGTCAACAAGATGTTCAAAGACCAGCTAGGAGAGACGATGGAGGTATACATCGACGATATGCTGGTGAAATCTAAGAAGTCGAAGGACCACGTTGATCACCTTAGACAAACCTTTGAGGTATTGCGAAAATATGGTATGAAACATAACCCTACTAAATGCTCATTTGGAGTGTCTGCTGGAAAATTCTTGGGCTATGTAGTAACACAAAGGGGAATTGAAGCCAGCCCTGACCAAGTCAGAGCCCTAATAAATATTCAATCCCCCCGAAATGTTAAAGAAACCCAAAAATTGACAGGACGAGTGGCAGCATTAAATCGCTTCATCTCTCGATCGTCAGATAAATGTCAGCTATTTTACAAAGTTTTGAGAAAAAATAAAGGATTTGAATGGACTGATGATCATGAGAAAGCTCTTCAAGATTTAAAGAAATACCTAATGACGCCACCCCTCCTGTCGAAACCCAAAACTAATGAGCCTTTGCAGCTTTATATTGCCGTCAGCACTGTGGCCCAGCGCAGTCCTGACGAGGGAAAACGACGAAGCTAGGCAGCTCCCGGTTTACTATGTAAGTAAAACCATACTCCCAGCCGAGGTAAGATACACTTCCCTAGAAAAATTAGCCCTCGCTTTAATCACTGCTGTTAAAAAGCTAAGGCACTATTTTGAAACCCACCACGTAGTGGTGATGACTAAATATCCGCTTAAGTCTATTTTGAGAAAACCAGATCTAGCAGGACGTTTGGGTAAGTGGAGCATTTTGTTGAGCACGATGGACATCGAGTACCAACCCAGAAAAGCAATAAAATCCCAAGCCCTAGCAGATTTTGTGGCTGACTTCAGCCCCGACTTACAGGCTATAGCTGACAAAGAGGTAGAAGTAATCAACAACGTCAAGAGCAAAAGCAAATGGATCTTGTTCGTCGATGGCTCGTCCAACCAACAGGGAGATGGCCTGGGAATGGTGCTAAAGTCACCACAAGGGGACATGATAGTAAGGTCTATATCTTGTGATTTTAAAGAAACTAACAATGAAGCAGAATATGAAGCTTTGATTGCAGGAATGACCATTGCGAAAGACCTAAATGCCACAGCCTTAGATGTATACAGCGACTCTCTCCTCGTCGTTAGCCAGATAACAGGTAACTTTGCAACAAAAGACTCCAAAATGTCAGCGTACCTCGACAGAGCCAAAGAAAAAGCCAAACATTTTGATCCTTTTACCATCTCTTAAATCCCAAGAGACTAAAATGCCCAAGCCGACGCATTGGAAAACCTAGCCTCCGCCCTCAAAAAGACCACCTTCACAAACATCCCCCTGGTCCATTTGCAAAAGCCATCTGTATCCTTTAAAGAAATCCTACCAGTCGACGACGTCAACAACGACGACGACTGGACCAGACCCATTATAGACTACCTGACCAAAGATATCCTACCTAGTGACAAAGCAAAATCACGAAAACTAAAATACAATTCCTCCCGATACCACATCATTGACGGAGTCCTGTTCCACAAATCAGCGTTAGGGTTATCCCAAAGATGCATCCAAAAACATGAACAACATTCCATCCTTAGCCACTTGCACGATGGGATATGCAGTAGTCACGTCGAAGGGAGAGGATTAGCTAACATCGCGAAACGACAAGGATACTTTTGGCCAACGCTTCATGAAGACGCAGTGCAATACGTGACCAAATGCGACAACTGTCAACGGTTCGCCAATACCGTCTATAAGCCGCCGGAGCCCCTCCACCAGACATTATCTCCATGGCCCTTCATGAGGTGGGGAATGGACATCGTCGGGAAGCTACCTGCGGCACCAGCAGGACAAAGAGTCTATATGTTAGCACTAACCGATTATTTTTCTAAATGGATTGAGGCAGTTGCTTTGAAATAGGTGACGGACAAGGAGGTCATTACGTTCATATGGACTAACATTATATGCAGATTTGGAATCCCGTCGGCGATTGTGTGAGACAACGGGTCACAGTTTATTAGCGACAAAACTCGTTCTTTTTTGAAGAAATTCCGTATATAGTTGAGGACGTCGACATCAAGGTACCCACAAGCCAATGGACAGGCCGAGTCCAGCAACAAAGTCGTCATGGAAGCCATCAAGAAAAGACTAAAAGCAGCAAAAGGCAAGTGGGCCGACGAGCTCCCATCAGTCCTACGGGCCAAGCGGGCGACGCCAAGAGAAGTAACGGGGCAAACGCCCTTCTCCCTCGTATATGGATGCGAAGGCGTTCTCCCAGTAGAGGCTGAATTTCCAACGTCAAGATTCGGTCTCATAACGGAGGAAAGAAATCAAGAGGAAATGGTAGATAGCTTAGACGCAATTGAAGAATTAAGAGAAACAACGCTAATTAGAATGGCAGCACAACAACAAATCGTCGCAAGAAGCTTCAACAAAAACGTCAAAGCCAAGACATTTCAATTAGGAGACTGGGTACTAAGGAAAGAATTCCTGATTACAAAGAATGCGGCCGACGGAAAGCTCGCTCCCCCATGGGAAGGACCATACGAAATTACCCAAGTCATCGGCAACGGTGCTTATCGATTAACCGACCAGCAAGGTAACCCCGTTCCACGAAGCTGGAACGCAACTCATCTAAGAAAATACTACTTTTAAATAGACAGCCGAAAGCGTTCATCGACGAAACGGTAATGCTCTAAACAAAATGCTCAGTTTATTTCATTTGTTTAAAGTTTCTATTTACGACTAAGTGTACTGACTTAAGCATCGGAGGGCCGTTGGCCGTGCCAACAGCCAATGGTGCTTTAGTCATGTTTGTTTTGAAGTACGTCGACCGACGAAGCATATGACTAAAGGAAAAGAAAAGTGCAGCATTAACCTAACTGTAAAAAGCAAACGACGATAGACGTCAGCTACACTGGCATCCTTCAAAAGGATGAGTAAAGCTGCCGTTGAAACGGCAATTGAAGCACGACGAAGCCTGGGGCGAACCTGACCTTATTGTTTGACGTCAAACACCCGATACCTGAGCCACAAACCAGTCTTCAGGGTTCAGCGTCGACGCTAGGACGCAAGGGGCATAGGCAAACAACGCAACGATAGGCCTAAAATCACAAAGTCTTCGACAGAGCATACTGTGTAGCTACAAAATATTTCTATATTTAAAACATCTCCTCCTGTCTAAGCACGTTATCCTAAAGTTAATAAAAATGTTTTTCGGAGTTTTTAGAATTTAAAAATTTGATTTTTTGACATATAATTTTTAGCAAACAGATTTTAATAAACTTTATACTGTGTTTTGCCTTACGTCCACAGATCGCAACTTAAACAAATGATGAAAAGCAAAGGAATACTTAGCATATAAAACAAAGCAGAATGTCAATAGAACCAGTTGCCCTCAAGTGAAACAAAAGCTCAAAGGCACAAGTCATCAAATCAAAATACAAGTTTCGAAGCAAAAGCAAAAGATTGATTAAAAGCGTACAAAGAAAAAGTTTGAACCATCACAGACGACGACCTTCAAGTATCGATCCCGTCAGCAGAGATCCCATCGAGGACCTCCTAGACGATCTCACTAGCTCGAGCATTGTCATCAACAACCTCGACCTGCGACTCCTCGGTACCACCGACGGATTGGTCAGCAGGCTGATCGTCGACGATAGCAGGATGGTCATCAGCGATCACAGGCTGATCCCCAACGACGGGAGACTGGACATCAACTGCAGCAATAGACGAAGCAATAGTGACGGAAGGACTAGGACCTGAATTCGCAGTCGACGCCACCGCAGCGTCCTCTTCCAGCTCGTCAAGGGTCCCGTCGTTAGCCAGAAAACGATCGATCACCTCTTGAGGACGCCACTATGAAGCCTTTCCATCCAAAAACTGTTTCATTAGCTTTGCCATCACCTTGATATTCAGTTCGGCATAGTCGTCCAGCGCATCCTCCAATTCCTTTTGGGTCGATGCCAACTCCTCCTGAACCTTCGACGAAGCCTCATCCTTAGCAGCGATAACCCTCACCTTATCCTCCAAATTCTTAGCTTGTTCCTTCAGCTGATCCATGAGCATCTGAGTTCCCTCCTCCATCGTCTTCGACTTAACGTGCAGCTGCCTTTCCAGATCTTCCACCTTCTTTTTTGCCTCGTCCAACTCCTTCTTCGTCAGTTGGAACATGTTAACCGCAGTCTTGCGCTGAGCCTCACTGTTCTTGGAAGCACCGTCCAACCTTTGCATCTCCTTAGCCAGCCCGATTACCCTGTCCCTCAACACCAGAGAATTTTGCAAATACTGGCCAAACACATCCCTAATTACAAACCATGGAATTAACCTTGACAAGTAAAAACTAAACCAAAGTAGAAACTTACGTATAAGTGAACCGAAGCAGCTTCAGAGGCTATGTCCAGGACGGACGTCCTAGCCAAGACCTCTATGGACTTAGGAAACAGAAGTTGATTCAGGGCGGGAAACAGTGAGTGTTGATCGTACTTCCGACAATCCAGGAAGTTGGCAGGAAAACACATCAAGATATTGGGAACCGGAGGTTCATCGTCGGTCTTCTGTTGCTTGCGCGGAGGGGTCGCCGACAACGTGATAGTCCCTGATTCATCAACCGTCCTCTTAGATGACATAGTCAAGATAGGCTCCACCTTCTCGACTGCAGGCGACGGCTGCTGCCCTTGGGATGCCAGACCTCGCTTCCTTCTCATTCGTAAATCAGCTTCCTGCTGGGTCAAGCTCCGTCCACGACGATTACCCTGAGCAGCTGACTCTGTCACGACGCAAAGTCCAACAAGACAAACACGTGAGTTAACATACGATGATGAACAACGCAGCAATAAAGCAATGACAACACAAAACTTACGAGTCGACATCGTTTCTTCGGAATCTTCGACTTGTGGAGAAGTAGCTGACTGCGTCTCCTGCTTCTGCCCCGACTGGTCACCAGCAGTCTTTTTCTTCCTTGAAAAAGTTCTCACTGCAGGGCTAAGTGCTAAGAACTTCTTTACGTTTGACGAAGGTATCTCCGATGACTCAAGAAAGTCTAAGATCAAACCATTTAGCCAAAATCAAGCTAGAGGAACAAGAACACCATAAAAATACTTACCCTTCGTCGGCCATCCCTCCGTCAACCACAGTCCGTCATTACCCAACAACACCCTCTTAAAAAAAAGGAACCACTTCTTCCAACCCCTGTCATTCACATCGGTATTCAAAACCAACCGACTTCCTTTTTTGCATAGACTAACGAAACCACTTTCAGCCATCTTTATCTCATACTCTACCGCCAAATCTTCCAAAGTAAAGGGATCCTCCTAATCTTTGGTAACTCTACTATAACTGACAAAATCCTCCAACCAGAAGGCATCAGCTATCTAGGACTGATGCCCAGAACTTCAAAGAAAGAACGAACCAAGGGCGGGAAAGGGAATTTAATCGTCGTCTCCGCAAAAGGGTATTTAAAGAAAACAACAAAATCTTCGGGACAATCCTCCACCGTTTGGCCGGGCCCCGGAATATAGGCAAAGGTAGTGCCAGGGAAGCCCGCCATCTTTACGAAATCACTCGTCATGTTCGGAGCCATCAACGACTTAGGCTGAGACTTTGATTTTTGTTGTGAAACAATCGTTCCTATTTTTTCAACAACGCGAAGAGAAAACTTAGTTCTAGTTTTAGGAATTTTGTTCGACATCGTGCTTAAAGTTGATTAATGCAAAAAGAATTTAAGTAGATTACCTGGTAACTGAAGATGCCAGGAGTTCGAAATCGCCGTTGCACGCTGCCAAACCACCGGAAAAATTTCGCAAAAGAGAGAAGAATTGGAGAGAGAAAAGTAGGATGGATTAGAAGTTTGGGGAAGCGTGAAGCGTGTTTCAGTAATTAAAGAGTGAAGTGACGGTTAAGAGTAAAGAGAGTGGGAGAAGTGGAGTAACTCCTCTGAAGAACGTGCATGATAAAGGACGAAATCGCGCATTCAAATAATTTAAAATTTTTACGGTTATTTGATTTTTGTTTATTTTTTGTTTTTTTTATTTTGTCTTGCATTTTTATTTTTTAAGTAATTGCCAAAAGTGTATAGTTATCCACGTTTTAGCAATTAGGGGCAAATTGTTATGGGTAAAAATCTGCAAGAGTTAGTCAACGACAGTCAATGAAGGTCAATGACGAAGACTCCTCTTGACGAAGCCGCAAGCTCGACGACGCATTGTCAGCATCGACGGAAGACAAAGTCAAGTAAAAACTCCCTATTTTTTAGAAAGAAGATAAGCAAGGACTTAGTCAAAACTCGGCCAAATTAGTCCGGTAGAATTCAAAACGAAAGAAGAATTTCAGCAACTAAAGTCCGAAAATCATGGGCAGAACCCTATCTCCTTGCAATGGTTAGGGTTCAATCTAGCAAACCATCTATATAAAGGGCTGGACAGCGACGAGTAAAGAACATTCTCACCCAACAATATACATCCTACATCACATCTTGTAAACTGATATTATTTTTGCATAGTGAAAGTTTGGTAGCCTCATTCTACCCGCGGTTTTTACCTTCGTTGGGTTTTTCGCGTCACCAATTCCTCGTGTCATTTATTCCCTTTTTAGTCTTGTCTTACTTTTGATTTTTCTTAGTTGATCTGTAGCCTAGATTTTTATACGCAATCCCACCTAACAAAAATTATCATAAACAGTAGTTTTGATAAAACATGAAGTATTTAGTTGCAAACTCAAAATTGTCAATATTGACAACCAACATATCTTTTCTCTTAGTACATAGATGAGTAGGACTCATTGATGTAGTAATTCAATCGTTAATAAAGGAAAAGATGGAATTTTATTTTACGGCGCATTAGATGCTTAATTATGCCTAACATAGTATAAAAGTAATAGACTCTGAAAGAAATGGTTCTTAAAAGATTATGAGATAAAGTATGATAAGAAATATAGGAAACGAGGAACGAAGAAAAGGAATAAGATTCCATTTCAACCCATGAGTTCATATTATTGTAGTTAACTTAGCAACTCATTATCTTCACAAGTATCGGATACTGCTTGAGTGTTCCACTTTGAATGTGACCTCAAACTATTGAAGATAAGATAAGTTATCGAATTACAAGCTAAGAATGAAGCAAGGGGTGCTACATCAGTTGTAAGGTCGTATGCTTTGTTTAAAGACCTTTAGGCTAAGGCTGGAACAAATAAATGATTATTATGTTCCATAATCAGCAATTGATCCGTTTACACACGGAAAGACTCACATTCAAAGTAACGAGCAATAGTTGTAAATTTATTTGAATAGCATGGTTGTCTAAACCATGAGTTAAGAATGCTTGATTATAAACAAACATTATCTTAACATGATAAGCTAGCAAAAGATCAAATTCATGGGCATGATTTGCTTTCCAAACATCTTTAGCAATGTCACATCGATAAGAACGTACTCAAGGCTCTATTACATAGGCTCTTGATAGTTGATCGATTCAGAATCGTTCTAAGACAACAAGTCTTACTTGTTGAAACTGAAAAATTAAAGAGCTATTGTTCTTGGTATTGACAATTGACTCAGAATGCTACAAAGGATTCATTTACTTCAACGTCTCACAAAGAATTTGAAAGAATATTGCTACATTCATCAAATGTGAACGAACTTGACCTTGAATAGTTCAAGAGTTCAGTGAAGTACAAAATCGACTTGGCAAGATATCAAAACGTCCAGATTAGAATAAGCGATGTTTGCTTGAGCCAACTGTGACCATCACAAAGTTATGAAAATGAAATTTTCATAAATAACTCCATAAAGAACATAGTGTGTCTTCATGGAGACCTCGATGCCATTTAAAAATGACTCGAATAATGATGGAACACAACCCTTTCTATAAAGTTCTTAAGATTTGCACGAAAGAACAAATGTTACACTAAACAAAATGTCGAAGCTAAGAAAGGACGCCATATTCAGTTATGGATAGAATTATCTTCTAAATGTCTTTTCAAGTATATGTCTAAAACTCTTAGCCACAACGGGAGTTCATTGGCTCAGTGGGAGCTAAGTGACTCAGTGGGAGCTAACCAGCTTAGCAAGAGCTAGGTGGTTTAGTGGGAGCTTAATGGCTCATTAAAGGCTAAGATAGCTCAAGTGGGAGCTAATTGTTTGTTTCATCACAACGAACTTTTACCCAAAGACAATATACATGTCTCTTTGTAAGCATTCAAGTGAGACCATGGGCATTACCTCGATAATCTAATTGAGAACATAGTGTTTGTTGCTCTAAGTGGTGTCATTCTAGAAAGTAACGCGTTTCCAAAATGACAAGTGGGAGGAAAATGAACTCGATGACTTTCGAGCTTAGCAACAAACTAGAACTGAGAATCTCGGAAGACCTTAAAAGGGCTTCGTGAGAATACTTGATCAAGAATACTCAAAAGGACTTTACAAGTGCCTTAAAAGAGAATTCATTTCTCAAAAAACTTTTGAAAAGTTGGAGTAAGATCAAGAATATCAAAGGGCTTTGGAAGTGCTTTGAAACTTAGTGTTTGATGCATTAACCCCGTGTAGGTATAGAATTTACCAAAGGCTTTGGTTGAATCCTATAAATTTCTATTAAATTAGAAATAAACCTAAGACTTACAAGTATATTATTGACTATTTGATAGTAAAGGAATAATGTCTTGTAAGATAACTACGACAAATCCAAATTCACGGAGTTGATTTTAATAAAAACCTATTCACCAATCGGAATGCTAAAGTCTTTTCGTGATTGTTTTAGCAAAATTGCTCATACTAAATATGGAAAAATAGATACCAAAACTGCCTTCCTAAAATAGGATTTTGGAAGTGACTATGAAAATAGTCTAAGGGTTTTGAAAATCTAAATAAATGCTAGATTTAAAAGCAAGCTTAAGGAATCCTTCATGGGATTAAAGGAAGCATTGTATATAGGAATTGGAACGTGTTTTCAAATGAAGTTAATAAGAGGATTGACTCATGGAGAAACATAGAAATTCTTATGAATAAGAAGTTTAGTGGGAGCAAAAGTAAAGGTCCAATGAGAAGTTTACGAAATCTATTGTGAAATAACTATCAAATGCTAAATGCTTAGATTTGAAAGTATTTTCGACAATGGACCAAGGAAAAGACGATACTTATTAGGTATTAGGTATTAAGTTCTATTGTATAGACTTGATAAAATGTTTGAACGTGTAAAGGAGTTTACCGTGTTAAACATGAATTGAAGGACTTTGAAAGACTTTCGACCCGTATGTATAAAACTAAGTAAATGTTTGAACTAAGATTAAGCTAGGCTAAATACTAAGTTAAACATGAAAAACTCTAATAGAGACTGCCAACCATATCACACAACAAAATGTTTAGCAAAGACTCGGTGAAACTGAATGAGCTAAAATGACAAATTGATGGAATAAGATTGAGGACTACTCTGCAATTTAATCCATCATGTACGTTGTGATATGGAATCGTCGCAAGACTTACTTGCTTAGAGAATGTGAAGTATGTATGAAGCACCAATCAACCTGAATTTATGTAATAGATCCTTAGATTATGGCCATCCAAGGTACTTGGATAAGTAACAGGATGAGTTCTTGACTTGTGGAAACAAATACAATTTGAGAACTGATGTTGCAGGCACAAACCTTAACAAGGATTAGATCCTTAACAAGGAAGTTGTTTATAAGCACGAGCTTAAAATAAGTCGTGGCTTGAGAATGGTAACATGGAAGTGGATCCATGTGTAATGTGCAGGAATTTAAGGAAAATTTCCATGATCACAAGTGATTAGGGTATCCCAATTCATTGTGAGCCATTTGGAATGAAACCCAAGAAAAGCATCATCAGGAAGTCTACTAAAATATATGTTGAGAATATTGTTGCATTAATGGCGATAATAAAGAAGATGTTCTATGGAAAGTTCGTTGATGAACGTTAATGATTGTAGGTTGTCAAGTTGAAGGTCTTAATCATGAAAATGAGTGGGAGCCATCACTTGGACAATAAATCATAAATCACATATAATCCATGACACTCTCAAATTTATCATCTTATTATGAAAGTGATCAGTAATGAAGATGCTAAGATTAGCAAAGTAGTTATAACTAAACCTATGCAATAAGTGAACTACAACATTCAAAATTGCATGAAAGAAATCAAGCATATTAGATATGGGTGAGATTTCTATAGAGTGATACTCTTAAAACATTCGGAAAAACCATTTATCATAAGATGAACCATTCAGGTTTTGGAGCAATTTAAAATTTCATGCAATTTTATCACTTCGTTTGCTATTTAATTGTGGTTTAGAATTAAATAATGAGTCCATTTGATACTTAGAATATTAAAAATAAGGTGTCAACACCAGTCTTGGTAAGGAAACACCATTTAAGTGAACATTGAATATTACAATCGAAAATTATCCCTAATCGAGGTCATTTAAACGATGGACGATTAATAACCAATTGAGATTAGTGTGTAGTCTGATTTATAGCACTGTTTCTTGTGCTACGAGGACATGATTGTCATAAATAATTTGCACAAGTATTGGTTTAGAACCATACTGGATCAACTTATGAGAATACTTTATGAGATTAAAAATCGTCATAAGTGTATTTCTCATTATGGCTATCGGAACCTATTTCCTTGACCATGAGTATTGTGAGTTCTATTGTTTGAGTACTAGTCTGCTTTGATGTTGTTAAACGTCTACCGTAATAGGGGATTATAATGGCAACACTCGGGCGGCTAGGTCCTCTCAGTAAGAGGAGCTACATTACAAGACTGGGAATGTCCCCCTAATAAAATAGGGAAGATGTCTTTGTTGTATACAAGGCCTCTCGTAGAGCGATACTTTAAAATTGCATGGCCGTGCTCGGATGGATTTTAGAAATCGTATGTATATTGACAGTCGGACTCGGAATCGAGAAACACTTCAGGACGTAATAAGGATGACGAAATAATCTTACCTTATAGTTCATGAAGAGACATGAAGAGACATAGAAAGGGGCTATACACTAACTGTTCACTTGTCCGGAAGGACAAGTGGGAGATTGAAAGGAATGGTGTCCTTCGAACAAGTGTATTATTCTGATAGCGGGTTCAGAATTATTAGAAAGCTAATATATTCAGTAAGGTCAAGTGATCGGAATGCCTGGGTGGAGGCCGCTTCCGATTAGTAATATTAATGTACAATTAATATTACATCTTAATCTTGACTTAACCCTTCGTGTCACACCCTAGCAATTATACGAACCGACTCGACGAATTAATTTGGAAGAAATTAATTCGTCGCCTGAGTTTTAAATGATTAGATGTCGGAAATTCGAACTTGGAGCGTCGAAACCGAGCGTCAGAGAATCTCGAATGTCAAGCCAAAATTTAGGATTTGGCGAGACAGGAAAATGCTTCAAGTAACAAGTAAAATCCTAGCAATGCGAAAGGCTAGGAAAGTGCGCCCAATAGGTGCGTGCCACGTGGCAGCACACATGGCAAAGCGCCATGTGGAAGCACACGTGGCAGCCACCTAGTGGTAGTTGCCAAGTAGCAGCCGCCAAGTGGCAATGTTCCACGTGACAGCGTGCAATGTGGCAACACTCCATGGTGGCGACACGTGTGGCAAGAGGCCGTGGACCCGGGTGACAGGTCATGGACACAGGCTAATATAAAATGGCCTAACCGAACCCAACTTGGGACTCAAGGTTGGGTGACACATGGTTAGTTCACATTGCAAGTGAAATGCCTTGGGGACCAAGTGGGAAAGTGGTCCTCACCTAACCATTTGACACTTGTTACTTGTTCCTTGGTTTATTTAAGTAAGGGTTGAACTCATCAATCTTTCCATGTGGGATCTTTTTGTGAAAAAGTCCCACATTGAAAGATGAGTGGAATTCACAAGCTATCCTTCCTTATAAATAGCCAAAGCATGACTTGAGAATTCTTTTCTTGAGTGGGAGTTAGAAAGAGCATTGCATTTTGGCAAAAACTCTTAAACTCCATTAACACTCGGGTTTTTGTCGGACCTTGCTAACTCCAAGGTAGCGGACCTAAAACGTCGGTATTCGTCCTTTGTGGTGGATATCGTTGGAGGCTCGGTATTTTCGGAGCTAAAGCTTTCAAGTAAAAGCCCATTAGGTCGGGCGAAGCACGTGTCATAGGTAAATTCCGTTTTTATCCTTTTATTTTTATTTGTTATGCTTTATGGTTTTATTAATTGCGAGTGGTTCTTTGGGTCGGGGTTGTTTCCGCGGTAAGTTGAACTTACCATACCCAAACATATTTTTGAACGAGTCAATTTTTTTTTTTGAGATATCAAATCGACTCGTAACAGTGGGCGAGCGCACCAGAATCACTTGCGCTGGTAGGGGTCGCGCAACTCATTGAGTCGCGCGCGCCACCTGCTTGTAAGATTTTTTTTTTAATTCGAGCGCATTTGTTTTGTTTTGTCATCTTTTTTTTATTTGTTTTATGTTACCCTTCAATTAGGACTTTAAATTATAAAGGGACAACTTCGTAATTGGGAACCTAGACCAAACTTAAAAAAAAAAAAAAAAAACGACTATCCTAACACGTTGCACATAGTCACATAATCACATAAAGCATGTCATAAGCCAAGATTCACGCAATGCCATTCCAATGTTAAATGGATTGGGTGTCCAAAGGTACCATATATTAAGAAACGAAGTACAAATCAATCACTCAACGTGTTGACTCATGACATTGCTCTCCCAACATTTTGTTAGCGATATGGGTGGGAGATGTCGCATAGATTGTCTAGCTTGTAATTAAGCTCGGACAGACACTTATGTAGCAGATGAGATTAGAGGAGTTACCCGTGTCTATAAGGATCCGGCCAACTAATTTGTTGGCAACCTTCCATTCAATGACGACTGGGTTGCCATGCGGTCAACATACTTTGCCCCGATCCTTCTAAGTGATGAGAACGTATGGGAATGTTCCACTGGAGGACGTATGTCCATCAATAATTGAATGGATCATCTTGGTGCCATGAATGGTCGAGCAACCACATGCAAATCCTCCTACTATAGTGTAGACTGGATCCTTGTCGGTGTACGAGCTACTAGTAGGCTTGACAGTCTTTAACGACTACTCCAGATTCATCTTAGAAGCCACTTTGTGTTTCAAGACATAGGACTTCAGCAAGCCCTTGTCAGCCAGAGAGTCCAACGTCCGCTTGAGTCTATGGCAGTCGTTGGTGTCGTGGTCCTCTTCTTCATGGAAGTGGCAGAATTTATTCTTGTTCTGCGACTGAATGGAATACTTCATAAGATTCGACTTCTCAATAGTAAGCCGACCCTTCACCTCTGTAAACATGGTGTAACACTCTTTATTCAATTCATACCATGAGACATACGGTTTGAACTCTTTCTTTTTCTTTTTGGACGGTTGATTGGGGTCCTTAACCGCCAAAACGTCTTTTCTCTTTTTGCTCTATTTAGATTTCTAAGCCAGCTTAGAAGACTAAATCTCCTTTTTCTTGTCGGACTTCTTGGAGTCCGACTGATGGCTAGACAAGGAGAGGTCGGTAGCTTGAATAAAGCTCTCCGCCACTATTAACGCCCTTTGAAGGGTGAAAACCCTCTTTCTGAAAAGGTCAAACTTAAAGGCCAACCTGTCCTTCAGAACCTTGAAGAAGTCTGTATATGCTACCTCGTTAGACAACCCCCATATTTGGATTCTCACTAGGTTAATGGCCTGACCTAGGAACAGATTCCTTCTCTCTCTCTCTTGCCTTCTGGTTTCTTTGCAGGGATGTTCATTGAGAAGTTGGAGGCAAATAGGAAGGAAAGCTTCATGAAGCTGTCAATGCAACCGGCTAGCAGGTTGCCAAACCATTGTTGGGTGATGCCCTTCAACGCAGTCAGGAGGCACCGACACCACATAGCATCCTTAAACCCTTGCATGTGCATGAGGTTGGAGTAGGCCAGGAGGTGGTCCTCCAAGTTGGTGGTACCTTCATAAGCACCCACCAACACATTCTTAACCGTGCTGACTGTGCCACCTTGGTTATCTCCTTTGTGAATGCAGAAGTTTGCTCACCAAGTTTGAGCAGACAAAGCTGCCAATCAAAAGGTTGGACATTGTATGCCTCCTGACATCCAAAGAGGGTCGGTTGCATGAAATGAGGAGAATACTGGCCGTATACCATAGAGGGTACGTAAGGGTCATTCTCAATCATCTCAGGGCCAGAGTGGACAATATTACCGCCCGTACGGCTCTCATGCAAGGATTGAGTATTCCTTGCAGATGTATTTTTAAAGCTGTCTAGGAAGCCCGATGTAGAGGCTGAGTAAGACAGCAACTGATTCCGATTCTGCTCGATGACATGTCGAGCATTGGTGTAAGTCTTCTTGATGAAATCCGGCTGAACAGCACAGATGACCTTCCTTGTGCCCGTTTGGGGCAGAAGGATCTTTGTCATGTCAATGGCATGCCTAGTCTTATCCTTGGGATGTGGATTAGGATCCCTGTGCCTGACTGGCTTCTTCCTCGCAGTTCGTGGGGACTTTTTGGCCGGCTAACCTTGCTAGATCCAGTTGTCCTCTTTTCGATCAAGTCCTTGATTTCACCCTTGAAACTTGTCATGAATTTCATGAGCTCTTCTCTAGTGAATGGGGCCTGACCTCTTGCCGACTAGGTTTCCCCTTCTGGTTGCCAGAGGGTCTGCTGGTACTCGCCAGAATTTCACCTCGCTCCAGGTTCTCTCTAGGACGAAAGCGCATGGTAATGAATGACCCATCTTTGGCCACATATGTTTCAACCCGAAGGTTATCATCCTCCTGGTCTGTAAAGACCTACGACTGTTGAATATTTGGATCAGGAGGCGGTACAGACTTTTGAACCATCTTTGAGGTACTGTCCCCATAGATGGCGCCAAATGTTTTGGCTGTTTTTGTCCCTCGAGAGAGTTACCGCTCGAAGACTGGTTGCACGCTGCTTGTACCTATAAAACAACGGAGACTCCGGGTGATTGGAGCTCCACCTCCGACAGTCAAGTTATTACTTGAGTGAGAGTAGGAAAAAGGTGTGGAAATTTAGGTGAGATCTTCCTAGATTCTGAGATCAGGTGATGTAAGAGAATGTAGGGTATGACGTAATAAGTTGTAGGTGCCTCCAAACTGGGGAAAATCTCCCTATTTATAGGGTCATCGGAAAATGTCCCTCTGATTAGGTCATTAAGACCTAATCTTGCTGGGCTGCGCCGAATTACGACTTTCTCGAGATTTGGGCCGTTAGGGGCTGCCTTTTTCTCCCAGGATATGGGAATGACACGTGTCAAATGGAGATTGGTCCAATGTAGCCAATTAGAGTATGACACAAGTCACGATATGATTTGCCCACGTGGCATGGGTAAAATTACCCAAAACAAGATACATAATCATATTATTTTCAAAATTGGACCCAGAATGGAAAGAAATGTCTAGCTCGTAAGTGAGTGTGAATTTTTTTGTCTATTAATGAAGGTTGGTTGTAATTTTCAACTTATTTCAACAAAGATATGAAAATGTTAGAAAACTTTCGTATATCTAATTTTGTTTATGTTTTTCTTTTTAATATTTGTCATCATTGTCATATTTTGCTAATTGTAAGTGATGTTCTTTTAATGAAATAAGCACCATAGTTTTAAAATGAATGTTCATCAAACTAAGGTTCGGTGGAGTGTTAGGATAGTTTATAAAATCATTATGATCACTTTCCTAAATATAGTCTTATTTCAAAACGAAAGTTGAGGTGTGTAGGGAATATTTCAAGCCATCCCACACTTCAGCCCCACTATGATCATACACTTAAGCATGGTGGCGTCCAAAGGGAGTGACGCTAGAGAAAAAGAGTCGCCATCAAGTTTTAGGAACTTGTAAACCGTTCACAGGGTGAAGGTTACACCCCTTAACGATCCAGAAGATCGTTAACTCCAATAGGTCTGGAACCATGACTGGATGTTCAGGCAGGAAGGTAAAAATTCAACCTAAAAGAGGTTGAACTTGCCTTAAAAGTAGGCCTCTACTTTATTTTCTTCTCACTTCTCATATTCATGTGCGGTTTCTGACTAACATGCAATCAATAAGTTTACCCAAACCTATTTAATCTATGTTGGTTGCATATAAATGCACAAACAATTGTAATATTGGTGTTCACTTGAATTATAAGAAAATTAACCTAAACAAGATTATTAATTATCTTACTAAGCGTGATTACAAGTACAAATTCCCTTTAAATAGGCATAAAAGGTGTGATCAAGCAATAACAATAGTAATAAACATCAAGCAACAATATATAATAATCATCATCATGATAATATTCATGTTAAAAATAAAGCATAAAAACAATAGCAAGATCCTAGGCATGATACTAAATAGATTAATAACAAACCCTAGCATGTCACTAAACATTATAGATCAATTAGCCCTAACATGATACAAACCTGCTATTAGGAAAGAAATAGGAAGCATCATAATAAACATACTTGATATTAGAAATTTTAGTTATTAGTATTATTACCCTAAACATGATACTAGGAAGCAATATAACATCCTAACATGATACTAGGAATCAATAGAATAATCTAAGCATGATTTCTATATCAAAAGATCAATAAAGCAATTAAAGTACTTACTTCGATGCCTCGTACCTCTTTTTAATAAAAAAATACGCACGTTAGTAACTTCAAGGAAAAATATTAAACAAAAAATTAAATTAAATAATTAAAATAGAGATTTGGGGCCAAACCCTCAAATAAATCAAACCTTTCACGTCTAGGGCGAAGACAAATTCGAATTTGGCTAGGTGTGTCTAGGACTAATGAGTGAGGAATTTTGAGAGAGGGGAAGGTTTAGAAAAATAATAGGGAGAGAACTTCTAGCATTTAGAGAGAGAATGGAGAGAGATGATGGTTGTGAATAATGATTGTGAATGATGAAAAACAGGGAAATACGACCCCTATTTATAGGGAAAAAGCACAGGATCAAAGAAAATCATATTCGGAATAAAATACCTCATGTTGCCAATGACTCTATTGTCTCGCGCCGGTTCACAAATACAACGCGCTTTCTATAGACACCTAATTTTGGCCTGTTGTCCTGAAAGGAAGTGCGATGATGTTGCTAAAATCTATTCTTCATGTTAGATCAAAGTTGAAGTGTTTATGGACTACGAAATGCATTATGATGTAAGTTAAAACCCATATTTGAGACCAAGTTATCTTAGAGCCTTTTCCGATTACTAATTATCCCTAAAAAGTTTTCATACATGTTTAAACCTGATTAATAACGGACCCAAATGCGTCAAATGCAATGATTGGATCCAATGGAACCTACATTGTTGAAAAAACCGACCAAACAGATGAACCAACTATCAAATTCCCATGCAAGGCCTATACAAAGGGATATCCCTTTCATAGAGCTTTCCAACGGTATATTATAAACCCAATTCCAAGCCAAAACAAATATGTTATGATCAAAATACTAAATCGGGCCCTAAAACCGACACCCTTGCACTCCAACGGCCATAACGTTTGATAATAACATATTTTAACCTAGTTCTAACGGAATTAGAAAGTATACATTCAGAGATGTCCAATGATATCTCACACGCCTTAATCCAACTCCGCAATAATAAGTTATGGAAGTTTTAAAAACGCGTTTTCGTATAAGGCAAACCGCAAACAAGCGCAACTCAATCAGTTGCGCATGCCTTGCGCGCGCGACTCATAGAGATGCGCGTGTCACCCCTGCGCGACTCTGAGAGTTGCGCTCGCCAGTTGACGACGCGGTTCTAAAACCCTATACCTAGATCCCTACGCCTATAAATAGGGGCCTTCGTTCAGCATTACGGGGACCGAAAAACTCAGAATTAAAACCCTATTATTCTCAAAACCCTAATCTCTATACTTCTCTTACTATCATACTACTTTTCCCTCTTTCTTCTCAACTACTCTTCATCCCTAATCCATCCATTGAAGCTCTTGAAGGTACGAAGAAGAAAGAAAGTCCATAAACACATTAAACGGAGATTCAACATAAAAGAAGAACAGTTAGTTTCCTGAGCACTTAGATAAATCACTTTTCTTTTATTGTTTAAATAACTTTAATTGATTAATTAGTGTTGTTTGATCACTTTAAACAATCTTTTAATTAATTAATTCACATAGTACTCTTTTGTTAATCAAGACTAGAATTTGAAGAATTAATTGTTGTTTTATCACTTAAGATAAGGAGAATCTTGTTTATTTATTGTTCTTTCACGAATATTATTAAATAAGAATAAATACTTTTGCAATGTAATTCCTACGTGATTAATGATTGTAAATAAAATCAACTAATTTAGTCTTTAGGTATCACGTTGCATATATTGTTTGGTAATGAAATTGTGAAAAAGGAAGAGCTAGTAGAGGCCGTACTAGGGCTAAGATAGTGATTCCCCTCTAAAGGGAACGTTATCTTAGTACCCTAGCTCCTGAACTCATTTCTTGTTTATGTCGACCAATTTGGGCATGATAAATTTATGATTTTTTCTAATTATCCCTTGAACTCTACTTGGGAGAAAGGCATGAACGAGGTTTATTAGTTTTCCTAAAACTTATTGGCGACTCCTACTTGTTTCTTACAAAAAAGCGTGATGAGAGTATCATTCCTAATTCAAGGTTTCCCAAACAGTCAAGAATTCAAATCCTAATACACCCTAACAAGTGTAAATTCCTAGGCTTTTAAGCGGCCATGGGCATCTAAGGAAGGACCCCCTACTATGGGATCACCCTCCTTACAGTGGCGACTCCACTGGGGACTTAGAGGTAGTTCGTAGTTTTGGTTTAAGGTTTCCAACACTAGGTTGCCTATGGATTGTAACAAGAACTAACTTGGATAATCTCTAGTTAGAGAGCGAGACTCGAAAGCATAATATCTTCCTTTTTCACAAAAGTAAAAATCAAACAAGAAACATTGCATCATGCATAATCATAGCACAGTTAACCATTGGGGATTGGCTCATTGACTAGGGGTTGCCAACACTAGGCTTCTATCCCAAAATCAATAACAATCATCCCACCCATATCGCCAACAAAATGTTGCGAGGGCTATGTTGTGGGTTAACACGTTGAGTGATTGATTCGTGCATTGTTCCTTAAGATATGGTACATTTGGACACCCAAGACTTGACATTAGAATAACATTGTATGCTTTGACGGTTCCTTTTATGTGCTTATGTGACTACATGAATATGTGCTTCGTGTCTAATCTAACTAATTCCAACTTGTTACCTAGAGATAATAAAAAAAATATTTCGCAAAAAATTATGATTCGACAAAAAAAAAAAAAGTTTTTTATTGTTCTTTTTGCGTTTTCGCAAAAAAAAAAAGAAAGAAAAAAAAAAACGCATGTGGTAAATGCTACTCTTGAAGATGCACTTTCCACCTTAGCGCGAGACGGAAAATTGTGCGATACTATTTTTGATTATGATGATTCGTTTACGTACTTCATAATCAAACTAATGAAATTACTTCTTATGAGGTTCGTCATTAGAAGTTTACATCTCTTAATAGGACGTCATCAATATGTTTATTCTTAAACGTGCCTATATTCGTGTTCATCATTTTTTTAGTTGTAATTTGTCAACCTTGATAATTTATTTACCTCTTCTATGGTTTAAAAAGAAAATCTCGAGAACTTTACTTGGGATGATTGCCTCACATACAAAAACAAAGAGAGAAATAGAACGAAAAAAAAGAAATGTCGTTCTTAAAAAAACTAATAAAAAAATAGAGTATGATACAAAAAAAAAAGTTTTCTAAAAAAAAAGAGAAGATAATGAATGATAAAACCGAGAAAATGATTTAATTATTCCTTGAATTTTACATTCAGAGGCCATCATTCTTTTTAAGCAAATAGTAAAATATTATCCTTTAAAGATGAGCAATATGTGAATCATCATTGAAAAAAAATGATATAGATCTCTATTGCAATCTAAGTGATCAACAAACACCATAGTATATTTGATCATTTTAAGGAGAATTTTCGGGTTAATTAATATTCCTAAAATTTGATGAGCATTTTCAATCCAACTTTCTTTACTTTCTCTTCTACCTTTTTCGAAAACAATTCATTTAAATTAAAATCCTTAGATGATTACCTTGTTGAATTCAACACAAATCATAACATTCCATTAATGATTGTTCGTGAATTTTTTGACAATCTTCATCAACAAACTTGCTTAAAGTGAATTCGTATTATTAAGATTTAAAAAAAAAAGAAATAAAACAATCATTTTGACTTTGGTTTATTGTTTGAATGCTTGGCAGAAAAAGTTTAAGTGAACACGCTCAATTTCACGTGATACACATTACTAGATCATCTCCCACATTCGCATACTAGTCCAATAATGGGTGACAAAGCGCATTGGAGAAACTTAGAGAGGAACTCCAAAACCTAAAGGCCCAACGAGAATAAGAAGCCCAAATGAAGGCTCATAAAAAAGCAGAAAAGGCTAAAATAAAAGCCAAAAAAGAAAAAGATAACATGCATTTTGCAAGAAAGCAAGTGTCGAAAGAGTAGAGGCCTTGGATAAACTTGTCCTTCGAGCTAACTCAGGGAATAAGTACTTCAATTATGAGCTTGCACCACAACCTAGTGGCAAGACTCTCCCAGAAAAGTTCTTGACTACGGATTTGCCAACCTTTAAGGTTACAAACAATCCTAGAACTCACTTAATGAGATTTATTGGAATTATGACATTAAAAGGGGTTGAGCCAAGCCTATATGCATGTACTTTTCCTCTTTCATTGGACCCAACAGCTAGATCATGGTTTTATAACCTCAGTGCAAAACAAACTTCCACTTGGAGTGACGTTGTAAAAGCGTTTTTAACCCAATATGGAGAAAACATCGAGCTCACAACTACCTTGCGCAATCTCGGATTGCTTAAGAAAGGGGAAGAAGAAGGCTTCATTGACTTCTTTTCTAGGTGGCGATCAAAGCTTGCTCTTATTCCACAAAGACCTCCGGATCATGAACTTGTCCCAAAGTTCATAGACAATATGTCACCACCATACAAGTGCCATTTACAATAACATGGTTTAGACACATTTCAAAAAGTCTATACTGTGTGAATATTAATTGAAAGGGAATTGATAAATGAAACCATGAATCATATAGATGGACTTGATTTATAGAGAGGATTTCACCTACGTCAGAAACGGACAAAGCTCGAAGATGCAATCTCAAGAAGTTGTCAACAATTCAAGATGTAGCACCGTAGTTCTTGTTCTTTTGTCTTTTCTTTGGTTTTTTTTTATTTATTTTTTTATGATAGACTAAGAGATTCAAGCTGTCGAATCTACTTATTTTTTACTTTAATTAATTAATGAATAAAAAATATGTTTTCAAGTACGTCTATCTTGTTCTCTTTTCAATCTTTTTATTGTTATTGACTTGAATTAAATAAAATGTATAAATACAAACAGGCAATACCAAAAGGAATATATAGTCAACACTTAAAGAATCTTGATTAGCTTTGGATTACAAGATGTATTGAAAAAAAAGACGCCCATCTTAGGCCCACGAAGAAAGGATATGATGATTTCACCAACACAGGAGGCAACTTGAAACTTCACAAATATAATCCCATGTTCTTAACCTTAGAGAAAATTCATCTGTTTGGAAGCCCTTTTGAGCCTCGTCAATTGAGCCTTAGTTATTCAACCTACATTATTCCATACCATGGGATGATAATGGTGCAAAGATACAAATAGGGAATTGGGGGAACGAAACATAAGAGGGGGACACAAAGTTAGTCTAAACCCAAAAGGAAAGATCCAATGCAAAAGAAAAAAAGAAAAATTGTTCTAAACCCAAAATAAAACATGTAAAAAAAAATAAATAAAAGAGAAAGGAGAGATGACAAGGAAAAGGCACCTAATGTAGGAAGTTGCCACACAAAGCTAAATGGTGTAATTTAAGAAGCACCAAGTGTAAGGGATTTTTGAAGCATACTTGAGCCTGTCCATTGTTCATAACCCCAAGCCTAGCCACGTTACGACCTTGGAAATGCCCTCCTTGAGGTAGACCATGACCATAAACCAAAATTATCATTCCATGAAAATATGGCCAAGCTTAGGCCTTTGCACATATGAACCTACTATTAAGTAGTCATGCCCATATATAAAATGCATGAAGTGTTGAGTTATGATTACAAGATCATATAAAAATATTTTCAAATGATTTGGATGATTTGATAGCCATTGGCTTGATTACATCATGTTAGTAAAGCAATCGAATCAAACTAAATTCGATGTTTTCCATATCCTTTGCCAAAGAAAAATGAGATGACTATCAGTTTTTTTTCTTAAAAAAAACACAATCATCTTATTTTCTTTTAATAATAGGGCTATTTATTACCAAGGTAATTCAGGTTCTATATACATTGCCTAAAAGGAAAAGTGTCAGTACAATAAATTGATTTGATATATCGACAACCTCGACGTCAACTTTAGATTTCTTTTACAACTCTTGAGAATTGGTCTTTTCACTTGTCATGAGCAACTTAAATGTCCGCCTACGTGGGATATCACCATCTTCTCTAAGAGAGGAATATTGATGGAACATGATAGCTACATGAACAAAAATGATCGTTATCGCTATCACACGTATACTTCTTTGCCAAGTCATCACGATGATTCAAATATTAAGTCCATAATCCTTGCTTTTAAAAAAACACGTCTAATTGTCTTTCTTTATTCTTCTATGGGAAAGATGGATTCCCCTTCCTTTTTATAAAAAACCGTCTTTTTTGTTCATTTCTTTGTGAAGGGGGTAAGTCGGGATGTTCCCTCCCTTTTGGCATCTAAAATACTCAAAAATAGTATAATCTTTTCGCTCTTTGCCTCAAATTGGGGGCTTAAAAAAGCCAGGACATCCCCACTTCTCTCTATTTACTGATTTGAACATGCTATTTATGCTGCAAAATCAATGTCATGCAAAGCTTAGTACGAACCATCTTAATAACTTTAAATGACAAAGGGAAGAATACCACTTTCTAATATTTGACCAAGATAATTAATTATGTTACTTGATCAAACAATTTATGATAAACATATGCAATATTCCGCAAATCGAAAATAAAAATCTTGGGGCCTTAAGTAAACATGGGAAACATCCCCCAGCATATGTATACATGAATTCCAAAAGCCACCTAAAGTCTACGCTTGGGGCTTCAAATTAAAAATATAGGTCTCACATTAACTTTCATTTTAAAATGAGACCATATTTTAGAAAGTGATTCGAATGATTTTATAAATTATTCTAACACTCCATCAAACCTAAGTTTGGTAAATATTCATTTTCAAACTACGACACTTTTTAATTAGAAGAACTTCATTTTCAATTGTCAAAGTATGACAATGATGACAAACACTAAAAAGGGAGAGATGACAAAATTGGATATACAAAAGTTGGCTTAAATTTTCATATCTTTGTTGAAATAAGTTGCAAATTACAACTTACCTTCATCAATCTTGGACAAAAAAGTCACACTCAATTACGAGCTAGACTTTTCTTTTCAAAATTTCCTTTCTAAATTTTTGTTTTCTCAAAATAAATAAAATTTCATATTCTCAATAACCGTTTGGATAATACATGTATATACATAAAGATTTCCAAAAGGAATAAATTAAGATTCAACTTATTCTTGACTCGAACTTGTTCTCTCTTATTGGCTTAGGGATGGTAAACAAACTACCTACAAGACCAAAATCAAAGATTGACAAGAACAAAGAAAATATTTGATGTTCTAAATCAACTTTGAAGAATAAAATCACTGTAATGATCTTTACAAACATTTAGACATTAGGTAAGATTACTAAACCTTAAACACAATTGTTTTTGGTCTATAAACAAGCAAAAAACTAACTTGCTTTCTTAAAAATAACTTAAACTAAAATGTGAAAGTCATATCATTGTCCTAAATATTTGAAAAACAAAAATAGGATATATACATAGGTCAATCTCAGTATCATATGAATGGCCTAAATGATAGCAAGTCGTGAGAACTACCCTAAATTGAGGGCTCCATGACTTGTGAAATAGAAAGAATGCGCATAACCCAACACATGGGGGCTCCAATATCAACCAAACAACAAAATGAGATATTCATGCCATTCGAGCTACTTTCGAGAATCACCTAAACTACAAATGGTTTACGTGGATCTCGAGCCTTACAATTTTCAAAAGCATCACAATGATTTAATGATGATTTTGTTCCTTTGAAAACTAAGTTTGCAACTGATCTTGGCCATTAAACAGGTTACATACTCGAGCCATTTTCAAGTTCAACTTCAAAAACTAATCTTAGTGCATAATTGTTGTTTCAATACTTCAAATTACTTTAGAGATTAGAGAGTATGACTAGTATATAGCAAAAGAAACAAAATCATGATACATACTTGCTCATATGAAAGTTTATTACTCAATCATTCATCATGAATATTGTATTAAGACACTTTATTAACATAAGACCAACAATTTCATGAGTTAGAATGTAAACAAAAGACTCCTAAATTCTAAATTAAGGAGTCTTCATTTAAAATTATTCTCCATTGTTACACACATAGGAATTTCGCAAGGAGGATAACATCTACTTTCTCGAGATTCAAAACAGTGACAAAATTTGAACTTCAAAGAAAGAATTCAAATGTATCAAGAATAGACGAAAAATTTGAACAACATTTCATTTTCCCTTACATGTTCTAATGAATGACCAATATTACTAGAATTAGCAAATTTCTTTGTTAAAACTATCAATTGTCAAAAAATGGTTTAAACACACTAGTGTAATCGTTTCCAAGATCCTAGTTGTTATCATAATAAGACGAAACACAGGATTTGTAGACCCATTGCAAGCAACATGAAAGGGTCAAATTATTGATAACAAGCAAATCATCGAAGTCACCCAACATTAAGGGCTACAATATTCGAAAACATAAAATGGGGGCTCAAAAGTATAGCCAAACTACTCTTGTTCGATGATGCCTTAAAGAATTTCCTAAACTAACTAGTTTTGTGCAAATCTTAAAATCATAGTTTTACAAGTGAATAATAATAATAACCATCGGTTATTTTTACTATTAATAAGGCCAATTTTGCAACTTACGCATGAAAAAATATATGAGTCACAAGAACAAATTCATGCTATTATAAAAGTTCAAAATTTCATTTATAATTTTAATGCATAAATGTTGTTCTAAACACTTCAATTTACATTAAAATTAACAAGTATAGTCTATGTGAGCAAAAAAAAGAGGGAAATAAAGATCAAGCACAAAGTCAAAATTAGAATGAACAAAAAAAACATATATGATTGAAATGCTCATACAGGATCAATACTTTATCACTTCACTTGAAATTTGTTGCAATATATTGCTTAAACATGTCACAATAACAAACCAACAAATTTGTGACAACAAATCAAATCGAAAACCCCAACTTTTGTTAGGATTATTCATTCAATTTCTCCATTTTATTGACCAAGATTAAAGTCTGGTAGAATAAAAGGAGAAAATTTTACTTTCCTTTGCTTCAAACGAAAACCAAAAATGGAAAGAGATCAAAATTGGAGAAAGATAAGAAGAATAAAGTGAGCTGCAGATCGCGCTTCTACAAATCTTTTACTAATTCAAATGTTGCGCGCAACTCATTAAGTTGCGCGTGGCATCCCAGCGCAACCCAGTTTCTTGCGCGCGCTTAGCCAGCGCGACCTACTGAAATGTGCGCGGACACTGGTCACTTAAAAGACTAGTACTCAGATTTCATTCCGTTTTGAATTTTTCTCAATGGTTTTGTACGTTATTAGACGTAATAACGCGCAAATTATCGAAATCTTTTAAAATTGCTTTGCATCTAGTAGTTTCATTTCTTCTTTGATAGTTTTTTGCATCATTTTGCATGCACACCATGCTTTGTGCCTTCCCTAAGAATACGTTTTGAACGTTTTTCGTAAGAGTGCCTTAAGACGTTCCGTGGTGGTGCTTTACGTAAAAGCACCCATAGACAGGTTTGTCATTTTACTATACTAAAGTTACAAATGTCCGGGTTTTTCTTCTTTTTTCACGTCCGAAGCAAATAGGAAGGCGTTTTCATGCAGCGTAAAAATGCAAATGGCGTATCGTACGGCGCAAAATTGTACGGCGTAGGTGTTGCGTAAAATTTCACTTCAGCCCAAGCTTTGCGAAATCTACCTTTCAGAACTAAAAGGTAGAGAATTACTGTAGGCGTTAGCTCACGAGTCGACATGCACGCCGAACTATCAGGAATAGACACTTCTTGAATAGGAGCAAATACGGTAGTTAGTGCGCTTACTAGCTTACCGGACAGTTAGGTTGTCGAATCACCCCTGTATAAAGAAGCAACGAGACGATGTCGCGCCTATGTAGTGACGTGCCCCAAGTCCTGTGACACGTGTACTCATCTTGTGGACAAAACAACTAAGAGAGTTGCTGACTTTCTTCGCTCTCACTAGATTAGGATATATGCATCCAATCCTGAGACATGTATTTCTATCTTGTGGATATCCGGCTCAAATATCGGACCCGACTCGAATGCCGGACCCTAACAAGTGTAAAGTCCTAGGCTTTTAAATCCCCTTTTTCATCGTGAATACCGGACCCTAACAAGTGAATACCGGACGGGACTCGATTACCGAAAACCCCTTTTTCATCTTTTTTACTTTGTTAAAGTCAGGCTAAAGTTTCAATGACATATCAAGGGACTTTAGACCAACGATGACACAATTGAGAGGAAATCATCCCCTTTTATCCTTTTAAAACCATTCTCTTCTCATGACTTAACATCACCCAGAACACCTTTACTTGTAAAACTGTTCTACAATTGCAAAGGATCAATCTAGATTCTTTAGCACATTAAGACTAGGAAAAACTTTTTCTAGCCTTAATAACTACTTGTTTCAAACACTTAGCGTACAAGGATTGTTTCGACATCCTTAAACATTTCTGAAATATTCTCTATTCTTTGAGAACTTTGCAGAATGAGTCTCGGATTTATTTCCTCGACTACTTTGATCATTTTCTATTCTAGATTCGATCAAAGTGGGGGCTAACTCTCTTCCTTTTTCACAATTTAATTACCAAACAATATATGCAACGCGATACCTAAAACTAAGTTATTTGATTTTATTTACACGCATTAATCATGTAGGATTTACATTGCAAAAGTCGTTATTCTTTTTTAATCAATATTCGTGAAAGAATAATAAATAAACAATATTCGCCTTGTCTTAAGTGATAAAACAACAATTAATTATTCAAATTCTAGTCTTGAATAACGAAAGAGTACTATGTGAATTAATTAATTAAAAGTTTGTTTAATGTGATTGCGTAGACTAATTTTTGGTTTATGACTAATTTGGGCATGGGTAAACTTATGATTTGTGCCAATTATTCCATGAACTCCACAGGAAAGAAAGAAGGCATGAATGAGGTTTATGAGTTTTCCTAAAACACATTGGCGACTCCCTACTTGTTTCTTACAAAAAAGCGTAATGATAGAATCAATTCTAATTCAAGGTCCCCCAAACAATCAGGAATGCAAATCCTACTACACCCTAACAAGTGTAAAGTCCTAGGCTTTTAAATGGCCATGGGCATTTAAGGAAGGATCCCCTTACGATGGGATCACCCTCCTTACAGTGGCGACTCCACTAGGGATATCATTGGAAAGCTCTGAATGTCTACTTTCCAATGCCGTTCGAATTATGTTAAAATATGTTATGGATCAAAAGTTATGGAATTTTTAAAAACGCGTTTTCGTTTAAGGCAAACCGTAAACAAGCACAACTCAATCAGTTGTGCGAGCCTTGCGCGTGCGACTCATTAAGATGCGCGCGGCACCCAGCGCGACTCAGAGAGTTTCGTGCGCTACCTGACGGCGCGACTCTTAAACCCTAAACCTAGATCCCTACGCCTATAAATTGGGGTCTTTGTTCAGCATCACGAGGACTGGAAAATTCGAAATTGAAACCCTATTATTCTCAAAACCCTAATCTCTCTACTTCTCTAACTATCATATTACTTTTCCCTCTTTCTTCCCTACTACTCTTCAACCCTAATCCATCCATTGAAGCTCTTGAAGGTACAAAGAAGAAAGAAAGTCCATAAACACATTCAACGGAGATTTAACATAAAAGAAGATTTGAATCAAGAATAGAACGAGGTTTTTGAGTTTTCTTAACACTCATGGTGACTCCTACTTGTTTCTTACAAAAAAGCGTGATGAGAGTATCATTTCTAATTCAAGGTCTCCCAAACATTTAGGAATTCAAATCCTAATACACCTTAACAAGTGTAAAGTCTTAAGCTTTTAAGCGGCCATGGGCATCTAAGGAAGGACCCCCTACGATGGCATCACCCTCCTTACACTTTCACACGCGGAATCATCTTTTAACCCGGTTAAAAGGTAATTTCGTGTCCAAGCAAATTTAAAATCAGATTTGTGATAAATAATATATTTTATTCATAATAAACATCTTTAAAAATATTATTATTTATCCTAATCTCATTAGAATTAAAAGGAACCTTCTAAATAATCCTGAAGATTTAAATAAATCCTAATCACTTTAGGAATAATAATTAATAGGCCCTCCTCTAGATCATTAGGCCACATATAAAATCATTAGGCCTTATTTAATTTAATCCATAACTTCCTCATAATTCATCGGAATTAGGCTTATAATATATCATTGGAAAGCTCTTTTCAAGCCCAATCTAACAACACTATTATTTGACCCTTATCATGGACCAAACAAAATTAGACTGGCTATTTTTTATAAATAGGGAAAGCAAAGAAATATTTTTTTAAAACAGAAAGAGATATATATTAATAAAAACATCCTCATCACTAGACTTTTCCCACTTTCACTTCGTTCGATAATCAAATGACGTGAAAGGTATTTATTATTGGGTTTGGTTTTGGGGAGACACGGTTGGGTGTCTACAAGGTAAGACTTATATTTTTGTAGCCCTCAAGTGATATGAAATAACCAAGAAAACTCAAGAAAAAGGGAGGAGAAACCAAGTAACAACAAGTTCAATCAACAAATAAGGATAAACCTATCTCAAAATCATAAAGATAAATGAAATAGGGGTCATAATCAAAGCCAACACCAAGTAAAGCTAGGATTAAGGTGTAACCACAAAGATTACAAGGTAGCAATCACAAAGAAAGCAAGATAATCACAAAGATTATGGTAGAGAGAGAAAGTCTTTTTGATTACAAAATCAAGCAAAGTTCAACATTAATTTTTTGCAAAATGTCTTAAAAACAACTTAAATAGTGCGCATAAATTGAAAAAAAAACGGGAAAAGGTTCGGCCAAACTTAGGGTAAGTTCGGTCGAACTTGTGGGTAGGTTCGGTCAAACTTTTGGAGTTCTGCCACTCATACAAAGATGCAAAAATCAGGTCTGAAACTGCCTGGAAGTTCGGGCGAACCAGCTTTGGTTCGATTGAAATCCCCTGCTTCTGGACAGCTCAACTTCAAACGTTCATAACTTCTTTGTTTCTTTCTCAAATTTGACATGTGAACAGTCGTTTGAAAGCTCTTGAACTCTACTTTCACCTCCAACTTAAATCACCTAAAAATTGTTTGGAACGAAGGAGATATGGCTGAATGAAGTAGTTGCATCATATATTGATAAGCTTCTTGTCTTCAAGTGTGATGATGGTTAGCCCAGAAAGGTGACCTCCAAGGAGCTTGGCCCAACTTTGTGTCACGACACGTGGCACGTCTTCCACTTCTTCCACTAAGTTCCATTCACCCGCGTCAAAACCCTCCTCTGCAAAAGGAATCGCCCTCAATTCCGGATCATCATCACCAATATCATCTTCAAAGAGAAAAGGAGCAAGATCACCAACATTAAAGGTAGCATGAACACCAAAGTCTCCCGATAGTTTGAGCTTGTAAGCATTAGGTCTAACTCTCTCCACAACTTCAAAGGGGCCTTCGGATCTTGGCATGAGCGTGTTCTTTCTCTTAGACGGGAATCTTTCCTTCCGAAGATGGAGCCACACAAGATCACCTACAATGAATTCCCTTGGCTTCTTGAATTTGTTTGCCCTTGCCTTGTAACTCTCATTCGCCTTCTTAATTCTCTTCTTGACATCTTCATGAAGCTTTTTCATCGTTTAAACTCTATCTTTCGCCTCAAAGCTCAACTCCTCTTGAGGGATACTAGGAAACAAGTTAAGTGGAAGGCGGGGTTTGAAACCATACACTACTGCAAATGGTGTTTTCCCGGTAGCTATGCAATGAGAGCGGTTGTAAGAAAATTCAACTTGAGGTAGCTTAAGATCCCAATCTTTCATGTGTTTGCTAATGATAGCTCGGAGAACGGTGGACATGGTACGATTAGTCACCTCGGTTTGGCCATCGGTTTGAGGGTGACTAGAGGTACTAAACAAGAGCTTGGTTCCCACTAAATTCCACAAAGTCTTCCAAAAGTAGCTCAACAACTTAGAATCACGGTCTAGCACAATACTTTTTGGAATTCCATGAATCTTCACCACTTCTCTAAAGAACAAGGTAGCAACATGAGAAGCGTCATCGGTCTTGTGGCAAGGAATGAAGTGAGCCATCTTGCTAAAATGATCAACCAATACAAACACAAAATCATTTTGCCTTTGAGTGCGAGGGAGAGCAACCACAAAATCCATACTAAGATCATCCCAAGGGTGACTAGGGACAGAAGAGGCGAGTAGAGTCCTTCACGGAATTGACTCTTAGCCTTGTGAAAAGCCCCACAACAAGCTATCACATCTTGCACATCACCAAACATCTTGGGCCAATAAAAGTACTCTCGAAGAATGTCATATGTTTTTGCTTGTTTCCCCTAAGTGTCCGGCTAGTCCTCCTTGATGAGCTTCCTTAACAAGAAACCGTCGATGAGAGCATTTCGAAACACAAAGCTTGTTTCCCTTGAAAAGGAAACCCTCTTGCACCATGAAAGAGCCATCGACCCCTTCCTCACACTTCTTCATCAACCCACCAAAATTCTCATCATCGCGATACAACTCTAGTAGCAACTCAAACCCTAAAAACTTTGCATCAAGAATAGTGATCATACAATGCCTCCTAGAAAGAGTATCGGCAACAACATTGCTCTTCCCTTTCTTGTACTTAGAAGAGAAGGTGAATGATTGGAGGAATTCAACCCATTTGGCATGCCTTGCATTGAGTTTATGAGAACCATTGATGTACTGGAGAGATTCATGATCGGAGTGTAGTACAAATGGTTAAGGCCTCAAGTAATATGGCCAATGATCAGGAGCCTTCACCATAGCATAGAACTCCTTGTCATAGGTACTATACCTCATTCTTGCTCCACCAAGCTTCTCACTAAAATAGGCAACCGACCTCCCTCCTTGCACAAGAACCGCTCCAACTACAACCCCACTAGCATCACATTCAACTTCAAAGGGTTGATCAAAATTCGGAAGAGCTAAGATTGGAGCCTCAAACAATTTATTCTTGAGGGTATCAAAATCCCTTTGAGCCGATTGTGTCCACTTAAAAGTACCCTTCTTCATACATTCGGTCACCGGGGCAAAAATAGTGCTAAAAATCTTCACAAACCTTCGATAGAAGGAAGCTAGTCCGTGGAAACTCCTTACTTGAGTGAGAGTAGTAGGAGTAGGCCAAAATTGAATGGCCTCCACTTTACTAGGGTCCATTGAGATCCCTACATTCGAAATCACATAGCCAAGAAAAACAATACTATCCACCATAAAAGTACACTTTTCCGACTTGGCAAAAAGCCGCCTACTTCTTAATATATCAAATACTTGCCTCAAATGTTTAACATGATAAAGTTCACATTTGCTGTAAACAAGTATGTCATCAAAATAAACAACAACAAATTTACCAATGAAGGGGCGAAGTAACCCATTCATAAGCCTCATGAAAGTGCTAAGAGCATTAGAGAGCCCAATTGGCATGACTAGCCACTCATACAAGCCTTGCTTGGTATTGAAAGCAGCCTTCCACTCATCTCCTTCACGCATGCGAATTTGATGGTACCTGTAAACACCTAAAAATGTCTCCCTAAAACCAAACCCGATGATGAACAACCTTTCACTGTCACTATAGGTCGGGTTCAGTATTTAATCTCGAGAGTTCTTAAAAAATCGTATTTAATTAAATTCAATAGTCCATGGATCAGTTTTGATGTTTAGTCAAAGCATAGTTTTTAATTTCAGCCCCAACCCTTTTTATTTTATTTTTTTATTATTTATTTTGGCCCAAACGTTTTTTTTATTTACTTATTTTCTTTTTTAGCCCAAATAATAATAATAAATCTGAAAAGGCCCAAAATTATCAATCGACACTTAAAATGCTGTGTAATTGTGCAGTACACCGTCTGACGTTTGGCAACTCCATTAGGGAGGATTCTTGATTATTTATCGATTTGAGTTATCGGTATTTAATTAATATGAGTGGATGAGACTTGAAATATTCTTGAAAAATATTCATGTGATTAATTTGGCATTTTTTCATAAGCATAGACGTTTTAACGTCACATTTAGGTATGTCTCGTAGGAAAAAATTGAATAACTTGATTGCGTACGAAGGAAAACAGGGCACTAGTCAGATTTTCTAACTACGGTGCCACGGTAGAATCTGCCGTGTAATTGTGCAGTATACCGTCTGACGGTGTGCAGCACCGTGGCATGGGAATCTTTGTCGTGTCACGATAGTCCTAAAATCAGTCCGGTGGCCTGGTTTCTCTTCTCACAATCAACTTCCTTCGAATTTTTCTGAAAAAACGTATGTGTTCTACATGTGTCTTAGCCCCGAGGGATTTAAGCTCTATCAACCCAAAAACCCTCATGGAAATAAGGGCTCATCCGAGTTATTAAATCCATCCAAACTATGGAGTCGAGTTCGATTTCATTACAAACTCACGGAGCCGCCCGCTGGCATACACCCTCAAGGGAGGCTGCCTTGCTAATGCGTCCAAACTCTTAACCATGGTACCCTATTGACACCAAATAAACCTAACCATAGTCGAACATAGAACTTGATCTTAGGTTGTGAACTATTCTTTGCATCATTGTGCCTACGTGTTTTATGTTTGGTCATTTTGGTCATAACCTTAACGATCTTTCTTTGTCTATGGTGTATTATTTTATGACTAACGATTGCCAATGGACCGTACTCACTTAGTAATTAGCACAACAAAAAAAAAATCACGTGCCATGTTAGCATCCACCGTAGTACGGGAAAGTTCACCGTGTCACGGCAATTTCCACCGTGGCACGGTGGATTTCCAAAAAAAAAATAATTACATGCCACGTCAGCATCCACCGTGCCACGGGAAAGTTCGCCGTGTCACGGCAATTTCCACCGTGACACGGTGGATTTCCAGCACCAAAAAAAATAATCTCGTGCCACGTCAGCAACCACCGTGGCACGGGAAAGTTTACCGTGGCACGGGAAAGTTCACCGTGGCATGACAATTTCCACCGTGGCAAGGTGGATTTCCAAAAAAAAAACCCACCGCGTCATGGCAGCTTGTACCGTGACACGGTATAGTTTTCCGTGTCATGGTGTGCTTGAAATAACTCCAGTCAGCTTATTTTAAGTCTTCCGTGTTAATTTGGTCCTCGTGTTAGTCATTTTAGTTATTTTTCACATGTCTAGCCATACGATCATACCACGAGTCTTATAACATCACTTAATCACTCACGAATGCAGTATAGTCCACACACTTTCTTTATGTTCCGACTCGAGTCGTGCACCAGGTCGTTTATGATCTTATACTAGGTTCATGCACCCGTTTTTTCATCATAATAAAAAATGAGTGGAGTTTTCTTACCTGTTTTCAAATGCCTATTTTTTCCTTCCTTTCCTATCTTGAGAAATGAGTTAAATAATTAAGTGAATTATTTTATTTCACAGTACTTGGTAAAGGAGCAGGGATAGATTAATACGGTTCGAGTCATTTCCGCAACAATCTCTCAAATCTAATAGACGATCAAAGAGAACTTTGCCATCTCCACATTACTTATCACCTTTCAATGGCCACTAAAAAAGATATTGAGGACATCAACAAATCCATCGAGGCACTCTTTGCCATGATGCAAACCCTTACCACAAGGGTCACTACCATGGAACAAAACAAGGTCACTGTTTCCACCCTTGACAAATTGAAGGAACAAATGAGTAAGATTTCTGAGGATTTCAGTTATGTGGAACGACCTTCCACTCCTTTGGATGTGAAGGACAGACTCCCTGAAAAGTTCTCCGCTACTGATATTCCAAAGTTCAAGCCTATTGACAATCCAATATACCATTTGAAGGTGTTCTATGAAACCATGGCTCTTAAGGTATTGGACGTAACACTCTTCCCTACGGTGTTCCTTCTCTCCTTAGAACATGCTTGCCAACTATGGTTTTATTCCCTAGATGCCAAGCATACGCGACTTGGCAAGATGTCACCGACAGTTTCATGAATCGTTATAAGTGTAACATTCAAACTAAAACTTCTGAACGTGAACTCTCCATTCTCAAACAGAAAGAGAATGAAGGCTTCACCACTTACCTGAACAGGTGGAGGGAAACAGCTTCACTCTTGGTAGATCCTCCCAAAGAAAGAGAGATGGTTTGCCTCTTTATGCAAAATCTGACTCATAAATATAGGGAACATCTCAAATTTCTTCTACTGAACACTTTCGAAGCTGTATACGACATAAGCATTAATATTGAGGATGAGCTAATAAAGACTGTTGGTAGTAACAATAATAATACTTAGAAAAACAAGAAGAACGACCATCCTTCTTCTTCTTCTTCTAAGCACGAAAATAATACAATCAATGTAAGCCAAGTTGATATCAATGAAGTGTTAGCCCTTGATACTCCATTGCCAAAGAAGAAAAGAACTTACACTCCTTTAGGAATGACTTATGATGCGGCCTTTGATCGCCTTTACAGTCAAGGCTTGATCACACCTGTTTCGGGGTTTTCTGATGTCCTACGGGAGAGTTACAATTCCGAGACTGGAACCGGACGCCTGTACCTGCAAAATAACGGAGACTCCTGTGAGCTCCGTCTCCAATGGTCAAGTTAGTACCTGATTAAAGAGTAATTAATGCGGAAATTAAAGTAATAAGGTCTCTCTAGGTGAGAATGTTTAATGTAGGTAATCTGCTTTGTTAGCGAGATCAGCCGGTTATTAGTGTGTTCCGTAATGTTTTTCGCGTGTTGTTTTTTGTCCCCCCCTTTAATGAGGATTAAGGGAGGTATTTATAACCTTGGGAAACGTGCCCATCCTAGGTTTAGGTAAACCTAGGGCCGATTGGGCTTCCCTCGGAAGTTGGGCCTGGGTGGCCGGTTTCTCCATTAGGCATGGAGTATGCCACATGTCGTGACATAACAGGTCCAAGGTGGACGAATAAGCGCGTGCCACGTGGCAAGCCCTGACAGTTCCAACTAGGGGACACTTGGCAGGTCTTGATTGGCCCACGTGGCGCATTCCGATTGGTAGGAGCAAAATCCCCTAATCATTTGCCCCTCACAGGTGGCACGTGATTGGTCACGTGTTACCTGTGACAGGTGTCGCACTGTAACGGGCGACGGCCTGCTATAGGTGTCAGTCGGCGAATGGACGAGAGATTTTCCCGCCCAAATTTTGAATTCTGGAAGTGACCCTTCGCCTTCTCACTTCGCCTATATAAGGGAGAGTTGCCTTGAGTCATTTTCACACTTTGAGAACTATTTGAGAACATTCGGACCCCTGAACTTGCTCTGACATTTTGGACTTTTTCTGCCCACCGCCTGTTCTGACAAGCCGACTGCACCGGATTTCCAGAACTTCATCAATCGTCACTCGTTCAGGTAACTCAGTTCTCTTACTCTTAATTTTCTTTTTATTTTCTGAAATGGCACCACGGAAGCACACGACACAACCTAGGTTAGTGATCAGCCGGTCACCGGGGACGGCTGAATCTAGGACTAGGAGTGCCGCCTGCCCTTTTCCGGACCCATCTTTGCCCTTTATACAAAGTCCGACTGTATCTGTGTCTATGCAGGGAAGGATGGCCAGAACAAAAAAGACAGCTAGGATCTCAAATTCAGACGGCTCCTCCCACAGGGTGCCGATTAGTGAAATATCTGACCAGGCGCCAGATGTTAAAGTGAGACAAGGCGGCCTGGATGCCGGCAATTCTGTGGGGGGAGTCATAGTGACCCCTTCCAATTTAACAGTTAACAAATCTGCTCCTTTTCAAAGAGAGGAGGCGGGCCCCTCCGGGAGAGGGGAGGAGTCGTCCTCTTCAGACTCGTCCGAGGACGATTCCTCGTCAAGCTCTTCTGGCCATGCTTCTTTGGGTACAGAAGAGAAAAACAGCCGCCTACAAGAGGCGAGACTTTCTCACACAGTTGAGAAGGGGGACAATTGGGCGGAACCATCCGCCTCTTACCGAGAGCTAAATACCCCCTACTACTGCACGGTACCTCGGGGCCAAATCACAGCCATGCAAGAGAAAATGGAGAGCTTTATTGCAAACCACACCATGGGCCCCGACTTTCTAGTGTTTGTGCCGGATCCAGAAGACACAGTCGTCTGGCCGGCTGGTTCCAGTTATGATAGCGCCTGCTTTGGCTGCTACGAGGCGGCGATCAAGGCAGGGCTGCGCTTCCCATTACATCCGGCTGTTCAGCGGATTTTGGATGGGTATGAGTTGGGGTTATGGCAGTTAGCCCCAAACTCCTGGGTCAACGTACTCGGCTATGTGGCCGGGTGCGAACTGCACGGGGTGGAGCCGAGCTTCGCGGCTTTCGCCCATATGAACTACCTCAGCCGGACCCCTAAGACAGGCGGTACCGGCTGGTATCAATTAACAAGCCACAGGGGCTACCTCATGACGAGAGGTAAAGCAAACAAGTGGAAGGACTAGCGGAGCACCTTCCTCATCATTGAGAGTTCAGACATTGAGCTGAACAAGCGCTTCATAGGTGGAACAGGAATCCGCTCCTTCTTGCAGGCGGCCGTAGCATGCCGCCTGTTCCCCCCAAGGCTAAGAAAGAGATCCTTGACAAAGGACTCTTTAAAGTAGAGTCGAGGGTCGACTCTACTTCAGGGGTACGAGAGCAAGTACCCCTGCACTGCGTCCCGAGCTTCAAGTGGCTCTATGACGAGTACTTTTTGGCCGCCTGTGGCCTCAGCAGTCGATGCTCAAGAGGTAGTCGGCCTGTCGAATACTTTGTTGTTTCATACATTTGTTGTTTATCTTTTATTAACTTTGTCGTTTGTTTTTGCAGCTGACGCCATGAGAAAAATCACCGCCTCCAAGACTGCGGCGGCCATGTTGCGGGCCTCTATTATGCAACAAGCTTCAACCGACTCCCCTAAAAAGGGGGCACCCTTGGTGAGCTCCGAACCTTTCACCCTCTTTTTGGAGTGTTTATGCATATACTGACTTTTTTCTTCTGTTTTAGACGGGTGCTCCAAGAGCTTCATCTTCCCAACAGCCGAACCCCAAGGCCCAGAAGACGAATGTTGGGAGCTCTCCTGGTTCTGCCAGGAAACAGGTGGCGGCTGAGAAACAGCCGACCACTTCTTCTAAAGCTCCAACTGGGCCGCCTAGAGGTATGAAGTTATCCTTGTAAATTTTAGACATGCTCTCTCTTTTTTTTTTTTTTTTTTTTTTTTTTTTTTTTTTACTAAGTCTAATCCGTTTGTTTATGCTTGATGCAGCCGGCCCCCAGGGGCCTGACTTGGTAGAGATGGCCAAGTCTATGATCAGGGCAGTTACTCCGTCTGAAAGGGAGGCGGTCAGGGGTGTCGGCTCCCTTGACCTTGACGGGATTGCAGGGGTCCTTGCTGAGGTATACTTAGCATATTTTTGAGTATTTGAATATTCTGGACGCCTGTTTTCTTTTTTGTTTGGAAACTGACGCCTGTTTTTTTTTTTTTTACTTAGGCCCTGCTCCGAGTTAACGGCCTTCGCAAGCCGCTTGATCGGAAAAACAAAGAGGTAAAGGCTGCAAAAGCTATGGCCGCCTCTGACTGTGACAAGGCAATGTTTCAAATTGCCCAAAATGAAGTACTGACCATTGATATTCTTTATTATCAGGCGCAGGCTACCGCCGCTGTTCGGGCTCAGTTAGAGGCGGCCCAGAAGAAGAATGACGAGCTGGAGGCGACCATCACAAATCTCCAGGCCGAGCTGAAACCTCTTCGCCTAAAAATGTACTCTTACGAAGCCATGGAGAAATCCTTGGCCAGCGTAAAAGAACGCATGGTGAGCCAAGAGAAGAGTCTTACCCAAGAGCTCTCGGAAAAGGCCGAGCAAGAGAAGAAAGAGCTCGTCCGGGAGATGATGGAAGACTCCGCTCAAATCCAGCGCATGACCTGGGGCCGCCTCTTCCCCAGTGCCGACTTTGCCTCTTGGGAAAGAACGTACCGCCAGTGTTCGGAAACATATAATCAAGAGATCCTGGCGGCTGCTGAAGAAGAGGCGTTGGGAGAAGCGTTGGAGGAGGAGGAGGAGCCGGTTGTGGCGCTTGTGCCACTTGGGGGTAAGGCATCAAAAAAGGATACAGCTGAAGCCGAGTCCAGCAAGAAGAGTGCTGACCAGGCGGCAGCTGCTAATACTGAACTCCCCCCTTCTTAAGCTTAATGTATTCTTTCCACGGCCTGCGTGCCGTTTGCTTTGTATTTACCCGGCCAGGGGGCCGGGGCTTTGAATATTTTGCTGGTCTTTAATGACCGGCTTATTTTTAATGAATTTTTGTTTTGCTTCAAATTTGTCCAAGTATTCCATATCTAATATCCCATTGTTTACTAGACCGACTGTTGTACATGGCCGAACGTTGCAGACAGGTACGGATAGTTAGTACGCCGCCTATGCCCCTGGACGACTGGTTGTCTGTTTCCAGGATAGACGATCAGTCGGCCATTTATTCAATCGGTATTCGAACTATTTTGTCTAGATCCTTTTTAGGCAGGCGTGCCTGTCTTTTTGTAATTTTAACCAAGTAGGAAAGTGGTCTGACCAAGTAAATAACGTATTACCTAGTCGTCAAGGAATTGAGTAGTAGAGAAAACAAGCGGCGCGCAGCGGTTGTTTTTATTTATTGCCAATGTTGTTGGCTTTTAACTCATAATTTTTTAACCTAGCAAGAGTAGTGATTGAGGGCCTCTGCTTGTTAAAACAGGCGGACGACTCATACCTTTTAGGCTCCATACTAAGTTTGAGTGACTATTAACATAGGAGTTACTTAGTCTTCGTCACAATCTAGATTGAGTAGTAGAGGTACCAGGCGGCGGAGGCCGGCTAGACCCCTTGATTCGCCAATGTTTGTTGGCTATTAACTCAATAGGTTGTTAACCTAGCAGGAGTAGTGGTTGAGAGCCCCTGTTTCCTACAGGCGGACGACTCATACCTTTTAGGCTCCATACTAAGTTTGAGAGAGTGACTATGAGTTAACTTTGGAGTTACTCAGTTGCCGTCACTCCTGTTTGAGAAGTAGAGGTACCAGGCAACGTAGGCCGGCTAGACCCCTTGATTCGCCAATGTTTGTTGGCTATTAACTCAATAGGTACCCCCTGCATTTATCCCCAGTAATACAGGCGGTCATCTAACTCAGATGTCAACTCCTACCACTGGTTTGGTTAGTGATAGAGTTATCCTTGTCTCAAAAACGGCTACGTGGTTGCCCTTGGGGACAGTCGTATAGGTGCCGTGTAATTAGTTTATAGAACAATGTTCCACCCAAAAGAGAGCTGCTCTCTGCGACGAATTTCATCCGGAGGGATGCCGTCGGACGCCTGCTATGATGTTGGGACAGGTCGTATTAGTTTTGTAGATTTGATCAGTTGGCTTGACGCCTGGTCTGATCATTCGGCCTGTGGCCTTGGTAAGTTCTTGGTGAACGTAGGTGCTAAATAAAAGGAGGGTAGCCGCCTGTTAGGCACAGGGTCGGCCACGCCCTAATCTTTTTAGCTAAGTATTAGGGGGGCTATGTGTTTGGAACCAGTCGGCCATCTTCTTATGGAGAGTAGCCGACTATATTCCAAGGCGACATGCCCCTATTGTGAGTGAAATACTCAATGGAGAGTAGCCGACTGTAAGGGTACAGACGGCATGCCCCTCTGAAGATAGAGTGTAAAACTCAATGGAGAGTAGCCGACTGTAAAGGTACAGACGGCATGCTCCTCGTAGTACAAAATTGAATAGTAAGTGCAAACTTTTATTAAGTAGCTCTTTACTTTACATCATTCAAAAGAAATATTTCTTAAGATTATCTACATTCCAAGTTCGAGGCAACGGTTGTCCGTCTGGTGTTTCCAGACGGTAGGTACCGTCCCTGACTTCCTCATAGATTCGGTAGGGTCCTTCCCAGTTGGGAGTTAGTTTTCCAGACTCATTAGCCCTACCAACTGCTTCCATTTTTCTAAGTACAAAGTCCCCTACTTTGAGTGGACGCCTGTGTACTTTTTTGTTGTATGATCTAGTCATTCTCAGGCGATAGATCTCATGGCGCAAGACAGCATTGCCCCTCTTTTCAGGAAGTGAGTCTAATGCCAGGCGCATGGCTTCCCAATTTGCCTCTTCGTCATATAGCATCACTCGAAGAGTCGGCTCGTAGTGTTCTATTGGAAGAACAGCTTCCGCGCCGTAAGTTAGGAGGAATGGAGTTTCTCCAGTCGCCCCTTTTTCAGTCGTCCTAATGGCCCAGAGAACATGTGGTAGTTCATCCGCCCATAGGCCGCCTGCTCGTTCAATCTTTTTCTTGAGACCGTCTGAGATGATTTTATTAAAGGCTTCTACCTGGCCGTTTGCTTGTGGACGGCCGACAGATGCAAAGTAGTTTGCAATTCCTTGGTCACCCAACCAGCTTTTGAGAACAGGCGTCTCAAATTGGGGACCATTATCAAAAACCATAGACATGGGAACCCCGAACCGAGTGATGACATTTTTCAAAATGAATGAAATTACATCTTTCGTCTTGATTCCCTTTACCGCCTCCGCCTCTACCCATCTAGTGAAGTAGTCAACGGCAACAAGTATGTACCTTCTGCCGCCTGTAGCAGGCGTATATGGACCCAGAATGTCCATGCCCCACTTAGGAAACGGTAGTGGGCTGTGAATGGTAGTGAGGTCAGTAGCCGGACGGTGAATTAGTTTGCCAAACCTTTGGCACTTGACACATTTTTTCACCATCTCCATTGCATCTGCTTCCAAAGTAGGTCAAAAGTAGCCCTGCCGCCTTGCCCTTTGAGCAAGCGTCCTACCGCCTATATGAGAAGCACAGTAACCAGAGTGAAGATCGTCTAGTATCTCTCGTCCTTTTTCTGGAGTAACACACTTTAAGAAGGGTTGAAGGTACCCCCTCTTGTGAAGTTCTCCCTTTATCATTTCAAAACAGGAGGCTCGTTTTTTCAGTGCTGCCGCCTGTTGAGGATCATCCGGCAGTGTACCGTTTGTCAGATATGCCCTGATTGAATCCATCCAGGTTGAGCTTTTGTCTAGGATTCCAATAGGGTTTTCCTCGATGCTTCTCTTCTCCATTACTTCCCAAAAAACAGTTCGAGGAGTATCAGAGGAGGCGGATGATGCTAATTTTGACAGCGCATCCGCCTGGTTGTTTTCTGATCTCGGCACTTGGATCAGATGGAAATCCTCAAGGGAGCCGACTGCTTGTCGGACCGCCTGTAAATACTTGATCATGGCCGGATGGGTTGCTTCGTATTCGCCATTGTACTGACTCACTATCAATTGTGAATCGGAACAGGCGTCTATTTTTCTTGCCCCTGCCGCCTTGCACATGCGGATCCCGGCTAGTAAAGCTTCATATTCTGCCTCATTGTTTGAAGTCTGAAAACTGAAGCGTAGAGCATACTCGAACCTGTCGCCCTCTGGCGACTGACATATGACGCCTGCTCCACAACCATTTGAAGTAGAGTTTCCGTCCACATATACCTTCCATACTTGGTCTGGAACTTGAGAGTCAGGAGGACGAGTCATCTCTACAATAAAGTCAGCAAAGGCTTGCCCCTTCACTGCTTTTCTAGGCTCGAGAGTAACTTCGAGGCTCTGTATTTCTATGGCCCATTTGATCATTCGGCCTGACGACTCCATGATGGTCAGCGGCCGCTTGATAGGTTGGTCTGTATACACGACGACTGTATGTGCCAAAAAGTAGGGCTTCAATTTTTTAACAGCCATGAAGAGTGCAAGACCAAATTTCTCCACTAGGGGATACCTCAACTCGGCATTTTTCAGTACGTGACTGACAAAGTAGACCGGGAGCTGACAGCCGTCCCTTTCAGCAAGGAGAACAGCGCTTAACGCATGATCAGAGACGGCCAGGTACATGTAGAGAACCTCTTTGGGCAAACGGCTGACCAGCCTCGGCAAGGAATGCAAGTGAACTTTTAATTTCTGGAAGGCGGCCTCAGCATCCGGCCCCCATTCAAACCTTGCCTTTTTCTTAATTGCCTGGAAAAAGTATAGGCATTTGTCGCCTGATCGGCTTAGAAATCTTCCCAAGGCCGCCAAACAACCTGTTAATTTCTGAACCTCTCGGATGGTACGAGGCGACTGCATGTCAATGACCGCCTGCACCTTCTCAGGGTTCGCTTCTATTCCTCTCTGATTGATAAGGAATCCGAGAAATTTCCCAGACTTAACTCCAAATACACATTTCTTGGGATTGAGCATGACATGGTGCCGCCTGAGTGTGGCGAAAGTTTCTCGGAGGTCCGACAAATGATCTCTCTGAAGTTTAGTCTTGACAATCATATCATCAATATATGCCTCGACGTTTCTCCCAATCTGATCAAAGAACACAGTGTTTATCATTCGTTGGAAGGTAGCCGGGGCATTCTTAAGACCAAACGGCATGACCGTGTAACAATATAACCTCTGATCAGTGACGAAGGCCGTCTTCTCCTAATCTTTCTTCCATAAGGGAATTTGATGGAAACCAGAATAGGCGTCCATGAAACTCATCAAGGCATGGCCGGCTATTGAGTCGACCAGGTTATCAATTTTAGGCAGAGGATAACTGTCTTTGGGGCACGCCTTTTTTAAGTCTGTGTAGTCTACACACATTCGCCAGGTGCCATTTGGCTTTTTAACAAGCACCACATTTGCAACCCAGTCTGGGAAGTAACATTGCCGAATGAACCCTGCATCAAGTAATTTTTTAACTTCGGCGGCTGCCGCCTGACTTCTTTCTTTGCCATGGTTCCGCTTCTTTTGCCGTACCGACTTCTTTTTCGGATCCACGGCGAGTTTATGTACCGCCAGATCAGGACTAATGCCTGGCATTTCATGGACTTCAAATGCAAAGATGTCCTTATATTCTTTCAATAGGTTGTGAAAGTCGTCACCAAGGTTTCTCAGAGCAGTCGTCCCAACTTTGACTGTTCGGTCAGGACGTGAGTCGTCTAAGATCAGGTCCGCATGCTCACCAGCCGGCTGAGGGCGGAACTCATCCGGCCGCTCCTCTGCCAATGATTGCTATTTTCTTGCTTTTCTTGCGGACTCTGTCTGGGACGCCTTTCTCTTTTTGCCGCCTGCTTCTTGAACAGGCGCACTCTCCTTGACATTGTCAAGGTCTGTTTTTTCACCACTTGACCCAGTGGCCATAACAGTGGGCTTGACATCCGAGAGATAGCACTCTCGGGCCATCCTCTGATCTCCCCTTAGGGAGCCGACTGTTCCATTATCCCTCTCAAACTTGAGCAACATAAGAGACGGGATTATAACAGCCTTGGAATTATTCAGGGTTGGTCGACCCAGAATCATGTTGTAGGCCGAGAGTTCCTCTACTACTAGGAACCGGACTACCATGTGTCGTCCTTCCCCTTTTTCGCCCAGGCGAATGGGTAAATCTACTCGTCCCAGTGGGTGGACGACTCCTCCTCCAAACCCTATTAAAGGGTGGGAGGCCGGATGTATGCAGTCAGTCTGATATTTCAGTTTCGACAGACATTTGCTGCTGATGAGCTCTGAGGAGCTCCCGGTATCTATGAGGATTCGGCCAACTCTCTGGTTGGCCACTTTAAATTCAATAACGAGAGGGTCGTCATGAGGCCCCCTTACCCCTCCTAGATCCTCTTCAGTGATGACAATCTCAGGAAATGTATATTTGGACGGCCGTTCTTGGTGAACGGAATTTACATCTAACCGCCTTATATTATCTTTGTTGCCCCTAATAGTGGGGCCGCCTCCTGAGAAGTGGCCTGCAATGGTGTAGACGACTGCATCATCTGTATCGGAGCTGTCGGCCTGTTGATTCTTTTTGGCCGACAGCTTTTTTGAGGAAGTGTTCCCCGTAGATTTCTTGACATAAGTGTCAAGATCACCTTGCTCAGCCAGGCGGTCTAGGTACCGCATAAGACTGATGCAGTCATTGGTGTGATGACCAACGTCATCATGATAAGCACAGATTTTATCTTGGTTCCGGTTGTTTGCAGAACCTTTCATGAGGACCGGCTTCTCAATTGAGATCCGTCCCTTGATTTCTTTTAGGATAAACTGGTTATCCTTGTTAAACGCATACTTTGGGGAGTATGGTTTGAATTCTTTTTTCTTTTTCTGGGCCGGCTGTTTAGAGGAATCAGCCGCCCAGACCTCTTTTCTTTTCTCATCTTTGTTTGACGACTGTTTCTGTCGTCCTTCTCTTTTGTCGAACCTTTTCCCGTCCGACTGTTTTATCGTACACAGATCAGTCGCCTGTATATAGGCTTCTGCTTCAATCAAGGCCTCTTGAAGAGTCGCCACCCTTTTTCGAACCAAATCAAATTTGAAGGTAGACCCGTCTTTGAGACCTCTAAAAAAGTCGGTATAAGCTACCTCATCCGGTAACCCTTGAATCTGTATTCTCATAAGGTTAAACCGCCTGATGTAAGAACGAAGCCCCTCCTTCTCGCCCTGCTGAATTGTTCCCAAATCAAGGGTCGTTTTCTTCGCAGGGATGTTCATGGCGAAGTTGGAGGCAAATAAGTAAGCAAGCGTCCTGAAGCTATTTACACAACCAGTCGGCAGGTTGCCGAACCATTGCTGTGCGATTCCTTTGAGAGTCGCTGGGAAACACTTGCACCAAGTGGGGTCATCCAACCCTTGAAGGTACATCAGGTTGGTGAATGCCATCAGATGGTCTTCTGGGTTAGTAGTGCCGTCATAGGCGCCTACTAGTACATTTTTCACTTTGGCCGGCTGAGCGGCTTCAGTAATTTCCTTGGAGAAGGCTGACGGCTGTTCACCAAGTCTAAGCAACCGTAGCTGCCAGTCCATAGGTTGGACGTTTTTTGCTGTAGGTCCACCAAATGGAGGTGGCTGCATAAAATATTGTTGTCGCGGCACAAATGGTAAGTTTGGTACCACCTGGGCACTATGAAAGCCGGACTGACGGGAGGTGCCGCCTGACTGACTCTCATGGTACGACTGAGTATGCCTCATCGAGGCATTTCGCAAACTGTCTTGAAAGTTTGAAGTAGAAGCCGACTCTGACAATCGGTCACTCTTCTTCTGCTCTAGCAGTAGCCGAGCATCTGTGAATGTTTGCTTTGACCCGTCCGCCTGAATATGACGAACCGGTTTCCTATTTCTGTAGGATAACGGAATTTTGTGAAATCAAGGGCAGGTGGCTCCCGCTTCCTAGATTTAGGATGAGGAGTCGCCTCTCGCCCTTGAACTGGCTTCCTCTTCAGTGAAGTGGAGGGTTTCTTAGCCGACTGCTCCTTGACTGAAGCAGGCGGCTTCTTGTTGATCAACTCTTGAATCTCTCCCTTGAAGTCCCTTATGAAGGTCATGAGTTCGTTCCTTGTGATGGGAGTAGACCCATCAGTCGGCTGTTGCCGAATAGGCGGTGCGCCTGCTGGCTCGCTTCCTGTTTGAAGATGCTCCCGTTCCCTCCTTTCGGTATGACGGGTACGTCGGGCCCTTAGGGTCCCGTCTGAAGCTGTATGAGTTTCAACTTCAAATTCACTTTCGGTGTCATGGTCCGACTGAACTTGAGGGTCGTCTACGGGACGCCTCTCTTCAGGAGTCGGTACAGACTTGGATGCCATCTCTGAAGTACTCTCCCCACAGACGGCGCCAAATGTTTCGGGGTTTTCTGATGTCCTGCGGGAGAGTTACAATTCCGAGACTGGAACCGGACGCCTGTACCTGCAAAATAACGGAGACTCCTGTGAGCTCCGTCTCCAACGGTCAAGTTAGTACCTGATTAAAGAGTAATTAATGCGGAAATTAAAGTAATAAGGTCTCTCTAGGTGAGAATGTTTAATGTAGGTAATCTGCTTTGTTAGCGAGATCAGCCGGTTATTAGTGTGTTCCGTAATGTTTTTCGCGTGTTGTTTTTTGTCCCCCCCCCCTTAATGAGGATTAAGGGAGGTATTTATAACCTTGGGAAACGTGCCCATCCTAGGTTTAGGTAAACCTAGGGCCGATTGGGCTTCCCTCGGAAGTTGGGCCTGGGTGGCCGGTTTCTCCATTAGGCATGGAATATGCCACATGTCGTGACATAACAGGTCCAAGGTGGACGAATAAGCGCGTGCCACGTGGCAAGCCCTGACAGTTCCAACTAGGGGACACTTGGCAGGTCCTGATTGGCCCACGTGGCGCATTCCGATTGGTAGGAGCAAAATCCCCTAATCAACACCTATTGGGCCATTTCCAGAGCCAAAACCTCATGAAAGTGATAAGAGCATTAGAGAGCCCAAATGGCATGACTAGCCACTCATACAAGCCTTGATTGGTATTGAAAGCGGTCTTCCACTCATCTCCTTCACGCATGCGAATTTGATGGTACCTGTAAACACCTAAAAACGTCTCCCCAAAACCAAACCCGATGATGAACAACCTTTCACTGTCACTATTGGTCGGGTTTAGTATTTAATCTTGAGAGTTCTTAAAAAATCGTATTTTATTAAATTCAATAGTCCATGGATCAGTTTTGATGTTTAGTCAAAGCATAGTTTTTAATTTCAGGCCCAACCTTTTTTATTTTATTTTTTTATTATTTATTTTGGCCCAAACTTTTTTTTTTATTTACTTATTTTCTTTTTTAGCCCAAATACTAATAATAAATCTGAAAAGGCCCAAAATTATCAATCGGCACTTAAAATGCTGAACGAAATTAGGGTTAAAAATGAATTTAGATAGAAAAACGGACCACAGACTCCCGCGTCACGGGAGCTGTCCACCGTGTCACGGGAACCTGTCCCGTCAGATGGTGGGAATCCCCGTGACACGGGACACCTTCTATGACACGGGAGTTTTTGTGTCCTTTCCACGTAAACCCTTAACGTGTTTTCTCCCCCGTTTACTAAATATTTCCCGCGTCACACAACAAGTACACCGTGTCACGGGAATGTTTCCCGTCTGACGGTGGGTTTCCCGTGTTACGATATACTTTGCCATGTCGCGACATAGTTTTTTATGGTTTTTTTCTTTTTAGGGTTCCGTGTGTTCCCCCAACACATTTTTTCTATAAATACCCCCTCAATTCTGATGTACGGGGCATCAATTAATTTTCTATTTTTCTCTCTTCTATGCTCTAGCCTAAACACTAGCCTATCCTTTTTCATTCAAAATTCATTCTTCAAGCACTCCAAGGAGTCCGTACTTTACTCGTGGTTCTGTCCTTAAGCCAAGGCGTGAAAGGTATAACTGTTTGAGCGTTTGGCCCCAAATCAACTCTACTTTATTTAATTTAATTTAATTTAATTATTGTTTTATTATTATTTCCTTGAAGTTACTAACTCGTTTATTATTTTGTAGTTGCAAGCAAACAGAATCAAAGTAAGAATTATGTTCCTTTTATTTCCATTATTTTTCTAACGATTTTGTATTGTTGGAATTATTGTTAAATTTCTTCAAATATTGATGTTATTCTATTATGTAATTGAAAATCACGCCTAATAAGATAATTTGGACAACCGGTTTAGGATCCTTTTTAATCTTATTGTTTAATCAAGTGATCACAAATATTTTAGAATTATGTGTTGCATTAATATTTAACCAATTTAGCTTAATAATAGTTTGGAGAAAATTGAATCTCTATTTGTAAGCCTTTGAGATTGCAGGAATGCTTTTCACTATAAGAACCGAGTAGAGGCCAATACGGGCGAATGTGACTCCATGACTCACTTCGTACCATCATCCCCAATGCACCTTTCGTGGTTCCGAACCATATGGAGTTAGTAATCTCATGGATTATGAATGGGGTGTAACCTTCACGGGTCAATCGTTGTTGCCTATCGTTGTCCCTTGTTCGTGGTTGCCTTTTATGATCCGTGAACGGTTTACAAGTTCCTTAAAAACTTGTTGGTGGCTCCCTACTTTCCTTGTCCCTAATCGTGTCCCTTATCGTATTATGTCAATTCCCACTTCCTATGAGTGCCAAGCATACGTAGGCGCACTTCGAGCGACGCCTACAATTTGGCAACTCCATTGGGGAGGATTCTTGACTATTTATCGATTTGAGTTATCGGTATTTAATTAATATGAGTGGATGAGACTTGAAAGATTCTTGAAAAATATTCATGTGATTAATTTGGCATTTTTGCATAAGCATAGACGTTTTAACGTCGCATTTAGGTATGTCTCGTAGGAAAAAATTGAATAACTTGATTGCGTACGAAGGAAAACAGGGCACTAGTCAGATTTTCTAACTACGGTGCCACGGTAGAATCTGCCGTGTCATTGTGCAGTACACCGTCTGACGGTGTGCAACACCGTGGCACGGGAATCTTTGTCGTGTCACTACAGTCCTAAAATCAGTCCGGTTGCCTGGTTTCTCTTCTCACAATCAACTTCCTTCGAATTTTTCTGAAAAAACGTATGTGTTCTACATGTGTCTTAGCCCCGTGGGATTTAAGCTCTATCAACCTAAAAACGCTCATGGAAATAAGGGCTCATCCGAGTTATTAAATCCATCCAAACCATGAAGTCGAGTTCGATTTCATTACGAACTCACGAAGCCGCCCGCTGGCATACACCATCAAGGGAGGCTGCCTTGCTAACGCGTCCAAACTCTTAACCATGGTACCCTATTGACACCAAATAAACCTGAACATAGTCGAACATATAACTTGATCTTAGGTTGTGAACTATTCTTTGCATCATTGTGCCTATGTGTTTTATGTTTGGTCATTTTGGTCATAACCTTAACGATCTTTCTTTGTCTATGGTGTATTATTTTATGACTAACGATTGCCAATGGACCGTACTCACTTAGTAATTAGCACAAAAAAAAAATCACGTGCCATGTTAGCATCCACCGTAGCACGGGAAAGTTCACCGTGTCACGGCAATTTCCACCGTGGCATGGTGGATTTCCAAAAAAAAAAAATATTTCATGCCACGTCAGCATCCACCGTGCCACGGGAAAGTTCACCGTGTCACGGCAATTTCCACCGTGACACGGTGGATTACCAGCACCAAAAAAAATAATCCCGTGCCATGTCAGCATCCACCGTGGCACGGGAAAGTTTACCGTGGCACGGGAAAGTTCATCGTGGCACGACAATTTCCACCGTGGCAAGGTGGATTTCCAAAAAAAAAAGCCCACCGCGTCATGGCAGCTTGTACCGTGACACGGTATAGTTTTTCGTGTCATGGTGTGCTTGAAATAACTTCAGTCAGCTTATTTTAAGTCTTCCGTGTTAATTTGGTCCTCGTGTCAGTCATTTTGGTTATTTTTCACATGTCTAGCCATACGATCATACCACGAGTCTTATAACATCACTTAATAACTCACGAATCAAGTATAGTCCACACACTTTCTTTATGTTCCGACTCGAGTCGTGCACCAGGTCGTTTATGATCGTATACTAGGTTCATGCACCCGTTTTTTCGTCATAATAAAAAATGAGTGGACTTTTCTCACCTGTTTTCAAATGTCTATTTTTTCCTTCCTTTCCTATCTTGAGAAATGAGTTAAATAATTAAGTGAATTATTTTATTTCACAGTACTTGGTCAAGGAGCAGGGATAGATTAATACGGTTCGAGTCATTACCGCAACAATCTCTCAAATCTAATAGACGATCAAAGAGAACTTTGCCATTTCCACATTACTTATCACCTTTCAGTGGCCACTAAAGAAGATATTGAGGACATCAACAAATCCATCGAGGCACTCTTTTCCATGATGCAAACCCTTACCACAAGGGTCACTACCATGGAACAAAACAAGGTCACTGTTTCCACCCTTGACAAATTGAAGGAACAAATGAGTAAGATTTCTGAGGATTTCACTTATGTGGAACGACCTCCCACTCCTTTGGATGTGAAGGACAGACTCCCTGAAAAGTTCTCCACTGCTGATATTCCAAAGTTCAAGCCTACTGACAATCCAATATTCCATTTGAAGGCGTTCTATGAAACCATGGCTCTTAAGGGATTGGACGTAACACTCTTCCCTACGGTGTTCCTTCTCTTCTTAGAACATGCTTGCCAACAATGGTTTTATTCCCTAGATGCCAAGCGTACTACGACTTGGCAACATGTCACCGAAAGTTTCATGAATCGTTACAAGTGTAACATTCAAACTAAAACTTCTGAACGTGAACTCTCCATTCTCAAACAGAAAGAGAATGAAGGCTTCACCGCTCACCTGAACAGGTGGAGGGAAACAGCTTCACTCTTGGTAGATCCCCCCAAAGAAAGAGAGATGGTTTGCCTCTTTATGCAAAATCTGACTCATAAATACAGGGAACATCTCAAATTTCTTCCACTGAACACTTTCGAAGCTATATACGACATAAGCATCAACTTTGAGGATGAGCTAATAAAGACTGCTGGTAGTAACAATAATAACACTTGGAAAAACAAGAAGAACGACCATCCTTCTTCTTCTTCTTCTAAGCACGAAAATACTACAATCAATGTAAGCCAAGTTGATATCAATGAAGTGTTAGCCCTTGATACTCCATTGCCCCAGAAGAAAAGAACTTACACTCCTTTAGGAATGACTTATGATGCGGCCTTTGATCGCCTTTACAGTCAAGGCTTGATCACACCTATTGGGCCATTTCCAGAGCCAAAACCTGAAGAAAGGAGCGCCAAATGGAATCCCAATGTCCATTGCAAGTACCATCAAGGAAGGGGCCACACCACGGTGCAATGTTGGAATTTGAAGGACGTCATTCAAGACTTGGTGGATGCAAACAAACTTCCTGTCCCTCTAGGCGGCAAGAAGTAATGAACACAAGGCGCACAATAGATCCTTCGTGCAAGATTTCATGATTTCTTTCTTTATCATTCATCTCCATTCCCCCATTCGTGTCTAGCATAGGTTTTCCATTTTGAATTTTTATACGTTTCATGTGTTTCGTTCACCTTTTCAATTAATAAAATTAGAAAATTTCCTTTACATCTCGATCATACAATTTTTCATTCATTTATTCATTCTCAAAAAAAAAAAAATCAATTACCTAACTAAACCCAAGGTACACCAATGACTTGAGGCACCTTTGCAACGCTGTCATTCCCTGTTAACCGTTCAATCACATTCCATTTCTTCATTAACCATTTTGAGCCTCGTCTAACGTTTGGCCTTCATTTCTTCAACCCACATTTACTTAACCTTGGGATTGGAAGATGTGTAATTGTATAACATTCAAAAAGCAAGTATAAAAAAAAAAACCCAGCAAAGCAACAATAAAACAATGTCTAAAGGCAAGTGTTCCAATGTCTTTGATATGAGCATGTCTCAAATTGCGTCTCTCATCGAGTGCTCGGTACCGTGCCTGAGAAACATGAATGCTAAGTGAGTGATGGACCGCATGATCAGTGATTGCATACATTTATTCAAAAGAATGAAAAAAAAAAATCAAAGCAAAAAACAAAAGGTGTTCAAAATAAACTTGCAAAATTCAAAATTTTCAAATTCACAATTACGCATCTTGGGGGCTTCTCTCGGGTCTTGAGCCTTTTACCCCTTTCTTCCTTAAACCATCAACTTAACCACAATACAACCCTTGAAAGACCTCTTTGAGGTGTACATACACTTGTGCAAAGTTCGGTTAGAGCTACGTTCGGCCTGATTCCTAACGGATACGTAGGCAACCTCACATTGAGGTGCGGCCACATATCTATGCATGATCGAGTCAAAGAATATTTCCATCACCATAACCTTTGCAGCCACACCTTAGTATCACTTTCACACATACATATCCATATCGTCTTTCCCTTAGGAACCCTTTATCATGAAATCTTGTTTCCCTACCGCGCATGCTTCATCATCTTTCAAGACAACATTCATCAGAAGAAACGTTGTATACTTCCTTAGCTTCTTGACCTGAGCAATGTTCATTGATTCATGCATCGCATAATGTACTGTGTAACATTTCTATATCAATGATTTGTAATAATAGAAAGCCTATCGTTCTTAGCTCCTTGACCTAAGAAACGTTCATAATCACTTCATCTATATACATGCTTAGCTTCCAGACCTAAGTGACGTTCAAGATCGCTTCTTTACACCATATATGATGCTTAGCTCCATGTCTTAAGTTCATTCATCCATCGTGTCACATGATGTAATTGTCCTGAGCCTCCTGGCCTAAGAACATGGATCATGCATACATTATTTTCAGGACAAGCAATTAAATCCATACGATTCATTTCGCCTTGCTCAAGGAGGAAGTTCAAACCTTCTTTCCTTTTTCATTATTTTATTTTGGGGAAGTTCAAAAACTTTTTCAAAATTTTTATCGAGGGAAGTTCGAAAATAAAATTTCATTTTTCACGTGTTTCTTTTTCGGGAGAAAGTCGGCACCCTCCACTCTTCTCATGACAAAAATGATGGAAAATTTTTGCTTTTGCATTTTTGGTTGCTTATGTCTGCACATACACACTCAAACTATACACACACAATCACAAGTCATACTCATGTCATGTCATGTCGTGTCAAGTCAAACTTGGTCAAGTGAGTTGGTCAAGTCAATTATAGTCTATACGAGTCCCCAGGCAAATTTTATTTTGTAGGTCTCAGTTACAGCCCATGTCTGGGGACAAGCGGACCATCTACAACCCACGTCCGGGGACAAGCGGACCATCTACAGCCCACGTCCAGGAACAAGCGGACCATTTACAGTGTGACACCCTATATTGTTGAACTAATAAATTTTGAATTATTATGTGTATAATGTTGTTTTCTATTCAAATCATAACACTTTTAATTTTTGATTGATAAGAGTGTAAACCTAATTTAAAATATTAATTGTTAATTATTTATTTACGGTTTTTAGTTGAGCCGGATGAGGCGAATTATACCGAGGTTACTTTTATGGACTGAACCAATTTTCGGTGTTTGGGCTATAACCTAGGAGGTGTTGGGCTGATTTGGCATGGGATTGGAGTAGTATACAAGTATTTGAATTGGTTTTTGGAAGTTAGATATTGGATTCTTTCATTTGACTCTTTAATTGCCAAGTTAATGCTCCCCTTAATTCTTGCCTTCAACTTATATTCTCTTGCCCCTTACAACTCCCAAACCCATTATATTTTCTACCCTCATTAAGAAAATAATCATCCATTTCTTTTCCCATTGACCGTGGGAATCAATCCTCAAAAGTTTTTGCACTCTACCTTCTTTCACCTCCATATTACATCTCCTTATTTCTCAATTCTTGTGAGATTTGTTGCTAGGTTCATTGTTGCAAGGATTATCATATTTTCCCTTTCAATTTGGCTGTGAAAATAAGTATGTTTAATGGGTTTAACCCTTCCCTTCTCGTCCCCCCTCTTGTATGGTTTGTTATACATGCATATTCTTATTTCAATCTTGTTTTGTATAGGTTTTTCAGTTCATCAAGAGGACTAGTTTGTATTGAGTTCTTTTGGTTCTTGGGTTTTATCGGAAGTGTATCGAGGTAACTAGCATTATTTCATTACTCTAGAAATCATGGTTGGGTTTAGATAGAATTAGACGCGTCTAGGATTTGTTATTCGGGTTTTCGGTTGCGGTTTCTAATAAACTTGTAATGATCTGTTTTGTGGTGTATTTTGCGTGTGAAATGGCTGCTTGTGGTTCATGTTTTTTTTCCTCTTTAACATATCATGTCTATTATTGGGGTTTTTATCATGTTTATTTCTGTAAAGGAAAATTGGATTGAATGGAGTCGTCTTGGTCTCGTTTTCTTTCGATTGTAATAATGGTTGTTGTGTGCTTTTGGTTCAAATACCTTCTGCCTACTTATTTAATCTGCGTGAGGTATGCTAGAAATTGTAAGTTCATTTCTTTGCCTTGTTGTCATGTATCTCATGAATTAAATCTCCAAAAGCAAGTGTTGTTATATTTAAACTAGTTGAAGTAAGCATGCTCAAATAATAATAATCTTGTCTAAGTCACAATCTGATATATATATTCACACGCTATGTCATCGTTGCTGCTGCAAGTTCATACATCTTACCATGATCTTATGCCTATTTATTTATGTCTTGATTGTTGGTTTCACATGTAGCTATTAGTATAATTGTGGGTAGTATTAACTGAGCAAAAAAAAAAATAAAAATAATAATAATAAAAATAAATAAATAAATAAATATAGGATGATCTGATGATTGTGCATAGTGGGTTTGGCAAATATTCGTGGTTATATACTAAGCTGTTCGTGGTAACTTATCTTGATTAATCATTTGATTGAAGTAGTAAATACTATTCATTGGGTAACTTTATTTATGTATGTTATTTTATATTTTAATTAATCGTATAAAGATAGTCGATTTTTCTATGTATTTAAATAATAGGTAGTGATGGAAATTTTGAATAAGCACCAATGTTGATTTAAAATTCTGAGTGTTTAAATAGTAAAAAAAAATGGTTTTAAAGTGTCAAGTAAGTTGTCGACGTCGTTGTGCTTTAAAGTAGAATAACACTGTTTTTAGCACCGCTTCGCCAAGGGTTGTGTACGGTGCGTATTGTGATATTTTGTTATAATTAGCTTCGTACCCAAATCCAGACAATAAGAGTGACACCTTAGTATGATATATGGATTATTTTATATTTTGAAGAATTTTGAAGTTAAACTCTTTTGAAGAATTTATATTGAATTTTGGTCTTAGAAGTAAAGACATGCAAATACTTTAAATTGGGGTTGATGATCCCTAAATGTGTTTAAATGATTTTTAAGAAGTATGTTTATAAATTTTATATATTTTTGTGAGTGTAAGACAACCATTGGGCTGCGGAATTCAATGGTTGGAACATGCCAACATCTTGGGCTGCGGAATTCGAGATGTATTTTCTAGGTTAATTGTTGTCGTCCGGAACTACTCGGGCTGCGGAAGTCGAGTAGGAAAATGGGAGTTTGGCCATTATCAGACGCATACGGCTGCAAAATCGTCTGTAGGTTCGCCCTAACAAACCTTTGATGGTGGGCTGTGGATTTCACCAGCGTTCATATTTTATATGCTTGCCTCACTATAAATCTTATTTTCAAAAGGGTTAAAATTTATTTATTTTTAAGATACTATTGTTTTGGGAAGGGAACTTTACAAGTGTTAATTATCGTATATATGAGTTACTATTTGTTTTGAGTTACTATATTCAATTTAGAATTCTTGTGGTTATATATTTTTTTTCTTACGTTGTTATATTTACATGCTTGATCTGTATTATAATCATGATTCCATGTTTTATTTATTTATTTATTTTTCCCTGAAGTTTAACTGGTAAATATTATCTGAGTTGATGTTCCCACATGTTGTTAAGTTTTGTGCTAGTGTCTAAACTTTTCTGTACTTAGCTTTGTATTTCTACAAGTATTGGGAGGACTGCTTGTTACTCCCCACTGATTGTGGAACCTTAATGTTATTTGCAGGTGAAGAGTAGTTCCTGTTGAGTCTGGGCTGAGAGCAGAGTGTTTATTTTATTTCTTAGCAGTTTTATAGACTTGCTTTAGTTTCTTTGGACCTTCTCTTTTAGGATTATCAGATTTGAGGTTGTTTTCCCTCATTGGAAGTGTTTATTGTTCATTTGGGATTTCTTTCACTTTATTTTATTTTTTCTCAGATATTTTAATCATTGTCTTTATTTTATTTTGTAACCTTTAGAGTGACATTTTCGTCTTGACGTTAATTATGCGAACGTCATGCCTTATGTTTTAGACGGGGTGTTACATACAGCCCACGTCCGAGGACAAGCGGACCATCTACATCCCACGTTCGGGGACAATCGAACCACCATCATTTCACGGCGCAAGGTTCTCGATACACAGAGACTTGCACTCTCATCATCTGTCGACTTTCCTCAAGCATGGAAAGTATTATCCGATGGATTTCTTCAAGCATAGAAAACCGCCAAATTCATATGTCGGCTTTCCTCAACCATGGAAAGTATCATCTGGTATATTTCTTCAGGCTTAGAAAGTTACCAAATTCATCAGTGGGCTTTCCTCAAGAATGGAAAGCGTTTCAACGAACGTCATCCGGTGGATTCCTTCAAGCATAGGAACCAGCCAAACTCATTTGTCACCGATACACTGGTGCTAGAGACGCATTCTATCCTTTTACTCTTTTATCTGTGGAATTAACATTTTTCTGCAGGTATCAGCGTATACAGAGTGATTTAGGATCTTAAATCATTCTCCGTCCCTATCGGCTACTTTGACTATCAGTTTTGAAACGGACGTTTCTACAAACTCAGTCAAAGTGGGGCCTTCTGTAGACAACTAAAATGTCTCCCCTAAACTAAACCCGATGATGAACAACCTTTCACTGTCACTATTGGTCGGGTTCAGTATTTAATCCCGAGAGTGCTTAAAAAATCGTATTTAATTAAATTCAATAGTCCATGGATCAGTCTTAATGTTTAGTCAAAGCATAGTTTTTAATTTCAGCCCAAACCCTTTTTATTTTATTGTTTTATTATTTATTTTGGCCCAAATCTTTTATTTATTTTATTTACTTATTTACTTTTTTTAGCCCAAATAATAATAATAAATCAGAAATGGCCAAAAATTATCAATCGGCACTTAAAATGCTGAACAAAATTAGGGTTAAATATGAATTTAGACGGAACAACAGACCAGAGACTCCCGCGTCACGAGAGATGTCCACCGTGTCACGGGAACCTTTCCCGTCAGACGGTGGGAATCCCAGTGACACGGGACACCTGCTATGACACTGAAGTTATTGTGTCCTTTCCACGTAAACCCTTAACGCGTTTTCTCCCCCGTTTACTAAATATTTCCCGTGTCACACAACAAGTACACCGTGTCACGGGAATGTTTACCGTCTGACGGTGGGGGTTCTCGTGTCACGATATACTTTTTCGTGTTGTGGCATATTTTTTTAGGGTTTTTATCTTTTTAGGGTTCCGTGTGTTCCCTCTGCACTTTTTTTCTATAAATACCCCCTCATTTCTGATGTACGTGGCATCAATGAATTTTCTATTTTTCTCTCTTCTATGCTCTAGCCTAAACACTAGCCTACCCTTCTTCTTTCAAAATTCCTTCTTCAAACACTCCAATGAGTCCGTACATTACTCGTGGTTCTGTCCTTAAGCTAAGGCTTGAAAGGTAAAACTGTTTGAGGGTTTGGCCCCAAATCAACTCTACTTAATTTAATTTAATTTAATTATTGTTTTATTATTATTTCCTTGAAGTTACTAAATCATTTATTATTTTGTAGTTGCAAGAAAACAGAATCAAAGTAAGAATTGTGTTCCTTTTATTTCTATTATTTTTCTAACGATTTTATATTGCTAAAATTATTCTTAAATTGCTTTTAATATTGATGTTATTCTATTATGTTTATTGATCACTATATTGCATGTTTAAAGGGAATATTTAATTAAAAATCATGCCTAATAAGATAATTTGGACAACCGGTTTAGGATCCTTTTTAATCTTATTGTTAAATCAAGTGATAAAAAATATTTTAGAATTATGTGTTACATTAATATTTAACCAATTTATCTTAATAATAGTTTAGAGCAAATTGAAACTCTGTTTGTATGCCTTTGAGATTGCAGGAATGCTTTTCACTATAAGAATCTAGTAGAGGCCAATACGGGCAAATGTGACTCCATGACTCACTTTGTACCATCGTCCCCGATCCTGCTTTCGTGGTTGCGAACCATATGGAGTTAGTAATCACAAGGATTATAAAAGGGGTGCAATCTTCACTAGTCAATCGTTGTCCCTTATTCGTGGTTGCCTTTTATGATCCGTGAACGGTTTACATGTTCCTTAAAAACTTGTTGGCGGCTCCCTACTTTCCTTGTCCTTAATCGTGTCCCTTATCGTATTATGTCAATTTCCACTTCCTATGAGTTCCAAGCATATTCACACATGCTTTTACGTAGGCGCACTTCGAGCGACGCCTACAATACCCCATCCTCAAGTCAATCTTCGAAAACACCTTGGAACCATACAACTCATCAAGCATATCATCAAGTTGGGAAAAAGGGAAGCGATACTTGATGGTGATGTTATTGATGGCCCTACTATCCACACACATCCTCCATGTACCATCCTTTTAAGGAACCAAAAGAGCCGGAACCAAACAAGGGCTAAGGGATTCCCTCACAAATCCTCTTTCAATAAACTCACCAACTTGTCTTTGAAGCTCTCTTGCTTCATCGGGGGTACACCTTTAAGCCGGTCTATTAAGGAGTTGTTATCCGGGAATAAAATCGATTTGATGTTCAATTCCTCTAATAGGTGGAAAACCGGAGGGGGGAGATCATCGGGAAAAACATCAAGGTACTCAAACAATACTTCCTTGACAAGGGGGTGGATTGGGTTTTCTCGCTCACTCTCTTGTGTTTCCCTTAGAAGAAAAATAAATACAAGGTGTCCTTGATTTATCTCCTTTCCCATCTCATTTTCCCCAATGAGAAGGTTCTCTTTGATTGTGTTTCCCGTACCCAATGGTTCTTTGTATTTGATGGTGGGGGACAAGGGGTTGAGTACAATCTTCTTCTTATCCATTATGAATGAATAAGTGTTCTTTTTTCCATCATGCATTACATCTCTATCAAATTACCAAGGTCTACCAAGCAATACAGGACAAGCATCCATAGGCAATACATCACAAAGTACCTCATGCTTATATAGCTTGCTAATTGAGAAAGAAAGAAGAGTTTGTTTCGTTACCTTCACCTCATTGTGATTGTTAAGCCATTGAAGCTTGTAGGGAGTACGATGATTGGTAGTTTCAAGATTGAGCTTGCTCACCAATGTTTTTGAAGCCACATTAGTGCAAGAGCCACTATCAATGATAAGGTTGGAAACTCGATCCTTGATGGTGCAATGAGTTTGGAAGATGTTTTCCCTTTGCTCTTTCGCCAAACACTAGTGGAAAAAATCTCATTCGTAACAGGCTATTTGTAACGGGCAAAGCTATGCCCGTTACATTAAATATATTCGTAACGGACAAAATAGTGTCCGTTACGAATACTTAGTTATTCGTAACGGGCAAAAAGTGTCTGTTACGAATACTTAGTTATTCGTAACGGGCAAAAAATGTCCGTTACGAATACTTAGTTATTCGTAACGGGCAAAATATTTCCCGTTACGAATACTTATTTAGTTGTAACCGTCATCATTTGCCCGTTACGGATATTATATTACAAGTAACGGGCATATTGAGCCCGATACAACTGCTTGAGCGTGGCCCAAATGATAAGAAGAGCCCATTACTTGGCTTTGGCTTTTTATTAGGGTTTACCTAGCCGTCATTCACCTCTTTTCTCTCATTTCACACTGTCACTCTCTCTCCTCTTATCTCCTCTCCTCTTCTCTCCTCCATCAATCTTCCCCATTCAATTGGTGATGAAACAAGGCGAGAAAAATGGCGATATGGGACGAGGAGAGAGAAAAAATGGTGAAATTGGGGGATTTGATGATTTTTAGATCGGAGGGTTTATGGATTTTGCTCTACAGATCTTTGTTTCAAATTGAATTTCGTCGGTCCAAGCAATTGAAGCGTCCCATTGAAGCGCACTTGACGTTCTCCTATTTTTCTGGGTATCATTCTATCAACGACGTCGTTTTAAGGAGTGGCCTGCTTGTTTGAATGAATTCGAGAAGCTTCTTTTGCGCTTAGATACTCCCAGGTTTGTTCTTCTTCTTATCATTTTGTTTTTAAATTTTCAGGAATTTATCAATCTATTTCTATTTTTTTAGATATTAATTCTGGGAAATTTATCAATTTATTTTCAAAATGTTTTGTTTGATGATCATTTTTATTGTTATACAAATTTTAGACTTTTTTGGTTGCTTCTTCTTTAAGATTTTCGGCTATTTTCCAGAAGCTCTCCATCTTTTAAAATTCTCCCAGAAAAAAAAAAAGCGACCGGCCACCGACTTTTCCCGTTCACACCTTCAAAAAATTTTGAATTTCAAAGCTGTTATCAAAAAATAAATAAAATTAATTGTTAATTTTTTAATTTTCTGATAATCTAACCCTTAATGTGATTTTTTTCTACAGAGTTGCAATTGACAATGCTGTTTGTCCTAATTCCACCCTTGTTAAGGTAATTATAATTAACCTTCTGTAATTAAAATATTTTCTGGGTTTTTATTTAGTTAATTATTTGATAATAATTAATTTGATTTAATTTAATTTTTGGTAGGTTGATAGTGCTAGAAAACATGGGATTCTATTAGAAGCTGTTCAAGTGATCACAGATCTTAATCTTTCTATTAAGAAAGCTTATATTTCTTCCGATGGCAGATGGTTCATGGATGGTGAGTAATTAAATTTATTTTTTGAGGATTTTAAGATACCCATTTTCATTAATTATTGTAATTAAAATTTTAACCCTATTTTTAATTTTGTGTTCTGCAGTTTTCCATGTAACTGATCTTAACGGAAACAAATCAAGACAGTATACAATTCTACAAGATTTTTCAAGTTCATAGTCTACTATATGGAATATAAAACTTGTTTAAATTTTCATGTTGTATTACGGAGTATTATTTATTTAGTAGCTTTTGACTCATGTTGAGAGTTGTTGTAAAGTCAATTTGGACATTTGTGAAAGTTGTATATTTGATTTTATAATTAATTCAATTTTACATTTATTATTATTATTGATAATAGTAATTAAAATTTGGCATCATAGCAACTTATCAGGATAGCAGACTAGCAGGTATCACCTGCTGCATTTTTTTTTTTAATTTGGGTTCAATTGTTTTCGTAACGGGCATTTTGACAGCCGGTTACGAATAACCCGTTATTTGTAACGGGCGGTCAAACTGCCCGTTATGAATAACATAGCCTATCCGTAACGGCAGCATACTTAACGCCCGTTGCCCGTTACGGATAGGCTATTTTTGCCCGTTACGGATAGCTATTTTTCCACTAGTGAAAGGAGTAGAAATGGAGTGAAGTGCCCTCCTCACAACAAGGATTTGACCCTCATCGGCTTCAACTTGAATCTCATCCTCTTCATCATATATAGGGTCTCTGAAATCCCTCTTCTCATCTTCGTAATAATCATCATCCATTTCACGAATCATCGTAGCTCTACTATTTGAACACTCATTAGCAAAATGTCCATAACCCCTACACTTGTAGCAAGTCTTCCGATTGCTCATCTTATTATGATCATCTTTGCTAGAAGAGAGCATGGGAGCCTTGCCTTTGTCATCCTTGGCAATGGTCTTGCTTGTCTCACCCTTTGGAGCAAAATAACTCTTGAAGGTAGGCTTAGTATACCCACTAGCACTACTCACCTTGTCATACTTCTCAAACTTCAAAGTTTTTTGCACCACCTGAACAAAACTTCCATGGGCATGCACATCAACCTTTCCCACAAGCTTTCTTTCAAGACCACCAATATACCTAGCAATCTTATGCTCCGGTGCTTCTTCAATTCCACTCATGATAGAAAGTTTCTCAAACTACCTAGTATACTTCTCTACCGATATAGTTCCTTGCTTAAGAGAGTTCAATTTAAGATAAGCATCTTGCAAATAATCTTTAGGCACAAAGTCCTTGTTCATATGTTTCTTCAATTTCTCCCAAGAATTGATTTTTGATTTTCCATCTTTCTTCCTACGATTCTTTAAGTTCTCATACCATAAAAAAGCATGTTTTTTGAGTTTAGGGATCGCAAATTTGAAACGTTTTTCATCATTATAACCCTTATATTCAAACACATTCTCCATACTCCTAACCCAATCCAGAAATTCATTAGGATCAAGATTACCTTCAAAGTCTGGAAATTCCAACTTGATGTCTCTGTCACGGTTGTCCTCATGGTCTCGTTGGCAGTATTCCCTTCTCCGGCGAGGAGAGTGATAGTCATCTTCTTCACTAGGGATCCTTCTCCTTCTAGGACTCCTTCTATTCTCCAAGACCTCAAGAAGTCTATCAATTCTTTTCTACATCATCCAATCTAGAGTTTTCATTGTAACCTTCATCATCTTCATAATAGTATCTATCACCCATGTTTCAAGATAGAAAGCTTGTATTTTAAGAGAAATTTAAATTTTTTGTGGGAAAAGATGAGATCTTTTGAGAGGGGGAAAGAGAAATTAAAAAAGGTAGGATCTTTCTAGGATAATAACCTAGGCTCTGATACCAAATGATATGAAATAACCAAGAAAACTTAAGAAAAAGGGAGGAGAAATAAAGTAACAACAAGTTCAATCAACAAATAAGGATAAACCTATCTCAAAATCACAAAGATAAATGAAATAGGGACCCTGCTGTGCGTGTGCATGCGCACAGACCCTGCTGTGCGTGTGCACGAGCCTGCTTCGATCCCCTTTATTCGATTTATTATAAATACCCTTGACTTTTCCTTTTTCTACGGATGACGATTTTATATGTACTTGAGACTTATTTCAAAAATTAGTAGAGAGAGAAACTTGAGATTACCTATTTTATACTTCAATTTCATCTTTGAGCTTAGATTTCATCTTCAATCAATGAAAATTTGTGAGAATTTCTTTCCTTTGAATTTACTTTTGCTTGGTATTTCCTTTAATTCTTGAATGTTTGATTTGATTGTTAATCTTTGGTTTGAGAATTTGTCGAATGTTTGATTTTCTCTTTGATTAAGCTTGAAATGATGATGTTTGTGATTCGATTTTCTTTATTTTTCAATTCCACCATGATTTGTGAGTAGATTAGTAGCTAGGGAGAAGTGGAAGCATGCTTGATTGATGATTATTGCTAGTTTAAGATTCTTGGTTGATTGAATTGCTGCAATTGAATTGGTGGACATAATTGTGCATGTGATTAATGATTAGGAGTGATTAACCTACATGATTAATTTAGATTGCATAGTGAATTTCAATGACATGAACCCGACCTTGATTTGAGAATTGCTTTAATTGGTTGAATTTGATTGTGATTTTCCTTGTTATCATTCTCAGTGAACCCTAGCTTGGATTGTAGGAGATATCTTTTGGATTTTATTAATTGCAACTATTGTTTGTCCTTTGGAATGTTTGAATCAATCGAGTTAACAATCGATTAGCAAGATCATTGAGCTTGCATGTGGAACCTATATCCCTAGTGTTTAGCATATTGATTTTCTTTGATTTGTTTAGCTATTTGATACCTTAGTTATAATTCAAACACATCTTACAATCTTTGAAATAGCTAAACCCTAGGGTATAACTTTCTCCTACTCATTCCTTAGGGTTTAACCCTTGACATACCTTTATACTCATATTAGGTTTGTTACGTGATTATAAATATTTTTGGCTCTAGGGGAGATTAGAAAACGACCTACATTTTCCCTACGTCAAAATGGCGTCGTTGCCAGCGGATGATATTAGTGATTTGTTATAGCTGTTGAGTCTACTAAATTTTAATTGGATAATACAAAAAGGCTTTTCTATTTTTGGCTACATTTGTCGCCGTGATACTAATTGTTTCTTTTGAGATTGTTTGCGTAGAGCACGTGGTCGTTCACTAGTGCCAGTTGATCCGGAAATTGAGAGGACAATTGCAAAGATAAGAGTTGCTAGACGTTCTTTATGTTCTAGCCCTTCAAGTGAAGAAGAACCACAACAAGAAGACAAAGCAAGGATATGAGAAACTCTAAGGGTGGCATTGAAGGAATTGGGGATTCCGGATGTATATAGGTTTGAAAGGGGGATTGCTCCACCTACAACACTGGCAAATGACTTTGAAATAAAGACGACAATGATCACTTTGATAGAAAAGCAACAATTAAGTGGGGCCAAACATGAAAGCCTGATAAAAAATCTCAAAGAGTTCTAAAAGTGTTGCAACACTATCAAAGTGAATGGAATTTTCCAAGAATTTATTCGCCTCAAGCTTTTTCCCTTTTCTCTTATAGGGCATGCCTTGGAATGGCTAGACAAGGAGGGCAAACCCAATTCTCTAAGGACATGGGACGAAGTGACCAAGGAATTTCTATCCCGTTGAAATCTACAAAAGAACACGGTGGAGGCTAGAGCTTTGATTCTTGGTTTCAAGCAAAAGTCTAGTGAAAGCTTCTATGAAGCATGGAAAAGGTATAAGGACAAAGAGAATGTCCTCACCACGGGATTCCTTCTTTACAAAATTATTCAAATCTGCTATGGTGGCCTAAGTCCTCAAGGAAATTCATGACTTGATGGAGGAGCCTGAGGTCCCATCACGAATAAAATAAAGTAGGAAGTGGTAGACATAATTGAAAATGTAGTGAGGTACTATAGAGATTGGCAAGATGGTGAAAGGGAGTCAACTAGCAAGAGTAGAGATTCGGTGTATTCGGTAGATCATCTTAATACCATAAACAACTTGTCCTCACAAATGACAAACTTGGGGAAGGAAATGTCTGCTATCAAGGCAAAGTTGGATGTGTTACCTCCCAAGTTTTGAATCTTCCCTCCCAATCTAAAGGGAGAGGTATGTCTTCTAATTCTCAACCTTCTCCCCCTTCTAGTAACATGCCTAGTTGTTGCTTGTTTTTGTGATGTTTGTGGATTGTATGATCTTGATGCTTTTAATTTCCCTCATGCATGTATGGATGTTTGTGATGATCAAGACAGAAATGTGAATGAGCATGTGAATTATGTGTCAAACAATAATGATTCTAGGTCTAAAAATCAAAGAGGTTAATGGAATAGTTACAACAACCATGGAAATTTTGACAACTATAACCAAGGTGGTGGTAATAGGAACCTAGGGAACTAAAATTTTCAAGGTAACTATAACAACCAAGGTTATAGTAGCAAAAATTAAAACCAAAATTATGGTAATCATAACAAAGGTTATGGTCAAAATCAAAGTAAAGGTAATTGGAACAATCAAAATAGGGGAAATTTTAAAATAAATGCTTGTTTTGGGTGTTTTTTGGTATTCCTTGGATACTGGTCACACCTGCTGGCAATGAGACTGGGACACCTACAAAAATAACGAATATTCCTTTACCGGAATATTCGCCTCCAATGATCAAAATAGAGATTTGAAACGGAAAAGGCTAGAGAGAGAAAGTAGAGAGAAGTTAAAGCTATTTATTGCTCTTGCTTGTAATGTCGTAATCCACCCCTCCCATCATAAATGATTAGGGTATTTATAGGGGTGGGAGTTTGTGCCCCTTTAGGGTTTGTACCCTTAAATTCAGTGACGTCATTGGCTACGCAATCACACGTTGCCATGTGTAATATGGGGGCACCGTTTTGCGGCTTTCATGAATATCTCTCAAGATTTGGGCCATGACGTAACAAGGCCTTTTTAATGCTGAATTCAAGGGTTTTGTATGCCTTAAACTCGTGGCATCTTCCCATAGTGACATGTGTCACCCTTTGATTGGGCCACGTGTCGCTACAAGATTAGTCCATGTACATGGGGTAATTTCACCCTGAACATTTGCCACTCAGAGGGGGGTGGCTCGTACAATAACGGTCGCCTCTTCTGATCTTTACTTACCCTGATTCGTACGAATATATATGGATTTGGCAGACTACTGAGGTACTTGGTTCTGTCCGTCCCATTAGTAGTTGGTCGTATTTGGCTGACATACTACTTTCGTGCGCCTAAGAATTCCTAGCGGACGCCTATCTTTGAGAAAAAAGCGGACAGGGTAAGCCGTCTCGAGTTTCAGGGAAAAGCGGACGTCTATCTATTGAGATGGAAGTTTGGTTCCGTCTATTTTGCCCGTCATTTTGGACGCGCCGTTATTCGACCGTCTCTTTTTTCGTTCATTCTAACAGCGTTGTCCTTTTGCCCCCTCAAATTCTAGGTTAATTTTTCAAATTATAACTGTTCAGCATCTTTAGGCGGGAAAGGTGAATTTACCATCCTGCCCCCATAAATTTTGCCTATATATATAAGGGTTTTGACCTCATTTTCACACTTTGGAACTTTGTGTTTTTTAGAGAGAGGTCAGAACTTTTAGAGAGAGAAAGTGCTATTTTCTTTGAATCTTCAAGAGCTCCGCCGTGCATTTGAATTTTCCGGGCGCATTTTTTAGTTTTCCAGTCTACCCTCAAGACTTTTCATGTTTTCTACACGTACAGAGGTAGGCCGCCTATTTTCTTTCACTTCTTTAATTATATTATTTTTTACTTTTCATTATTTAATCTGGCTCAACACTCGGCTTTGTTCGTTTCTCCTCATGAGGCCGACCGTTCGCTTGGGACTGAGGAGTCTAGAATGAATGTGGACGAGTCATCTCCTTCATGGAGTGGGTCCATTTCTAGTGTGTACCAACTCACCTTCACCTATTCTTCTCTGTCTCTGCAGTCGAACATGGCAAGAATAATGCAGACGCATGATCGTCGTGTGGCAAGAAACCCAGACGGTAGTCTGGTGAATCATAAGACTCCATATGACCCAAATCATACTGACTTAGAAACTCCTTCGACTACTCCTACGACCGCTTCCACGGGTACTCATTGCTCGGCCGTGGAAGTAAATTCATCTTTTGAGGAGCGCTAACGTGCACCGGGCGTCTCTTCTGCAACTGGGGTGTCCGGGGCGACCCCTAAGCCTAGTTCCTCACAACGAGCGTACTCGGCCAAACAATCGGTCGGGTTGCGATCTCGTGAGAGACCTCCTTCTTCTTTTAGGGCGGCCGTTACTGGGCCGTCCTCATCAGCTCCATTACCACTCCATCTTCAACATAGCAGGTTGGACAAGCTAAGAGTTGGGATTTCTATCAACGAACCGTCCGACCTGCCCCCTCGCAGTGGCCCTTCTTCAGTAACCAAGGCGGTCGCTACTAAAGACAAGGGTAAAAGTCCCTTAGTTTCAGAAGAGTCTCCTTTAGCTTGTGGCGGCCATGTCTGTAGAAGCCGAAGCTCGGCCGAGGCAGTTAACTTGGACAGAGTGCTGTCCTTTGAATTTGATACTGCCCCTCACCAACAGAATGAGGAGGTTTAAGAAGAGGTTGAGGCCGAAGGCGAAATGGCCAAAGGAGAGGCGACTGCCAATGTTGTGGTCGCCAATATAGAAAACTTCAAAAATCCGTACGCCTGTACAGTGGGTAGCACATCCTTTGGATACCTTAATAACGAATTCGAAGAGTATAAGGAGTTCCTCCATTTTGGTGAGGGCTTTGAATTGTCGGCGCCACGAAAATCTCACTCCGTGCCCGCGTGGGAGGATGAGCGGCCACGACGCAAAGCCTTCTGCTTCTATAGGGCTGCCTTTGATGTTGGGCTCCGTTTCCCCTTTCACCTTTTCGTCCTCACTGTTCTAGATGAATACAACATATCCCTCTTCCAGGTGATGCCAAACAGCTGGCTGAACGTGTTCGGGTACTTGGTGATGTGCATACGCAAGGGCTTCAAGCCGGACTTTCCGGTTTTTTACGAGATGCACTCCATGACCAAGCTGGAGAAGCATACGGACGGCTGGTTCATCCTTAGTACCAACAAAGACTATATAATGGTGGTCTACCGTGTCCCCAAGTGGCGAGACTGGAAGAATTGGGTTTTACCGCATAAAGATTAAAGATGTGGAGTTCAACCTTAGGATGAACAGATTTAATGCCAAGCCAATCTAGCTTGGCCGCGAGGTCCATATGTCGTATAAGCCACCCGTCCACCCCAGCCAAGCGTACCAACTTGAATAGTTTAAAGTCAAGAAGGTGAACAAGGATGTTTAGATGGTGGTCATCCCTAAGAACTAGGTCTCTTTGGCCAGTTTGTTTAGGGATCCAACATTTATGTCGGCATGCGGCCTCTACAAGAACTTGCCCCAAGGTGGGATGTCTTGGTTTCTCTTGTACGCTTATTGTTTTGTTTGAAAATTTTTCTATCTCTTTTTCCCTTTTCTATTTTGTAGCGGAGGCGTACCCTATGTTGGATCCTGGACAGAGTGGGGAGGGTTACATGTCCAAAATTGACTTGGCCCGTTACAAGGCTCATCAAAGGATGTACGAGCAAACCAAGGAGGTATAAAACCTTTCAAAGTCTAGAGTTCGTGTTGATAGGTTGGAAGGAGGCTTCTTCCTGAGCCTACACAGACGCTGCTTCGAATATGTATATGTGTATTTTTATTTATTTAGTTTTTTTTTTGTCCGAGATGGTATGATGGGAGCTGGATCCTAGCTGTATCTACACGGACGTTGACAAAGTTTTATTTGTGTTTAACTTTTGCTTGCTCTTCACAGTTGTCAACTCCAACCCTAAGGGCCAAAGGAAAGCAACCGTCCTCGGCTGCAAACAATGACAAGGACGCGAAGGCGTCCAAGCAAAGGAAGACGCTCCCAACTAAGACCACTTCCACCACCGCGGTAGAGACTACGTCGCGGACTGCTTCTTTGAAGTCCAAAGGAGAGCAACCTCGGTTAGGTGATAGCGGGGTCTTTAAGTCCATGGATCCGGCCACCACGCCGATCCATGATGAGTCCAAGAAATCGAATGATAGGGGTAAGTCAACCCCGGTAAAACTGACCGGGCCCGAAGTGACTCCGCCCATCCAAAGAGTCCAAAAATCTGATTGGCTTGAGGCCTCTAAGACGACCGGTGACCAAACCGGCCTCACAGATGAGGAGGGTGACGAACCTGTACCGCCTCCTCCATTCACCTTTAAACCTCTTTCTCATACAAGCTTCTCAAACGGCCAGCTTAAACCGCTTTGCACACCCTTTCTTTTTAAGTTTGCTTACTCAAGCTAAACTCTTTGTGCCCATGTGCAGATATTAAGGAGGAGCTGAATATGAAGTTGCCCGACCTTTCTCTTACTAGGTGGACAGGATGGCCATGAGGGAAGCCATGGAAAAGGCCGTCCTTTCTTAGCAGCGAGACAGGCTGCGGGGGATTCATGAGGGCTTCCTCGGCCCAATGATTAACTGCAGCGCTGAGGTAGCTTTCCCAACTTTCATACTTAGGAAATTTTTTCATTCTTATTTTGCTACCTTTTTTTGTCTTGTACGCAGCTCTTTTGGCAGCTGACCGACTTCCTTGAGCGGAAGGATAAAGAAAACGAGAAGCTGAAGCGAGCCTGGGATAAGGTCCAATAGGCCCAGGACGCCGTTACTGGGGAGGTTGTCGTCCAGCTCCGATACTTTGATACCAAGATCAACGCGCTGTCCGACAAGGTAACGTGGAAAGCTGAAGATCTGGTCAAGCTGGGCAAGGCTCTCAAAGAAGAGACCTTAGCTAGGGATACCATGAGACAGGAGAGGGATCAGGCTGTCCTGGACAGCCAGCGCTAGAAAGAAGGGTTCGAGGCCTCTAAGAAGCTTAAAATAAATGTGGCCTTAGCCTAAAAGAATCCGAAAGAGGCCTTGGATGAGGCGGACGCTTTACGGGCCGAGGTGGAGACTTTAAAGAAGTCCGTTGAGGACTTAACTCAACAGTTGAAAACATCTCGGTCCCCTAGTGCAGAAGAGGTCGTCCGCATCGAGCAGAATGTTGAGGATAGGTTGAAGAGCCACTTCTTCGAGTCATTCGAGCTCATGGTGGATGAAGGTGAGGCCGCCTACTATCAGGAGCGCTTCACCAAACGCCTCAACTTTGTCTGCTTCAGGGAAGAGGCTAAGAAGGCCGTCCAGCCTTCTCCCGAGCTAGATGTTACACCAGCTACCTCAGAATATGAGGAAAAAAAGGAGGGGGGACAGAGCTGAGGGAGAAGAGGAAAGGAAAGAAGAGCCCGCTGATTACATCCCTTCTTGCCTCCGAGGAGCCCGTCCAAGGCCAAGACCCAGCTAACTAGAGCCTATGTCGTCCCTTGATTTCATCTTTTTATTTTTCTGCTTTTGTTGAACAATTCTTCTTTTTATTAAGTGCTGCCTTTTTTGAGCGGTTTTTTGTAAGATATTTTGCCGCCCTTTAAGCAGTTTTAATTAATGCGAGTTCTGCCGCCTTGCGAGCGATTTTCGTTTTCATCTATTTAGTGCGTAGCCAATTTTACGTATTTTTACATGTTTTGCGATTTCTTACAATTGAGGGGTATGCCCCTTTATTCGGCGTTCGCCTAGTCCATATTCTAAATGGTTTGACAGACTTGGTAGTTTTTATACCTCAAAGGTATCATTGCTACCAATTTAATCAAATCATAATAATGATTTCCCTATGACTAGGTGTAACGCCGAATAAACTACTATTGCGGCCGTAGTATTGGCCTTATGTGAGCCGTCCATTGATTATATCGCTTGGACATACTCAGGAAATTTCAAGTAATATCTTAACTTTAAAATTTTTAAGTTTGGCTGGACTTTTTGCCTAGGTATGCCCTCGTTCCCTTTTATGAAGGTAAATTTCCTTGATGAATTTAAGGTACTATATACATCTAAAAATGTCTCCCCAAAACCAAACCTGATGATGAATAACCTTTCACCGTCACCTTTGGTCGGGTTCAGTATTTAATCCTGAGAGTGCTTAAAAAAGCATATATAATTAAATTTAATTTTTGAATAAACCATGGATCAGTCTTGATGTTTAGTCAAAGCATAGTTTTTTATTTCAGCCAAAACCCATTCGATTTCATTGTTTTATTATTTATTTTAGCCTAGAACTTTTATTTATTTTATTTTAGCCCAAATAATAATAATAAATAAGAAATAACTAGAAATTATCAATCGACACTTAAAATGCTGAGCAAAATTAGGCTTAAAAAATGAATTTAGACGGAAAAAACGGACCAGGACTCCCGCGTCACGACATATGTTTACCGTGTCACGGGAAACTATCCCGTCTGACTGTGAGATTCCTCGTGAAACAGGGCACCTGCTCACTAAATATTTAGGGGAAGGTAAATTCCCCGTGTCCTTTAGGGGAAGGTAAATTCCCTGTCTACAGTACCGTAAATTCCCCGTGTAAATTACCCGTGGACTTTTTTCCTAGTGTAGGGAATATTTCAAGCATTATCCCTAGCTTGAACCCCACTGTGATCAAAAGGAAAGAAGATAGAGAAAAAGAGTCCCCAACAAGTTTTAGGAACTTGAAAACAGTTCACCAGGTGAAGGTTACACCCCTTAACGATCCAGGAGATCGTCAACTCAAAAAGGCCTGGAACCATGACTGGTGGTTCGAGGATGAATGTACAAATCAAACCTAAAACAGATTGAACTTGCCCTAATAATAGGCCTCTACTTTATTCTGATCATATTCATGTTCGTTTTCTAACTAACATGCAATCAATAGGTTTAACCCTAAACCTGTTTATCTATGTTGGTTGAATTTAATGCAAAAATAAAACTATTATTGGCGATCACTTGAATTATAATAAAAATAACCCTAAACAAGATTATTAATTATCTTATTACACATGATTACAAGTACCAATTCCCTTTAAACATGCATAAAAGGCATGATCAAGCAATACCAATAAATATTATCAAGCAACATAATAATAATCACAATAATTATAACAACAAATATAATAACAATAATAATCATAAAAAGAAACATGTTCATGTTAAAGCATAATAATAGCAAGATCCTAGACCTGATACTAACAAGATTAATAACTAACCATAGCATGCCACTAAACAATAAAAATCAAAGCTTTAACCCTAACATGATACTAACATGCTATTAGGAAAGAATAAGAAGCATCACAGGAATCACAATTGTCTTATTTGATATTAGAAATTATAGTTATTACCTTAAACATGATACAAGGAAGATCAAAACGCCATAACATGACACTAGGAATCATAATAACAACCTAGACATGATTCTATATCATAATAACAATGCAAACAATTAAAGCACTAGGAATCACGTCTAGGGCGAAGGCCACTTCAAACTTGGCTAGGTGTGTCTAGTGCTAATGTATGAATAATTGTATTTGTAAAAGGCTAGGCTAGAAAGAGGGAGAGAGAATCAAGAAATTCTTGATGAGAGTTGATCAGAAGAAAGAATTAGAAAGAATAATAATTGATGATATTTGATGAGAAGAATTGATGGAAATTGATGATTGAAAACGGCGGTTTTAAGAGGCTATTTATAGAGAAATTAGTCGGATGGATAAAAAAACCAATCAGAGTTTCAATGAGAATAAAACTCGATTAGCACCAGACGCTGGTCATTAGCGCCAGGCACTGAAGGTTAGCGCCTGGCGCTAATAGTCAGTTTCACACGTTTTTTATTTTTATTATATCTTTTGTTTCGGAAGTCCGAATAAAGCATATAATATGTTTTTGGAAATATCTTGAAGTCTACTTTCCATCCTAATTAGAATCAGATTAAAATCTTTTGTAGATAAAAAGATATGGCCGAAATGGTGGAAGGGTGTCAGTTTTGGATAGAGTTTTGTATCTCATTCATATCTTTTTCGTTATAGCTCGGATTTAATTTTATAATATATCATTAGAAATATAATTTGAATATATATCCAACCATATAAAATTTGGATAAATATTATGAGGCACGAAAAAAAAATCTGACTGTCTTTGAACATCTATAAATTTGAATAAAATTAGGATTTAATAAAAAGGAAAGTTTTAAAAAAGGAAAGTTTTTATTTAACTCAAATTCTTTAATCTTATCTTTTCAAAAAGGATAATTAAGATATTTTAGAAACTTATAGAAGGTTCTAGTTAATCCTAATTATTTTAGAAATAGGATTAAACCTTCGGACCCTCCACATGATCATTAGGTCGTAGCTAAAATCCGGTTTGAGCCCAGTTTAGTATTTTGGCCATCACATCCTCATTTTTCATCAGAATTAGGCTTATAATATATCGTTGGAAAGGTATTTTCAAACCCCATCCAACTACACTATTATTGGTCCCTTATTATAGACAAAACTAAACTGTAATGTACATTTTTCATAAATAAGGTAAGAAAAGAAATATTTTCAAAAACAAAAAGAAGAGATATTTTAATAAAAACATCCTAATCACTAGAATTTTCACACTATTGCTTTGTTCGATAATCAAATCACATGAAAGGTATTCATCACTGGGTTTGGTTTTGTGGAGACACATTTGGGAGTCTACAGAAGCCCCCAGTTAGACTGAATTTAGAGAAACGCAAGTTTTGAAAACAAAAGTCAAAGTATCGATAGGGAAGGAGAATAACTCAAAACGTTCTGCGATCCTAAATCACTCTTGTAATGCCGATACCTACAAACTAGCGTTAATTAAACAGATAAGAGAGTTAAGAAACGCGTATCTTGCACCGTCGAGCACACGTCTCTAAAGGTAACCGATTTGTTGTGATGATCTTCCGTAAGCTAGAGAATACCGCCTGTAGACTGATACGCCTACAACTGCCTCCAATTTCCGCTGTGATAGTCTTCGAAAAGATCACTGCTTGTTGATCCTTAATGCTGCTATGCTAGTACGTCGGCGCTTTGCTGCTTATGAACTAGTATGTCGGTGCTTTTGCAGTGATGAAATCCTCTTTTCTTTGGGAATAGTTGCCAACACAACTCTTGTATGATGTATGACGATCCGATTTCGGGAAATTTGTCAATGCTACGTAACAATCCATCCCTGGAAATGTTACCACGATGAAGCGACAATCCGTATCTCGGAAAATTTGCCAAAATCTATATTTGGGAAAAGTTGTCAATGCTTCATAACAATCTGTCATAAGAACTTTGCTACGATCGACAATCCACATCTTGGAATATAACTCTTGAAAGCAATCCACCTTGGAAATTTGCCAGTGCTATGCGACAATCCTTTTAGGAAAATATTGCCACAATTGACAATCTGTGTCTTGGAACATTTGCAAAAAAAGAGTCGACCGACAATCCACTTCGGGAAAATTTGCCACTTACTGAAATGAATGACAATCCATGTTGAAGAACCTTTGCCAAAATTTTGCGATAGGGAACTTGGTGTATGACAATCAAATCTCGGAAAACTTGCCAATGAGTCGAGGAATGTATGACAATCCGAACTTGGAAAAACTTGCCAAACAAAGAAGGAGCACGATAATCCAGTTTGGGAAAAATTGTCGTTTGAAGAAGATGCGTGATAATCCATATTTGTAAATATTGTCAGTTAAGGATGACAATCCAATCTTGGAAAAATTGTCGTTGAATAAGATGTGTGACAATCAATATTTTGGAAATATTGTCAGTTGAAAAAGATGCACGACAATCCATATTTTGCAAATATTGTCGTTTAAGAAGAATGCTCGACAATCCGTATTTGGAAATATTGTCGTTTAAGTGCTTGCTTTTAAATCGATACGTTGGTGCTAGTTATGAGCCAGTGTTTTAGGCGCTTAAGCTAAGTGAGACTATTTTTTTTGTCAGGTCAATCACTTACTACGATTATAATCGAGCCGACTATTAATCATGTCAATTTGCTTATAGGGGCTAACTGGTGTGCCAAGGAACCCGAAATTGTTGTATGAGGTTGAAATAACCATTCTGAGAGGTTTCAAGTTCTGTCGCTGCTGAAATATTGCTGGCGCCAAGAATTGGCTCTGTCGCCAGACGCTGGGATCTAGCGCCAGACGCTGAACTTTGTCGCCAGACGACAGATGTTGTCACCAGGCGACAGCCTTGTCGTATGGCGTTGGAGTCGGGTCTTCCCTATTCTACTCTTGCTGCCGTTGTTGCTTGGTTTTGCTCCAAACTTTGAGCTTGGTCGTTTCCTTTCAACCAAATCCGCTCAAATCTTTTGTAAATTAAATCTCTTTATCTCTATTTTATTGATCCATGTAACTCCTCTTATCTTAGAGGAATCTCCAATATCATATTTGCGGTTTTTTCCGAAAAAAAATCTGGGAATCTCCTCTCTTGCTGGGATGCACCTGCATTTATATCTTTGACCATAGGACTTTGCTTATCTTTCTTTAGGGTTGAACTAAGACTTAGTGTTGCTTGACTCATTGACTTGACATGACTCAAGGTATAAACTTGACTCATTATGACACGCTTTATGTGACTCGTGTGTGCATAGTGTTGACTCAATGTGATAACACGACATGACTCAATGTGTATATGACTCGTGTGTGCATCGTAATATGATCGTGGGACTCGAAAATGCAAAAAAGCAAAAAATTTCCGTATTTTTGTGGAGGATACCGACTTACATGACTCAATGTGTACATGACTCGTGTGTGCATCGTAACGTGATCGTGGGACTCGAAAATGCAAAAAAAGCAAAAAAATTTCGTCATTTTTGTGGAGGGTACCCCGAAAAAGAAAGACACGAAAAAGAATCGAAGTGAAGGTTTTTGAAGAGGCATGTTGAATGAGCTTAATCCGTTAACATTCTCCATCACAATACAAGGATTGTAACATCTTAGACTATCCTAGTTGACTCGATAATGAAAGTATTTAGGTAACTTAGGCGCGGAGGCTAAGTAATTCATACTTTGTGATGCAATAATGATTGATAAGTGATTTCGACATGACAAGTCATGCTTCAGCATTATGTTAAGATTTCATGACAAAGGGTTCCTAAGGGAAAGTATATTTGGTCATGTATATGGTGTGTGTGATAGTGACACTAAAGCTAGGACGCAAGGGCTAAGTGTGTGGGAAAATATTATTTCAAGAAGAGTCAAATGATGGTGACTCTTTAGGCTAGGTAAGTTAATGATGTAAGGATCAAGCCCCCAAGTCTAGCTCTAAGTAGATAGGAATGATCATTGCAGATCCCTTGATATTATCATGGTGTGAGTGTGTGAATTTGAATATGAATTCATGTTTATTACGGCCGCACCTCGATATGAGGTTGCCTACGTATCCGTTAGGAATCAGGCCGAACGTATCTCTAGCCGAACCTCGCACAACAAGTGTGTATACCTCAAAAAGGTCTTTTGAAGGGTTGTAACGTGGTAAGGCTAAAGGTTTGAAGAAGAAGGGGATAAAGGCTCAAGACCCTAGATAAGCCCCCAAGGTGTGCAACCTTGCTTTTGAATCTTTGTATTTTTATGCTTGAGGTTTAGCTCTCTTTTTTTTTTTTTTTTTTTTTTTTGCTTTATTTATTTTTGCTCTCTTCTTTTTTTGCTTTTGCATTTTTTTTTTTATAAGAGTGGGCAATTTCGATCATGCGGTCTATCACTCACTTGGCATTCATGTATCTCAAGCACGGTACCGAGCACTCAATAAGAGACGCAATCTGAGACGTGTTCATATCGAAGACATTTTCATATCAAAGACATTTGGAACACTTGCCCTTTTGTACACTTTTGTTTATTGCTTATATTTGCTATTTTAATCTTTTGAATCACTCAAGCTTTTTATGAAATTGAAAATTGCATAAGTTGCGCACCATCCCATCCCAAAGTTTGGTAGATTTAGGTGGAAAAATGAAAGGTCTATCATTAGACAAGGCTCAAAGTGGTTTATGAAGAAAGGATTGTAAATTGGAAGGGTGAAAGGCAATATGATGTGGCTACAAGGGGTGCCTCAAATCATTGGTATACCTTGTGCTTAATTCGACAATGATTTTTTTTATTATTATTTTTTTTTCTTTTTTTTTATATGTAATGTTATGAAATGATCATATGCAAAGAAATAAATGCTCTTTTTGTTAAAAGGGGAAAGAAAGAATCTACAAAATTAATCTAATGGAAAAGAAAGGTGCTTATGCTAGACTTATTCAGGAAAGGAAAAAAAAAAGAAAAAGAAAAGGAAAAAATAGGTCATGAAATCTTGTCGATTAAGCTCGCCTCTTGTCTTGTGTTGTTTGCTTCATCATCACCCAATCTTCTCGCTAACTAGAGGCAATGGGATCTTGTTTCCTTCTATGAGATCTTGAATGAAATTTTGAAACTTGTAGCATTCATTATTGGTATGACCGTTTCCTCGATGGGATTCCATCTCGAAGATTGATTTTCTTGTGTTTGATCCTCGGTAGGGCCAATAGGTTTGATTAATCCTCGATCGTAGAGACGGTCGAAAGCAGCATCGTAGGTCATTCCAATGGGTATGATTTGTCTCCTAGGTTTCTTTTTATATCCTTGATTGTCCCTGGCTAAGACACCGTTATGGTCAAACTAACTAACATTATTACTAGAGTGGGCGTTTTCACAAGAAGAAGGATTGTCGTTCTTCTTTCCTTTCCAGCCACCGTGGTTATTATTGTTAGTAGCTTTTTGCTTTACGAGGTCATCTTTGATTTCAATTCCGATGTCATAAACGGCTTTTAAAGTATTCAAATTATGTTGATACTTTAAATGCTTTGAATACTTCTCAGTGGGCACCTCAACCATCTTAGCGGAGGTTTCCCTCCACTTATTGAAGAAAGAAGTAGAGCCTTCATTCTCTTTTTGTCTTAGCATCTCGAGTTGTCTATAATCGATTTTAACTTGAATATTACACTTATATCCATTAATGAAAGCGTTTACAATAGCATCCCAATTAGAGGTTTTTTCTTTATCAAGAGAAAAGAACCATTGTTGACAAATTATTTCAAGTGATAAAGAAAACAAGGAATGAAAGACTTTCTTATCAATTCCCTTAATGTTCATTATAGTTTCAAAGGCTCTTAAGTGAAGATAAGGATTCCCTGTTGCCTTAAATATAGGGATGTCAGTGGTATTGAACTTATGCAGAAGAAGTTCCTTGTTCAGCGAGACCCCTTGTGAACTAATGCCTTGGAATTTGTAGTCACTAGATAGCTTGCTCAAGCTCTCTTGCATGAGCTCCATTTTTTGTTGCTTCAAAGGGTCATTGATTTTGAGGGTTAAAGCCTTCAACACCTCAGCCACACCAGTCAATTGATTCCTAAGTTTGTTGACTTCTTCTTGAGTTGCCATTATATTCTTAGCTTTCCTCTTTTCCGACTCGCCGGTTTATCAAAAAGTAGAACTTGAACAAATATGTTTTCCTTGATTAATCGCCCTTCTTTCTTGACCAAGTACTATGGAAACGCAAATTAGGTGTATTCATTGTTAATTATTTGACTCCACTCTATTCAACATGCACAGATGGAAGAAGGCAAGAAGAAGGAAGGTTGTGATATGAAGGGATCATGTAGAAAATGGAAAGGTAATGTGGGTGGAGAGATGTGAAAAAAATAGGAATAGAATGTACCCCCAACTCAAATGACGGAAAAAAACCGACTCATGCATGAACCTAAGACTTGGTCATGGTGACATATTCTCAAAGTGTGTGCTAAGACTAGTGAGTGTAGGTAACATGTTAAGACTCGTGTCATGACCATGTGGCTAGACTATGTGACTAGACTTGAACAAAGACTAAGTTATGACCTCACGTATATGCATTAAACTGGAAGGGCTGTGGTATTTTAGCCATAACTTTTTATCTGTGACTCTGATTGGATTAAACCAACGCCAAATTAAAGATAAACCTCGGGGCTACAGATCCATAGGGTTTACGACTCTTAGTTCTTCATAGAACTCCGGCTATGACCAAAAGAAGTTAACGCTTGTGCAGTATACGGGAATAAAAATCCGGGTTGACTTAAAGGGACTACGACTCGATTTTAGACATATTTATTAGATCAAATTAATTAATTAATTAAGCAAAGTCCTTTAGTCATTAATTAGTTTATTAAGACTTATTTACAAACACAAGTCAACCCAAACAGTTAGTTTAGTCACATAATAAGTATGCACAAGTAACAGATGCACAAGTAGACAAGTAGTCACAACATTATGCAATGAGTTTTCAGCCTAACCATGGCTCTAGTTGTCTAAAGTTCGGGATATGGGTTAGTCAAAGAGGGTCCATGGTTAATTGTCCGGATGCACCGCTTGGAATCCTAACAGTGAAGGGTTGGCGCGAGTGGATGGGACACCGCGAGTTTAAAAAAAACTCGCTTCCATGGTTTGGTGAATTCAACATTCTTGGATGTACCCTTTGTTGCACAGAGCGTTCAATCAGGTAGATGGAGCATGAATTCCCAGAGGGTTATGTCCATATGTAAAACACATATGGGTTTTAGAAAAGTGAGAAAAACTCAATCAAGAAGTAGGATCTAGCAAACAGTGCTAAAAACTGGTCAAAATTAGAACCCATATTTCTGGCTCGGTATTGGAAGAACTTGGCGCCATCAAACAGAGGTCGACGCCACAATTTGGCTTTAGCACTTGCGACTTAATCTGTCGCCTGGCACTAAAGTCAAATAATTGGCGCTAGACTTTGTTCCCTAACGCCAGTTCCTACATGCCTCAGCTGCTTTTTGTGCTCGGTAAAATTTTCCAGTATCACGCAAAATTATTTCGATCTTAGTTGTGAAAGATATTCCTCAAATTTCCTACGTGTAAAAATCTTATGTTTTTAACTAATTACGGATGGTCTTTCCAATGAGATCTTTTTTATGCATATGACAATAATGTTAATCAATATTACGCACATGAAATATTTAGAACTTTTCGAGTCTCATCCACTCATTCTAAATCATTGCCGAAATAAATTTCAGGAATTAAAATAGAAATCCTCCCTAGTGGAGTCGCCAAAAAATTGTAGAGAATATTTCAAGCATTATCCCTAGCTTGAACCCCACTGTGATCATACACTAAATTGCGGTGGGGTCCAAAGGGAAAGAAGATAGAGCAAAAAAGTCGCCAACAAGTTTTAGGAACTTGTAAACCGTTCACGAGGTGAAGGTTACACCCCTTAACGATCAAGGTGATTGTCAACTCCAATAAGTCTGGAAACATGAGTGGTGGTTCGGGGATGAAGGTACAAATCCAACCTAAAAGAGATTGAACCTGCTATAATAATAGGCCTCTACTTTATTCAGATCGTATTCATGTGCACTTTCTGACTAACATGCAATCAATAGGTTTAACCCTAAACCTGTTTATCTATGTTGGTTGAATTTAATGCACAAATAAAACTATTATTGACGATCACTTGAATTATAATCAAATTAACCCTAAACAATATCATTAATTATCTTATTACGCATGATTACAGGTACCAATTCCCTTTAAACATGCATAAAAGGTGTGATCAAGCAATAACAATAAATAATATCAAGCAACATAATAATAATAATCACAATAATTATAACAATAATTGTAATAACAATAATAATCATAATCATAAAAATAAACATGTTCATGTTAAAGCATAATAATAGCAAGATCCTAGACATGATACTAACAAGATTAATAACAAACTCTAGCATGTTACTAAAAAATAAAAATCAAAGCTTTAACCCTAACATGCTATTAGGAAAGAATAAGAAGCATCGCAAGAATCACAATTGTCATATTTGATATTAGAAATTATAGTTATTACCCTAAACATGATACTAGGAAGATCAAAACGTCCTAACATGATACTAGGAATCATAATAACAACCTAGACATGATTCTATATCATAATAACAATGCAAAAAATTAAAGCACTTACTTGGATGCCTCGTATCTCTTTCTAATATCAAAATACACGCGTTAGTAACTTCGAGGAAAATAATAAATCCAGACAATTAAATTAAATAATAGAAAGATAGATTTGGGACCAAACCCTTAGAAATTAAAACCTTTCACGTCTAGGGCGATGGCCACTTCAAACTTGGCTAGGTGTGTCTAGTGCTAATGTATGAAGAATTGTACTTGTAAAAGGCTATGCTAGAAAGAGGGAGAAAGAATCAAGAAATTCATGATGAGCGTTGATGAGAAGAAAATAATTAGACAGAAAAAGAATTGATGATATTTGATGAGAAGAATTGATGGAAATTGATGATTGAGAACAGAGGTTTTAAGAGGCTATTTATAGAGAAAATCAGTCGTCAGACGCTAATAATCAATTTCACGCGTTTTTTATGTAAACCTAAATAGAGCATATAATATGTTGTTGGAAATCTCCTGAAGTCTACTTTCTAACCCAATTAAAATCAGATTAAAATCCTTTGTAGATTAAAAGATAAGGCCAAAATAGTGGAAGTGTGTCAGTTTTGGATAGAGTTTTATATCTCATTCATATCTTTTTCGTTATAGCTCGGATTTAATATTATAATATATCATTAGAAAGATAATTTCAAGTTATATCAACCATATAAAATTTGGTTAAATATTATGAGGCACAAAAATAAAATCTGACTGTCTTTGAACATCTTTAAATTCGAATAGAATTAGGATTTAAGAAAAAGGAAAGCTTTAAAAATGTAAAGTATTTATTTAACTCAAATTCTTTAATCATATCTTTTCAAAAAGGATAATTAAGAACTTATAGAAACTTATGGAAGGTTCTAATTAATCCTAATTATTTTAGGAATAGGATTAAACCTTTGGACCCTCCACATGATCATTGGGTCGTAGGTAAAATCCGGTTTGAGCCCAGTTTAGTATTTTGGCCATAACTTCCTCATTATTCATCAAAATTGGGATTATAATATATTGTTGGAAAGGTATTTTCAAACCCCATCCAACTACACTATTATTGGACCCTTATCTTGGACCAAAATAAACTGGAATCCACGTTTTTCATAAATAAGGTAAGAAAATAAATATTTTCAAAAACAGAAAGAAGTGATATTTTAATAAAAACGTCCTCATCACTAGACTTTTCACACTTTCTCTTTGTTTGATAATCAAATGACATGAAAGGTATTTATCAATGGGTTTGGTTTTGGGGAGAGACATTTGGGTATCTACACCTAGGTATGCCCTCTTTCCCTTTTAAGAAGGTAAATTTCCTTGACGAATTTAGGGGAAGGTAAATTCCCCGTGTCCTTTCCGCGTAAACCCTTAACGCATTTTCTCCCCCATTCACTAAATATTTCCCGCGTCACACAGCTGTACACCTTGTCATGGGAATGTTTCCCGTATGACAGTGGGATTTCCCATGTCACGGTACACATTGCCGTGTCGCTGTATACTTTTTTAGGGTTTTTATCTTTTTAGGATTCCGTGTGTTCCCTCATCACATTTTTTCTATAAATACCCCCTCATTTATGATGTACAGGGCATTAATTAATTCTTTATTTTTCTCTCTTCTATTCTCTAGCCTAAACACTAGCCTACCCTTCTTCTTTCAAAATTCCTTTTTCAAGCACTTCAAGAAGTCCATACTTTACTCGTGGTTCTATCCTTAAGCCAAGGCGTGAAAGGTAGAACTGTTTGAGGGTTTGGCCCAAATCAACTCTATTTAATTAATTGAATTATTGTTTTATTATTATTTCTTTGAAGGTACTAACTCATTTATTATTTTATAGTTGCAAGCAAACATAATCAAAGTAAGAATTATGTTCCTTTTATTTCTATTATTTTTCTAACGATTTTATATTGTTGAAATTATTGTTAAATTGCTTCCAATATTAATGTTTATTCTATTATTATTTATTGATCACCATATTGCATGTTTAAAGGGAATATGTAATTGAAAATCACGCCTAATAAGATAATTTGGACAACTGGCTTAGGTTCCTTTTTAATCTTGTTGTTAATTGAAGTGATCACGATATTTTAGAATGATGTTGCATTAATATTCAACCAATTTAGCTTAATAATATTTTGGAGCAAATTGAATCTTTGTTTGCATGCCTTTTAGATCGCAGGAATAACTTTTCATTATAAGAATCGAGTAGAGGCCAATACGGGCGAATGTGACTCCATGACTCACTTCGTACAATCATCCCCGATCCTCCTTTCGTGGTTCCGAACCATATGGAGTTAGTAATCTCATGGATTATGAATGGGGTGTAACCTTCACGGGTCAATCATTGTTGCCTTCGTTGTCCCTTTATCGTGGTTGCCTTTTATGATCAGTGAACGGTTTACAAGTTCCTTAAAAACTTGTTAGCGGCTCCCTACTTTGCTTTTTCCCTAATCGTAATGTTAATTCCCACTTCCTACGAGTGCCAAATATATTCACAACATGCTTTAACGTAGGCACATGTCGAGCGATCAATATTTATTTAAGATGAGTGGATGAGACTTGAAAGATTCTTGAAAAATATTCATGTGATTAATTTGGCATTTTTGCATAAGCATAGACGTTTTACAGTTGCATTTAGGCCTGTCCCGTAAGAAAAATTGAATAACTTGATTGCATACGAAGGAAAACAGGGCAACAATTAGATCTTCTGACTTCCGTGCCACGACAAAATTTGCCGTGTCACGGTGCAGTTCACCGTCTGACTGTGGCCTGCACCGTTTCACGGTGGTATCTACCGTGCCACGGCAGTCCTAAAATCAGTCTGGTGGCTTGTTTTCCTTTCTCACAATAAACTTCCTTCGATTTTTCTGAAAAACCGTGTGTGTTCTACGTGCGTCTTAGCCCTGGGGGATTTAAGCTCTATTAACTGAAAAACTCTCATGGCAATAAGGGTTCATCCGAGTTATTTAAAACACCCAAACCATGGAGTCGAGTTTGATTTCATCACGAACTCGCGAAGCCGCCCGTTAGCATACGCCATAAAAGGAGGCTGCCTTGCTAACGAGTCCAAACTCTTAACCATGGTACCCTTTTGACACCCAAAGCTTGACCAATAGTTGAACATAGATCTTGACCTTAGGTTGCGAACTTTTTTACATCATCGTGACTAAATGCTACATGGTTTGTTTGGTGCTAACCTTCATGTGTTTGCTCTTCTTGTTTAACCCATGACGGAGGGTTTTTATTTCCACATAGTAATTAGTATGGACTAAAAATGATTAAAATCTGGAAAATAAGTAAATTTAGGCCTGGAATTGCGCACCGTGTCACGGCAGGTCTTCCGCGCCACGGTGTACAATGTCGTGGCACGGTACATTTCCCCGTCTGACGGTGCTTTGTACTATGTTACGATAGAGCAGCACCGTGACACGGTGCTCAGGAGGTTTTTCCAGTCAGCCTTTTTTTGGTCTTCGTGCATGGTTATGTGGTTTGTATGTCTGGTTTGGTGTCCCATCAAGCTGTACGGTCGCAACACATGTCCATAACCTTCAATTAATCACTCACATATCGTGTTCACACACTTTTTCCGTTAGTCGTGCACCATTTCATAACCGTATTTTAGGGTAGTCTTGTGTCGTTTTTTTTTTCATGTCATTTTTTTTTTCGGAGTAAGTCGGATGGTATCCTCCCATTTTTTAAAAAAAAAAATAATGAGAATTTCAAATTTCAAAATAAATAAAAAAATATTTCTGGATGGGTTAAGGTTAAGTTTGGTCATTAAAGGTGTGCGTGTTTTGGTGTCACATCACTTGGTCAAGAAGCAGGGGTAGATTGTTATAGTTAGAGTCAATACCTCAACAACCTCTTATACCAAAGAGACGTACAAGGAAACCACCACAATTATCTCCACAAGACTCATCTCCAGTCCACTTTCAACCAATGGCTACTAAGGAAGATATCGAGAACATCAACAATACAATTGAGATGTTGTCTAACATGATGAAAACACTCACCACTAGAGTCAACACGGTAGAGTAAGACAATAAGAACAATGTCACTACCACTGCAATGGACAAGATTAAGGAACAGATGAGTATGATTTCTGAAGAATTCACTTATGTGGAGCAACATGTCACCTCTTCGTCCATAAGGGACAAGCTTCCTGAGAAGTTTTCCACTGCTGACATTCCCAAGTTCAAGCCTATTGATAATTCGCTTTTCCATTTGAAGGCCTTTTTCGCGACCATAGCTCTTAAGGGAGTAGATGTGACACTCTTCCCTACTGTGTTCCCTCTTTCCTTAGAGCATGCATATCAACAATGGCTACTCTCTTGAGTCCAAACATGTTGCGACCTGGGAGGATGTTGCTGAAAGCTTCATGAATCGTTACAATTGTAACATCCAGGCAAAGGCATCTGAACGTGAACTCTCCATTCTCAAACAGAAAGAGATTGAAGGCTTCACCACTTACTTAAGCAGGTTGAGGGAAACAGCTGCGCTCTTGGTGGATCCCCCCAAGGAAAAAGAGATGGTTCGCTTGTTTATTGCCAATTTGACTCATAAGTACAAGCAACACTTGAATTTTCTTCCTTTGAGTACCTTTGAAGCTGTATACGATATTGGAAACAATATCGAAGATGAACTGAAGAAGAATGCTAGTAGAAACAATATTAACAACAACACTTGGAAAAACAAGAAGAACGACACTCCTTCTTCTTCGTCTTCCAAGCCCAATAATGCTACAAATAATATCAATATCAATGATGTGCTTGCCCTAAATTCTCATCCTCAAAGATTCCAGAGACAAAGAAGGGTTTACATGCCTTTAGGAATGACTTATGATGCCGCTTTTGATAGCTTACATAGTCAAGGATTAATTATCCCAATTGGACAGTTTCCAGAGCCTCGACCAGAGAATAGAACCTCTAGCTATGACCCCAATGCTCATTGCAAGTTTCATCAAGGCAAGGGTCATAATACTAAGAAGTGTTGGAGGTTAAAGGATGCGAGCCAAGACCAGATTGATTCTAATCAACTTCTTGTCCCTTTAGGGGGCAAGAAGCCTAAAATAGGTCCTCTTCTTATGCTTTTGCTATCATGGGAGACGAAGTCTCCTTTGATTCGTCAATACTCATTCAACCTGTGAATGAACCTTTACCGGAAGTTGTATTTGTCTCGAGCTATGAAGAAGTGAATAAAATTTGGGATAGTGACGATGAAGAAATCTATCTCAAGGATATAGCCTGTTCATCTCTTGGCACAAGTGAAGATATTTTGGGAGACCTTAAGTCAAGGTTCTCACAAGAAGTGAACGGTTGCAACAGCCTAGTCCACCTCCACCGTAATCACAACAAATAGTTGATCCCATCGATCCTGAGAAAAATAGTGTGGTCAAACAATTACAAAAGACCAAGGTGGAAATGAATGTATGGAAGCTTTTGGCCACCTCTCATGAGCATCAGAAGGCTGTGATGAATGCTCAGGTGAAAATAGGAGTTGATGATGATATGACTCCTCAAGGACCGGTCAAGTTTCTCACTACTGAATTGCCAAGCACTACTAATTTGATATCCTTTTCTGACAAGGATCTGCCCCCGGAAAGGGACCAACATAACAAGGCCTTACACCTCACTATGGTGTGTAGGAAGACAAATATTCCTATGAGCCTGGTTGATAATGTCTCTGCAATCATTGTATGCCCACTCCGCACTGCAAAGAAGTTAGGCATAAAAAATGAAGAATTGACTCCCTCTACTCAAGTGATTCGCGCTTATGATAATACTCACCGTCAAGCCGTGGGTACTATCATGCTAAACATAACTACTGGAGCCATTGAACGTCACACCATGTTTTAGGTGGTGGACATTAAGGCTTCTTTCAATCTGTTGTAAGGACGTCCTTGGCTTCATGAGCTAAAGGCGATCCCATCGTCGTTGCACCAGAAAGTGAAAGCCATAGTCGGAGTTCCAATTACCATTGATGCCTCCCCCATGTGCGTTCAAGTTATCGATACTCCCATCGTCCATGTTGAACATGACGAAGAAGATGAAGATCTCTAGGGTTTTTCGCTCGATGATGTTCTCATGATCGAAGAAGAGGAGAAGTGTCATCTCGACTTTGATCCTTATTGAAATACCAATGTTAATGCCATTATGAAGAAGCAAGGGCATTTCCCTGGAATGACCCTCGGACTCAAAAAGAAAATGGCTGAACTTTGGGGTCGTCCTGGTGCACTCAAGAAAGATACCTTTGGCTTGGGTTTCAAGCCAACAAAAGAGATATGAAACAAGCCCTCCTTAAAATGAAGGCTCGTAATAATGCTCGAATCATGAAGACGGAAATGGTCATGGATCCATATCCATTCACCCTCAATGGCCAATATATCAAAGAAGGGGAAAACTTCCCATGTTATGAATTCCCAAGCCTTTCGTCCACGATGGGAAGCGCGAGCCGGGGTTCGAGATGTTCCTTGAATGTGACTTCATCGATGAAAGCGAAGAACTCCTCACAATTGAAAAACCAGCTAGTCCAAGCTCTGACGATCTGAACATTAAGCTTCTTTTTGGACTAGAAAAGAATGAATCCAAGCATGTATGCAATGATGATTCCGAGCTCATTCAAGCTGTTATATCAAGCAAGGATTTTGACCCCTCCCAGTTAATCGTCCAGGCTGATAATATTTCAAAGGGATGGCGCAAGACAGTGAAGATGACTACGCCAAGTGGAGAGAAGTTGGAAATAACTGCTGGAGAAGGTCCTTTGATGAGCCTGAGTCGTCTAGGTCCGAGTCCGATTTTGAGTCTAAGTCTGTAGACGAATCCTTAGGGTATGAAGCCGACCCTCTTTCTGCTATAGAATCCAATCTTGAGTCTCTCATCGAGCCTTCTCTTTCTAACCCAAATAATTTTGGCGAGGTCGCAGCTAACCTTTCCCCCCCTTGATGTAATAACCAATGAATTCAATCAAATGAATACCTTTACTTACGATGCGTGTTATTCCCCTAACCCTGATCAATATTGCTTTGGTAATGATAAAAATGACAAAGAAATAATAAAAGCAATGGAAGAACAGTACACGAAGATAAAACAACAATTATTGAAGATACATAAACAGTTAATATTTCCAATGATACGACTATAAAAGAAGTAAAAATTGGATTAACACTAAGTCAAGATGAACGCAAAGAACTAATTAACTTGCTTAGTGAATTTGTTAATGTATTTTCTTGGTCATACCAAGATATGCCAGGAATTGATAAGGATATAGCTCAGCATACGATACCACTCATTCCAGGTATGAAGCCTGTCAAACAAAAGCTGCATCGTATGAAACTGGACGTGGCTCTCAAAATTAAAGAAGAAATCAGAAAGCGATTGGCTGCAGGTTTCATCAAAGAATCCAAGTATCCAGAATGGATATCAAATGTGGTTCTAGTTCCAAAGAGGATGGAAAGGTTAGTATATGTGTTGATTACAGGGACCTCAATAAGGCAAGCCCGAATGATGGGTTCCCTCTACCTCACATTGACATTCTGGTCAATAACACAGCAAACCATGCACTCCTATCGTTCATGGACGGCTACGCCGGATATAATCAAGTATTAATTGCTAAAGAATGTATGGAGAAAACCACATTCATCACACAATGGGGTACATATTGCTCTAAGGTAATGTTATTCGGGTTGAAAAACGCGGGTGCCACCTACCAAAGAGCAGCCACAGCGTTGTTACATGATATGATGCTGTAGACACCCAAATGTGTCTCCCCAAAACCAAACTCGGTGATGAATTAATTTCATCTCTTTTGATTATCGAACAAATCAAAAGTGTGAAAAGTCTAGAAATGAGGATGTTTTTATTAAAATATCTCTTCTTTCTGTTTTTGAAAATATTTCTTTTCTTACCTCATTTATGAAAAACGTGCATTCCAGTTTATTTTGGTCCATGATAAGGGTCCAATAATGGTGTAGTTTGATGGGGCTTGAAAAGACCTTTCCAACGAAATATTATAAGCCCAATTCCGATGAATAATGAGGAAGTTATGGCCAAAATACCAAATTGGGCCCTGTTTGGTTTTTACCTACGGCCCAATGATCTAGAGGAGGGCCTATTATTGATTATCATTCCTAAAGCTATTAGGATTGATTATAGTCTTCTAGAATATTATAGAACGTTTTTTTAAATCCTAATGGAGTTAGGATTGATAATTATGTTTCAAAGAGTTTGAAATTTAATAAAACTACTCATTTTTAGAATCCTTGTTTTCTACAGTGTGGAATGTATTCACATTTTATTTTTGAGCCTTATAATCTTTATCCAAATTTTATTTTGTTGGATAGATCTTGAAATAATCTTTCCAATGATATATTATAATATTAAATCCCAGCTATAACGAAAAAGATATGAATGAGATACAAAACTCTATCCAAAACTGACACCCTTCCACTATTTTGGTCATAATTTTTTATATACAAATTATTTTAATCTGATAATTATAGGGTTAGAATTTTTATATACAAATTATTTTAATCTGATAATTATAGGGTTAGAAAATAGACTTCAAGAGATTTCCAACGACATATTAAATGCCTTATTTGGAATTCCAGATTAAAAGATATGATAAATACAAAAACGCGTGAAACTCATTATTAGCTCCTGACGACAAGTATTAGCGCCTTGCGCTAAGGCTTGGCACCTGGCACTAACCTTCCGCGTCTGGCGCTAGTGTCTGGCGTTTGGCGCCACGCGCGTTTTTGACTTTGCGATCGTGTTATATTCTTTTTGAAACTCTAATTCGTTTTTTAACCCATCTGACTGTTTTCTCTATATATAGCCTCTTAAAATTTTGTTTTCAATCATCAAAAATCATCAATTTCTATCAATTCTTCTCATCAACACTCATCAATAATTTCTTGATCCTCTCTCCCTATTTGTAACCAAACCTTTTACAAACACAATTTCTCATACATTAGCACTAGACACACCTAGCATAGTTCGAAGTTGACATCGCCCTAGACGTGAAAGGTTTTAATTTCTGAGGGTTTGGTCCCAAATAATTATTTCCATTATTTAATTTAATTTTAGTTTATTATTTTTCTTGAAGTTACTAACGCGTGTATTTTGTTATTAGAAAGAGATACGAGGCATCCAAGTAAGTTCTTTAATTGATATTTTGATATAGAAATCATGTTTAGGTTGTTATTATGATTCCTAGTATCATGTTTAGGGAAATTGTTATAATATCAAATATGCTTATTATGATTCCTGCGATGCTTCCTATTTTCTTTCCTAATATTCATATTAGTGTAATGTTAGGGCTATATATTTAATTTTTATTGTTTAGTGACATGCTAAGGTTTGTTATTAATCTTGTTTGCATCATGCCTAAGATCTTGCTATTATTATTATGCTTTAACATGATTATGATAATTGTGATTGTTATTATTATGATTTTGATTATTATTATTATTATTATTATTATTATTATTATTATTATTATTATTATTATTATTATTATTACTTGATCACACCTTTTATGCATGTTTAAATGGAATTTGTACTTGTAATCAAGCTTAATAAGATAATTAATAATCTTGTTTAGGGTTAATATGATTATAATTCAAGAGATCGCCAATAATAGTTTTGTTGGTGCATTAATATTCAACCAACATAGATAAACAGGTTTAGTTTAAACCTAATGATTGTATGTTAGTAAGAAATCGCACATGAGTACGATTAGAATAAAGTGGAGACCTATTATTAGGGCAGGTTAAATCTCTTTTAGGTTTGATTTGTACCTTCATCCCCAAAATACCAGTCATGGTTCAGACCTATTGGAGTTAACGATCTCTTGGATCGTTAAGGGGTGTAACCCTCACCTCGTGAACGGTTTACAAGTTCGTAAACTTGTTGGCGACTCTTTTGCTCTATCTTCTTTCCCTTTGGACGCCACCGTACTTTAGTGCATGATCATAGTGGGGTTCAAATTAGGGGTAATGCTTGAAATATTCCCTATAATTTTTTGGCGACTCCGCTGGGAAGGATTTTTATTTTAATTCCTGAAATTTATTTTGGCAATGATTTAGAATGAGTGGATGAGACTCGAAAAGTTCTAAGTATTTCATGTGCGTAATTTTGATTAACATTATTGTCTTATGCATAAAAATATCTCATTGGAAAGACCATCCGTATTCAGTTAAAACATAGGATTTTTACACGTAGGAAATTTGAGGATTATCTTTAACAACTAGAACCGAAATAATGTTGCGCAAAACTGGAAAATTTTATCGAGCACAGAAAGCTGTTGAGGCATGTAGGAACTAGCGTCAGGAAACAAAGACTAGCGCCATTTATTTGACTTTAGCGCTAGGCGACAGCTTCTGCCAAATTGTGGCGCCGGCCTCTGTTTGCTAGCGCCAAGTTCTTCCAATACCGAGCCAGAAATATGCGTTCTAATTTTGACCAGTTTTTAGCACTGTTTGCTCGATCCTACTTCCTGATTGAGTTTTTCTCACTTTTTTAGGAATTCATGCTCCATCTACCTGATTGAACGCTCTGTGCAACAAACGGTACATCCGAGAATGTTAAATTCACCAAACCATGGAAGCGAGATTTTAACTCGCGGCGTCCCATCCACTCGCGCCAACCCTTCGCGGTTAGGCTTCCACGCGGTGCATCCGAACAATTAACCATGGACCCTTTTTGACTAACCCATATCTTGAACTTTAGAGAACTAGAGCCATGGTTAGGTTGCAAACTCATTGCATCATGTTGTAACCACTTGACTACTTGTGCATCTCTTACTTGTGCATACTCTTTATGTGACTAAACTACCGTTTGGTTTGACTTGTGTTTGTAAATAAGCATAAATAAACTAATTAATGACTAAAGGAATTTGTTTAATTAGTTAATTAATTAATTTGAGCCAAAAAATATACCAAAAATCGAGTCAAAGTTCCTTTAAGTCAACCCTGGTTTTTATTCTCGTATACTGCACAAACGTCAATTTGTTTTAGTCATAGCCGGAGTGCTAGGAAGAACTACGAGTCGTAAAACATATGGATCTATAGCCCCGAGTTTTATATTTAATTTGGCTTTAGTTTCATCCCAATCAGAGTCACAGAGAAAAAGACATGACTAAAATACCACAGCCTTTCCAGTTTAGTGCATATACGTGAGGTCTTAACTTAGTCTTTGTTCGAGTCTAGTCACATAGTCTAGCCACATGGTCATGACACGAGTCTTAACATGTCACTTGTACTCACAATAAAGCACCCACTAATATGTATATACACCATGGCCATGTCTTAGGTTCATGCATGAGCCGGTTTTTTCTGTCATTTGAGTTGGGGGTACATTCAATTCCTAATTTTTTTTATCACTCCATCTACATCCTCTTTTCATTCTGTACATGCTTTCTCCATATCACAACCTTCATTCTTCCTACCTTAGCTTCTTCCATCCATGCATGTAGTATTGAGTTTGAGTCATGTGATTGACAAAAAAAAAAAATATGAGGGTAATGATGAGACAAATGCACAAGGCAAGCTTCTCACCAATATTTTATGCTTTTTTTTTCCCAAACCCTTTCCCCAATAAGTCTAGCATAGGCACCCTTCATCCTCCTTGAATTTATTTCTAAGAGTTTGAATTTTACCCTTCACTTTTTTTAATAAAATGAGCATTTATATCCTTACATATGATCATTGCATTGGAAAAAAAAAATCCATTTCGAACTAAGCACAAGGTATACTAATGATTTGAGGCACCCCTTGTAGCCATATCTGACAAGAGGAAAATGTATGTTGTTATCTACCCTTCCCCCAAGTCAAACTAAATTTGTAAACACCTAACCAACCTTATATGAATTTAGGGCAAGTTAAGGGTCGATCCCTACGGAATGCAATGATGAAAACTAGAGTCTAAGTCAAGCTACCTCGAAGATGGAGTTGAGATTATGGTTGGAAATATGGTAAATTAAAACAAGTCTAATCAAGTAAATCAAAGGTTTAAACACTAGGGATATGGGTTCCACATGCAAGTTCAATGATAATGCTAATTTAGAGCTCAATCAATTAATTCAAGTTTTGCAATGGACAAACAATATTAGCAATCAAGAGAGTTTAAATGCTATCTCCTATAGGCCAATCTAGGAATCACTATGAAAGGCAAATCAAGAAGAATCACAAGCAAACCCAATCAATTAGAGAAACTTTCAATTCAATTGTTCATGTCATTAAGAGTTGCAATGAAATCTAGACTAATCTTATACGTTGATCACTCCTAGTCTAATAATCACATGCAAAACTATGTCAACCAATTTAATTGAAAAAAATCAATCAATCAAAGAGCATCAACTAGCAATCTCATTAATCAAACATGCTTCCCCCTTTCCCTAGCAACTAATCTACTCACTAATCATGGTGAAATTCAAGAACAAATAACAAGAAATTACATTAATCTTCATTCTATATCAAAATATAAGAGAAATCAAAATATTCAACAATATCAAATTCAAATCCAAAGAAAAACAAGCAACAAGCAAAAATCAAATAGCAAATAAGTAAAAGATGAAAGAAGGAAGAGATTCTCACTAATATTGATGATTGAAAATGAAGAAATCCAAACTTGTTTGATCAAATGTTGAGTTACAAATCCAAAACCAATCTAATAAAATATTATCAAAAAGTTGGTTTAAAAAAGGAATTACAATTCTATTTATAGGTAAAGCGAAACCAGCAAGTCTCTCTCGATGAATCCGCGGCCGCGGAGAAATGGGTAAGGAACCCTCCGCGGGCTTTCAAGGCAGCACCCGCGCCCGCGGCAAAAGATGCCGCGCCCGCGGCTAATCCCCTGCTCCCAAAATTCAATCAGGGGGTCGTGGTCTCTCTGAGATGGAGCGCCCTCTCAAGATTTCCTGCTCCCAAAATCTTGCAATTTGCTCTTCTTGTGCCCGCGCCCGCGGCTCCACTTACCCGCGCCCGCGGCCAGCTGGAAATACCTTGGAGACCTCTCCAAGGCCTCTCTAAGCCCTCTCTAGCCAAATGCTTCTTCCTTACTTGATCATTAAGGCCCCAACTTGATTCCTTTGCAAAGGTGATTCTCTAAATACCTACACAAGCAAACAAAGAAAGGAAATAAAAGGGAAAAGAGCCAAATAAAAGGAAAACACGAGGAAAATACGAGAACCATAAAGAAAAGAGGAAAAAGAGAAACCTAAGGAAAAAGGACAAAAAATAAGAGAAGAAAGCATGAAAAAAGGACAGAAATAACCCTAAAAGACTACCCTATGAGTGCCATAAATGACACTCATCAAATTCCCCCAAGCTAGACTTTTGCTCGTCCCGAGCAAAACAAAGGCTAAAAAGGAATAAGAAGGGCTTATTCGAAGCAAAAAGAAAAAGAGGGGCGAGAATTTACACTAAGACTCACTGTCGTAGGAATCACGGTTGTTTTTAGCTACAACAAGCCATTTAAACCCCTAGATCGCCCTAGAGGACGAGTGATGCTCTCGTAAGGGTATCCTAAGAGTTTACCCATAACTCTCCACCAAACCCCCATGAGGCAAACCAGAAAAGGAAAAGAAAGAGGAAAAAGGAAACAAAATCTTTATGAAATGGACTTTACAAAGAGACAATAATTCAAATGAATAACAACCTTTCTAAAGTGAATTTATAGTATGCAAGTTATAAGATACCTAAGGTTGATTGAAACATAAATATTCTAAGCATAGGATCTAGTTATCACATTCCACTTTCATCCCAAACGGTCTTACCGCGTTCCCCCTACTAATCTCATGTCTCCCCTTAGTGAGCATCTCATAGATTCCGCGAAGGAACCGGAAAAAGATCAACATTTTGGGCTACTCGACATCTTGATTTTGCATCCCCTTTCCTTAGTCTACAACCTATGATTTCCTCCACCGATGAAAGACTCAACTCCTAGGTCCAAAGGTCTTCCCCAAAGTTGTAACGTAAGGCAAGAAGGGTTAAGGTAGGCTAAAATTTAAAATTTGGTGGTTATCCTAAATTATGAAGCAAAGACCGGCCAAATCTCAACACCAAACTTAAGTAATCACCAAACAAAAACGTATTAACACCCCCAAGCTTATTCAAAGAAACAATCTACAATCATTAGAACAAAAAGCGCAAGCGCTTTCCCCCCAAGCTAAAAGAAACATTGTCCTCAATGCATAGAGAGGAGAAAGACACTTCAATTTTTATGGTTTTTCTTCTCTTTTTTTTTTTTTTTTTGCATTTTCTCATTTATAAATTTGTTTGTATTTTCTTGAACTACTTAAAAGCAATAGTCCTTGCCTTATTTCAATTCGGACGGCTTTTTCAAATATGCAATTATTAACATCCTTGCCTCTTTTACTAAGGACGACTTTTACATAAGCATTTGCCATTATTTACCAAATATAAACAACTCAATTATGTGTACCAATTCGAATTAAACTCCAACTTCATAGACCACAATCACAAACATTGACCCTTGCTTCACAAAAACCAAAAAGAAGGAGAACGAAACAAAAGGCTCAAGATATCTTATTATGCGGCTTGAAAATAGGAAAAAGGTTCAAAGGGATAACAAGTAGGCAAATGTATCCCAAACCAAAAAAAAAAGTAAACAAAAAGGGACTATCCTAGAAAAAGAAAATACCTCCCCGAAAAGTTGCCTCTGTCCTCCCTAGGTAGTTCGGTCACGGTTTTAGGAATCATACGCTAAGATTCTAGATTAGGTTTGCGAAAATCAAGGATCCATGCCGCTCATGCAAGAGTTTCATGAAAGCTTGAACAAATATACATCTCAAATGGTTGTAGCAAAAACTCACTAAGGTTGTCAAATCAAAGATAGGGAGCAACTATCAACATGCAACAAACGAGTAGAATCCGGTTTCATGATCCCCCTAGTTCTAGACAACTATCTTAGCATGCTTTATCCTAGAATCAACAAAACGTAATCTCAAACCGTGCATACCATTATTACCTAGGAAGAATATTATTCAAAAGCAAAAGTCCATTGCATACAAGTCCAATTTTAAAAAAGAGAAGAGTGAAAATAAAGCCTCACAAAGTTATGCAAACAAACAAGAATAAAAGAAAGGGAAAGAAAAGAAAAGAGAAGATGGAAAACTTAGACAAGGACAAGAAAGGGAAAGAAGAAAAGGGCAAAGATGCAATCATAACACGTTTATCCCAATCGACATACAAGCGGTCTAATGGCCACATCGCCAAAGACCCCAAACACACTAGGTGTTAAATTCATACATCCTCGAACCGTTCAACTTCCCCTAAATCTAATCCTAATCTAAGCAACCAAGAAAATGTAGAAGTGAAAATAAAGAGGTAAAATAAGAAATGCCTCACCAAGAGTCCGTGCTAAACTAAAGTACCCAAGAAGTAGGAACGTGCTTCTCCAAAAGGCTCCGCAATCCAAAGCATAGGCTACGAGCAAGGTGAGTTAAAGAAAAAGGCTATATATACAAAATGAAATTGTTAGTAACTTCCAAACAAAATAAAACGATAAAACACTTAGACACAAGCTATATACAAACACCTAGAGAAACCCATCATCATCATCAACATCAAGAAATTCCCAAAAATATCATGAAGTGAAACAAAACAACAACAAGCAACAAACCAACGAGACCATTAGCAAAAATCCACCAAAAGCCTTATCAAAGACTACCCACCGAGCACCAGGTGCCTCCCCTAACCAACATAAAACATCCTTTTTGACCCTCCCCCCTCACAAAATGAAGGCATCGACCGCGATACCTATAAACATGCAAAATAGGGAAAGGGGAGAACAAAAAGGGAAACAAACATGAATAAGGGGACTATTGGCCACTAGGGTCGGCACCATCATCACCCGCATCCCAACCTCCGGTGTAACCGGGAGGAAATCCATAGTGACCCTTGAATAGGTCAAGTTGGGATCGGGTCAATTGGTCATAGGGCTCACGCTGAACAAGGGGCTCGGGGTAATGGGGGTGAACATAGTAGTATGCGGGATCACCCCGATAATCACTCCCCCCCGAGACCCTATAATCATAAGGTGGGAAGTCACGCCTTGGCACATTGGGGTCCTCAACCCCGGGCCAATATGGGTACGTAGGGAGGTTGTCACCACCCCATGAAGGTACCGACCCTTGTTGGGGCGGCACATAAAGGTAGTGATCCGAGTACATACCTTGCATGCTCAATTGCATGCGCTCCATGTTGTCTCTCATGGCCTCCATCTCTCGGAGATAAGCATCTCCTTGGAAACCTTGTTGTTGTTGTTGTCGTTGTTGTCTTCTTTCTCTTCTTCTTCTTTGAGCATCATCATGAAAATGCTCATGTTGTTGCTCTTCATCATATTCTTCTCCTCCTCCTTCCTCCTCTTCCTCATCATTCTTATCACCCCCATCTATCTCATCATCCTCCTCCATCTCATCTTCAATCCTCCCATTGTCCCTAGGGACCATCCAAATGTTCCTAGCCTCACGAAGGATGGAGGTGGCGGCCGGGTTAGGGAGTAGGCAATGGTGGGTATTTCTCACTAGCCAAGAGTAGGTGTCGGTTCTCCTAGTGCTAGTTATGAAACGCAAAGTGTTAACTTGCTTCAAACTAATCCACACGTCTTCACTCCTTCCAACCGGAGTGCAAGACTTCAAGAACCCCTCTTTCTTAAAATACGACACAAGACGTGTCACCATGCCCCTACAATGAATTTCCCCCGTTTTGACCCCATGCATTATATCCTTACAACAATTCATGAAGATATAGCCAAAATTAATCCTTGACCCTAACTTCGGCTTGGTAGCCATCCATAACACCATAATCTCCTCTCGAGACAACTTCCCCAAATCTTGCTTATTAAAAACTGAATACCCAAGAATTCTATGAAGGATCCTAAGGGCCGGATGGATAATCTCACTAGCAAGAGACTTTTTCGAATCAAACTCCCTCTTGTTGGCTATGGTTCTCCACCAAGAAACCTCATTATACTCAGATTGGACTAGGGAGATAAGGGGCTCGAAGATATCACCATTGGGGTTAAAACCAAGGGCTACATTGAACTCGGCTAGGGTAATGATGTGTTTGACATTGAAGAGTTGGAAGGAAATAATAAAATCGGTCTCCCCCACCTTATTGAACTCAAATGTGGAGAAAAACTCAATGGAAGGCTTCAAATAGGTTCTAGGGGCCGAATTTAGAAACTCACCCAAGCTTAGGTTATCTAGAAGGATGTCAAGGTCATTTTCAATTTCTAGCTTGGCTATATCCTCACGAAAGTAATGGCAGGATGGTCTAAACTTTCGGTCTTTCATTTTGTTATAAATGGGGGTTTGTTTAGACCGGTTCCTAAATTTGAGAGGGGGTAGAGGAGGAGGAGGAGCATCATCTTGAGTTGTGGAATGTGGTTGGGGTTGAGGGTTTGAGGATTAGCCTTGAGTAGATTGGCCGGGGGATTGGTTTGAGCGCTTCTTGCTACTTTTCACTCTTTTTATCAAATCCATTTTAACAAAATTCACACAATTCAAAAGAACATAACAAACTCCCTCAAACAAAACAACTTCCACCAAAAATTACTCACAAACCTCCTTAGAAATCCAACCAAACCACCACAAACTACAAGGTACCTGTTCTAGTCAACACAACAACCAAAATCCAACAACAAACAACAATATCAACAATCATTCATCAATATAATCATGAATCAACAAGAAAAAGTAACAATCACCCAAATATACCAAATTTCCCATAAATCAACCATAAAACACAAAAATCATGCTCAAAATCAAGGTGAACAAACCAATATAAAGAAATCAATTGAAATTGACAAAAAAATTACAAAGGTTAGAAGTATACCAAGATTGGAGACTCAAATTAAACCCAAAGCAATTCAAAGACCCGAAATTTCCCGAAAAAGCACGAGAAAGAAGAGTGGGAGTGTTGAAATTTGTGAGAAATTGATGTTTTGGGGTTAGGGTTTGAGAGGAGGTAGAGAGAGAAAGGGGAAAAATAAGGAGAAGATGAGAAAATAAGAGAAGAGAGAGAGAGAGAAGAGGGGCGCGCCCGGGTAATAAATCCAGATCGCCGCGCCCTCTCCCGAATATGCCGCGCCCGCGGCAAATCTCCCGCGCCCGTGGAGAGACCGCGGGGCAACCGCGGCGACCTCCTAGAATTTTTAAAATTTTTATACCTGACGGGGGCTGCGCCCTCTCCAGATTTTTCGCGCCCTCTCCAAAACCTCCCGCACCCGCGGAGAGACCGCGGGGTAACCGCGGGAAGTCCCTGGAATAGAGTTCCAAATGAGCTTGAATTTAGGCCGCGCCCTCTCCAAACATGACGCGCCCTCTCCAAAACCTCCCGCGCCCTCGGAGAGACCGCGGGGTAACCGCGGGAAGTCCCTGGAATGAAATTCAATTTTGCTTGATATGAGGGCCGCGCCCTCTCCAAATCTTCCGAGGCCTCTCCAAAACTTGCCGCGCCTGCGAAGAGATCGCGGGGCAACCGCGGGAAGTCCCCGGATCGAAATGCCTCAGAGAGGTGAAGAGGCCCCCAAGGTCTCTCCAAGCCCTCGGGGAGTCCTCTCCCCTGCACTCTAAACTCTTCTTCAAACCCCTTCTTTCCAACAAGTGATGATAATAGGCGACCTACAAAACAAACACAAAACCAACTCAAAATAAAATCAAATCAATCAAGGAAAAATAAAAGAAAAGAAAGGAAAGAGAAATGAGATGAGAATCCAGGTTGCCTCCCGTAAGCGCTTTTGGTTAACGTCGTTAGCTCGACGTGCACCACCATCTCAAGGTGGCTTAAAAAGAATCTATTTTGAACAAGTCCAACAAACACTCCATCATAGTACTTCTTGAGCCGATGACCATTAACTTTGAATGAAGATGAGGAGTTCAAAGGAGAAATCTCCACGGCACCATTATCAAAACCATCCTTCACCAAGAATGGTCCACTCCATCTTGACATGAGCTTTCCGGGGAACAACTTCATCCTTGAATTATAGAGGAGGACTTTGTCACCTACACAAAACTCTTTTTTCCCCATCAACTTGTCATGAACCTCCTTGGAGCGAGCTTTGTAGGTGCTAGGACAATCGTAAGCATCAAGTCGAAGTTCCTCTAACTCATGAAGATCCAACCACCTCTTCTCCCCCACACTAGCTAAGTCAAAATTTATCTTCTTGATGGCCCACAAGGCACGATGTTCAAGCTCTACCGGGAGATGGCACGATTTGCCATAAACAAGGCGATATGGAGTGGTACCAATAGGCGTCTTGAAAGCCGTCCTATAAGCCCAAAGAGCATCATCTAACTTTTTCGACCAATCCTTTCTATTCCTTGCAACCGTCTTCTTAAGAATGAGCTTTACTTGACGGTTGGAGACCTCGACTTGGCCACTCGATTGAGGAAGATATGGAAGGCCGAACCGTTGATGCACTCCATGTTTCCTCAACATCTTTTGGAAGGCGTGGTGAACAAAATGAGATCCGTTATCGCTTATCACAGCCTTAGGCACGCCAAACCTTGGGAAGATGATTTTGTTGAACAACTTCAACACTACTTTGTGGTCATTAGTAGGGGAGGCAATGGCCTCAACCCATTTAGAAACATAGTCCACAGCCACAAGTATGAATTGATTACCATATGAAGATGGGAATGGTCCCATGAAGTCAATCCCTCAAACATCGAACACCTCTAACTCAAAAACGGGCTGTTGAGGCATCTCATTCCTCTTGGAGATATTCCCAACCCTTTGACATCGGTCACATGACTTCACAAAGCCCCATGAGTCCTTAAAGAGATGCGGCCACCACAAACCACATTGAAGAACCTTGGTAGCGGTCTTGGAAACACCCATATGCCCACCACTAGGGTCCGAGTGGCACATCCTTAAAACACTAGGCACCTCTTCATTTGGAACAAAATGCCTAAGTAAGCCATCAACCCCTCGTTTGTATAGGATGGGATTATCCCGCAAGTAATGTCTTGCCTCCCTTTTGATTTTATTCCTTTGGTTCTTTGAGAAAGAGGGTGGAAACTCCCCACATGCTAGAAAATTCACCAAGTCGGCATACCATGGGAGTTCCTTCACCTCTATGGCATATAAGAAGTCATCAAGCATTCTATCCTCAATTGGTGAACCATCATCATGAATGTGATCACCCTCAAGGCGAGAAAGATGGTCCGCCACAACATTCTCCGCACCCTTCTTGTCCCTAATCTCAATCTCAAAAGTATGCAATTCAAGCACCCATTTAATCAACCTAGGCTTGGACTCTTTCTTGGCAAAGAGATACTTGAGGGTCGCGTGATCCGTGAAGACTATGGTTTTGGAACCCAACAAGTAACAACGGAATTTCTCAAAAGAGTGCACAATTGCTAAAAATTCCTTTTCCGTTTTGTGTAGTTCTTTTGAGCCCCATTGAGTGTCTTGGACATATAATAAATCACATGAAGCTTCTTGTCTACACGTTGTCCCAAAACACCTCCAATATCCCAATCACTTGCATCACACATCAATTCAAAAGGAAGATCCCACCTTGGGGCTTGAACAATAGGAGTGGATATTAGGGCCTTCTTCAATATATCAAATGCCTTCAAGCATTTGTCATCAAAAATGAACTCAACATCCTTTTGAAGAAGGTCATTTAGGGGCTTAGCAATAAATGAAAAATCCTTGATGAATCTTTTATAGAAACCCGCATGACAAAGGAACGATCTCACACCCTTGACATTCACCGGATATGGAAGTTTCTCAATAACTTCTATTTTTGCCTTATCCACCTCAATGCCTTTATTTGAAATCTTGTGCCCAAGCACTATCCCTTCCTCCACCATGAAGTGGCATTTCTCCCAATTCAAAACAAGATTGACCTTAACACATCTTTCCAAACACTTCTCAAGGTTCACAAGGCACTCCTCAAATGAGACACCCCCCACCGAAAAGTCATCCATGAAGACCTCCATTTCCTCCTCCAACATATCCCAAAAAATACTCATCATGCACCTTTGGAATGTAGCGGGTGCATTGCATAACCCAAAGGGTATTCTTCGATAGGCAAAGGTCCCATAAGGACATGTGAAGGTAGTTTTCTCTTGATCATCAGGGTGGATGGGGATTTGGAAGAATCCCGAATATCCATCGAGGAAACAATAAAACTTGTGCCTTGTTAGTCTTTCAAGAATTTTATCAATAAATGGAAGAGGGAAGTGATCCTTCTTGGTGGATGTGTTTAGTCGTCTATAATCTATACGCATCCGCCAACCCGTGACCGTCCTAGTTGGAATGAGCTCACCCTTCTCATTCTCAACCACGGTCATGCCCCCCTTCTTTGGAACGACATGCACGGGGGAGACCCACCTTGAGCTAGATATGGGGAATATGATTCCCGCATCCAATAGCTTGGTGATCTCCTTCTTAACTACCTCTCCCATTTGGGGATGTAGTTTTCTTTGTCGTTCGATAGAAGGAAGGGCGCCTTCCTCAAGTGTTATGTGGTGTTGGCACAAGGCGGGGCTTATACCTTTAAGATCATCAATTGTGTATCCCAAAGCACCTTGGTGCTTTCTCAAAACACCACATAACGCTTGAGCTTGTCTCACGCTTAAGGATGCACTAACTATCACGGGGTAAGTGGAATGAAGGCCCAAGAACTCATACCTAAGGTGTGTTGGTAGAGGTTTGAGCTCTACCATAGGCACACCATTACCTTCCTTTGATGTGGCCCCTTGCAAAGCTTCTTGGCTTGAGATTTTCAACCACATTTGCTCATCCACTTCCTCCATGCTCCCATTAAGCAATTCTTCATAGAATGCCACTTCCTTGCATGGTGTACCTACTTTGTCCTTGTTCAACAAAACATTCTCAAGAGCATCGTTAGAAGTGAGCAAGTTCTCATGCATGGAAGACAAAACATGATCAAGTGAATCAATCATCATGCAATTTTCTAGAGAAGAAGATGGATACTTCATGCTTTCATTCAAATCAAATTCAATGACCTCATCTCCTACCTTAAGGGAAATCTTTGCACTCCTCACATCTATCATAGCACCCGAGGTAGCAAGAAAGGGTCTACCTAAAATGATTGGAATGGTGGCATCTTCATCCATTTCAAGCACAATAAAATCCACCGGGAACACAAACTTCCCAACCCTCAATGGAACATATTCTACCTTACCTTTTGGAAACTTGATTGACCTATCGGCTAATTGAAAGGTAATGTAAGAAGGTAAGAGTTCCCCTAGTTCAAGCCTTTGATAAACCGAATATGGCATTATGCTCACACTAGCTCCAAAGTCACATAGGGCATTATCAATTTTCATCTTGTTAATGGCACAAGGAATGGAGAAGTTTCCGGGGTCTTTCAATTTGGGTGGCATTTTGTTCATGATGATAGCACTACAATTTTCGGTCAAGTTGATAGTCTCCACAACCTCAAAAGTCCTTTTCCCACTCAAAATGTCCTTGAGGAATTTGGCATAATTTGGCATTTGGTTAATCACATCGGTAAAAGGTAGAGAAAGATGAAGTTGTTTTAGCATATCAATGAATCTCCCAAATTGTTCATCCAATTTGTGTCTCATGAATTTTTGTGGGTAAGGGAGCTTGGGTTTCACAATTTCTTTCTCTACTCTCACCTCTCGAGGTGTCTCAACCACAACCTCATCCAATGATGCCCTATCCCCCTCATTCTCAACCAAGGCTTCCTTAGGAATCTCCTTATCCTCACCGTTCATAGGTAATCTCTCCTCAAGAACCTTACCACTCCTTGTAACAATAGCATTCACGTGTTTCTTGGGATCAAGACCTTGGGAAGGTAAAGAAGAAGGGCTTGCGTGATCTTTCAAAGCATTAGCAAGTTAAGAAATTTGGTTTTCAAGCATTTTATTGTGGGTCATCATTTCATTGAACTTCTTATCACTAACGGCCATGTATGTGTTCAACAACTTGGTTTGATTCTCAATTATTTCTTCCAAATTGGTCCTAGGTGAAGAAGGTTGTGAATAGGAATTTTCTCCTTGAGTCCTTGGAACAAATCCGGGTGGGGGACCTCTTTGAGCATTATTTTGAAAATTGCCCTTCCCTTGGTTGTTCAAAGTACCCCTATTTTGATTTTGACCATAACCTTGATTATGGTTACCACCACCTTGATTATAGTTACCACTACCTTGGTTGTGATTTCCATAACCTTGGTTTTGATTACCATAATTTTGGCTTTGATTTTGGCCACTATAACCTTGGTTATTATAGCTACCACGAGAACCTTGGTTCCCTTGGTTTCTATAACCACCACCTTGATTATAGTTGTCAAAATTGCCTTGTTTTTGGTAATTCCTATTCCATTGACCTCTTTGATTATCAAACCTTTGAGCATTATTATTTTACACATAATTCACATGCTCACTCTCATTGTTATCAAACTCATCAACACATTCATTAGGACAATTACTAGAGTCATGATCATACGATTCACATGCATCACAAAACAAACAACCCATAGGCATATTTTGTTAAGAGGGAGGGGGTTGAGAGTTAGAAGGAGTACCTCTCCCCTTAAATTGGGAGGGAAGATCCGAAGCTTGGGCAGAAGAAGAAGTGCTCTCCAACTTGGCTTTGATTGCGGTCATCTCCTTTCCCAAGTTTGTCATTTAGGAGGAAAGGTTGTTGATCGCATTTAGATGGTCCACCGAGTACAATGAAGATTGCTTGCTTGAAGAGTCTCTCTCCCCATCTTGCCAATCTCTATAGTACGTCACCACGTCCTCAATAATGTCCACCACTTCTTCTTCGGTCTTGTTCATGATAGGACCCCCGGCCCCCCCATCAGGGCATGACTTGCCTTGGGGACTTAAACCGCCATATAAGATTTGGACCACTTGGTATGTTGGGATTCCGTGGTGAGGGCACTCCCTTTAATACTCTTTGTATCTCTCCCATGCTTCGTAAAGGCTTTCATTTGGCCTTTGCTTGAACCCTTGAATCAAGGCTCTGGCCTTCGCCGTCTTCTTTTGAGGGTAGAAGCGGGATAAGAAGGCCTTTGTAACATCATCCCATGGTCTCAAGGAGTTAAGCTTCACTTCTTTATCTAGCCACTCTAAGGATGGTCCTATGAGAGAGAAGGGGAACAACTTGAGGTGTATGAACTCTTGAGAAACTTCGTTGACTTTGATGGTGTTGCAATATTTTTCAAATTCTTTAAGATGGTTCAACGGGCTCTCATTCTTAGCCCCACTTTATTGCCTCCTCTCAATTAAGGTGATCATGGCCGGCCGAATCTCGAAATCATTTTCCGGGGTTGTAGGCGGAGCTATGCCGCTCTCAAACCTATAAGCACCGGGTATTCCTAGCTCCTTCAAGGCCACTCTCGGATTTTCTCCCATGCCTTGCTCTTCTTCAATCTCTTCTTCACTTGAAGAACTATACCCCAAGGATCGATTAGCTATTCTTCTCCTTGAGAGAGTCCTTTCGATTTCCGGGTCAAAAGGCACAATGGATCGATCACGAGCTCTATGCATGCAAAAATTCAAAGAAAATATTAGTAGAACGGCTACAAGTGTAGCCCAAAGAAACAAAATCTTTTTGTATTTTTTGTTTCAATTAAAATGAAGTAGACTCAACAACAAAAGCTAAGCACCAATAGCACTCCCCGACAACGGCGCCATTTTGACAAGAGGAAAATGTATGTCGTTATCTACCCTTCCCCCAAGTCAAACTAAATTTGTAAACACCTAACCAACCTTATATGAATATAGGGCAAGTTAAGGGTCGATCGCTAGGGAATGCAATGATGAAAACTAGAGTCTAAGTCAAGCTACCTCGAAGATGGAGTTGAGATTATGGTTGGCACTATGGTAAACTAAAACAAGTCTAATCAAGTAAATCAAAGGTCTAAACACTAGGGATATGGGTTCCACATGCAAGTTCAATGATAATGCTAATTTAGAGCTCAATCAATTAATTCAAGTTTTGCAATGGACAAACAATAGTAGAAATCAAGAGAGTTTAAATGCTATCTCCTATAGGCCAATCTAGGAATCACTATGTATGGCAAATCAAGAAGAATCACAAGCAAACCCAATCACTTAGAACAACTTTCAATTCAATTGTTCATGTCATTAAGAGTTTTAATGCAATCTAGACTAATCTTATAGGTTGATCACTCCTAGTCTAATCAATCACATGCAAAACAATGTCAACCAATTTAATTGCAACAAATCAATCAATCAAAGAGCATCAACTAGCAATCTCATTAATCAAACATGCTTCCCCCTTTCCCTAGCAACTAATCTACTCACTAATCATGGTGAAATTCAAGAACAAATAACTAGAAATTGCATTAATCTTCATTCTATATAAAATCTAAGAGAAATCAAAATATTCAACAATATCAAATTCAAATCCAAAGAAAAACAAGCAACAAGCAAAAATCAAATAGCAAGTAAGTAAGAGATGAAAGAAGGAAGAGATTTTCACTAATATTGATGATTGAAAACACTAGTAGAAAAAAAGCATTAGGCACCCCCCATATGGCACCGGTTCAGCCTAAATCGGTGCCCAAAACCGGTCTAGAATTGGGCGGGTTTTTACCAAAAGAGAAAAGGCACCGGTTCAGCCTGAACCGATGCCAAAAATAAAAAAGGCACCGGTTTGAACCGGTGCCATTCCTTTTTAAAATAAAACCGGCTTTTTTTTATTCCATTTATATATAAGGTAAGTCTCAAACCCTAAAGCTAATTCACTCACAAAACACTCTCTATGTTCGCCGCTCATCCTTTCTCTGTCATCCCTTTCTCTTTCATCTCCTCTCATTCTCATCTCCTCTTTCAAATTCTTTCTCGTTCTCTTTCAATCCCTTCTTTCAATCCCTTTCTCGTTCTCTTTCAAACCCTTCTTTCCATCAAATTTGATTGCATATTTCTTTTATCGATTTCTCGGTTTTTTTTTTTTGTTTAAGATTTCAATTATTTTCTGGGATTTCGATTTTTCTTTCAATTTTAATTTTTCTTTCGATTTCAACTATTTTGATTTCTGGGTGTTTTCGATTTGTGGGTTATTCTGGGTTAATTTTTTTGATTTCGATCTTGATTTTTTTTTTCCTATTTCTAGGGGTTTTTTTTTCGATTTCGATTGGTTTTTTTTTCGTTTTTGATTTCTGGGTTAATTTTCGGCTATAATAATCGATTTTGGGTTAATGCATGCGTTTTTGGGTGTTTTTTTTTTATGGATTTGTTCGAAATTGATTATTTTGGGTTAATACAAGTTGATTTGGGTTTGTTCGAAGTTAATTTTGGGTTTAATTGATTTTATGAGTGTCTTCGAAATTTTTTATGGGTTTCTTCGAATTTTGTTTGGTTTAATCCACCACGAACACATGCATGAGCATAGTTAGGGTATTATTTCTTGATTTTAATTCGATTTTTTTTTTCTGGGTTTTTAATTGATTTTCGAATTTTGTTTTATTTTAATCGATTTATTTGTTATTTTTATCGATTTTAATTTGTTTTTTTTAAGTGATTTTCAATTTTCTGGTTTGGTTAATCGATTTTCAAAAACTTATTTTAATTCGATTTTTTTTAATTTCTTGGTTTTTTCTCTCGAAATTTTTTTATTCTCTGGATTTTTTTTCTTCTGATTTTCGATTTTAATTTTTATTTTAATCGGTTTTTTTTTCTGAGTTTTTTTTATATATTTTTATTTTTTGATTTTGATGTTCCGGGTTTTTTTTCTAAGTTTTAAACTGATTTTCTTTTCTTTTTTTTCCGATTTTCTGGGGTTTTTATTTTTTATTTTTTTCGCAGCTAAATCATGTTAATTGATTCATTTTGGTTGTTTTAATTGGTGCAGGTATATGGATTTAGATTTTAAATTGAAGAATCTAGATACAAGTATATTGTGAAGTTGTAATTTTTTTTTTTGTGATTTATATTGTAGTTTTATTTATTTATTTATATGTTGTAATTTTTTTATTTTGATTTATATACTGTAATTTTTTTATTGATCTATACTGTAATTTTTTTGATCATATATATATATTGAATAGATTGAATTATATTGATTGTGATGTTCGATTCATATTTGGTATTCTCATTTAATTCTAGCTTATTTAATTTAAAAAAAATAAAAATTGATTATTGGGGGGTTTTTGGCCCCCTTTTTGGCACCCCTCACATAGGCAGCGGTTCAAACCGGTTTTTCACCTAGTGAAATGAAGAAATCCAAACTTGATTGATCAAATGTTGAGTTACAAATCCAAAACCAAGAAATTCTCTCTAACTTCTCTCTAAATTCTCTCTCTAAAACAAAGCTAATGAAATATTATCAAAAATTTGGTTTCAAAAAGGAATTACAATTCTATTTTTAGGTAAAGAAGAAACTAGCAAATCCCGCGGTCTCTCTCGATGAATCCGCGGCTGCGGAGAAATGGGTACTAACAAGGGTTAAATCGGTCGCTACAATCTAACTCTCAATCAAACAATACTTATACGAACACCCTATAACCAAGTACAATGGCAAATAAAGGTTCGGTCCACGAGGAACGAGAGTAATTGCAAATCAATCTTAAACCTAAGCTAGTTCGAAATCAATGGAAAATGGTGTTCTAAAATACTACTAATAAGATGGAGTAAATCAATAAACGAAGACACTAGGGAGAACGGGAATTCATCAAACCATCGGTAACTACGCAACAAGGAATCATAGAGACAAACGGGATATGCAAAGACTATATGTCTGATCAATATTGTGCGATAGGAAGACAACGGGCAATACTAAGCTTGGATTTCTCATGCACTCAACATTACTCGATACATAATCAAACCACATTCAATAATGAAATACTCAATTCACAATCTCTTGTTCAAACCAAGAATAACATGCAATCAAATTCAAGATTCTAGGTTAGCTACTCCTATTATAATGAATTAACATGCAATCGCATATAATCAATTTAATCACAATCCGTTTATCAAAATCAATCCTCAATTACAAAGATTACCTAGGCCGGGTTTCATCCCGAAACCCTAGCTAGGATACTACTCACACATATTCATAATCAAAGCAATAATGAATTCCAAAAGCATAATAGATATAAACATGAATTCTGATTAAGGAATAATAAAGCTTTATTAATAAACGAATGAATAATACCAATTGTATTGATGCGAATCAATGGAAAAGTTCAGAACTTTGATATCCGTCGTCAATGAATAATACAAAGAATCTTCACAAATCTTGCTTCAAATCAATCCAAGAAAACTAAAATCGCTAGAATAATCTCTAAGAAAACTAATGAATCTCTAATACTAAGAACGTTCTCCAATAACTCTCTACAAAGGCTCTCAAAAACTATCTCTCAAACTGTCTAAAAACGCCCCTTAAAATCGGGCCTTATATACGCCTTCTAATTCGGAGAAGTCAAGTGCGCGGTTAACCCTGGATCAGCACGGCCGTGCTATATTTGGCACGACCGTGCTAGCTTGTCAGTAGCTAAATCGGATTTCTTCTTCAATTTGGCACGGCCGTGCTATATACTGAAAATGACACGGTCGTGCTGAATATGCTCTAGCACGGGGCTCATACTGAAGCTGACACGGGCACGGGCAACATCTGGCACGGTCGTGTTAATGGCCTGCACGGTCGTGCTGGTGCGTGGATACTGACACGGTCGTGTTATTGGCTTGCACGGCCGTGCTGCCTAGCCTGGGGCTCCTTGCTCATAGGCCAGCACTGGTGTGCCTATGGTAACACGGTCGTGCTGCCTGTGCTATGTAATCAATGCACGACACTTGAACTTCCCTAGCTCCTCGGACTTCGGTCAAGGCTAGCTCGGTTACGCATCAAGGGCTCGGGATCCGACTAAACTCGGTTGATATTACCTGAAAACACATCAAAAACAAACCGAAAACCCGTGAAGCACGTAATATAGGGGACGTAAGCATAACAAGGAAATAATCGGCCAAAACGGCCCCAAATACATCCAAAATCATCCTAAAATATGCTCTAAAGCGCGCCCTAAAGTGCGCTTGTCAAAACCCCCCAAGCTACCCTTTTGCTAGTCCTCGAGGAAAAACCAAGGGAAACACACACAAGATCAAATAAACTATGCCATTGCGTACAAATCAAATTAAGCACGGAATGAAATCAATGGATCCTACTTAGAACAATCATGCACGGAATGAAAACTCACTCAAACAAGCAACGAGACACACAATCCAAGATATCGTTGATCAAAATGCGAACAAGACCTAAACCAAGCATAGAGAACAAAGAAGTCATGCTTCCCTCTAAACCCAACCAAAACAGCCACGTCCTCCCCTTTTGCTTCAAATCACCACCCTAATTGGCCCCTCGTGATTCCTCGAAGGAACCGGAAAAAGTGATATTTTGAGGAAATAACAAAGGTATCCCGACATCTCAATTACGCATAATCTTTCCATAGGGTTGAAAGGTATCTCCCTCCACCGTTTGAAAACCGAACACCTCTAAAGTCTAAGGGTCTTAAAAGGTTGTAAAGTATTGGCAATGGGTAAGGTAGGTGAAAATAATTTAAAATGTGGAGTTAAATCCTAAATGAAGCGCAAGAATCACGATTCTCAAAAACAAAGCTCAAGAGATGCAATTCACATTCCACAATAAAAATTGATCACACTCTTACACATCCCAAACTCTCTATGTTTTACACACTCAAATCACCTTTTTCAAACTTCAAAGCTTTTATTCATATGTCCTCTCCTTTTTCACAATTCGGACGGCTTTTCTCTTTTTTTTTCATTTCTTTTTTTTCAAAAACAAACTTTCATATTACATCTTTACAATTAAGCTCACTTTCAAACTTGCTCAAACCAACTATCGATCACTATTCTTGATTTATACACAATAAGCTCAAACAAACCTTGCGAGATAAACGCTTTACAACTAAGGGTTGGTAAAACATCGGCCATCGGGTTTGTAACATGGGTAACCAAGAATGGAATTAAAGGCTCAACATGGTTAGCAAGTAAGATGATGTAAAAAGAAAATTAATTTGTAACAAAACAAAAGGAACAAGAATAAGAAAAATGAAAAGGGTGCCCTCTTCCTCCCTTAAAAGTGTCAAGTCGGTCTTGGGAGCTACAAGTCAACACAATGATCGAAACATGCGTAATCAAGGATCCAAATATGCCACTTAAGAAGAATGATGAAGGCTAGAGCAATAAAACCTCACAGGATTCAAAAACAAAGCAACTACCAATTAAGGGGATCAAATCCACAAATGGGAAGCGACTCCATCTTACTACAATTCAATGGCTTAGAGTTCCACATGATAACAAACGTTCTAACCAACTACCTTCGCCTAGACTCATCTACATTGATCAACAATAGACTCAAACTGTGTATTCATCACTGGCTTAATTAGAAATAGATATTCTACACATATTCATTCACGTTTCGAATCCAAATATGAGCATTATTCCAAAAGTTTATGCAATTAGACAAATTTATCACAATCCAAAAATAGAGGAAAAGACTATGAGGAAAATCATATAAACTAGACTACACATCCTCATAACAGAAGCTTTTCCTATATAGCACACATATATAAACAACTAAGTAATCTAAACAAGCTAAATGGCTCATATAGAGGCATGAAAATCACATAATAATCCCAATCGACAAACAAGTGATCGATTGATATCAACATCAATGATCCCAGGTTCTTTAGAACCGATCAAACATCCTCGAACCATTCAACTTCTTCCTAAACTAAATATCCTAAGCACACAAAAACAAAAAACTAAAGGAAAAAGGGAAAGATTTCACCAGATGCTTCTTGAAAACACACTAAGACAACATGAGATGCAGCGAAGCTCCTAATGCTACCTCCATGAGTCTTCATATCTGCACAGGTTAGATAGAAACAAACCAAAACGAAACAAAAAGAAACTCGTTTTTTTTTTTTATAGGAATATGAAGAAAAACAAGGGAAAATCAACACGGAAACCATTCACCCCCCCAAGCTAGTATAGACATTGTCCTCAATGTCAGGCATCGAGAGACTACCTAGAAGGCAAAAAGGGAAAGAGAAAAGTACCTCATTGACTGGGTCTCGAGTTTCCTCCCGGAAGCGCTTCTTTAACGTCATTAGCTTGACGCAACACATGGATTACAGGTTACCCATAATCAATACTTGCCATTGCAGTGGAGATAAGCTCACCATTCTTATTCTTGACAATAGTCACCGCCCCTTTCTTAGGTACTACAAACACAGGGGAAACCCTTCCTTGATGTGTTGGAAGGGGTTTAAGCTTTACCTTTGGTGCTTCATTAGCCTCCTTTGCAGTGGCCACATCTAATGCATCTAGAAATTGCTCCTCCATGTCCCTGTTTTCCTTATTCTCATTCAACTCAAAATCATGATTAGTATAGAATAATTCTTTACGCATATAAGAGACAATGGAATCAACAGTGTCAACCATCATGCAATTATCAGAATTAGAACAAGGATATTTCATAGTTTTGTTTAAATCAAAATCTAAAACCTCCTTTCCTACTTTCAATGAAATCTTGGCACCCTTTACATCAACAAGGGCACCCGAAGTAGCTAAGAAAGGACGTCCTAGAATTATAGGTATATGAACATCCTCATCCATATCTAGGACCACAAAGTCAACAGGTATGACAAACTTCCCCACCCTTAGGGGAACATCTTCCACCTTACCCTTTGGAAATTTGATCGATCGATCGGCTAATTGAAGGGATATGTTAGTGGGAAGAAGTTCTCCTATATTTATTCGTTGATAAACAGAATATGGCATGAGACTAACACTGGCTCCAAGATCACACAAAGCATTATTAATATTCATTTTCTTTATAGCACAAGGGATTGAAAAGCTACACGGATCTCCTAACTTAGGAGGCATTTTATTCATTATTATAGCACTACAGTGTTCAGTGAGGTTAACAGTTTCTATCCCTTCACAGTTTCTTCTACCACTCAATATATCTTTTAAAAACCTAACATAGTTAGGCATTTGCTTAATAGCACCAGTGAATGGTATAGAAAGGTGGACTTCTCTCAAAGTCTCCAAAAACTTCCCGAATTGGGCATCTAGCTTATGTCTCACATGTTTTTGGGGGTAGGGGAGTCTATGTAATAGGTCGGGTTCATTGGTCTGTGCTCCCACCTGTTCCTTTGGGACCTCAATAATTTTATCTTTTTCTCTAGTCCTCTCATCCTCACTTTCTACAACATTATCAGTGATAGGTGGAGTCATAGGTTGACTCTTTGGTGGTATTACATTGTCGCTCCCTATCAAAGTCTTTCCACTCATAGTGGTGATAGCATTCACAGAATTTTTAGGGTCAATACCTTGAGGCGGTAGTTTTGAAACTCCAACCCCATCTTTTATAGCACTAGCCAACTAAGAAATCTGGGTTTCAAGCATCTTATTATGTGTCATCACTTCACTAAACTTTTTATCAGTGGTGGACATAAAAGTGTTGAACATTTTGGCCTGGGACTCCATCATTTCCTCCAAGCTAGATCTCTATGGTGGTCCTTGAGCATAATAATTATCATTTGTAGCTCGGGAACCACGCACATTAGATTGTTGGGGATTTTGATTAGAGTACCCCTTATTATTATTCCAGTTTCCCCTGTTATTAATGTCGTTTCCCCCTTGATTGAATTGCCCTTGGGAATTATGATTCATTTGATTACCCTGTTGGTATTGGTTTTGATTTCTAAAACCACCATGTTGATTATACGGTCCTTGGGGATTTTGGTCCCTTTGGCCCCTATTTCCCCACTTGTTTTGATAATCAAAATCATTACCTCCCTGATTATAATTGTTCCCTCTTTGATTAGGTGGCAGATATCTATTATTATCATTCCTAGGTCCGTTATCATAAGACATAGCATTGACCTGTTCATTATTATATCTTTACCATCATTATTATTAGGATCATATGAGGGATCAAAATTACAGGCAGAGGTATCATGATCATAAGACCCACAGTTATCACAGAAAATACATCCTACAGGCATATTAGAAATGGAAGGATTAGGATTCATACCTCTCCCCTTAGATTAAGAGGGAAGATCTTGCAATGGTACGGAATCGAGCTTGGCTTTAATCGCTGACATCTCCTTCCCGAGGTTCGTAATTTGTGATGTCAGGTTGCTAATGGCATTGAGGTGGTCCACTGAATAGAGCGCTCCTCCACTCTTGTTCACAGCATCTCGCTCGCCGTCTTGCCAATCCATGTGGTGTCGTACCACATCTTCGATAATATCTATGACCTGCTCTTCAGTTTTGTTCATTATTGGGCCACCTGCTCCCGCATCCAAACTGGTTTTCCCTTGAGGACTTAATCCTCCATAGAATATCTGTAGCACCTGGTATGTTGGAATTCCGTGATGCGGACACTCTCTCTGGTACTCCTTGTACCTTTACCATGCTTCATAGATCGACTCTCCACTCCTTTGCCGAAACCCTTGAATCAAGGCTCTAGCATCGGCCGTCTTCTTTTGAGAATAGAATCTTCCCAAAAATGTTGTCGTGACATCATCCCAAGTGTGTAGAGTATTTGGTTTTACCTCCTTCTCTAACCATTCGAGGGCTCTCCCGATGAGTGAAATTGGGATAAGCTTTAATCTCACGAACTCTTGGTTCACCCCATTGACTTTGATAGTGTTGCAGTACTTCTCAAATTCATTCAGATGAGCCAAAGGGCTCTCATGCTTGGCACCACTAAACTGCCTTCGCTCGATGAGGGTGATCATGGCCGGCCGGATCTCGAAGTCATTAGCTTCAGTAGTGGGTGGAGCAATCCCACTTGAAGCTCTATACGCCCCAAGAGTTCCCAACTCCTTAAGGGGTCGTGGTGCTTGCAGATTAGGTTGGCGCGGTATGTCTTTCATTGGAACCTGTTGTGTGTTGTGTTCCTTTCCTTGAGAGTTTGATGACGTCGATCGAGATTTACGATTGCTCTTCAAAGTACTTTCGATTTCGGGATCGAAGGGTATTAACTCTCCCTGTTTAGACCTGCGCATACACACTAACCAAACCAATCAAATAACAGGGCTACAAGTGTAGCCAAAAAGAAAAATCTTTTTGTATTTTTGTTTGAAGAACTAGACTCAAGAAATCAAAAAGCAATCAACAAACACCGTTCCCTGGCAACGGCGCCATTTTGACAAGGGTTAAATCGGTCGCTACAATCTAACTCTCAATCAAACAATACTTATACGAACACCCTATAACCAAGTACAATGGCAAATAAAGGTTCGGTCCACGAGGAACGAGAGTAATTGCAAATCAATCTTAAATCTAAGCTAGTTCGAAATCAATGGAAAATGGTGTTCTAAAATACTACTAATAAGATGGAGTAAATCAATAAACGAAGACACTAGGGAGAATGGGAATTCACCAAACCATCGGTAACTACGCAACAAGGAATCATAGAGACAAACGGGATATGCAAAGACTATATGTCTGATCAATATCGTGCGATAGGAAGACAACGGGCAATACTAAGCATGGATTTCTCATGCACTCAACATTACTCGATACATAATCAAACCACATTCAATAATGAAATACTCAATTCACAATCTCTTATTCAAACCAAGAATAACATGCAATCAAATTCAAGATTATAGGTTAGCTACTCCTATTATAATGAATTAACATGCAATCGCATATAATCAATTTAATCACAATCCGTTTATCAAAATCAATCCTCAATTACATAGATTACCTAGGTCGGGTTTCTTCCCGAAACCCTAGCTAGGAGACTACTCACACATATTCATAATCAAAGCAATAATGAATTCCAAAAGCATAATAGATATAAACATGAGTTCTGATTAAGGAATAATAAAGCTTGATTAATAAACAAGAATGAATAATACTAATTTTATTGATGCGAATCAATGGAAAAGTTCAGAACTTTGATATCCGTCGTCAATGAATAATACAAAGAATCTTCACAAATCTTGCATCAAATCAATCCAAGAAAACCAAAATCGCTAGAATAATCTCTAAGAAAACTAATGAATCTCTAATACTAAGAACGTTCTCCAATAACTCTCTAAAAAGGCTCTCAAAACTATCTCTCAAACTGTCTAAAAACGCCCCTTAAAATCGGGCCTTATATACGCCTTCTAATTCGGAGAAGTAAAGTGCGCGGATAACCCTCGATCAGCACGGCCGTGCTATATTTGGCACGGCCGTGCTATATTTGGCACGGCCGTGCTAGCTTTTCAATAGCTAAACCGGATTTCATCTTTAATTTGGCACGGTCGTGCTATATATGGCACGGCCGTGCAGATTCCTGGCACGGTCGTGCTGAAAATGACACGGTCGTGCTGAATATGCTCTAACACGAGGCTCATACTGAAGCTGACACGGGCACGGGCAACATCTGGCACGGTCGTGTTAATGGCCTGCACGGCCGTGCTGGTGCGTGGATACTGACACGGCCGTGCTATTGGCTTTCACGGCCGTGCTGCCTAGCCTGGGGATGCTTACTCATAGGCCAGTACGGGTGTGCCTATGGTAACACGGTCGTGCTGCCTGTGCTATGTAATCAATGCACGGCACTTGAACTTCCCTAGCTCCTCGGACTTCGGTCAAGGCTAGCTCGGTTACGCATCAAGGGCTCGGGATCCGACTAAACTCGGTTGATATTACCTGAAAATACATCAAAAACAAACCGAAAACCCGTGAAGCACGTAATATGGGGGACGTAAGCATAACAAGGCAATAATCGGCCAAAACGGCCCCATATACATCCAAAATCATCCTAAAATATGCTCTAAAGCGCGCCCTAAAGTGCGCTTGTCAGCTACGGAACCCTCCGCGGGCTTTATGGGCAGCACCCGCGTGCGGCAAGATAAACCCGCGCCCACGGCCAAAGATGTCGCGCCCGCGGCTAATCCCCTGCTCACAAAAATCAATCAGGGGGTCGCGGTCTCTCTGAGATGGAGCGCCCTCTCCAGATTTCCCGCACCCGCGGAGAGCCCGCGGGGAAACCGCTGGAAGCTCCTGCCAAAATCTTGCAATTTGCTCTTCTTGAGCCCGCACCCGCGGCTCCACTAACCTGCGCCTGCGGCCTGCTGGAAATACCTTGGAGACCTCTCTGAGGCCTCTCCAAGGCCTCTCTAAGCCCTCTCTAGCCAAATGCTTCTTCCTTACTTGATTATTAAGGCCCCAACTTGATTCCTTTGCAAAGGTGATTCTCCAAATACCTACACAAGCAAACAAAGAAAGGAAATAAAAGGAAAAAGAGACAAATAAAAGGAAAACACAAGGAAAACACGAGAACCATAAAGAAAAGAGGAGAAAGAGAAACCTAAGGAAAAAGGACAAAAAATAAGAGAAGAAAGCATGAAAAAGGGAAAGAAATAAACCTTAAAGACTACCCTATGAGTGCCATAAATGACACTCATCAACATCATATCACCTTTCACCCTTCAAATATGCAATCCTTTTTCATAAACCACTTTGAGCCTCGTCTAACGATAGACCTTTCATTTTTAACCTATATCTACCTAACCTTGGGATGGGATGGTGTGCAACTTATGCAATTTTCAATTTCATAAAAAGCATGAGTGACTTCAAAAGATTACAATAGCTCAAGGTAAAAAAATAATAAAAATAAATAAAGTGTACAAAAGGTCAAGTGTTCCAATGTCTTTGACATGAACATGTCTTTGTTATGAACACGTCTCAGATTGCGTTTCTTATCGAGTGCTCGGTACCGTGTTTAAGAAACATGAATGCCAAGTGAGTGATAGACCGCATGATCGGGATTTCCCACACTTATAAAATAAAAAAATACAAAAGGAAAAAAAAAGAAGAGAGCAAAAATAAATAAAGCAAAAAAAAAGAGTAAGAAGCCTCAAGCATAAAAATACAAGTATTCCAAAAACAAAGTTGCACACCTTGGGGGGCTTATCTAGGGTCTTGAGCCTTTTATCCCTTTCTTCTTCAACCTTTAGCCAAACCACTTTACAACCCTTAAAAAGACCTTTTTGAGGTATACACACACTTGTGCGATGTTCGGCTAGAGCTACGTTCGGCCTGATTCCAAACGGATACGTAGGCAACCTCACATCAAGGCGCGACCGTAAAAAAAACATGCATTCATATTTACATTCATAGTTAATCATATCAAGGGATCTCCAATGCTCATCCCTTTTCACTTAGAGCTAGACTTGGAGGCTTGATCCATACATCATTAGCTTACTTTGCCTAAGAGTCACCATCATTTGACTCTTCTTGAAATAATCTTTTTCCACACACTTAGCCCTTGCGGCCTAACTTTAGTATCATTTCACACATCGCACAGATACATGACCAAATATACTTCCCTTAGGAACCCTTTGTCATGAAATCTTAACACAACGCTGAAGCATGCTTCGTCATATCAAGATCAATCATCATTGCATCATAAAGTATGAAGTACTTAGCCTCCGCGCCTAATTTACCTAAATACTTTCAATATCGAGTCAAATAGGACAGTCTAAGATGTTACAACATTTGATTAAGCTCATTCAACATGCACCTCCAAAACTTCGTTTCTTTCTTTTTTTCCGCGTCTTTCTTTTTTGTAGAAAGTCGGTACCCTCCACAAAAATAACGAAATTTTTTTGCTTTTTTGCATTTTCGAGTTGCATGATCACAATACAATGCACACAAGGGTCATGAGTCACACGTGTCGTTTCCCTTCGAGTCGAGTTAACCTTGAGTCAACCACTACGAGTCAAGTTCATACTTTGAGTTGTGTCAAGTCAATGAGTCAAGCAATCTTAAACCTTAGGTCAACCCTATCATAATTAAAGAAATTAGCAAAGTCCTATAGTCAAGGATAAATAGTTTAAGATGTTACAATCCTTGTACTGTAAGAGACAACGTTAACAGATTAAGCTCATTCAACATGCACCTTCAAAAACTTCGATTCTTTTTCGGGTCTTTCTTTTTCGTGAGAAAATCGGTACCCTCCACAAAAATGACGGAAAATTTTTGCTTTGTTTCCATTTTTTGCTTCACACGATCACCATACAATGCACACACGGGTCATGAGTCACACGTGTCGATTCACCTCGAGTCAGTCAATCGTAGAGAGTCAAGTTTATACCTTGAGTCATGTCAAATCAATGAGTTAAGCAAGACTAAGTCTTAGGTCAACCCTAAAGAAAGAAAAGCAAAGTCCTATAGTCAAAGATATAAATGTAGGTGCATCCCAGCGAGCAAGGACATTCCCGGATCTTTTTTTCGAAAAAAACCGCGAATATGACATAGGAGATTCCTCTAAAATAAGAGGAGTTACATGGGTTAGTAAATTAGAGATGAAGAGCTTGAATTTATAAAATATTTGAGCGGATTTGGTTGAAAGGAAACGACCAAGCTTAAAGTTCGGAGCAAAACCAAGCAACAGCGGCAGCAAGAGCAGAGTAGGGAAGACCCGACTCCAGCACCAGATGACAAGGCTGTCATTTGGAAACAATATCTGGCGTATGGCAACAGAGTTCAGCGCCTGGCGCTAGATCCCAGCGTTTGGCGACAGAGCCAATTCTTGGTGCCAGCAATATTTCAGCAGCGACAGAGCTCGAAGCCTCTCAAAAAGGTTATTTCGATCTCATACATCAATTTTGGGTTCCTTGGTACGCCGGTTAGCCCTTATAAGCAAATTGATATGATTAGTAGTCGGCACGATTACAATCGTAGTAAGTGATTGACCTGACAAAAAATCGTCTCACTTAGCTTAAGCGCCTAAAACACTGGCTCATTACAAGCGCCAACGTATCGGTTTAAAAGTAATAACTTAGATGACATTAATTCCAAATACGGATTGTCGCACATTCTTCTTAAACGACAATTTTTTCGAAAATTGGATTGTCATCCCCAACTAACAATATTTCCAAAAATGGATTGTCGTGCATCTTCTTCCACGAAATTTTTTCCAAGATTGGATTGTTATCTCTAGCAAAGTTTCCAAGCGTGGATTGTCGTGCTCCTTCTCTGTTTGACAAGTTTTTCCAAGTTCGGATTGTCATACATTCATGGATCTTTGGCAAGTTTTCCAAGATTGGATTGTCATACACCCAGTTCCCTATGGAAAAATTTCCCAAAGAATTGTCGTAGTTCTCTACTCATCATAAATTTCGGCAAAAAGTTCCTCAACGGGGATTGTCAATCATTTCAGCAAGTGGCAAATTTTCCCGAATTGGATTGTCGATCGACTCTTTTTTGGCAAATGTTCTAAGACACGGATTGTCAATTGTTGCAATATTTTCCTAAGAGGATTGTCACATAGCATTGGCAAATTTCCAAGGTGGATTTCTTTCAGGAGTTATATTCCAAGATGTGGATTGTCGATCGTAGAAAAAATCTTATGACAGATTGTTACGAACCATTGGCAACATTTCCCAAAGATTGGATTTTAACAAATTTTTCGAGATACGAATTGTCGCTTCATCGTGGCAACATTTCCAAGGATGGATTGTTACGTGGCTTTGACAACTTTCCCTAAATCGGATTTTCATACATCATACAAGAGTTGTGATGGAAACTATTCCCGAAGAAAAGAGGATTGTCATAACAGCAAAAGCACCGACATACTGGTTCACAAGTAGCAAAGCGCCGACGTACTGGCATAGCAGCATTAAGGATCAACGAGCAGTGATCTTTTCGAAGACTATCACAACGGGTATTGGAGGCAGTTTCAAGTGTAGCAGTCTTCAAGGGGCATTCTCTAGCATGCAGAAGATCGTCAAAACAAATAGAAGGATGGTGTTCCCTAGCTTGTGGAAGGTTATCACAACAACAGCAATGCAGCAACAAATCGGTTACCTTCAGAGACGTGTGCTTGACGGTGCAAGATACACGTTTCTTAACTCTTTTATCTATTTAACTAACGCTAGTTTCGCAGGTATTGGTGTTACAAGAATGATTTAGGATTACAGAGCGTTCTGAATTATTCTCCGTCCCTATCGCTACTTTGACTTTTGTTTTCGAAACTTGCGAATCTCCAAACTCAGTCAAAGTGGGGGCTTCTGTAGACACCCAAATGTGTCTCCCCAAAACCAAACCCGGTGATGAATACCTTTCATGTAATTTGATTAACGAACAAAGAAAAAGTGTGAAAAGTCTATTGATGAGAATGTTTTTATTAAAATATCCTTTCTTTCTGTTTTTGAAAATATTTCTTTTCTTACCTAATTTATTAAATTATTCCAGTTAGCTTGGTCCATGATAAGGGTCCAATTATGGTGTAGTTTTATGGGGCTTGAAAATACCTTTACAACGATATATTATAAGCCCAATTCCGATGAATAAGGAGGAAGTTATGGCCAAAATACTAAACTTAGCCCAGTTTAGTTTTTACCTACGGCCCAATGATCTAGAGGAGGGCCTATTATTAATTATCATTCATAAAGATATAAGGATTGATTATGGTATTCTAGAATATTCTAGAAGGTTCTTATAAATCCTAATGGAGTTAGGATTGATAATTATGTTTCAAAGAGTTTGAATTGAATAAAACTACTCATTTTTAGAATCCTTGTTTTGTACAAAGTGGAATATATTCAGATTTTATTTTCGTGCCACATAATGTTTGTCCAAATTTTATATAGCTGAATATATCTTCAAATTATCTTTCCAATAATATATTATAATATTAAATCCGAGCTATAACGAAAACGATATGAATGAGATTCAAAACTCTATCCAAAACTGACACCCTTCCACTATGTCGGCCATATGTTTCTTTTACAACATATTTTAGTCTAATTCTTATTGGGTTGGAAAGTAGACTTCAAGAGATTTCCAACGACATATTATATGCCTTATTTAGACTTCCAGATTAAAAGATATGATAAAAACAAAAATGCGTGAAACTGATTATTAGCGTCTGGCGCTAAGGCTTGGCCCCTGGCGTTAACCTTCAGCGTCTGGCGCTAATGTCTGGCGTTTGGCGCCACGCGCGTGTTTGACGCTGCGATCATGTTTTATTCTTTTTAAAACTCTGATTCGTTTTTTTATCCATCCGACTCATTTTCTCTATAAATAGCCTCTTAAAATTCTGTTTTCAATCATCAAAAATCATCAATTTCTACCAATTCTTCTCATCAACTCTCATCAAGAATTTCTTGATTCCCTATCCCTCTTTCCAACCAATCCTTTTACAAACACAATTTCTCATACATTAGCACTAGACACACCTAGCATATTTCGAAGTTGCCTTCGCCCTAGACGTGAAAGGTTTAAATTTCTGAGGGTTTGGTCCCAAATCATTGTTTCAATTATTTAATTTAATTGTTGTTTATTATTTTTCTTGAAATTACTAACGCGTGTATTTTTTTATTAGAAAGAGATACGAGGCATCCAAGTAAGTGCTTTAAGTGATATTTTGATACAGAAATCATGTTTAGATTGCGTATTATGATTCCTGCGATGCTTCCTATTTTCTTTCCTAATATTCATGTTAGTGTCATGTTAGGGCAATATATATTTGATTTTTATTGTTTAGTGACATGCTAGGGGTTGTTATTAATCTTGTTAGTATCATGCTAGGATCTTGCGATTATTATTATGCTTTAACATGATTATGATAATTGTGATTGTTGTTATTATGATTTTGATTATTATTATTATTATTATTATTATTATTATTATTATTATTATTATTATTATTATGTTGCTTGATATATATTTATTGTTCACTACAACAAAAATAGACTAAGAGACCTGTTAAAACATGCCTTAGAGACCCGTTTATAAAAACAAATAGACCCGTTAATAGAGATAAGTGGTCTGTTTGGTGTGGTGTATAATTGATGCACTTTACAGGGAAGGGACCCGTTATTTGCAATTGGGGGTCTCTTTAAGGGGTGTCAAATAAACCACATACATTAAATTACGGGTCTGTTTGATCCCTTTTTTTTAAAAAAAAATACTAATTTTCATATTTATTAAAATTTATGTTTTTTACGCTAAGATAATAAATAGCTGATTTTTTTTGGCAAATTATGAAATTACAATTTAACATCATTTGTATTTCTTTTAAATAACAACAATAGTATTATACAACATTTACAAAGCTACAGATCCATATTTACAAGTATATAATTACAAAACAAAAAATTGCATATCTTTAGTTCAACAAGTTATACAAACACTCTGCAAAAAAAAAAAATTATGCATACACAATTCCTAAACATACAACATACAGTATATAAGTTCTAACTAAATTCAATTGACAATAATCTTTCAACCCCACGCACCAAAGTTTTGCAGTCAACAAATTTGCAAATTGTGATTCTTTGGTTATAAAATACTCTAGATGAACACGCATAATTATGTCTTTCTTCCTATAGTTGAAAATTTTCGTCCACTATCTCCATCTATTTCATATACTACAGTAATCAAGTACAACCCAAACTAATAATCAAAATACCATCCATAAGAAGAAATTGGACATAAAAATTGAGAATAAACTAAAATAGAAATTAATCATTAATTAAAGAGAATTCAAATAGTCCAAGTTTATGAATATGAAATCCCCAAAATCAAGATCAAGAAAACTAAAATCCAAACCCAAACTGATAGATCTAAAAAAACATAAAGAGTTATCCACCCCAATTACCAAAATACCTTCATTTTTTTGAACAAATCACAAAAACAAAAAAACCCAGAAACCTCCATCCTAACCGACATCAAGGCCAATTAAAAACGGCAAACAAGCTGACCACGCACGATTTCAGGTTTGAATTCTGCAATTATTCAAACAAAAAAGAAGAACATAGACATCATTGTTAAATCCCAGCATACGATCTAAGAGACGGAGTAAAAATCACAAATAAGACAGAAAACTATATACCTTAGAGCATGATTTTCTTATGGAGATGGTAGGAGTCGCTTCAACAATGAGTGGAAATTTTTATATCTTGAATACAGAAAGTAAATGGAAAATGGCGGATTCGGATGAGCGAGAAGATGAGGATTTTAATTTAGGGGTTGAGGTTAGGGTTTTGAGGAGAGAGAATGCCAAAATATATAGATGAGGAACATGTGAGTTTAGATGAGAACATAAAATGAATAAATAAAACAATAAGAGTAATAAGAACACCCTTTGGGGTTTTTTTCAAAAAAAAAAAATAACAGTAATATGAAATGGAAAATAAGAGTAGAGAATGTGTTAAAGGCCGAAGGAAGAGACCCGTGAAAAAAATTTGATCTTTTGTTCTTCAATCAAGTGTGTGGGCTCTAGTACACCTAAGAGACCCGTTGAGTGCATAATTAGGTCTTTTATATCTCATATATTCTTAAGTGGTGGGCCCTAGGATATATAAGAGATCTGTTACATTAAATATTGGATCTCTTACATCAAACAGACCCTTTCGTAAAATAACGGGTCTTTAATAAGCGGTATGTTTTCCAAATTTTGTAGTAGTGGTTATTGCTTGATGACATCTTTTATGCATATTTAAAGAGAATTTTTACTTGCAATCACACTTAATAAGATAATTAATAATCTTGTTTAGGGTTAATATGATTATAATTCAATTGATCTCCAGTAATAGTTTAGTTTATTCATTAATATTCAACCAACATAGATAAACAGGTTTAGAGTATACCTAATGATTGTATGTTATTCAGAAAGCGCACATGAGTACGATCTGAATAAAGTAGAGGGCTATTATTAGGGCAGGTTCAATCTCTTTTAGGTTGGATTTGTACCTTCATCCCCGAACTACCAGTCATGGTTCCAGACCTATTGGAGTTGGCAATCTCTTGGATCGTTAAGGGGTGTAACCCTCACCTCGTGAACGGTTTAGAAGTTTCTAAAACTTGTTCACGACTCTTTTTCTCTATCTTCTTTCCCTTTGGACGCCACCTTACTTTAGTGTATGATCACAGTGGGGTTCAAACTAGGGGTAATGCTTGAAATATTCCCTACAGATGCGCAAAGAAGTGGAGGTCTATGTCGATGATAAGATCGTTAAATCAAAAGATCGCCCAGGCCACATCATTGCACTTCTCAAGTTCTTTGAAAGACCCTGCAAGTACAACATGAGATTAAATCTAGAAAAGTGTGCATTTGGGATCACATTAGGCAAACTAATTGGATATGTGATCAGTTCTCGAAGGATCGAAATTGATCCCACAAAAGTCAAAGCAATCATGGCCATGCCACCACCCAAGAATGATAAAGAAATTCGAGTCTTCATTGGAAGGCTGCAATATATAAGTAGGTTCATATCAAAACTCACGGCGATATATGAACCTATATTCAAGAAGTTAATTAAGAAAAATTTCCTAGTCACATGGGATGATGATTGGCAAAAAGCTTTCGACAAAATCAAAGAGTACCTGGCAAACCCACTCGTGCTAGCGCTAGCAATGCCTGACTTTCCTCTTCGACTCTACCTTACGGTCACAAGAGAAACGATGGGGGCAATGCTAGCACAAGAGATCGAAAGCAAGGAGAATGCAATTTACTATTTGAGCAAGAAGCTTCAAGGATATGAGACACGATACACACCACTTGAAAAGTTGTGTCTCGCACTTGTGTGGGCCGCACAAAAACTAAGACATTACATGCTTACTCATACAGTGCATGTCGTGTCCAAGATGGATCCTCTCAAGTACCTGTTCGAAAAAGCAACACTCAATGGAAGATTATCAAGGTGGATAGTCAACCTTGATCAATTTGACTTGAAATTTGTACCACAAAAAGCCATCAAAGGTTCTGCGGTTTCTGACTTCTTAGTAGATTTTCCGCTAGAAGAAGTTGAGAAAGAAGAAGATGAGTACGATTTCCCTGACGAAGATTTACTCATGAACGAAGATGATAGTTGGACGCTCTATTTTGACAGAGCTTCAAACCAAAAATGTTGTGGTGTAGGAGTCTTGCTCGTATCACCCAATGAAGAGCATATCCCAATTTCCACGAAGCTCGACTTTGATGTCACCAACAATGCCACAGAGTACAAGGCATGCAATTTTGGATTAGAAACAGCTGTGGCCTTGGGAATTAAGAGGCTCAAAATCTACGGTGATTCATCACTAATCATTAACCAGATCTCCAAGACATGGAAGGTGAGAAGTGAAAGCCTCTCTAAGTATCAAGCTCATCTGGAAACTCTCACGGACTAACTAGATGAAGTGGAATATATGTACTTGCCTAGAGAAGAAAACCAGTTTGCCGACGCATTGGCTAAATTAGCATCAATGGTGCGAATACCAACAGATACAATCAGAATGCCTTTGACCATAGAAAGAAGAAATGAGCCAGCTTATGTTCACGCACTTGATGATGAACAAGAATCACAAGAAGAAGATGAAGAGCCATGGTATATATTTATCCTTAACTACGTGACAAAAGAAGAATACCCTCCAAATACTGATAAAAGGGCATCCCGTGCTTTGAGGCTCCTGGCCTCATAGTATGTGCTTATCAGGGGAGAACTCCATAAAAGAACTGCACTATGGAGAAATCTCTTATGCATAGCTAAGAAAGAAGCACACAAAACCCTGGAAAATCTTCATGCCGGTATATGTGGAACGTATATGACTGCTAAGATGTTAGTCCAGAAGATTCAACGACAAGGTTATTATTTGTAATACCCCGTATTTTTATACGTATTTTATATGGGTATTTAAATAATTTTGATATTTTAATTATGGTGTTTTAATTATTTATCCTATGTAAGTTTGGAAATATTTTTACTAAAGGAAAGTTCGTTTAATTATTTATTTTATAAAAGTTGGGGTTCTATTTTAGGAAATTATGATTTTAACAAGTTTTAGTAGGGAAGGGATTAGAAAAAACTAAAGGAGGAAAGTTTAGGGTAAAAGGGTGATAGAGAAGGGGTATAAATATCTCTCTTATGAGCCAATTCAACTTTTCCCAGAGTGGAGAAAATCCAAGGTAAACTTCTCTCCCTTTTCTCCTTATTTTTCTTCTTTCTTTTTCTTTCTCCTTCCCCTTCCCCTTTTGTTTTCGCACCACCACCACCACCTGCAACCACCACCACCGATGGGCCGCCGACCACCAGCCACCCAGCCGGCAGCAGCGACAACCACCAGTGCCGGCAGCAGCCGGCAGTGGCGCCGACTTGCTGTCGGTAGTCCTAGGTTTCGAAAAAAAAAATTTAAATCAAATCTTTCTTGCTCAAATTTAATCTATGCTTTAATCTAATTGTAAATTATGAGTTTTGGGATTTAATTTTGATGTTTGATGATTGTAATAATGTTACTTAATTTTTAGATTTGGTTTTTAATTAAAAAGCCCTAATTTTTGAAACCCTAGGTTCTTGATTTATGAGTTATTGAAAGATTATGATGTATATTGGGGTAGACCTTTGTTTTAAGTGTTTCAAGGCTTAGTTACAGCAAGTTTTAATTAAAATAAAAAGCTGGAATTTTATGTAGAACACATAATATTATGTTTCTTGAAGAAATTTTAATTACTTTTTAATTGGGACTTAATTATGGTGTTTTAAATATAATTTCAGCTTACTTTAATTAAATTATGAGGGGTTTTAAAATAGTATATATTGCTGGAAATATGTTTAGAGTGGATTTTAATACTCTATTATGATTTTAATGTGTAGGAGACTTTGAAAAAGCAATTTCTACTAGTCGTGGCAATTTTAAAATCGTACTCAAGGTACGTTCGCGTATTTAGCATATTTTTTGTGATGAAGTATCATGCTAGGCTTGATTTAATTTATCTAAAATAGTATCATGCTAAGATTTATGATAGGAAATTTTGGATTATTGATATTGGTGATTAAATTAGACAGCATGATTTATTTGAGATGGATTAATAGTTGGAAAATTAATGTTTAGCATGTTGTGTTTGAACCACACTTTTATTTATGGCATGTTAGAATGCATGATTAATTAAATTACATGCTTAGTAATGTTTGGAGTATTGAAAAGGAATTTTATTATGGTTCAAATAATTTTTATAAATGCTTTAGGCATGAGGAAGGAGCTATATAAGTGTCTATGTACACAAGGAATAAATTGTATGTTGGTGCCTTTGTGCACTTAAGGTGTTTTTAACACTGAAGGATAGGATTTTTGTCGCTTTATGCGTTTAAGGTGTCTTTGACACTGAGATAGAATTAAAAAGGGTTCAACATTAAATAATATGTGGTCAATAATTATTCAAGAATTAAATTGGTATGTTTGGTTGATTGAATAAATATTGTTGATTGATTTAGTATGGTTAGAGAGTCATCACCAAGTCCAATAACATGTAAATAACATAATGTGAAAAAGATTACGCACTAAAACTCTTGGAACGTATATACCTTGACTATGAACAATGGGGGGAGTTATGGGGTTTTATATTTAACCATAACTTCTAATGGAGTACAGGACGCTGTACATTCCTTTTTATTTATTATTATGCGCAAGAATTCCGCCACCTTTGAGTGGTTTTGTCGTTGGCACGGTTAGCTCCCGTGTCAGTTAAACTCAATTTATTTGGGGGAGGTATAGTTGGAAACCCGTTCAATGCGTAATCAATGATAAATGAATTATTTAGTGTCTAGTTAAAGTGTCTTGTTGGTTATTGTGTGTGCTTGTAAACAGGTGCATTGAGGTAAGTGTGTGTTGATAGGTAAAAACATGTTAGTGTGTTTAATTACGCTTACGTACTCAGCTTTGCTGATTGTGTATGTTTGTGTGTTTGGCCATGTCTTTATCTTGGCCCTATGATGACCCATTTTTAATGGATAGTAGTGGGGACAAGTAGAGATAAACGGTTCAGGTATTGAAGCATATTCATGACGGGGCATGAGTGAAGAGTGAATCATGCTAGTTTCCAATAGTTTACAATGTGTTTTATGCTTTGTTTACTTATGATACTTTTCATGTGGACTAATGCGAAGGCTTGGTTTTTGAACGGTTTTGAATACGGGCCTTTAATGGTTCCAAGTTGTAGTTTGATTTTATTTGACTTTGTTTGTTTGGTTTTAAACTTTACTTTCGTTTGGTTGACTTTTGAGTTGACTTGTTTAAACGGTTTTTAATTTAAAGTCTTCCGCTGTGTATCTTTGATAGTTGGCTTAGCCGTTTTCACGGTGGCGGTAATGTCTTAGTTATTCCTAAATCGTATTTTAAAAAGTAAAGTGGGTATTTAAAAGAAAGGAATTTCTAGGGTGTTACAAAGTGGTATCAGAGCTTTAGTTGAGATTTCAAATTACCACTAACCCGAAAACGTTTTTCTAACTATAATTTAAACTTGGCCAAGTGTTAATTTAATTATGCAATGTTATTTGTTCCGTTTTTATTTCTTTTTTTTTTAAGGGCCGAATTTTTTTTAGAGTGTCGGAATTTTTTTTTAGTAGGGCCGAAAATTTTGGCCCTCTTCCCATTGATTTCGAAATTTTTTTTAGTAGGGTAATTTTTTTTTTGTTAAGTTTTGCAGGGAGTAAGGATTGAGGTAAGAATTATGTGTTAAAAGTTTTTATTAACATGTTGGTGAGCTTGGGTAGGAAAATAAAGGGCATATAGGCTAGAATTTAATTTCTTCCTTGTGTGCTAAATTTTTTTTTTTAATGTTCAAGCATGTTGTTTGACTAGATGTTTGTTGATGAAAGCATGCAATATGTGTATTATTCTATGTGATCCTTCAAAATTGTATGATTGAACACCGAACTTAATTTCCTACAAGACTGTATTATTTATGGTTATTTTATTCGAAAAAGGAATTCTCTTCTAAGTCTTTTCTCTACAGGATGCCAATATTTCCTAGCAAATATACACAAATGAGATTACTTGTAAGGAAACATAATGAACACCCCTACGACTTTGTAGAAAAGATCATATACTTTTGTTCCTACATGAGCAATGTCTTACGAGACAGAGTTTATGACACCCTTGATCGTATTTCGGCTACGATTGTCCATTGTCTTCTAGAGGAGCCTCCTTACATTGCTGTCAAACAGAGATTTTCTTATTTTTACCTTCCAGGAGACATTCCGAATTACCATAAATAAAAGACTATTATGGCCAGTGGTATCCAGATTATGTTTTCTTGACTATATATCTCGTAAGAGTGGAAAAACCTCATTGTCAGCACTTAAATCTTCCCTACCTTGACTACTACTACGATAATGCATTAGGGATTAATCCTCCTCCTAATCAACAACCAGGAAATTCTTCTTCTTCTTCGTTAGGGGGTAGTTAGGCAGAAAATGGAGAACAACAAGAGGGAGATATTTCACTTATGGAGATTTCTAATCCTAATCCACCTCCAACTCCAATAATAATAGACATTTCATCGGATGAGGAGGAAGAAGGGCAGTTTGTACAAGTAGAACCCGAACCTGAGTCACCTGAACCAATGGAGGAGTCAAATGATTCTGATTTCGATCTTTCAAGCTACAAACAATCCACTGAAAAAAGGGACAACGTTCGAAAGGATTAGATTTTATAACTTTCCTCGCCATTAATTCATAGTCTTTATTTTAGTTATTATTATTTTATTTTTAAATTAATAAGTGGCATGACCACACAAGTTTCTAGAAAACAATTTTTATTTTAGTAATTTCAGTCTATTTTAATTAATAAGACCTCATTTATTTCCTTGTCAATTTTTTTTTATATATTACTAATAAATAAATTCATTTATTTTCCAAATCTCCCATTTCACATCACTATTCCAATAGCCAAAATTCCAAGCAACTTAATTCCAATAAATATTTCTACGCTATGGGCATCTATGGGAATTATTATTTTTATCTATGTGATCCTTTATTAAATGTATGGTTGGTTAGCAATCAATAATTGATTGACAAAGCTACAAATTTAGGGAATTCTTAGCTTTCGCTATCCCAATTTGTAGCTTCAAATTTTACTGTGAATGTTTAAAGAGTGCTAGGTAATAGATGGGTGTATGTCTTGAGAACTAACCATAGCCATTTCTAATATAGACCCTTGTCCTTAATTCAGGAGAAGCAAAATGGCAGGGGGAAGAGGTTCTAGTAATGGTGGAAACGATTTGAATGAAGTAGTGAGGCAGTTGGTAGAAGTTGCCAAACAATTGGAAAGAAACTCAACTGGTAATGGGGATGCTCAGGGGGAGCTCTTTAATAAGGTGGCACAAAGTAAGCCACCAACATATCAAGGGGAGCTTGACCCTACCATATTGGAAAACTGGTTGAAGGAATTGGAGAAACTATTTGGAGCTGTAGGATGCCCTGAAAACTCAAAAGTGAGTTGAGCTACTTACTATCTGAGGGGTTAAGCTGACCTTTGGTGGCAACAAAATGAGACTACAACTAGAGCGTTACCTGGGTTCAATTGGACTAAATTCCAAGAGAAAGTGAGAGATAAGTTTTATCCTAGCTTTTTGCAGTAGCAGAAAGCTGAGGAATTCTCAAACCTTAAGATGGAAAGGATGTCAGTTACTATAGGGAATAATTTCAAGCTTTAAACTCCTAGCTTGAACCCCACTGTGATCATACACTAAAGTACGGTGGCGTCCAAAAGGGAAGAAGATAGAGCAAAAGAGTCGCCAACAAGTTTTAAGAACTTGTAAATCATTCACAGGGTGAAGGTTACACCGCTTAACGATCCAAGAGATCGTTAACTCCGTAAGGTCTAGAACCAAATAAGGGTTCGGGGATGAAGGTACAAATCCAACCTAAAAGAGATTGAACCTGCCTTAATAATAGGCCTCTACTTTATTCTGGTCGTATTCATGTGCGCTTTCTGACTAACATGCAATCATTAGGATTACCCCTAAACCTGTTTATCTATGTTGGTTGAATATTAATGCACAAATAAACTATTATTGGCGATCACTTGAATTATAATCACAATTAACCCTAACAAGATTATTAATTATCTTATTAAGCGCAATTACAAGTATCAAATTCCCTTTAAACATGCAATAAAGGCGTGATCAAGCAATAACAATAAATAATGTATCAAGCAACAAAATAATCATGACAATAAAATTATAATTATAACAACAATAAAAATAATCATCATCACAATAATAATCATGAATAATAATTATAATAATATCATCATAGATAAAATAATCATCATCAGAATAATAATAATAATATTCATAATCATCACAAATTATAACAATTATAATCATAATCATGTTCATGTTAATATTAAAGCATAATAAAAATAGCAAGATCCTAGGCATGATACTAACAAGATTAATAACAAACCCTAGCATGTCACTAAGCAATAAAAATCAAATCTTTAACCTTAACATGATACTAACATGGATAAATATTAGGAAGAACATAGGAAGCATCGTAGCAATCATATTTAATATTAAAGTTACCCTAGACATGATACTAGGAATATCATAATAACAATGTAAACATGATTTCTACATCATAATACCAATTAAAACAATTAAAGCACTTACTTTGATGCCTCGTACCTCTTTCTAATAACAAAATACACACGTTAGTAACTTCAAGGAAAATAATAAACAAACAATTAAATTAAATAATTGAAAGAGAGATTTGGGACCAAACCCTCAGAAATTAAACCTTTCACGTCTAGGGCGAAGGAAACTTCGAATATGGCTAGGTGTATCTAAGCCTTGTGAATGCGGAATTTTGTATGTGAAAACAAAGTTTAGAGAAAGAAAGAAAGAAAGAAATGAATGATTAAGAGAATGCTAATTAAAACTGGTTGTAGATGAGAACTCGTGAATGATGAGAATTAGTGAATGAAAACGTAGTTTTTAATACGCTATTTATAGAGAAAATCAGCCAATAGGATAAAATAAAAAAAAACAGAGTCTGACGCACAAAAAAAAAAGATGGTGCAAACCCTGGCTAACTGGCGCTAGGCACCAACACTAGCGCCGGGCGCCAGGCCTGGTTCCAGGCGCCAAAGCCTGGGGTCAGGCGCCAATCCTGGTTTTAACGTGTTTTCAAAAATCAGATAAATTTGCCGTACTGGAGGATAAAATCATATAATTTCCTCGAAAATACTATTTGATTTTAATTAAAATTCTGAAAAGTCAAAAGGTCAATTTATCAATACTAATTGAATTAGGAATGAAAAGAACCTTCTAGAAGAATCTAGAAGACTAAAACCATTCCTAATTAAATCATATTAGGCCCTCCTCTAGATCATTGGGCCGCATATAAGGCTCAAATCGGGCCCAGTTTAGTAAATTGGCCATAACTTCCTCAACATTCATCGGAATTGGGCTTATAATATATCGTTGGAAATCTCTTGTCAAGCACCATACAACTACACTACTATTGGACCCATATCATGGACCAACCAAACTGGATTGTCTGTTTTTTTAAAATAAGTTTTCAAAAACAGAGAAAAGAGAAAAGAAATTAAAACTTTCTACAACACTAGACTTTCCACACTTTTGCTTCATTCGATTATGATTCGACGTGAAAGGTACTCATCAATGGGTTTGGTTTTGGGGAGACACAAATGGGTGTCTACATTTACGGAATAATACACCAAGTTTATTGAGTTGTCCCGTTTTGCTGAAGAGTCTGTCGCTACAGAGAAAGCAAAAGCTAGGAAGTTTGAGAGTGTTTTAACTACTGATTTGCAGTTAAAGTTGTGCGGGCAAGTATTTGAGATCCTGGATGAAGTATATGGAAGGTCCGCACACCATTATGCATTGGAGGAGAAAAAGAAGTAGGAGTTAGCTGAAATAGAAGGAAGAGAGAAGAGGAAGGAAGTGGGGCAGGTTTCTGGAAACCAGCAGGGAAACCAGAATGGTTTTAAGAAGAAGAAGTACCACCATAACAATAACTTTCACAACAATAAATAACTTCCAGGGTAATCACCATCAGGGAAACCGTAACAACAATGGAGGGGCTAAAAACACTAACTAGGGGAATAACAAGAATGGGAGGATTTATTTTTGCAAGAGGTGTAGAAATAACCACCCTGGAAAGGATTGCGAGGGAAATTTGGTCGCTTTTCGTGTTTGTAATAAAATTGGGCATAGGGAGTATGAGTGTTTCTCCAAGAATAGCAATGGGAACAGGCAAAACAACAATAATTCAGGAGGAAACCAGAGAAATTTCCAGGGGAACAACAACAACTTTACTGGGAATAAGGGAGTGAAACAGAATAGGGCGAAGAACAGTAACACCACCAGTGGGAATAACTAATAGAAGGGTGGAATTGCTGGGAAACTAAATTTTATGAGTAGGCGTGAGGCGGATACCACGAAAGATGTTATCATTGGTACTTTTTCTATTAACTCTATTCATGTTAAAGTATTGTTTGATTCTGGTGAAACTTTTTCTTTTGTATCTAAGGGTATTGTTTCAAAACTTAAAGACTGTTTAAAGACAGTAGAAGTAGTAGATTTACCCATAACCATTCCGACAGTTGGGGTAGTGAAATGTATCAAAAACTTTAGAAATGTGCCTTTAGAAATAGATGGAAAGATATTCCCGTCTGACCTTATTGTGTTTGGGCTGAGTGACTTTGACCTTATTATAGGAATTGACTAGTTGAGTAAGTATAATGCTGAGATTAGTTGTAGATCACAGAAAGTGAACATGGTCATAAGCGGAAATGAATCAGTGACTTACTGGATGAATGGTAAAACCAAGTGCCCAAGGTTAGTATCAGTGCTAAAATTAGCAAATACACGAAGAAGGGACATCTAGTATATTTCTGTAGTGTTAGGAATATGGACCATGAACAAGTGACAAATCCAGAAAATATAGAAGTAGTCAATGAATTCATGGATGTATTTCTAAAGGAGATTCCTGGAATGCCACCTAAGAGGGCTATCAACTTTACCATAGATTTAGTTCCCGGAACAGCCCCAATATCCAAGGCACCATATTGAATGGCACCTGCAAAAATGAGTGAATTAAAGGAGAAATTGCAAGATATATTGAAAAAGGGATACATTAGACCAAGTTCTTCTCCTTGTGGAGCGCCAGTTCTATTCGTGAAAAAGAAGGATGGAAGTATGAGGTTGTGTATTGACAATAGGGAACTAAATAAAGTAACCATAAACAATAAGTATCCCTTACCAAAAATCGATGATTTGTTTGACCAACTAAAGGGTGCCACATTGTTTTCAAAGATCGACTTGAGATCTGGGTATCACCAATTGAGGATTGCCGACGAGGACATTCCTAAAACCGCATTTAGGAAAAGATATGGACACTACGAGTTTACTGTTATGCCTTTTGGATTGACAAATGCTCCAGCAGTCTTTATGGATTTGATGAATAGGGTGTTTCATCAATTTATGGATGAGTTTGTAGTAGTGTTCATAGATGATATATTGGTGTACTAAAAGAGCAAGGAAGAGCACGCAGAACACCTAAGGGAAATTTTGCAAATACTAAGAGAAAACCAACTTTATGTAAAATACTCTAAGTGTGAGTTTTGGTTGGGAAAGGTAGCCTTCTTGGGACATTTCGTGTCCAAGGACGGAGTAGAGGTAGACCCAGCAAAAATAGAAGCTGTTAAGAGTTGGCCTACACCCAAGACAGTATCTAATGTGCAAAGTTTCTTAGGTTTAGCAGGGTATTATAGGCGTTTTGTCAAGGATTTTTCCAAAATTGCTAAACCTATGACCACCTTGATGAAGAAGGACAAGAAGTTTGAGTGGGACAATAAGTGTGAAGAGGGTTCCAAATCTTGAAACACAAACTAATTACAGCACCAGTGCTTACACTTCCGGATGATAGTGAACTATATGATGTGTATAACGATGCATCAAAGAATGTTTTAGGGTGTGTGCTTATGCAAAATGGGAAAGTGATTGCATATGCATCGTGGCAATTAAAGACCCACGAAGTAAACTATCCAACCCATGACTTGGAATTAGCTGCAATCATTTTTGCACTAAAAATTTGGCGTCATTATTTGTATGGAGTGAAATGTAGAATTTACATAGACCATAAAAGCTTAAAGTACATTTTCACTCAAAAGGAGTTGAACTCTCGTCAAAGGAGATGCTCTAAGTCGTAAAACTAGTCATGGAATAAACTCGTTAGTAGTAGCTAATGAGTTATGTAGGGAAATGATGAAATTGAATCTAGAGGTTGTAGAATGGCGAGTACCAGCGGGTATTCTTGCGAGTCTAAGCATCCAACCAACAATATTCGACGAGATTCAAGCCAACCAAGAGGGAGATGTAATGTTGGATAGGATTCGCGAGAAAATTAAGTAGGGAGGATAGGATTCGCGAGAAAATTAAGTAGGGAAAAACTACAGACTTCAAGATTCATGAAGATGGGAGTTTAAGGTACAAAGATCGATGGTGCGTACCACAGAAATGTGAGGAAGTGAAGAGAAAGTTGATGGAAGAAGGCCACAATACACCTTACTCAGTACACCCGGGAGGAGACAAGCTATATAAGGATTTGAAGAAGATGTTTTGGTAGCCTAGAATGAAAAATGAGGTTGCTGAGTTTGTGGCAAAGTGTTTAACATGTCAAAAGGTGAAGATAGAGCACAAGAGGCCTCAAGGGTCTCCAGGATGGAAGTGGCATTGCATTTTAATGGATTTTTTGACTTGCCTTCCTAAGTCAAAGAGTGGAAATGATACCATTTGGGTAGGGGTGGATAGACTTACAAAATCAGTAGTGTTTATACCAATGAAAGAAACTTGGAAGATGGAGCAACTTGCGAAAGCTTACATAAAAAATGTTGTGAGGTTAAATGGGGTTCCAAAGGAAATTATATTTGACAGAGATTCCAGGTTTCTCTCAAAATTCTGGAAAAGTGTACAAGAAAATTTTGGTACAACACTTAAGATGAGTACGGCATTTCACCTTGCCACAGATGGGCAAACTGAGAGAACCATTCAAACCTTGGAGGACATGTTGAGAGCTTGTGTAATAGACTTCCAGGGAGGATGGGAAGATAGCTTGGATTTAATTGAATTTTCCTACAATTATAGTTACCATGCGAGCATAGGAATGGCACCATTTGAGGCTTTGTATGGGAGGAAATTTCGTAGTCCAATTGGTTGGAACGACATTAGTGAAACTATGATCCTAGGGCCTCAAATGATTGAATATAAAGTTAAGCAAGTAAGGGAAATTCAAGCTAAAATTCAAGCAGCTCAAGATCGTCAAAAGAGCTATGCAGACTTAAAGCGAAGGGAAGAAGAGTTCGAAATTGGTGATAAAGTGTTGTTAAAGGTGTCACCAATGAAAGGAGTGATTAGATTTGGAAAGAAAGAAAAGCTCAGTCCAAAATACATTGGTCTATATGAAATACTACAAAGAATAGGCAAAGTAGCTTATAGGTTAGCCTTACCTATGGAGCTTAGTAAAGTACATGATGTATTTCATGTGTCCCAATTGAGAAGGTTCATTCCTGATAAATCCCATGTGCTACAACCTGAAACCATTGAGTTAGATCAAAGCTTAACTTATGAGGAGAGACCTGTCAAGATTCTTGACAGTAAAGTGCATAGTACACGCAATAACAACGTTAACATTGTGAAAGTACTTTGGTCTAACCAAGAATATGAGGAAGCCATTTGGGAGGTAGAAGATGAAATGAAAAAGAAATACCCAGAGCTATTTCAGGTATGTTGAGTTACGGGGGAGTAACTCGTTTTCTTTAAGGGGGTAGAATGCGATAGAATTTCGCGCTTTTTCCCTATATTTTACATATTTTTGGTGCTTTTTGCACAAATTATATTAAGTATTTTGAGTATTAGTGCTCTCAAAGAGACACAAAGGAGTAAAGGAATGACAAAAAGTACAGCAATACTATACATAAAAAGGAAAAGTTTTGAATTTTGTTTCCCAAGTTTCGGGACGAAACTTTTTTTAAGGGGGGTAGACTGTAATACCCCGTATTTTTGTACGTATTTTATTTAAAATATTTATTTTATAAGGGTATTTGAATAATTTTAATATTTTAATTATGGTGTTTTAATTATTTATCCTATGTAAGTTTAAAATATTTTTACTAAAGGAAATTTGTTTAATTATTTATTATATAAAAGTTGGAGTTTTATTTTAGGAAATTATGATTTTAACAAGTTTTAGTAAGGAAGGGATTAGGAAAAAACTAAAGGAGGAAAGTTTAGGGTAAAACGGTGATAGAGAAGGGGTATAAATATCCCTCTTATGAGGCAATTCAACTTTGCCCAGAGTGGAGAAAAACCCAAGGCAAACTTCTCTTTCTCTTCTCCTTATTTTTCTTCTTTCATTTTCTTTTTCTTTCTCCTTCCCCTTTCCCTTTTTTTCCGCACCACCACCACCTGCAATCACCACCACCGGTGGGTTGCCGAACACAAGCCACCTGGCCGGCAGCAGCGGCGACCAAGAGTGCTGACAACAGCCGGCAGTGGCGCCGGCCTAATGTCGGTAGTCGCGGGTCTCGAAAAAAAAAATTTAAAATCAAATCTTTCTTTCTCAAATTTAATCTATGCTTTAATCTAATTGTAAATTATGAGTTTTGGGATTTAATTTTTATGTTTGATTATTATAATTATGTTAATTAATTTTCAGATTTGGTTTTTAATTAAAAAGCCCCAATTTTTGAAACCCTAGGTTCTTGATTTATGAGTTATTGTAGGATTATGATGTATATTGGGGTAGACCTTTGTTTTAAGTGTTTTATGGCTTAATTACAGCAAGTTTTAATTAAAATAAAGTGCTGGAATTTTAAGTAGAACACTTAATATTATGTTTCTTGAAGAAATTTTAATTACCCATTAATTGGGACTTAATTATGGTGTTTTAAATATAATTTCAGCTTACTTTAATTAAATTATAAGGGGTTTTAAAATAGTATATATTGCTGAAAATTTGTTAATAGTGGATTTTAATACTCTATTATGATTTTAATGTGTAGGAGTCTTTGAAGTAAGCAATTTCTACTAGTCGTGGCAATTTTAAAATCGTACTCAAGGTACGTTCGTTTACTTTATCCACATTTTAGTATCATTCTAAGCTTGATTTAATTTATCCTAAATAGTATCATGTTAACATTTATGATTGGAAATTATGGATTATTGATATTGGTGATTAAATTAGAAAGCATGATTTATTTGAGATGGATTAATAGTTGGAAAATTAATGTTTGGCATGTTGTGTTTGAACCACACTTTTATTAATGGCATGTTAGAATGCATGATTAATTAAATTACATGCTTAATGATGTTTGGAGTATTGAAAAGGAATTTTATTATGGTTCAAATAATTTTTATTAATGCTGTAAGCATGAGGAAGAAGCTATATAAGTGTCTATGTACACAAGGAATAAATTGTATGTTGGTGCCTTTGTGCACTTAAGGTGTTTTTAACACCGAGGCATAGGATTTTTGGCGCTTTATGCGTTTAAGGTGTCCTTGACACTGAGGTAGAATTAAAAAGGGTTCAACATTAAATAATATGTGGTCAATAATTATTCAAGAATTAAATTGGTATGTTTGGTTGATTGAATAAATATTGTTGATTTATTTAGTATGCTTTGAGAGTCATCACCAAATCCAATAACATGTAAATAACGTAAAGTGAAAGAGATTACGCACCAAAACTCTTGGAACGTATATACCTTGAGTATGAACAATGGGGGGAGTTATGGGGTTTTATATTTAACCATAACTTCTAATGGAGTACAGGACGCTGTACATTCCTTTTTATTTATTATTATGCGCAGGAATTCCGCCACCTTTGAGTGGTTTTGTCGTTGGCACTGTTAGCTCCCGTGTCAGTTAAACTTAATTTATTTGGGGGAGGTATAGTTGGAAACTCGTTCAATGCGTAATCAACGCTAAATGAGTTACTTAGTGTCTAGTTAAAGTGTCTTGTTGATTGTTGTGTGTGCTTGTAAACAGGTGCATTCAGGTAAGTGTGTGTTGATAGGTTAAAGCATGTTAGTGTATTTAATTACGCTTACGTACTCAGCTTTGCTGATTATGTGTGTTTGTGTGTTTGGCCATGTCTTTATCTAGGCCCTATGATGACCCATTTTTAATGGAGAGTAGTGGGGACAAGTAGAGATAAACTTTTCAGGTATTGAAGCATATTCATGACCGGGCATGAGTGAAGAGTATATTATGCTAGTTTCCAATAGTTTACGATGTGTTTTATGCTTTGTTTATTTATGATACTTTTCATGTGGACTAACGTGAAGGCTTGGTTTTGGAACGGTTTTGAATAAGGGCCTTTAATGGTTCCAAGTTGTAGTTTGATTTTATTTGACTTTGTTTGTTTGGTTTTATACTTTACTTTCGTTTGGTTGAGTTTTGAGTTTACTTGTTTAAACGGTTTTTAATTTAAAGTCTTCCGCTGTGTATCTTTGATAGTTTCCTTAGCCGTTTTCACGGTGGCGGTAATGTCTAAGATATTCCTAAATCGTATTTTAAAGAGTAAAGTGGGTATTTAAAAGAAAGGAATTTCTAGGGTGTTACATTATTGGACCACCATGGAGAGATATTGTCACAAATACGTCAAGAAATGTATGAAATGTCAGGTCTATGCAAATTACAACATGTTCCACATTCGCTTCTGTACACATATACCTCTCCATGGCCTTTCTCTACTTGGGGTATCGACATCATTGGAAAGATAACGCCACCAGGACAAGTGGGGCATGATTCATCCTTGTAGCAATCGACTATTTCACTAAATGGGTCAAAGGTGCCTCATATGCTAAGTTAACGGCAAAACACGTAGCTCAATTCATTGAGAAAAATATCATATGCCGCTATGGGGTACCTCATGAGATGATCAATGATAATGGAACTTTTTTCCAAGCCGAATGCGCGGAATTATTACAGAAATATCATATCAAGCATCACAGATCATCACCCTACAGGCCACAAACAAATGCTGCGGTCAAATCGGCCAGCAAAAATGTAAAAACTATCATTGAAAAGATGACGGAAAAATACAAAGATTGGCCAAGTAAGCTACATTTCGCCCTTTGGGATTATCGAACCTCTGTTCGTACATCAAAGGGGGCTACCCCTTTCTCTTTGGTCTATGGAGTTGAAGTTGTACAACCAGCAGAGCTTGAAATCCCTTCTCTCCGAATTGCGTTGGAAAGCCAACTAGATGAAGTCGACTGGATTAGAGCAAGATACGATGAATTAGTCTAACTTGACGAAAAGCGCTTGGCAGCTTTGCATCATGTCCAAACCTACCAACAGCGTATGGCGCGACATTTCAATAAAAAAAGTCGAGACTAGGAACATAAAAAAAGGTGACCTGGTGCTTAAGGCACTTCGCAAAAATGTGTTGGATCCAAGAGGAAAATTCAGACCAAATTGGTCAGGCCCGTACATTGTTAAATCCATCTTGTCTGGCAGAGCGGCACAATTGGTAGATATGGACGATAATAGTTACCACAATTTAACCAACTTGGATTAACTCAAAAAATTCTATGCATGAGTTCATGACCCAATAGAGCTACGTTTGGCCTCATTACTTTTTAAAAATACGTAGGCAATCCCTCAAGGGGGCCTGGCCACTTTTAAAAAATAAAATCCTTCCTTCGTCGATCAAGTATACGCGCCAGTTCAGCATTGCGTCACGACAAAATGGAGCTAAAATATAAAAAAATTGCTCGTTCAACATCCGGAGTCCACCGTGGCACGAGAATTTCCACCGTGTCACGGCAGCTACCACCGTGGCACGGTGAAAAAGTAGGAAAAAAAAAACTTTGCCGCGACACGGGAATCTCCACCGTGTCACGGCAGTTTTCACTATGGCACGGTGAAACTGTAGTAAAAAAAAATTATTGCCGCGCCACGGGAATTAACACCGTGGCACGGTGGAATCTCAGACTTTACGATTTTTTTTAGTGACGCAGAATTTGCGAATTCTGTTATTTGTTCTACGTTTTTTTTATTCCTCCATTGAGTCCGACTTCTTGACTCGGATATATATATATAATAAAAAAGTCATTGTAATTTTTATTTAAGGCAAAAATAAATATGCTATTATTATTGAAATAAATGTGACTACAATTATTGGCATGAAGCGCCTTATTTTAAAAATTATAAGTCATATAAGCAAAGCAATACTGATCTAATCCTTCTTCACTTTAGGAACCTCCTTCTCTTTTTCAACTAGGTCGACCTTCACCATTAATGTGTCTTTTGTAGCCCGAAACGTCACACTCCTAATGGAACTTTCGCCCCTTTCCCCTTTCTTAGAATTCTTTGGTTGCTTCTCTCTATAAACTATCTTCTCCTTACCCTTCCCTTTCACATAATTCTTCATTTTAGGCATTATAGGAGTCTTAAACTCAATCCCTTGTGTTCTCAGACCTAGACGATCTTTAGGAGGCGCTTTCTTACTTCCAAGACGGCCCTTCACATCAAAATTCGACTCGATCCCTTCTACTTTTAGGATTCAACCATGCCTCGTATGCACTAGATAAGGGAGGAGGAGCTTGGTTACTTGCAGAAACAGTCCACAAAGGTCTTCCAATTCAATAAGCCTCGTAATTGTGAACGTTACTTTCACGCAATGATACTTCACGATGACTATCGTTACAGCGTGGAACTACTTGTTCAAGTCCATGCTGTCGCATCAATCGAGAAGGACAATAAAAAGTCAGCCTTGACATACTAGGAACACGGGATTACGGAGTATCATTTGTACCAACCATCCTAGTAAGCCTCCACCAAGGCACCACCCAACGAATGTAAAATTCTCTCTTTGCAAAGAATTTCTTCCAATCTTCATACGACATGTTCACAGAGTAATTCTTCTTCCTGCGGACTAGATCATTGGGACCAAATTTTTCAATATCGTTGGGGGCTTCAAAAAGTTATAAACGCTCCATCAATAAAATCTGCAAAACAAAAAAATAAATCAGTCGAAAAAAATTGTTGATTCCACCGCGACACGGCAGAATGCACCGTGTCACAGCAGAAGTGCACCGTGACACGGTGCCTGTTTTGTGTCACGGGGGCTACTCAGATCGCGTTTTTACCTGTAGCAGTACTAGAGAGCCCTTCCTGACGGCTTTCCGGTCAGATTTTGCTTCGTCAAGGCCGCACAAAGTTTCTCCGAGGCACGTAGGCATAGGAGATCTCCCAGATTCAACATGTTAAAGCACAGATGCTAGACAAGCATGTCCTACCCTATCGTTTGCAAATAAAATCTTGCTAAACATGCAAAAACCATAAGCCCTTCTACGGTATACATGATAAGACTCAGAGACAGAGCAATTGAAATATAAATTTGCAAGTTTTTCTAAGTCTACCTCATTACCATACACAATTCTATTTAAATCTGGATCTGTTAGATTCAGATGGCGTTCAAAATCTTGGTTATAATACTCACGTAGGGTAGGCATGGCAATAAGATTTCTGGCAGGAAATCCAAAGATAGCACCGAATTCCTCCAGCATGGGACAAATTTCATCGTAATCAAATTTAAAACAATGTGTTTCTAGACTCCAATAGTCTAATGCTGCCATAAGAAAATCATGTTCAATCACTACATGTCTCAGGGCTAATAAACCCCTGACATGAAAAAATTCGAACTCTCTTTTGTCAACATTGGTCAAAGAATAAGACCAGTCGCGCAATGTATTATCAAAATTGTGAGACATTAATATTGAAATATAAAATTCTAATTATTTTATGTTTCGTAATTACGCGTATCACGAAAATACTAGTCCTATTTTATAACAAAAACGCTCGAAATTACTCAGAATCTATCTTTCTATACGCGTAAACCACATCGTTGCAGAATACGCGCACCGTGACACGGGATTTACCACCGTGTTACGGGAATTTTTGCCGCGACACGACAGCTTTTGTCGTGACACGTTGAGTAGTGCCGTGTCGCGGTGCCCACGCATTTTCTTTATTTATCCTTTTCCTATTTTTATCTGGATTTTTATTGTTTTATCTTCACTGTTTATCTTTTAATTCTGTTTTTTGAGAGTTTCATTCCTAATAAAATTCTCAATTTTTTTTATTATCATGAATATTTTTGTTTTTATTTTTATCTTTATTATTTTATTTTATTATTTTTTATTACTTTATTCTTATTTCTATTTATCTTTATTATTTATTATTTTATTTTATTATTTACTCTTATTTCTATTATTATTATTATTATTATTTTATTTTATTTTTCTTCCTTTGGGGAAGTTGTAAATCTTGTCTCATTTCCATACTTATTTATTTTGGAGGAGTTGTAAAACTTATCCCTTTTATCTTTTCTTTTTATCTCTTTTTTCTTTTGGGGAAGGTCGGTACCCTCCACTTACGTTTTTTTCGCGTCATTAATAAATACACAATCACACACAATGAGTCTCAAGCACACACTAGCACACACTAATACAAAAAATGTGAATAATGTACAAAATGAGTCATAATACATAAGTAATGTCAAGTGTCACCAACTAAAGTACAAATAAAGACCCTCGATCAAAAATCTGTAGAAGAAGAAGAGTGAGGATCAGTGTCATCTCCATCCTTTGAATACGTAAGCGGTGAGCCAAAGAGTCCCACCATCATCCGGGTACGAGGAGTAGTATCCTACTAATCCCTGTAACTCCAATAGCAGTCAAACTCAAAGCAGGACCCGTCCAACTAGCAAACGATGTAGACTGACTCCAAGAGGTAGGAAGCGTTGGTGGAGTCATCGTCCCATACACTGGAACTGAAAACAAGCCTGGCATCTGTGGAGGAAGCGCCCAGAAGATGGAGATGAGTATAAGCCATGATCCACAGGAGTGATAACTGGCCTGAACTCAGGCTATGAAGACTGTGAAAATGACTGTCGCTGCCACTGACTCTGACCTTGAAAGTGCTGGAACGGCTGGGAAGATTGAGGCTGCTGCCACTGATCCTCCTGAAACGGCTGAGAAAGCTGAGGCTCCTGCTGAGACTGAGAATGCCGATGAACCTCAAGAGATTGTCTTCCACGACTAGGCTCTCTCTCGTCCGAGCCTCTATGCCTCGAACGTGAGCGGGACCTCCGTCGCTTCTGAAGGACACAAAATCAAAAAATGTCAACATTGCAAAATAGAACAAATGGTAAAAATGAGAAAAAGTGAACATACCTCAAGAACATCGCTAGAACCGCCCAACAACTCGCACCACGCCGAAGCTTGATGATGTAGTACTTTAAAGCGTCAACCAGCTTCATCAATCCCTTATCTCCGGGCGGGTAGGCTGAGAACATCAGGAAAAAACTCCTGCGCCTGTCTGAAACCCTCTGGCGTGTCAGCAATATGGTCCTCAGTAATACCGATCGGCCTGGGGTAGCGGACGGATTGAGGCGGGATCTCAATCCTCCCCACACGGCGATAGTCGTCTGAAAATATGATCGAATAATCAAGTTATTTGATGGTTTAAACAGCGACTAGCAACAAACTTCTCAAAAGAAATCATACCTCAGGAAGACGGGGTGGAGGAGCCAAGGAGGGAAGCAAGTCCTGCGCATAATCGCCTCCATACGCACAAGCTCCTTCCAAGGGAAAATGTAGCGCTCTCCCCTGTTTATCAACTCCCTAAGCAAGCGTGAGTCCATCATCGACTCCGGTGGAGACAAGGGCAACACAAAGCGATCACTACTGTGCTGATGAACGTACGTCACGCTCACCCAGATACCAAACAAATCGTCCAGTACCAACAAAAACAGTGCGGTGCGCCGAAAGCTGCCAGGCCTCGGGAAGATTAGTCATCCCAGCCCAAGGCCGATACTGGATATCAATAGCAACCCCAAAATCACAAAAAGATGCAATGAAACACTGAAAATTACGTCAGGGTAGAAAATAACAGGCTACAAAAGTAATTCTTACACCAACATAAGACGTGCCTCAGCGTAGCAGCCCGAGTAGCGCAGGGACAGACTCAACTCGTGACTCGCCTAGGTCACGCCAGCTGACTTCGACAGGAAAGTCATGGACCGCTCCACGACGCTGTCGAGGGGCCAATCCAAGAAAGTACTCATAGAACCATAGCTACAATGAAAAGTAATCTTTGAGCTCATGAGTCGAACAAATTAAAACTAAACCAGAAGAGGAAAATCGACACCTCTACAACTCTCCATAAACCGTAGACAACGACAGGGGCCTGGTCGTTCAGCTGCCTACAGTCATGACGTAATGACAAGAGAAGATCGACAAATCAAAGGCTGGCCCAGCTAAAGGATCCTATCGCATTGATCTTGAGCAAAGAAGGAAGGTAGCAAACGAGCTCACGCGAACTCCTATGAGGAGAAAGAGTCACGGAAATGAGAATTAAAATGAAGATCCGCACTCGCTGCTCAGGTGATGTCTCATCCATGTCAAAACCACGGGCCAGAATAGAAGCCAACTCTGATCGCCCATTCCTAGGACCACCTCGAGACACCGGCTGAGTCCTGATGTGCTGAATGACCGGACCTAACAAATCGGCTACCTCGACTGCCCCCTAAGAAAGATCAGACATCTGTTGTACGACCCGGTCAGTGAAGCGTAAACCACTGATCATGCTAAAATCCAGAGGGGTCACTGTCATCTCCCCCCAAGCAAAGTGAAAAGTGTTGGTAGTATCCAAAAAATACTCCAACAACACGCAAATGACTGTCGCACCGTAACCCCGGGGGCTGCGAAACCTTATGATCGCCGAATAAAAATCTACTAAACTAGCAGATTCCCACAAGGCGTTCGAAACAGGATCACTCGTGATAATCACATGAAGTCGAGGAATCAAATCTCCATCTCCAGAAATGTGATGGTGAAGCGTGCCATCGACTATGCCGGCAAGTGGACGGTGAGAAACATGGTTCTCACGGCAAAAAACCAACTCATCCGACGACCACGGAGGTGGAACCCACCTGCCCCTACTCGAAGAAGGACGAGTCTCCGTCTCTAGGGCATCGTCGTCCATGCCCTCAGGAACTGTGGGAGTGTCCTCCCGAAAAGCCTAACGCTGGCCACGAGTGGAAAGATCGCGATCCCGTTGTCTAGCCATGCTATTAATAAAATAAAAATCTTCATGCTTAACATCATTTTCTAAGTTATTAGTTATTTATTCCAAACAGCTTAACGGTTATTTAAAGTTGCATTTTCTATTATACGCTAAATTTTTACCTCAAGGCTAAAAATTAGAAAAATAATTGAATTATTTCTAGTATTTAGTTTCTCCATGACGAACTAATACTATGTTCTCCTAATTGCATGATACTATGTTCTCCCTGACAATGTAGTACATACACAAAATAAAACATGTTTCAAAATTGCACAAAAACAATAGATCAACACATCATGGCATATTTTACAAGATCTACAACCAATATATCATCATTTCAAGTGCAAAAGAACAACATGAACAACAAGAACACCATTTCACACAAGTAGTACAAAAAATGGTGATTTGTTCAATTCTTCGCCAAATCACGCAATTTTTGTCTCAAAATCGCTCACAAACAAACAAACATACATATACAAGGTAATTCATAGTAAAAATTTCAACATAAAACCTCAAAATTAAAAATCCCCAAATTGATTTTTCAAGGGTTTTTACATGAAATTACTCACTTGAAGCAAAATTCAAAACAAAAATCAAAACTTACATGGATCCTTGTGGAGAATCAAAAATGAAGAAAATAGCAAAAAATTAGAGCAAAATTGATGAGGATTTGAGCTCCAAAGCTCGACAGACCATGAAGACAGTAGTAACAGCCGCCGCGACATGGTTAGCCAATGCCGTGACACATTGTTCAAGGCCCGTGTCACGGTGAATATGGGAAGCGGCGGAGCTCCGGCCAGCAGCGATGAGCACCAGTACAGCAGCAGCAGCGGAGAAAAATAAAAAAAAGGGACACAGCAGCAGAACCGCCGTGTCACGGTGATTGAAAACGTGACACGATGAAGTCGGCCGTGCGCCGGTTCCTAGCTGACGTGGCACGGTAGATCCTGAGATTAAACATAAAAAATTTAAGGAAAAAGGAAGAACAGGGAGATGAAAATGGTGAAAGTGTAGCATGAAATGGCAAAGGGAAGTTCGAATTTAAAGAAAAGAGCATCTTGTTATACTCCCCGTTTTTCGTGCCACGGTGACCGTTACTGTGTAACGTCACAAAACTAACGTGGCGCACGTTATTTTAGCTGGTCAAAAACACTAGTTGACGAGTTCTACAACCACAAAAATCCCGCGCCTTGGGATATTATGCCGCGTGACAGGAGTACCTGCCGTATCGCAAGAGCTGTTCTTCATGACACAGTGGTCTCGCGCGTGACCTGCATGCTCCTTCAAGCTGTTAGCGAATATTCCTAGCATTTGACCAAAATTGCACGATTTTCCGCACAAATTGGACAGTTAGTTTTTCAGTAAAATTACGCGGAAAATTCTAACTGACATTTAAAGGGAATCAAAATAACTATTTTACCCCTAGCTAGCGTCAAAGTCAATTTGTCGACATTTTAAACACCTAATATGGTCGGATAGTCGACTTGAAGGTGTGAATCATCTGTGGCCCACGTTCTGGGATAATCGAACCATCATACAAATTTCAGCGATTACATCAGTTGTCGGTTTTCTTCAAGCATGGAAAACGTTATCGGTGGATTTTTCTTCAAGTATAAAAAACCTCAAAGTCGGCTTTCCTCAAGCATGGAAAGCGTTATCGGTATATTTTTTTTCAAGTATAGAAAACCGCCAAGTCGGCTTTCCTCAAGCATGGAAAGCATTATCGGTGGATTTTTCTTCAAGTATAGAAAACCGCCAAGTCGGCTTTCCTTAAGCATAGAAGACATTATCGGTGGAATTCTTCAAGTATAGAATGACACCAAATCCATAGGTCGACTTTCCTCAGGCATGAAAAGTATCATCCGGTAGGTTTCTTAAGGCTTAGAAAGCTACCAAATTCCTCATTCGGCTTTCCTTAGGCACGGAAAGCGTTTAAACGAACGTCATCATGTGGATTCCTTCAAGCATAGGTAGATGCCAAACTCATTTGTCACCAATACACTAGTGTCAGATACGTATTCTATCCTTTTACTCTTTTATATGTGGAATTAACATTTTCTTGCAGGCATCGGCTTATACAAAGTGATTTAGGATCACAGAACATCTTAAATCATTCTCCGTCCCTATCGGCTACTTTGACTATCGTTTTTGAAATTGACGTTTCTACAAACTCAAAGTGCGAGCATCTGTAGACATCTAAACTTGTCTCCCCAAAACCAAACCCGATGATGAATAACCTTTCACTGTCACTATTGGTCGGGTTCAGTATTTAATTTCGAGAGTGCTTAAAATATTGTATTTAATTAAATTTAATTTTTAATAGTCCATGGATCAGTCTTGATGTTTAGTCAAAGCATAGTTTTTTTATTTCAGCCCAAACCCTTTCTATTTTATTGTTTTATTATTTATTTTGGCCCAGAACTTTTATTTATTTTATTTTAGCCCAAATAATAATAATAAATCAAAAATGGCCCGAAATTATAAATCGACCCTTAAAATGCTGAGCGAAATTAGGGTTAAAAATGAATTTAGACAAAAACATGGACCAGGACTCCCGCGTCACGGCATATGTCCACCGTGTGACGGGAAAATGTCCCGTCAGACGGTGAGATTCCCCGTGACACGGGGCACCTGCAGTGACACATGGGATTTCCGTGTCCTTTCCGCGTAAACCCTTAACGTGTTTTCTCCCCCATTCACTAAATATTTCCCGCGTCACACAACTGTACACCGTGTCACGGGAATGTTTCCCGTCTAATGGTTAGATTTCCCGTGTCACGGTACACATTGTTGTGTCGTGGTATACTTTTTTAGGGTTTTATCTTTTTAGGGTTCCATGTGTTCCCTCAGCACATTTTTTCTATAAATACCCCCTCATTTCTGATGTATGAGGCATCAATTCATTCTCTATTTTTCTCTCTTCTATGCTCTAGCCCACTATCATACCCTTCTTCTTTCAAAATTCCTTCTTCAAGCACTTCAAGGAGTCCATACTTTACTCGTGGTTCTGTCTTTAAACCCTGTAGAATTGTTTGAGGGTTTGGCCCTGTAGACACCCATTTGTGTCTCCCTAAAACCAAACCAGTGATGAGTACCTTTCGCGTCAAATCATAATCGAATGAAGTGAAAGTGTGGAAAGTCTAGTGTTGCGGAAAGTTTTAATTTCTTTTCTCTTCTCTCTGTTTTTGAAAACTTATTTTAAGAAAACAGCCAATCCAGTTTGGTTGGTTCATGATATGGGTCCAATAGTACTGTAGTTGGATGGGGCTTGCAAAGAGCTTTCTAATTATATATCATAAGCCCAATTCCGATGAATATTGAGGAAATTAGGGCCAATTTACTAAACTGGGCCCGGTTTGAGTCTTATATGCGGCCCAATGATCTTGGGGAGGGCATAATATGATTTATCATTCCTAATGCAAATAGGAATGGTTTTAGTCTTCTAGAATCTTCTAGAAGGTTCTTTTCATTCCTAATTCAATTAGCATTGATAAATTGACTTTTGACTTTTCAGAGTTTTAATTAAAATCAAATAGCATTTCGAGGTAATTATATGATTTTATCCTCCAGTACGGTAAACTTATCTGATTTTCGAAATCGCGTTGGAAATAAGCTTGGTGCCTAACCCCAGGCCTTGGCGCCAGGAGCCAGGCCTGGCGCCTGGCGCTAGTGTTGGTGCCTAGCGCCAGTTCGCCAAGGGTGGCGCCAACTCTGTTTTTTGTGCGTCAGACTCTGTTTTGTTTATTTTATCTTTTTGGCAAATTTTCTCTATAAATATCGTATTAAAAACTCCGTTTTCATTCACCAATTCTCACGATCATTCATCTACAATCATTAATTCATTAGCATTCTTTAATTCATTCATCTTTTTCTTTTTTTTTCTAAACTTTGTTTTCTCATACAAAATTCCGCATTCACAAGATCTAGAAACACCTAGCCATATTCGAAGTTGCCTTCGCCCTAGACGTGAAAGGTTTTAATTTCTGAGGGTTTGCTCCCAAATCTCTATTTCAATTGTTTAATATAATTGTTGATTATTATTTTCCTTGAAGTTACTAACGTGTGTATTTTGTTATTAGAAAGAGGTACGAGGCATCAAAGTAAGTACTTTAATTGATTTATTTTTATTATGATGTAGAAATCATGTTTACATTGTTATTATGATATTCCTAGTATCATGTCTAGGGTATTTTTTTATATTAAATATGAAATTTGTGATGCTTCCTATGTTCTTCCTAATATTTGTGATTGTTAGTATCATGTTAGGGCTAAAGATTTGATTTTTATTGCTTAGTGACATGGTAGGGTTTGTTATTAATCTTGTTCATATCATGCCTAGGATCTTGCTATTATTATTATGCTTTAATATTAACATGAACATGATTATTATTATTCATGACTATTATTATGATGATTATGATTATTATGTTGCTTGATGATATTTATTGTTGTTGCTTTATCACGCCTTTTATGCATGTTTAAAGGGAATTGGTACTTGTTATCACGCTTACTAAGATAATTAATAATCTTGTTAGGGTTAATTTGATTATAATTCAAGTGATCGCCAATAATAGTTTGTTTGTGCATTATATTCAACCAACATAGATAAACAGGTTTAGTGTTATCCTAATGATTGCATGTTAGTCAGAAAGCGCACATGAATACGATCAGAATAAAGTAGAGGCCTATAATTAGGGCAGGTTCAATCTCTTTTAGGTTGGATTTGTACCATCATCCCCGAATCCTTATTTGGTTCTACACCTTATGGAGTTGACGATGTCTTGGATCGTTAAGGGGTGTAACCTTCATCGTATGAACGGTTTACAAGTTCTTAAAAAACTTGTTGGCGACTCTTTTACTCTATCTTCTTCCCTTTTGGACGCCACCGTACTGTAGTGTATGATCACAGTGGGGTTCAAGCTAGTGGGATTAAGGCTTGAAATTATTCCCTACAGTTTTTTGGCGACTCCACTGGGGAGGATTTCTATTTTAATTCCTGAATTTATTTCGGCAATGATTTAGAATGAGTGGATGAGACTCGGAAAGTTCTAAGTATTTCATGTGCGTAATTTTGATTAACATTATTGTCAAATGCATAAAAAAGATCTCATTGGAAAGACCATCCGTAATAAGTTAAAAACATAAGATTTTACACGTAGGAAATTTGAGGAATGTCTTTCACAACTAGGACTGAAATAACACTGCGCGAAACTGGAAAATTTTATCGAGCACAGAAAGCGTCAGGGGCCAGAGCTTGGCGCCAGAATTTTAATTGTAGCGAGACGCCAGTATTGGCACCAGGCGCTACAGCTAAAAGCTGGCGCCAGTCTCTGATTGCTGGCGCCAATTTCCCCCAATACCGAGCTAGAAATATGCGTTCTAATTTCGACCGGTTTTTCGTATTGTTTGCTCGATCCTACTTCCTGATTGAATTTTTTCTCACTTTTTTGAAACCTATATGTGTTCTACATATGGACATAACCCTCTGGGAATTCATGCTCCATCTACCTGATTGAACGCTCTGTGCAACAAAGAGTACATCCGAGATGTTGAATTCACCAAACCATGGAAGCGAGTTTTTTTTTTCTAAAACTCGCGGTGTCCCATCCACTCGCGCCAACCCTTCACGGTTAAGCTTCCGCGTGGTGCATCCGGACAATTAACCATGGACCCTTTATTGACTAAACCATATCCCGAACTTTAGAGAACTAGAGCCATGGTTAGGTTGCAAACGCATTGCATCATATTGTGTCTACTTGACTAATTGTGCATTATTTGTAGTGCATATATATTCTATGTTTCTCTTAACCGTTTGTTGACTTGTGTTGAGACTAAATAAATTAATGACTTAAAAAACTTTGCCTAATTAATTAATTAATTAATTTGAGTCAATAAAGTCTAATATTATAATCGAAATTGACCTAGTATGACTTAAGGCATACCCAAGTTGACTAATAACACCGAAAACAGTCCCAGACCGAAGCTCCAATATTGGCGCCAAGGTCTGAGCTGTAGCGCCATATTATGGAGTGTAGCGCCTGACGACACCTCTGTTGCCTGGCGCTAAGCTCCACATTGCGACGCCAGTCCTGTCGTTTGGCCGACATTTCGGATTATTGGTCGAGTCATCACCTAGGGTCTAATTAATCAGTCTTCTGTTTAAATCGGTTAATTTTGTTGTCAATAGTATTTAATTGAATCAATGATCGAGTTTAGGCACTAAGTCCCATGGTCTTACACAAGATTCCAAGCATATCACTTACACTCAACGCACACACCAATACACATACTTTGACCATGTTTAAGAGAGTCTTGTGTGCGCGTTTTTCCGTCAATTTTTTTTTGGGGGGTAAGTCGGATATTAATCCACCAATAAAAAAAACTATACTTAGTTCCCTAAAAGTATGTACATTATTTTTGCCAAAATATATGCACCCTTTTCTTTTTTATTTTTCTTCCAAAAAATAAACTGTAAAGTCAAGTTGATTCGAGTCGAGTAATTAAAACGCAAAATGGTTTATTTACAGCGCGTGGTCAAGAAAGGAAGGACGATTAATCAAAGACAACCTCTTCGTACAAGTCCAAATTTTCGACAAACCCATAGCTCGTAAGAGGAAATCTAAGGTTATAATGGCAACACAAGAAGAAGTCAATGATCTTAAGAACCAACTGGCTACCGTGACTGAGAAACTGAAGCTTCTCGCACTTAAGATCGATGATCCCGTGAGGCAACAAAAAATGGACCTCATGTAAGAGAGTTTAAGCAAGTTGTCTAGCGATTACAAGTTTCAAGAGCTTACATCACAAGGGGTCTCGGTGGACAAAGATCTTCTTCCGCAAAAGTTCAACGCCAACGACATCCCAAAATTCAGAGCAACTGATAACCCATACTTTCATCTAAGAGCATTCGAAACCATAATGAGTATTAAGGGTATCGATAAGAAATTCTTCCCCTCTCTGTTCTCACTATCTCTCGAGACCGTTTGCCAACAATGGTTCTTTTCTCTCAAGAAAGAAAAGACCTCTACCTGGGAGTCAATAGAAAACGCTTTCGTTGATAGGTACAAGTGCAACATTCAAGTCGAGACTGATCATAGGGAACTTGTAATCCTCAAACAGAAAGAGAATGAAGGCTTCACCTCTTTCTTTAACAAGTGGAGAGAAACCTCAACTAAGATGATTGAGGTTCTAAGTGAAAAAGAATCTATGAGACTGTTCATCAAAATTCTCCAAGTAAAATATTCCAAGCATCTCAAATATCAAAATATTCTCCATACTTTCAAGGCCGTTTATGACATTGGGATCAATATTGAAGATGACTTGGCTAAATTAAAAGCTGCCAATAATTGATCCGTGCCATTTATGGCACCTTTAGGCTATGTTTTCTTTATACTCTATGCTCCTTTGTAGTCGTTTATGTCGTGTTTTTAGAGAATAATGCTCGATTTGCGTGTTTTTGTTTTAGTTTAGAGAAATGCATGCTTTTAATGGCTTTCTTATCATTTTATTCATTTCTCGGCTATTTCTCTTGCTTCTCCGTTTCTTTGTCTTGTTTTGTAGGTACGCCGCGGGATATATGCATGGGAGTTGAAAATAGCACCACTAGGACCAATATGAACTTTTCGGAATTGAATTTGAGTTTGAAACAAAGGAAAACGAAGGATTGCAAAGTATCAAATAGGACCTCTTTACATTGTTTTACTCATATCTCAAGTTCTACAGATTGGATTAGCGTGATTCAAGTTGGGTTGGAAACTAGACTTGAAGAGCTTTCAAATTATAGGTCGCACGCCTTCATACGATTCTTAGATCGGAAGTTACAGCCTTCTGAAGTTGGCCCTGGAAAACTGCCACGGGCGCGGGCTAAAGTACCCGCGGGCGCGGGGTTGCTGCAGCTCCAAAACTGCCGTATTTGTGCAGTAAGCACCCGCGGTTGTCCCGAGGGCGCGGGCTTGGGCCGCGGGCGCGGCCTATTTCTCCGCGGGCGCGGGTTTCTAGGTCTTTTACGATTTTAAGCTTCTTTTCTCCTTTTGTTTATATAGTTTTTGGTTTCCTTTATTCTTCATTCATGTAATTCTTTAGCTTTAGAATAGTTTTCTCTATCTTAGGTTGAGAGCTTCTCTCTCTAGATTAGGCTAGATTAGGAGTAGTTTTAGAGAGAGAAAGTGAGGAATTTCAATGGTGATTGAGAGATTGAAGATGCAAGTGTGACAATTATGTTGGAGGTCTTCTTAATTATCAATGAGCATTTCTAAACTCTATCTCATTCAATTGCTTTGTTTAATTTGATGTTTGTTTGGTTTGATTTTGATATTTGATGTTTGATTAGAGTAATTGTTCTTGATATTTTGTTGATTCTTGTTCTCTATAGTTGATAGTTGATTTGATGATGTTGATTGAGTAGTTGTTGGCTAGGAATTAGGTGAAACTTGTATGATTGATTAATTGTGATTAATTTGGGAATTGTGTTGATTGATTGTTGAGATTAAAGTGATTAGTTAAGGTTTGCATGTGTGTAATTCAATTTGGCCTTGAGAATTATGCTAGATTGCATTGTAATTGCTAATGACATGAATAATTGATTTAGGAATTGCAATTATCAATTTGTTTTGATTGTGATTCTCTTAGTTTGTTATTCATAGTGAACCCTAGCTTAACAATTAGGAGATAGCTCTTTGATTCCTATTGATTGCTCTTATCATTTAGTCCTCACAACCTTTTATTAGCACGCTCTTCCCAAGTTATTGCAATTGACATGATTACTTTTTGATCCCCGTTCCTAGTGTTTTATTTCCTTGGTTACTTGTTTTGTTAATTATTAGTATTCTCTCTTACCTTCGTCTTCGACCTAGCTTAGGCGCATAATTGAAAGTGCTTGAACATTACCGTTCCTTTGGGTTCGACCCTTGACTTGCCTCTATTCTTGTATTTAGGTTTGTTAAGTGTTTATAAATTTAGTTTGGCCGAGGGAAGATTAGATAACGACCTAATTTTCCTCTTGTCAAAATGGCGCTGTTGCCGGGGATCAAACCCAGGTCACCCGCGTGACAGGCGGGAACACTTACCACTATACTACAACGACCTAGTTTGACCGAGGGAAGATTAGATAACGACTTAGTTTTCCCCACGTCAATAATAACTCCAACAGTGGCTGGAAAGGAAAGAAGAACGACAATCCTTCTTCTTCCAAAACCGCCCACTCAAACAATGTGAGCACCTTTAATTTAGGAGAAGTCCTTGCTATGAACAACCAAGGACAAAAGAAACCATTTAGGAGGAACCTCACTCCTATTGGCATGAGTTATGACACCACGTTTGATCGATTAAATGCAAAGGGTCTTATAACTCCTATTGGACCATTTGGGGACCCACCAATTGAGAAGAGGTCAACTAATTGGAACCCCAATGCACACTGCAAGTACCACCAAGGTAGGGGTCATCTTACTGAAAACTGTTGGAAGCTTAAGGAAGCTATCCTAGACTTGATCGGCAACAACAAACTGTCGTTGCCCCCTGCCACTAAGAAGCCAAGCATTGACAATGCACCTCTAACTCATACCCTGACTATCTCCGATGAGGGAAACGAGGTTGACCCCTCCTCTCTCATTAGACCTTTCAAAGAAATCAGTGCCATAGAAAAAGAAGAGGAGATCTTTTTCGATGTCAAGGTTAACCTTCCAGAACCGGGGAATAAAGATGATATACAATTGCTCACACTGTCTATGAGGGAGGTATCGCAATTACTACGTGAAGCTCTCAAAGTTATGAACGAACTCCATAAGAAATATGATGAGCTTTCACTTCCGAAAGATGAAACTAAAAAAGAATCCACACCAGTGAGAACGACTTATGAGGCAAAGTATTTTCCCTTACAGGTCACCGAGAGACCCAAGAAGAGCAATAGAATCTACACTCCAATCGGGATCCCATATGCACAAATGTTCGAAATGGTCTCCGAGAGTGGCGAAATCAAACCTCTCGAAACGAGACCATTCGAATCATTGAAAAGGACAGATAGATATTATTGTCAGTATCATCAATCAGGGGGTCACACTATAGAAAACTGTTTCAAGTTCAAGGATTTGGTACAGAAAATGATTGATGAAAAGAAACTAGTCCAAGTCCAACAAGAAGAAGATGCAACCATTAATAGAGTTTGGGACAGTGATGAAGAAGATGTCTATCTAAAGGACTTAGTAGAAATTCCTCCTTCTGTGTCATACACCACAGATGACATTTGGGCTGAAGAAGACTCATCAATAGACATCCTCACAAGATCTTGGAGAATGCAACCTCCCGTTTCAACACAACCTATACCAACCACACAACAAGTTCCCATACCTATCCTTGAAGACAACGACATTGTTAAGCAGTTTAAGAAGACAAAAGCTGAAATGAATGTATGGAAACTTCTGGCAACATCTCGAGAACATAGGTTGGCTGTAATGAATGCCTTGGACAAAATCGTGATAGAATCTGACACTACTCCTGAGGGATTAGCCAACTTCCTCACAAGTGACCTTCCAAGCCCGATTAATCTGATCACCTTCTCTGACAAAGATTTACCTTCAGAAGGTGACAAGCACTACAAGGCATTAAACCTCACAGTAGTTTGCAAGAGGATGAATGTTCCTATGACTCTGGTAGACAATGGATCAGCCATCAACGTTTGTCCACTTAGAACCGCAAGGATTCTCGGCATAAGGGACGAAGATTTAACTCCGTCTACACAAGGAATAAGGGCCTACGACAACACTCGTCGTCAAGCTCTTGGCAAGATTACCCTAAATGTAACGGTAGGAGCAATAGAACATGCTACTACTTTACAAGTAGTAGACATCAAAGCTTCATTCAACTTATTGTTGAGGCGCCCTTGGCTTCATGATCTAAAGGCCGTCCCTTCATCTCTCCACCAACAAGTGAAAGCTATAGTTGGAGGAATTCAAATCACAATCAATGCTTCGCCAATGAGAATCAAATCTATAGAAAATCTAATTATTAATGTGGAACACGACGAGGATGATAAAGACCTATGGGGCTTTAAAGAAGAATTCTCCTTAATCCAAGAGGATGAAAGGACTCCTCTTTGCCATGACCCCCATTCAAACATGATTGTCAATGCTATGCTGAAGAAACAAGGACACTTTCTTAGGATGACCCTCGGAAAGAAGAAAGGAATGGAAAAACTGCTGGAGTTACCTGGCCTCCCTAAGTTAGACACTATCGAACTTGGTTTCAAACCGACTCGGAAAGATCTCAAGCGAGCCCAGGAAAAGTCGAAAGCACGTAGGGACGCTCGCATTCAAAAGAAAGCAATTCCAATGGATCAGTACCCCCTTACGCTTAATGGTCAGTTCATAAAAGAAGGAGAGGACTATCCCTGCCATGAATTCCCCGAGCCATTTCTTGTAAACGGCATACGACAACCGGGATTCGAGATTTTCTTGGATTGCTATTTCACTGATGAAATCCCAACTCCTGTCCACAAGGAGAAAGCACCCCCATGCTTTGACTTTAACGTCATGGGATTACTGTTTGGGCGAGAAAAGAATGGGCCAAATTATAAAGAGGATAACTCCTCGCTCATTCAAACAGTCCTACAAAGTGAAAGCTTTGATCCCTCAAAGCTAATTACTCCAGCTGAAGGATCAGTGTAAGGGTGGCGCAAGACTATCAAGGTAACTACTCCAAGTTGAAGGAAGATATCCATCACGACAGGACAAGGACCGATGTTTGAAGAGTCGTCTGAGTCAGAGTCCGAGTCAGAGTCTTTCCCTTTAGAATCTTCTAAGTCTTTAGTAGTAAAACCTCCCCCTCCTATTGCTTCTCCTAGGATACTTAGTGATCTAGTCCCTGAGGACATATCACTCTTTGATGTAATGATCTCAGAGTACAATAATATTTCTCATTCTCCTTACTTCTCGTGTTCTTCTCTAACCCAAGATGACGAGCATTGCTTAACTAACAATGAAAAAGACAAAGAAATTATTAAAGCAATGGAAACACTCGAAAAGAAAACACCGGTAATTGAAGAGACTGAAATAGATGATATATCGAGTGATTCAACTCATAAAAAGAGAAGTTAAAATCGGATTAACATTGAATAAACAAGAAAGAACCGACTTAATTAACTTACTTAAAGAATTTATCGATGTATTTTTTTGGTCATATGAAGATATGCCAGGCATTAACACAGAAATAGCTCAACACACTATACCACTAATTCAAGGAATGAAACCTGTAAAACAAAATTTGCGTCGAATGAATCTCGACGTAGCACTTAAAATAAAAGAAGAAATTCAAAAAAAAAAAAATGCAGGTTTCATCAAGGTATCCAAATACCCCGAATGGGTCGCCAACGTCGTCCCGGTTCCGAAGAAAGATGGAAGGGTAAGGATGTGTGTCGACTATCGAGATCTAAATAAGGCAAGTCCAAAGGACGACTTCCCTTTGCCATACATCGATATTCTGGTAGATAACACGGCAAATCACGCGCTTCTCTCATTCATGGATGGGTACGCAGGTTACAACCAGATTCTCATGCCAGAAGAAGACATGGAGAAAACAACTTTTATAACGCCATGGGGAACTTACTGCTACACGGTAATTCCATTCGGATTGAAAAACGCGGGTGCTACTTACCAACGTGCAGCAACTGCCTTACTCCATGACATGATGCATAAAGAAGTCAAAGTATATGTCGACGACATGATTGTAAAATTAAAAGACCGTCCAAGACATCAACTGGCCTTAAGGAAATTTTTCGAAATGCTAAGAAAATATAACATGAGGTTAAATCCATCAAAATGTGCTTTTGGAGTCACCTCAGGCAAGCTCTTGGGATACGTCATAAGCTCTAGAGGAATAGAGGTAGACCCGACCAAGATTAAAGCAATCATGTCAATGCCACCGCCCAAGACTGAGAAACAGATTCGAGGATTTATTGGCCGATTGCAATACATAAGTAGGTTCATATCAAAACTGACGACAATATGTGAACAATTCTTCAAGAAGCTCAAGAAGAATGTACCAGTAATATGGGATGACGAGTGTCAAAAAGCCTTTGAAAAGATCAAAGCCTATCTCGCAAATCCTCCCGTATTAGCACCAGCACTTCCCGGAATACCTCTTAGGTTATATTTGACGGTTACCAAAGAGACAATGGGAGCCATGCTAGCACAAGAAGTAGAAGGCAAAGAGAACGTAATCTATTACCTAAGTAAAAAGATTCTCGAATACAAAAAATGCTATACACCGCTCGAAAAATTGTGCCTCGCCTTGGTGTGGGCCACAACTAAGTTAAGACATTACATGTTGGTGCATACCGTTTTCATAGTCTCCCGATTAGATCCACTCAAGTATCTATTCGAGAAATATACACTCAATGGACGCATATCAAGATGGATAGTAAATCTAGCCAAGTTCGATGTAAGGTTTATGCCACAAAAAGCTATTAAAGGATCCGTGGTGTCAGACTTTGTAGCAGATTTTCCAATAGAAGACTCGACGCCAATACAAGACAATGAATTTCTTGATGAAGACCTAATGGTTACTGAAGATGATACTTGGACCTTGTATTTTGACGGAGCCTCAAACCAAAAGGGATGTGGCGTTGGAGTACTACTAGTATCACCTAAAGAAGAGCACGTTCCAATCTCAATAAAGCTTGATTTCGACGTTACCAACAATGCTGCTGAATATGAAGCATGCGTGGTAGGCCTTGAAACAGCTTTGGCATTGGGAGTAAAGAAGTTAAGGATATTCGGAGACTCTTCTTTGATCATCAATCAGATATCTAAAAGGTGGAAGGTAAGGAGCGAAAGTCTAGCCCCTTATCAAACCTATCTGGAAACTCTTACTGATCAATTAGACAAGGTAGAATATACATATCTACCTAGAGAGGAAAACCAATTTGCCGATGCTTTGGCGAGATTAGCCTAAATGGTTAGGATTCCGACGGAAATCGAGCAAATGCCTCTAACTATAGAAAAAAGGCACAAACCAGCATATATCCAGGCTATAGAAGACGACGACTTAGTCCAAGAAGAAGAAGAAGAAGAAGAAGAATCGTGGTACACGGACATACTCAATTATGTCACCAATGGAGAATACCCGCCTCATGCTGACAAAAGAGCAAAACGAGCATTAAGACTTTTGGCTTCCCAATACGTACTCATAGATAACGAGCTACATAAAAGGGTACCTAAAGGTCGAGCTCTCTTATGTGTAGGAAAGATGGATGCACAAAGAGCAATGCGAATAGTTCACGAAGGAATCTGTGGCACTCATGTAAACAGCAAAATGTTAGTCCAGAAAATAATGCGAGAAGGATATTATTGGACTACAATGAATAAGGATTGCCATCAATATGTAAAAAGATGCCCTAAATGCCAAATTTACGCCAATTTACAACATGTCCCTCCATCTTTGCTCTATACTTACACATCGCCATGGCCGTTTTCTACATGGGGAATTGACATCATTGGCAAAATCACCCCCCAGGAACAGGAGGCCATGAATTTATTCTAGTAGCAATTGATTACTTCACAAAGTGGGTCGAAGCGCAATCATAAGCTAAACTCACTACAAAACATGTAGCACTCTTTATCGAGAGAAATATTATCTGCCGATACGGAGTCCCACATGAAATGATAAGTGACAATGGAACTCACTTTCAAGCCGAATGTTAAGAATTGCTACAAAAGTATGGCATTCAACATCATCATTCTTCCCCTTATAGACCTCAAGCAAATGGAGCAGTCGAGGCAGCTAACAAAAATTTAAAGACTATCATCGAGAAAATGACGGAAAATTATAAGGATTGGCCTGACAAACTCCACTTCGCATTGTGGGGTTACCGCACGTCAATCCGTACATCAACAGGAAATACGCCATTTTCTTTGGTATATGGAATAGATGTCGTACAACCTGTCGAACTAGAAATACCATCTCTACGCATCGCGTTAGATAGTAAACTTGATGAAGTTGAATGGACTAAGGCAAGATACGAAGAATTGATTCTACTCGACGAAAAATGACTAGAAGGTCTACATCACATTCAGTGTAACCAAACTAGTATGGCTAGGCATTTTAATAAGAAGGTCAAGACAAGAAATATCGAAGTAAGAGATTTGGTATTAAAAGCACTAAGAAAAAATGTTTTAGACCCAAGGGGTAAATTTAGACCTAATTGGTCTGGACCCTACATTGTCAAAATAATCCTGTCAGGAGGTGTAGCAAAACTAACTGATATGGATGGCAAAAAATTCTCAAACATCACAAATCTTGACCAACTTAAGGAATACTACCCGTAAGTACTTGAGTAGGATACTCAAGAAAGCTACGTCTGGCCTGATTCCTTAAGAAAGGATACGTAGGCAACCCTTTACGGGTGCGGCCACTTTATTATTCGAAATCGTCGCGTCCCAGAATTAATTGAAAATTCAGTAGAAGATCGGCGAATTATCCGCGTCGCATAAAAGAAACTGGCGCCAGCCAACAATCATCTGCGCCAGCAGATGCCACTGGCGCTAGACTCAAATTACAGGCGCCAAATGCCAATAACTGGCGCCAATTCGGAAATAAACTTTGGGCGAATTTCGGTGTTTTTCGGAAAATTTTCAACTTCCGTACTCGAAGAATTTCTGGAAAATAAATTTTTTCGGTTTTCATTGCTTTAATAAAATAAATTTAAAGTAAACAATTTAATTAAAAGCTGAAATTTAATTAATAAAAAAAATTACATTATTGATGGAATTTAAATAAAGCTGACTTTAAATAAAAAAAATATATATAAGTCTAATAAATTCAAAGATAAGCAATGCACCTAATCTTTTTTTTCCTTTCTAGCCCTTTTCCAATTTTTGTCTGCTTCCTCCTCTTCATCCATAACCTTAGCTAGTAGGCACCCTTTAGAGGGCCTACATTCAATTTTAGAGTAGATAGTCTCCCCTTCAGCCAACACTCCATGCTTCTTTTCCACCCAAGCCTTTTTATCTGTGGTGTTAGTTTTCCTTTTCCCTTTATCTTTGGTAGCATTTTTCTTCCTAGGCATTGCAGGTGTTTGAAATTCAATTCTTGCACCTAGGCGATACTTGGCAGGAATCACCCTGTCACCCAGACGACTCTTCACATCAGTTTTACCCTGATTTTTATTCGAATCCTTTAAAGGTTTCTTCAACAACCACTTCTTCACATCATTGGGTAAGGAAGGAGAACCTTTTGGGTAATCACTTCCTATAAAGGTCTAGCACCTCAATAAGCATCAAATCTGTCTACTTCTTGAGAAATAGGGTACTCAAAGGGAGGATGAAGATTCCCGGAAGGAATATTTTGAAGCAAGCCGTATTGTCTTTTTACCCTGCAGGGATAATAATAAGTCACACGAGACAAGCTTGGAAGATGGCAGAAAGGTTGCTTGTTAACACTAACCATCCTTTCTATTTTCCACCATGGGACGACCCACTTGATAGCAAAATCACGTGATTCGAAGACTTTTCTCCATCCATGGCGCCCAATATTAGGGAATCGTTTCTTCCTTCTCACAAAGCAATTGGGTGTATACTTCTCAATATCGTCCGGAGGGCTAATTAATCCTAGCCTTTCCATTAGCCACGTCTGTAAAATATTGCAATGCAAATAAATTATTATTACAATACAAAAATATAATTTTTTGATTTCTGTAATTAAAAATATTATTTTTCTACCTGTAGTAAAATTGAAGAGCCGCAAAAAGGTGCTTTAGGGTCCCTTTTTAATTCATCTAGACTAATCATAGTCTCTCTAACTATTAATGGCATTGGATTTCTCCCTGATTCAATTTGTTCTAGTACAGTGGTTATAATTGATTGACCTTCATTATTTTTACCACTACTAAGAAAAAATTGGTTAACCATGCAAAATAAGAACGCCCTTCTTCGATATATATGAAAAGATTCAGAAAGAGGTTTATCAATATAATGGCGTGCGAATTCTTTCAAGTTAACTATGTTGCCATCTACTATTTTTGATAAATCCCTTTCTTTTAAATTAAAGAAGCGCTCAAAATCCTTATAATAGTATGCATCTACTCTAGGGATTACTACGAGGTCTATTGCAGGGAAGCCTAAAATAGCACCAAATTCCTCTGGAAAAGGGTTAATCTCATCATACCCTATTATGAAACAATGAGTATCAACATTCCAAAATTCTAAAGCGGTATGTATGAAGTCTAGGTCAAGATCTACCCCTTTGATGCCATAAATTCCCCCCAAATGAAATAAATCTAATTCTTTTATGTCTCTAGCATTAAGAGATCGACACCATTCATGAGTGTATTGGGTGAAGGTTTTGGTGACTAAAGACATGATTATTGTTTTTTCTAAAGAAGAGAATTATTTTATTCGCTGGAATTATGAGACGAATCGGCTGGGCAGGGGGCTATTTATACACAAATTGCGAGGAATTTTAATTAGAATAAAATACGGCATCAGCGTCAATTGGCTCCGTTTATTTTTCCTAAACATCTTTTTTATCCTTTTTCTTAATTAATTAAAAATAGCTATTATTTTTAATTTTTATTATTCTTTTTTGGACTTTATTTTAAATTCCAAACACCCGACATTTTATTCTATTTTTTCCTTTATATTTTTTTGGGGGGAGAGAGTCGGATACCCTCCATCAATAATAAAAATGACGGAATTTTTGAGCAGAATTGTTTGTCACACTGAGTCGGATACCCTCCATCAATAATAAAAATGACAGAATTTTTGCGCAAAATTGTTTGTCACACTTTTCTTGCACACACTAACATACACATAATAATAACAATCAAATAAACTCATAATAACATAAATATACAAAATGTGTCTATAAATAATGAGTCTAAGGCAAAGTTCTAGGAAAAGTCAAAATAAAATATACACAGGAACAAACTACGGCGCCGGAGGACGTATGCCCATCATATCATAAAAATGCGTCGTACGAGGAGTCACCTCTCCACCAGCTCCAGCTCCAGCTCCAGCACCAGTCTCCGTAGGGGGAGGGAGACTCAACGTGGGACCACTCCTGCCAGGATCAACCTGAGGCTGAGGCCGCGGAGGCTGCTGCAATGACGAGCCTATCTCGTACATCCCACCACCTCTAAAAGCCGAGGTAGCCTCTCCTACCGGTGCAGCGTTAGCACTCTCAGAAGAAGATCTCGAGCCCTCTGCAACGTTAGCACGGAGCAGCCTCAGAGCGACCACCTCTACCCCCTTACGAAGTGCGACGACGTCTCGAGCTAGACCTCGCTGGATCCCTCCGCCCCTCAGGTCTCGTGCGGGTGTGAGAAGCAATAGGTTGGCCCTGCAAAAAGAATTAAATCTGAAACAAGGTAAAATTGAAGCAGCAATGCAAAAATAATGAGTAAAGAAAGGTTACCTCTCGGATGACGTCATCCTGACGGCAAGTTGCCGCATTCCTCATCCGAACGAGCTGGCTCCGGAAGGCATCTATGCATCGTGCCATCGCCGAAACCACCTCGCGTGAAAACTGTCAGAAAAATAAGTCAGTGAATATGCATGATATATGAACACAAAATTCTGAAAAAAACTAGGCTTACTCGAGTTTGGTGGCGAGGAATCGACCGCTCTACGAAGCGCTCGCCCTTGGGAGCCGGAGGAATCATCTCCTCGATTGGCCCATATATCCCCTGGTAGTGGATGGACATACGGGGTGGCACGAACTCAGCAGCACTATCCTGATAAATCAGTGAAAACTCAGTAAAACATTACTTGGGGGCTACTTAATGGAGGAATCATCTTACCCTCACATCCTCTGCCGGTACGGGGGGCTGGAGCTAACAAAGTTAGTAGCTCCTCAGCATAACACCGCCCGAGGATCACATGGGACCGCCAAGGGGTACCAGCTCCCTCAGACATGGTGGACAACCGCGCCTCGTCGAACATATGACGTGGTGGAGCAGTAGGAACGACGAAGACATCAGAAGAATTTTGTCTGGCAACCCTCTCTCATAAGTACGCGATCGCTCTATAAGTCCCCAGAAAATAGCGACGCTCAGCCAAATACTGTGCAGCTAACCCAGGGACTGTCCAACCGCCCCACGGCCGGTATACCACCTCGGGCCCCTATAAAGAGCATCAATCAGGCAAGAATATATATCTAAAGCACCGCGGAAAAGCAAAATAAACAATAAAATTCGTACCGAGATGATCCGTTTCCGGACATGTGCAGTAGACATACCCACATGATGGCCGCCCAAGAGGCGCTCACTGCAAATCCCCGCGGCGATGGTCTCGCCGGCGCAGTAGAAGGAAAGTACTCGTAGAACCAGATCTACAAGGGATTAAAAGTGTGAATAAATGCTAACTAATATGTAGAGCTAAACTTTATAGGGAATAATGTTTACCTCTACAACCTTCCAAAAGGTAGACAAAGCGACGTTCGTCCCAAAGGCCACGCGCACGAACGAACGAAGTCCCTCAGCGCACGAACGAAGTCAGCATAGGCCACGCTGGCCCAGTCATAAGTCCCGATCCGGTGAAGATCACGGACAGCAGGAAGATAGTAAAGCAACGCCCTACTACCTTTGAAAGGGGAGAATGTCCCTGACAACTACATCAGCGCAAAGATGCGCACCCGCTGCTCTCGAGTGGTCGCATCGTCATCAAGAGCCCCTGCCAGTGTCGAGCGGCGAATTCCCCTAGCGCTAAACTGAGTCGTCTCGACCTCAGCTCCTGCCCGAATAGTGATCGACCCCAGCAGCTCCTCGACTTCCGAAGAAAAGACGTCGATTCCACTATCAAACGGCTGTGGCACAGAAGTAAACTCCAGTCCTGTGATGAGACTGAAGTCCGTAAGGGTGACCATTATCTCTCCCCAGGGGAAATGGAAGGTGTTGGTGGTGTCCCAAAAGAATTCCACCAAAGCGCGCACTACATGGTGAACCCTGCTGGAGGAAACCATAGCCTCGGAGGTCTCGAACAGAGTAGCTAGTCCGCAAGACTCCCATAGGAGTCTCGTCTCAAGATCCATGGCGATGTACATCATGTACAAATCGCCTAAACCATCACAGCCGGAGCCGTGATGCCTCGTCCTCTCGGGCGTAATGCCCTGTCTCACCCTCTCAGAAATGTGGTGGACGGGGCGAAGAACAGGGTCTGCTCATCCCACTCCGAAAGTCGACCAAGCGAAGTGGACGGCTCGGCATCGTCCTCCACGGGCTCATGCTCCCGTCTGGTGTTTCGGGACCGTGAACCCGAGCCTCGTTGTCTAGCCATGCTACATTGTGCAAAATCATCATAAATTAAGGTTCTATAGTATCTAATGTTCGCCTAGCCGCATGATACTATGTTCGCAAAAACAGAGTACGTAGTACTAAAAAAGAGCACAAATTCGAATTGCGCATAACAACATTTTTCAAGCAATCAAACAATTTCTTGCAACACTATAGTGATTATTGTGACAAATTGGACAAGAATTGCTAGCAAAAACATCAAGAACAAGCCACATTGTTCTTCACGACCTTAAGAGGTCCAACAATGGCAAATTGCTCATTTCTTCACCAAATTGAGTCAAACAAGTCTCAAATTACTCCCAAGGAAATATACAAACATAATCAAGCAATTTCATTGCATAAAACTTGACAAACAAAGCAAATTTTGCAATATAAGTTTCGAATTTTCATGAAATTCGTAAAGAAACATTCCAAGAATTCATGAAAACTGATGTGAGTTTGAAGAAAACTTACATAGATCAGGAAAATAGATGAAAAGAGCTTTGATTTGCAACAAATTTGAGCGAATTCGATTGAGAAACGAGCAAGAACTGAGCAATTGAAGTTTTCGAAATTTTTTCGAGCAAAATCGCGACGAGCAGCCAGCAAAATGAAGAGGAAAGGGGTATTTAAGGAAATCCCCGCGCTGGCACCAAGCCCTATGCATTGGCGTCACAAATTAGGCTTGGCGCATGGCGCCAATATCAGCGCTTGGCGCTGAAGCTAAATAGTTGGCACTGATGGTTTTTCAGTGGCGCCAAAGCACCCAGCCACCTGTTGAGGTTGTGCAAGCTCTCTGCAACATATTTTTGGGTTCCTTGGTATGCCAGTTAGACCCTCTAAGAAATTTGACATAATTTAGTAATCAGCTTGATTACGTAAAGTGATCGACCTGATAAGAGATCGTCTCACTTAGCTTAGAGCGTCTAAGCATTGGCGCATTAGCAAAAAAGCAAAGACATATAGGTTCAAAAGAAAAAGAGAACCGACATACAGGTTCACTGCAACGGAAGCGCCGACGTACAGGCATAACGGGAGCAAAGTTCAGGCGAACTTTTAAAAATCGACAGGCGTGGGTCTTCGGTTATTTCCTTTGGATAATTATCGCATCAAATGAGGATGACTTCAAGAAAGGATATCTTCGACAACCATTCCTTAGCTTGCGAAGAGTTTTCACAAACAACTGGAGGTAATTTCGGGCAAAATTGTCTTTGATCACGTTCCCTTAGGCATGGAAGATGGTCATAATGCAGATGGAGATTGTTTCAAGAGAAAAAATCTTCGATAGTATTCCCTTGGACGTGGAATATTATCAATGCGGATGAGGATTGTTTCAAGCGAAGCAATCTTCGATGGTATTCCCTTGGACGTGGAATATTATCATAGCGGAGGAGGATCGTTTCAGGCGAAGCAATCTTCCATATTGGAAGCAGTTACGGGTGTAGCGGTTTTCAAGCGGGATGACATTCTCTAGCATGCAGAAGGTCATCCAGCAAAAACAACAGTAAAGCGGCAACAATCGGTTACTTTCAGAGACGTGTGCTCGACGGTGCAAGATACGCATTTGTTAACTCTTTTATCTGTTTAACTAACGCTAGTTTTGCAAGTATCGACGTTACAAGAGTGATTTAGGATCGCAGAACATTCTGAATCATTCTCCGTCCCTATCGATACTTTGACTTTTGTTTTCAAAACTTGTGTTTCTCAAAACTCAGTTAAAGTGGGGGCTTCTATAGACAATCATTTGCGTCTCCCCAAAACCAAACCCAGTGATGAGTAACTTTCGCGTCGAATCATAATCGAATGAAGTGAAAGTGTGGAAAGTCTAGTGTTGTGGAAAGTTTTAATTTCTTTTCTCTTCTCTCTGTTTTTGAAAACTTATTTTAAGAAAACAGCCAATCCAGTTTGGTTGGTTCATGATATGGGTCCAATAGTACTGTAGTTGGATGGGGCTTGCAAAGAGCTTTCCAACGATATATTATAAGCCCAATTCCGATGAATATTGAGGAAATTATGGCCAATTTACTAAACTGGGCCCGATTTGAGTCTTATATGCGGCCCAATGATCTTGGGGAGGGCCTAATATGATTTATCATTCCTAATGCAATTAGGAATGGTTTTAGTCTTCTAGAATCTTCTAGAAGGTTCTTTTCATTCCTAATTCAATTAGCATTGATAAATTGACTTTTGACTTTTCAGAGTATTAATTAAAATCAAATAGCATTTTCGATGAAATTATATGATTTTATCCTCTAGTACGGTAAACTTATCTGATTTTCGAAAACGCGTTGGAAATAAGCTTGGCGCCTAACCCCAGGCCTTAGCGCATGGAACCAGGCCTGGCGCCTGGCGCTAGCCATTGGCGCTTTGTGCTAGTGTTGGTGTCTGGCGCCAGTTAGCCAAGGGTGGCGCTAGCTCTGTTTTTTGTGCGTCAGACTCTGTTTTGTTTATTTTATCTTTTTGGCTAATTTTCTCTATAAATATCGTATTAAAAACTCCGTTTTCATTCACCAATTCTCACGATCATTAATCTACAATCATTAATTCATTAGCATTCTTTAATTCATTCATCTTTTTTTTTTCTAAACTTTGTTTTCTCATACAAAATTCCGCATTCACAAGATCTAGAAACACCTATCCATATTCGAAGTTTCCTTCGCTCTAGACGTGAAAGGTTTTAATTTCTGAGGGTTTGGTCCCAAATCTCTATTTCAATTATTTAATTTAATTGTTGATTATTATTTTCCTTCAAGTTACTAACGTGTGTATTTTGTTATTAGAAAAAGGTACGAGGCATCAAAGTAAGTACTTTAATTGACTTATTGATATTATGATGTAGAAATCATGTTTACATTGTTATTATGATATTCCTAGTATCATGTCTAGGGTATTTTTTAATATTAAATATGATTGTTGTGATGCTTCCTATGTTCTTCCTAATATTTATGATTGTTAGTATCATGTTAGGGCTAAAGATTTGATTTTTATTGCTTAGTGACATGCTAGGGTTTGTTATTAATCTTGTTAATATCATGCCTAGGAATTTGCTATTATTATTATGCTTTAATATTGACATGAACATGATTATTATTATTCATGATAATTATTATGATGATTATGATTATTATGTTGCTTGATGATATTTATTGTTGTTGCTTGATCACGTCTTTTATGCATGTTTAAAGGGAATTGGTACTTGTAATCACGCTTACAAAGATAATTAATAATCTTGTTAGGGTTAATTTGATTATAATTCAAGTTATCGCCAATAATAGTTTGTTTGTGCATTATATTCAACCAACATAGATAAACAGGTTTAGGGTTATCCTAATGATTTCATGTTAGTCAGAAAGCGCACATGAATACGATCAGAATAAAGTAGAGGTCTATTATTAGGGCAGGTTCAATCTCTGTTAGGTTGGATTTGTACCATCATCCCCGAACCCTTATTTGGCTGTAGACTTTATGGAGTTGACGATCTCTTGGATCGTTAAGGGGTGTAACTTTCATCCTATGAACGGTTTACAAGTTCCTAAAAAACTTGTTGGCGACTCTTTTGCTCTATCTTCTTCCCTTTTGGACGCCACCGTACTTTAGTGTATGATCACAGTGGGGTTCAAGCTATTGGGATTAAGGCTTGAAATTATTCCCTACAGGCCCCAAATCAACTCTATTTAATTTAATTATTGTTTTATTATTATTTCCTTGAAGTTACTAACTCGTTTATTATTTTATAGTTGCAAGCAAACAAAATCAGAATAAGAATTATATTCTTTTTATTTCTATTATTTTTCTAACGATTTTATATTGTTGGAATTATTGTTAAATTGCTTCCAATATTTATGTTTATTCTATTATTATTTATTGATCACCATATTGCATGTTTAAACGAAATATGTAATTGAAAATCACGCCTAATAAGATAATTTGGATAACCGGCTTAGGTTGCTTTTAATCTTGTTGTTAATTGAAGTGATCACGATATTTTAGAATTATATGTTGCATTAATATTCAACCAATTTAGCTTAATAATAGTTGGGAGAAAATTGAATCTTTGTTTGCATGCCTTTGTGATCACAGGAATCACTTTTCACTACAAGAATCGAGTAGACGCTAATACGGGCGAATGTGACTCCATGACTCACTTCGTACCATCATTCCTGATCCTCCTTTCGTGGTTCCGAACCATATGGAGTTATAAATCTCATGGATTATGAATGGAGTGTAACCTTCACGGGTCGATCGTTGTTGCCTATTGTTGTCCCTTATCGTGGTTGCCTTTTTATGATCCGTGTACGGTTTACAAGATCCTTAAAAACTTGTTGGCGGCTCCCTACTTTTCTTTGTACCTAATCGTTGTCCCTAATCGTAATGTTAATTCCCACTTCCTATGAGTGCCAAGCATATTCACAACATGCTTTAACGTAGGCACACTTTGAGCGACGCCTATAGGTACCTTGTGTCTTTCTCCGTTCGTCCCAATGGGAGGCGAACGCTTGTCTTTACTTATTAAAGTATATATTATTTTGCAGACTTTGTGACCGTTTAGATTTAATAAATTGTGTTGCTATGTTGCAAGCAGCATTGTTATGGCCTTTACCCGACCTTTGATTCATTTGACAAAGACGTACGCCACGCAAAAATAAATAACCCAATAAGATAACAATGCCTCACTTTTCATTAACTCTTTCAAGATTACATTGTAGGGTCGTACGACTTTAATTACAAGGCTCGGTCATCAAGACCTAGCTGTATATACAACTTTTTGCCTAAGTACAAAAACTTCTAAACATGATTTTTTTTTATATTGTCCGTATTCCACGTACGCGGAATTGGACGGCCATTCAAGGCTTCGAGACGGTAAGTACCATCTCGGACTTCTTTGCTGATTCGATACGGCCCTTCCCAATTTGGGGTCAGCTTTCCATCTTCATTTGCCCGGCCTACATCCTCCATTTTCCTTAGTACTAGATCTCCTATTATTAGCGGACGCTTTAACACTCTGCGATTATATGCCCTTGCCATCCTTAAGCGATAAATTTCATCCCTAAGCGCCACATTACCCCTAGCCTCTAGAAGGAAGTCTAGGGTGGTCTTCATGGCCTCCCAATTGGCCGTTTCATCGTATAACATCACCCTAAGAGTAGGCTCGTACATCTCAATTGGGAGAACAACCTCAGTGTCATAGACCAAAAAGAATGGGGTTTCTCCTATGGAGCTCTTTGCTTTTATTCGTATGGACCACAATACATTGACCAGCTCATCAGCCCATAGGCCGCCTGCTTTTTCAAGCTTACCCTTGATACTATTGGAGATCAGCTTGTTGTATGCTTCTACCTAGCCGTTGGCTTGCGGTCGGCTGACCGAGGCAAAGCAATGAGGTATGCCCTAGTCTCCTAACCATTCCTTGAGTTGAGGTGTTTCGAACTGGGGTCCATTGTCAAACACCATTGAGTGGGGTACGCCAAATCGAGTGATTAGGCTCTTCCATGTGAAAGCTGAAACATCCGTCCACTTGATGCCCCGGACGGCCTCGGCCTCTACCCATTTTGTAAAGTAGTCTACTGCTACAAACACATATCGCCGTTGGCCAGATGCTGGCTTGTAGGGACCTAAGATGTCTATCCCCCATTTATTAAAGGGGCGCGGACTAGTGATGGCCGACAAACTGTTGGCTGGGCGATGAATCAAGGTTGTAAATCTTTTTCACTTGTCAAATATTTTCACCATTTTCATGGCGTCCGAGTTTAAGCTCGGCCAGTAGTACCCTTGATGGGTAGCCTTTTCAGCCAGGGCTCGTCCTCCAATGTGGGAGCCGCACTACCCCTGGTGAAGGTCGTCCAGCACATCATGCCCCTTTTCAAGGGTAATATACTTTAGGTACGGCTTTACAAATGCTTTCTTAAACAACTCCCCCTACTTCATTTTAAACCGGGCCGCTCTTTTCTTCATCAGCCAGCTCTCTTTAGGATTGGCCGGGAGTAATCCATCCCTCAGGTCGAAAACTATTTCGTCCATCCAGCTAGAGCTTCTATCACTGATTTGTATTAGCTTGGCATCAATACTCCTCCTTTCTTTTACTTCCCAAAACACTGATCTAGGAGTATCACATGATGCCAAGGATGCTAATATAGAGTGGGTGTCTGCCTGATGATTAGACGAACGAGGAACTTGTTGCAGAGTAAAATGCTCTAGGCCCTTGGCCTCCTCTTTGACAATCTTCAAGTATTTCATCATGGCCGGCTCCCTTGCCTCAAAATCACCGTTCACATGGCCGACTACTAGCAGGAAGTCCAAATTCACGTCCACTTTTGTTGCTCCTGCCGCCTTACACATTCTAAGGCCGGCCAGGAGAGCTTCATACTCGGCCTCGTTGTTAGAGGCTTGAAATTGATATCTCAATGCACATTCAAATTTATCCCCTTCAGGGGATTGACAAATAACACTAGTGCCACATCCGTTCGCTGTTGCACTACCATCATTAAACACCTTTCAGATTTGGTCTCTGGTCGATTATAAATCTGGTTGTTTCATCTCAGCCAAGAAATCAGCAAAGGCCTGCCCCTTTATGGATTTTCTAGGTTCGAACGCAATGTCGAAACCCCTTAGCTCTAAGGCCCCCTTAAGCATGCGGCCACTAGCTTCTAAAGTTGCAAACGACTTTTTGAGTGGTTGATCAGTATAAACCACTATTGAATGTGCCAGGAAATATGACCGCAAATTTTTAGATGCCATATACAGCGATGGCCCTAATTCTTCAACAAGGGGGTACCTAAGCTCGGCATTGTGTAGCACATGGCTAATAAAGTAGACTGGGATCAGGTGGCCGTCCCGTTCAACAAGCCGGACGACACTTTAGGAATGCTCTGAGATAGCGAGGTAGATGTACAACTTCTCCTCCTTGAGTGGACTGACGAGCCGAGGCAATGTATGTAGATGACTTTTTAACAGTACGAATGCTTCCTCTGCCTCCTCCTTCCACTCAAACATAGCTTTCTTTTTGCTGGTCTGAAAAAAGTATTGGCATTTCTCCCCTGATCTTGACAGAAACCGACCGAGTGCTACCAAACAGCCAGTCAGTCTTTGCACTTCTTTGATTGTTCTTGGAGACTTCATGTCCAAGACAGCTTGAATTTTTTCAGGGTAAGCCTCAATTCCACATTGATCAATTAAAAATCCGAGAAAATTACAAGACTCAACACCGAAAACACATTTTTTCGGGTTTAACATCATGTTATGCCGCCTGAGTTTGGTAAATGTTTCTCGTAGATCCTTCAGATGGTCGGCCGGTTCTTTTGACTTGACAATCATGTCGTGAATGTACGGCTCCATGTTCCGGCCGAGCTGATCTTTAAAGAATGTGTTGACAAGTCACTGAAATGTTGCAATGGCATTCTTGAGGCCAAACGACATTACTATATAGCAATACAGTCCCTGCTCAGTCACAAATGCGGTCTTCTCTTGATCTTCTTCCGATAAAGGAATTTGATGGAAACCGGAGTATGCGTCTATAAAGCACATAAGGGCATGCCCAGCCGTGGAGTCAACAAAACGGTTAATCTTTGGCAAGAGAAAGTTATCCTTAGGACATGCCTTGTTCAAATTTGTATAGTCTACACCCATTCTCCAAGTTCCATTCGGCTTCTTTACAAGTACTACATTAGCCACCCAATCAGGTTAATAGCATTGTCGAATGAAATTGGCATCTAGCAGCTTTCTCACCTCAGCTGCGGCCGCTTGATTCCTCTCTTCTCCATGATTTCTTTTCTTCTGGCGGACAGGTTCAATGGCTGGATTCACAACCAACTTATGCACGACCAGGTTAGGGCTTATAATCGACATTACATTAACTTCAAACGCAAAAACATCCTTGAATTCTCTCAATAGTTGAACCAACTCATCTCCAAGAAGACCCATAGCTTGAGTGCCAACACTAAAGGTCCGACCAAGTTGATCGGGGTCAAGAACTATATCCTGTTGGTTGCTTGCTAGCTGGGGTCTCAATTCATCGAGCTGGCCGACAACCATTAGTTGCTATGCTTGGTCGGCCATGACCTACTTTTGCATCTAGCCGATCTGGTATGCTTGGAGTGGGGGTTCTTCCCCTTTCAACTCGGACAGTTTTCCTTGTCCGCGAATCGTTGGCTTAACAGCTATCTGGTTGCACTCCTTTGCCATTTTCTAACTTCCTTGAATCGAACCAATTTTTCCGTCCGATCGTTCAAACATTAACAACATTAAATAGGGGACAATCACAGCCTTTGCAGCATTTAGGGTGGGACGCCCTAGTATGACATTGTAGCCTGTTAACTCCTTTACCACCAGGAATCAAACGACCATGTCCCTCCCTTCTCCTTTATGCCCAAATCGGACTGGCAGATCTATCTGTCCGACTTGGTGAATGATGTTTCCCCCAAATCCTAAGAAGGGATGAATGATGTTTATCAAAGCATCTTCTGGGAACTTCAAAATTTCAAGGCGGCCAGACTGATGATATCGGATGAGCTGCCCGAATCTATCAGTATTCGGCCCACCTTTAAATTAGCTATCTTCATAATGAATACCATTGGTTCATTGTGCAGGGCTTTAACTTTCCCCGGTCAGCTTCAGACACAGTTACCTTGGGGAAGGGTTCAACCTTTACAGCGTTCGCCAGTATCACCTTTCCCAAATTCTAAGCGTTCTGCTTAATTCCCTTCGTGGTGGGGCCGCCTGAGGCAAATCCCCCCGATATCACGGCCACAAAGCCTGAATCGATATTGTTCTCATCATCTTTATCATTTTTCTTCTTTTTCTCGGACGTGTTGTCGGTCCATGTGTACGTGAAATTGGACTTCATCACATAAGAGTTCGGCATGCCCTTCTAAGGTAGCTTGTCCAACAATATCTTTAGATTGATGCAATCGTTCGTGTCATGTCCCACGTCCTTGTGGTAATGACATTACTTGTTCTTGTTCCTGTACTGAGTCGGGCCTCTTAGCGCCTGGGTCTTTTCAATTTCGAACTTATCTCCGATTTCCATTAGGATGAAGTAACAATCCTTGTTGAACTCATACTGGGGCTCATACGTCTTGACCTTCTTAGATTTCTGCTACTGGCCGTCGGCCACCCAGACTTCTTTCCTTTGTTTCCATCTTTCTTTTTTCCAGCCAAGTCTTGTTGAGTAGATTGCTTCTTCTCAGCTCCTTTGGTCGGTGCCTCTCCATTTGTAAGAGATCAAAAGTCGGCTGCCTCAATATAAGCTTTGGCTTCCCGCAGAACACCTGCGTATGTCCAAATATTTTTCTTCCCAAGTCAAACTTAAAACCATTATCCCTTAATCCCTAGGGAAATTCAGAGTAAGCCATTTCATCTGGCAGATTATGAATTTGGGCATTTTATTGGTTAAATCTCTAGACATACGACCGTAGGCCCTAATTTTTTCCTTGGACAGTTATCCCCAAATTAAGACTTGTCTTTCGAGGTGGTATGTTGTAAGAGAAGCTTCCCACGAACAGCAAACTAAGAGTAGTAAAGCAATTGATACAGCCGGCCAGAAGGCTATTGAACCAATCCTGCGCCACCCCCTTTAAAGTGGTCGGGAAACATTTGTACCAGGTAGCATCATCTACTCTTTGCAAGTACATCAGGTTCCTGTACGAGGAGATATGTTCCTCGGGGTTGCCCGTGCCATCATAAGCTCCCACGAGTACACTCTTCACCTTCAACATCTGAGGAGCAGTTAAAATATCTTGCGAAAACGAAGGAGGCTTATCTCCAAGAGTCAGTAATCGCATATGCCAATCAATTGGCTGAGGTTGCACAGGCTGTCCGGCCAAATAGGGAGTCTGGCCGAACGTTTAACCGAACGGCCCATATTGTCCAAAGACCTGGGGGCTCGGCTGCAGAATGCCTTTAAGACCCTGAGGGGGCTGATACTCAGGCGATTGCACTAGAATAGGGGTTTGAGTCCGCATGATCGCGGGTAAGAGTAGGTCGTTGGTCTACTAACCCTAATCAAATTAGAAATATTATAATACCTAAACCTACACTAAACTAGTTACGGGCAAGTAAAGGGTCGAACAACTAGGGAAGCACACTAATTCAACATCAATAATCACTAATGCAAGAGTGGAAAGGGGATTGTTTTTGTTGGTTTTGTTGAGTAAGAATACTAAAACTACAAATAAGCAAGAAAATGATGATTAAAATCAAGAGAAAATGACGCTAGGGATACGGGGGTGTCAAATATGATTAGAAAGAGGGGAATAATGATGATTATCATGTAACACATGTTAAAGAACACAAAATTCTACCTAAACAATTCATTCTCATGCAATAGTTTAGGAAAATCAAAGAAAGAGGTCTACACTAATAAGGATCATTCTCATGCATCCTATTAGTTATAATCAAATCAAGAGAATAAAGAAGCACAATCCATAAAAACTCCACTTTAATAACTCATTCTCATGCAATCATTAAAATAGAGATGATCTTAATCTAGTTCAAATCACTTTCATGCATTTAAACTAGAAAACATCAAATATAGTGCAACAATAATCTCAAGCTATTAAAAATCATGTCTTTCATCAATTTATGTCATAAGTTCAATCCAACCATCATCATTCATCCAATATCAACTCATATTTTCCACCCCCTTCCCCTATCTAAAAGTTTAGCCTAGAGAAGGGAGATTAAACATAATATCAAAACTAGAAATAAACTCAAGTCAAAACAAAATATGATTAAAATCAATGAAATCAATACCAACTAGATGAACTAAAAAGATTAACAAGAATAAGTAACAATAAAACAAATAAATAATACTAAAGGAAAGGAGAAGAGATTACTACAGAAAGGATTAATCAAAGATGAAAACTTGGATTCTTGCGTGCTTGATTGAAGATTAAAAATTATCTAAAGGAAAGTTGAATACAATAAATAATGCTTCAATAACCAGCTACTTTCTCTCACTAAAAATTATCTAATCTGACCCTAAGAGAGAGAAGCTCTCCTAAACTAATTAAGAAAACAACATCGTCCTAAAAAATAAATTCTCCCTAATTACCCCCAAAAATGGGTATTTATACAAAGCTAGGAAAACAATTTAGAATAAAAATAAACAAAATAGTAAAGAAAAAAATAAAATAAAGAAATAAAGAAAAGAAATAAATAAAATTAAAAATAGAATGAAAATAGAAAAGAAAGTTGAAAATAATGAAAATGAAAATAAAAACATTAAATCCACCCAATCCCCCACAAAAACCGTCAGCCACCTCTTCTAATTCCCCCCTACTTCCAATTTCTCTACCTACTTTAAATGAGGTTTTAATCCCGTACTTCACTCACCATCAAACATCATCAGCAAGTTTCATGATTCAGTCCACACCGTTCTTCATCATTGAGAATCAGCATCAAGCAAAAACCACCATTCGATCTTCATTAAAATCCATGTGAGAAGCTCGTGATTGAAACCACATTTGTGCTCCCGCGAAGACGTCGCGCAGAGGTCGCGCAAACTTACTACATACACTCTGAATTTCGATTCTAATTGTGCGCCTTCTGACAGGGCTGTGCGGCCGCGAAGGTCTGGGTAGCTCCTCGCTGCTGCGGTGCTGCTACTTTGGTAATGTTGCGATTGGTGATTGGAGGGGCTGCCGCTACTAATTGTTGGCGTGGTGGATGCGTGGGTTGATTGGAGGTGATGGTGGCAGTAACGATTTGTGTGGAGGAGATGGTGGCAGGCTGGAGTTGAATTTATGGGTGGTTGTTGATGGTGGTTTGCTGTTGTGAGTTCAGGGGTTTAATTGGTGAGTGGTTTGGTGGTGATTGATGGCTGGAGTGCGTGAAGGAGCAGGGGATTGTGGTGGTGATTGCTGGCGGTTTTGGCGGTGGCTGGCGGTGGTTCTAGGTGTGGGGTGAGTTGCGTTGCTTTTATTGTTATTGAGTGGATGGTGGTCGAAGGGGGTAGTGGGTTGGTGTGCGTGGTGTTTGTGAACAGTGGGAACTTTGAAGAGTAGGAAATGGCTGGAGATGTCCCCATCTCATTGAGGGCGGAAAACGAATCGACATGTCGCTTCCTGTCATTGTTGGGTTGTTGTGGCTGGTGGTATGTGGTGGTAAGAGAGTTTGTTGTTGTTGTTGTTGGTATTGTTGAGGAAAGCAGGAAGCAGGAGATAAGTAAAGTAGAGGAAGCAGGGGAGAAGTAAAGTAGAGGGAGCAGGGGAAGTTTGGTGTTTTGGTACGGTGGAGGTTAAGGTGAGGTGTGGTGAAGGATAATAGGGCAGCAAAAGGGCAGCAGGTTGTTTGTGCAAGGAGTATTGTGCATTTGCCTCAAACCTCGGACCCCGAACACGAATCTGACTTTGAAACCCGGAACACCTACAACCAAAAACACGAGGGTATAACGACGAGATTAAATAAAATAAAATAAAGATAAAATTAAATTAAATAACTTAAAAATAAAATCAAAAGAAATAAAATAAAATAAAAATATAGAAAACAAATATGAAAATACAATAAAATAAGAAAATGATAGAAACTAGGAATTATTAACTAAAAATACGAAAATAAACTAAAAACTATTAAACACTACTAAAATACTCAAAATAAAGATAAAAGACGAGAATAAGCAAATATAGGAAATAAAGGACAAAATGGGTTAAATTATTGGAAAATAAGCCTGAAAGAGACTCAATAAACACCCTAAAAGTGACATAAAAGTCACTTATTAAAATCTCAAAAGCTAACTTTTGCTCGTCCTCTAGAAAATTAACATGAAACACGGGAGAAGGAGAGGTAATTATTCACGCAAGAAAAGCTAAAAAGAGAAAGAATATACACTAACTTACTTTCGTAGGAATCACGGTCAATATTAGCAACTAATGACAAGCCCTTTAAACCCCTAGATCGCCCTAGAGGACGAGTATTCTCTCGTGAGGGTTTCCTAAGAGCTTAACCCACAACTCTAGACAAAAACCAAGGCAAAACAAAAAGAAAAAGAAACGCAAACACAAAAAAAAAACACAATCATGACCAACATAACATAGTAAGGTTTAGGAAAACCAATCAAGCTCAAAGGCGGAAAATACTCCATTTGGACTCAAAAAGAAGAGAAATGCACTAAAGAATACTCACCTTTCTCAATACAATAAGGGAAAACACGTTCTAAGATGCTCATGGTTGAAAGAGACAAACCTAAGCTAAGCATAGAGAACTAGAGAATTCATTCTCTGCCCTAGCCCCATCTAAGACGGCCCACGTTCTCTCCCCTAGCTTCAAACCACCCCCTCGTTAGCTCCTCTTGATTCCACGAAGGAACCGGAAAAAGATTCAATTTGTGAAATTAGTGGGTCATCCCGACATCTCAACTATGCATACTCTCTCCATAGGGTTGAAATCTATCTCCCTCCACCAGAATTTGACCTCACCCCTCTAAAGTCTAAGGGTCTTAACTAGGGTTGTCACGTAAGGCAAAGGGTTAAGGCGGGGTAAAAATTTTAAATTTTTTGTGATATTTCCTAAGTGAAGCAAAAGGGTGATCAAACCTCAAAAACAAACTCAAGAAATCACCAAACTCAAACAAAAATACCAATAATGCCATCTCCCCCAAGCTTACTCAACACCAACATTCCATAAAAAAAAGAAAACGATGTAACGCTCCCCCCCCCCAAGCTTGAACGAAGCATTGTCCTCAATGCTTAACTATGGGAAGAAAACGAAACCTACTCTTTTTTTTAAAAAAAAAAACTTATTTGATGTCCTTGCCCTTTTAACTAAGGACTGCATTTTCTGGGATGGATTTGCTTTATTGCACACAATATATATACAATTTACTTTCTTGCTTGGTAAAAAGAGCATAATACTTTCTCATTTTCATTACAACACAAAACAAACTATCAAACTGAAATGCTTCACAAACTAAGGGTTAGAGAAACAAAAGGTCATAAGGCTTGTAATGTGGCTTATAATCAAGAAAGGGAATAGGCTCAAAGGGTTGGCAAGAGGAGCAAAGGCAATATAAAAACAAAATATGTAACAAAACAAAAGGAAGATAAAGAAAAATGAGAAAATGGTGCCTTTTTCCTCCCTTAGAGCTGCTTGGTCACGATATTGGGAGTTAGAGGACAACACAAGGATTAAGATATGCATAGTCAAGGATGCTAAACACCGCTCAACAAAATTGATGAAGGCTTTAACATTTTAAACCTTACAAGGGATGGGAAGTAAGCAAATACTAACTAAAGAGCTTCAAATCCACTATAGAGAGCAACACCATCTTACCACTTTTCCGTGAACTAAGGGTTCAAACGTCCTCAATAGTTCTTAACCTTGCTACCTTAGCTTAAAATTTGTCTATCTCAACCATAAGCACTCTTAAACCATGTAGGCCATCATAAATTAGGAAGAAAAACATTCTTTGGCACATTATCAAAGCACTCAACTCCAAATGCATGAGCAAATTCCAAAACAAATTCATTTCATCTTACTATAGTCATGCTTGCCACAAAAAAAATGGAAAACAAAACAAAAGAAAGAGGAAGAAATAAAAAAAAAAAAAAACTCACAAACGAGGCATATAATCCAAATAAGTTCCAATCGTCAAACAAATGATCGTTCGATAACGACATCAACGATCCCAGGTTCCATAGAACCAATGCAAACAATCTCAAACCATTCAACTTCTTCCTAAAATAATTTTATGCTAAGCACTCAAAGAAAAAATAAAAGAGTGAAAATAAGAAAGGTATCACCGGGAGGTTGGCTTAAAAGAATTAAGGAGCATAAAAAAGAGTTCACCAAATGTCACTCCGCTCCAAACTTTAAAAATCCAACCTACAAGGCAAGACAAGACGCAAAAGAAAACATTAAAAGAGAACAAAGAAATAAAACAAAAAGAAAAAGAAAGGAGGGGGAGAAAAAGGGTTAGAAATCCTCCTGGTTGTCTCCCGGGAAACGCTTGTTTATGGTCTCTTGCTTGACCCTTAACCTCATTCAAGATGGATTAAAGAACATTACCCTCATCAACTTAAGGATTGAATCATAGTTTCCCCAAGCTTGATAACTAGCACTCCTTGAGGTCTCACATCACCATAAGGAAAATAAGGGAATGAATCAAGAGCCAATGGTGGCTCATCTTTTCTCTTTCCCTTGTTCTTGTTGATTCTTCTTTTTTTCACACTTCTTTCTTTTCCTTCTAAAAGGGGAATCCTCAATAATAGGAAGGGCAACCTCACCTTCCTCAAGAGAGCCTTCAAACCAAGCAGGAATTTTAAGGAAGTCATCATATCTCATTGTCACCTTATCATCATGTGGAGGTAAGCTCTCATTAGCCATCACATCATCGACCACATTAACTCTACATACGCTCATTGCCATAGGGCTCTTCAAAACAACATTCTCAACTAGCTTTTTTGGTTAGTAGATGATTGTATGGGGAGTTTTGTGGTTAATTGGAGAGAAGAAGTTTTGGCTAGTTGGGAATCAACAACTTCATTGTAAGATTTTATTTCTTGGAATTGTTGAGTGATAATTTTACGTTGTTTAAGAATTTAGGTTTGTGTGTGGTCGGGTGGGCATTTTTCTTCATATTCTTAAGGACATAGGTCATGATTTTGATCTTGAGAGTTCTCTACTTGGTTGGAAAGGTAGGAAAAGTTTTGGGTTGGTGGATTGAAGAGTGGTCCATCGTGGGGGTAGGAATTTTCTTGCCTTGGAGGTTATTGGAGTTGTTGGGATTGAGCTTGGGTTACAAACTCTTTTTCCCTCAAAGTCAAAACTTCACCATGCTTGAGATTGAACTCTCTACAATAGGATGCATCATGATCTGTCCCACAACATCGAGCACATGAGAAATCAATGATTTGTGAAGGTTTTGAACACAATCCAACACTTGAGTTCAACTTGGAAAAACCTTCATTCAAGAGCTCGTCTTTGTGCTTAAGTTGGCCGACTTTTTCCAACACATAAAAATTCCTTTGCTTCCCTTTTTGGGACCTTCTTTGGAATCCCCAAGAATATATAGTAGCCACTTATTCAATTGTAGCTTCAACTTGGCTTTGAGGGATCTTAATTAATTGGCCACCGGCACCCGCATCAAGATTGGTCCTTGACATTGGCTCCAAGCCATCATAGAAGAATCTCATGAGCAAATTATGGTTGAATTCATGATGAGGACATGCTCTAATCAAATCCTTAAACCTTTAGATGCTTTCCCAAGAGTTTCATCTAGTTCTTTCTCAAAGGAAGCTATCTTCCTCCTCATTTTTGCGGTTTGCTCATCAGAAATGAACCTCTTTAGAAAGTCCTTCGCAACTTCCATGTGGTGAGAGAGTTTGGCTTCAAAAGCTTGAGCAATTTCTTTGCTCTTCCGGTGAGAGATTTCCAAAAGAGATGCATACGAATGTAATCTTGGCTCACTTCATTTGTTTGCATCATTGCACACAACTCAAAGAATCGGTCCAAATGCTCAATGGGGTCTTCATTGACGCCTCTGAAAAATAGCTCTATTTGCACCATCCTAGCATATTGTGGATGGATTGTGAAATTAGTCTCTGTGGTTGGGAGAAGTATACCACTCGTGAGCTCATAGATTTTCGGATTTCGAAACTCCGTAAAAAGAAGGTCATCCTCTTGTCTTGCCATATCTCTCTTTGAATACAACAAAGCTAAGCACACGATTAGCAATGACAAGTAGGATTAAGCAAGCAAAATAAAATAAAGAAAGGCAAATAAAATGACTCTAACAATAGAAAAAATAAATGTTAAACAAGCCACCTCCCCGGCAACGGCGCCAAAATTTGATCGCGGGTAAGAGTAGGTTGTTGGTAGTAACCTTAATCAAATTAGAAATTTAATAATACCTAAACCTACACTAAACTAGTTAGTGGCAAGTAAAGGGTCGAACAACTAAGGAAGCACACTATTTCAAAATCAATAATTGATCGCGGGTGGAAGTAGGTCGTTGGTCTACTAACCCTAACCAAATTTGAAATTTATAATACCTAAACTTACACTAAACTAGTTAGTGGTAAGTAAAGGGTCGAACCCAAAAGGACTAAGAGTATTAATTTGTGCCTACTAGACTACTAGGAAAGGTTGTGAGTTATAGAGAGATTAAACAAAATACTACTAAGAGCAAATAACTAAAACTAGGGAAAGTGGAATCCAATTACATCAATGCATTCAACAACATCGTACAATTAGATGAAAATGACCTCGATTAGGAACATCAACACATTTAACTCACTCTCACACAATTAAGCATGTTAATTATTCTACTAAACTAATTCACTCTCGTGCAACTAGCCTAGCAAAGGTATGGAAGAATTTAGAGCTCTCAACCAACTCACTCTCGCACAATTGATTGAATTCACAATTAAGAGCATAGAATCGATTAGCTAGAAAGATTTTAATCCATAAAAGCATCACCCATGTACTATAATCAAGAAACAATTTCATACTAATCATAATCAATCATTGAATTCATTAATACAACCTTCATCCAATTCCCTAGAACAAGACCTAAGCTAACATAATCAAGAAAGACATGGAAAACAAGGTAAAACAAGAATAAAAACAAGATTAAACAAACAAACTAATTAATCTACTCAAATCAACAAACAAAAAGCAAAAACTAAGAATTAAGCAAAGAAATAAAGATAAGAGAAAGTTAGAAAATGCTCATTGAATAGATGAGAAGAAGTTCCACAAAGTTGCTTCTTCAACCTCTCAAAAACTCCATGGAAATCCAAGCCTTCTCTCTCTACAACTACTCCTAAACTAGAGAGAGAAAATCCTAATCTAACCCTAAGAGAGAGAAAATATATGCTAAACTAATCTAATTTATCTAAAATAAATTTTTTATTGAGAGTTATTAGAAAATAACCCCAAAGGGGTATTTATAATACAAGTTAAATAAAAATAAAATAAAATAAATTAAAAAGAAATAAAACTAAATAAAACAATTAAAATAACTAAACTAAAAACCAAAGAAAACAAAACTACCATAAAATAAAAGAAAATGAAAAGGAAAAAGAAACCCCAAAACCCCCTAAGATTCCCATCCAAACCCACGAAAACCAACAGACCCATTTCATGGTTCCTTAATCACCATCACCACGCATCATAACCGTTCATCAACATTATCATCATCTAGCATCACAAAAATCTCGGCCTTTGGACTAATTAAAGGAATCGTGTCCGTCCGATTTTCATTAAAATCACGTGAAAAGCTCATGATTGACCCACATTTCCGCGCCCGCACAGAAGTCGCGCACAGGTAGCGCAAAGCTACTGTATTGGACTCCATTTGTGTGCTTTCTGACAGGGCTGCGCGGCCGCAAATTGGCTTCTCTGTGAGTTTGGGTTGCTGTGAGTAGCGTGGCTTAATTGGTGAGTGGTTTGGTGGTGATTTGGGTGGTTGTTGTTGTTGCGTGAAGTGAGGGAGCAGGGGAATTGGTTATTGCGGTGGTGTTGGGGTTGATGTTGGTTCAGGTGCGTGGCTGCTCTGGTTTTGTGGCTGGTATTGCTGTGCGCGAAGGGTGGATGGAGGAGATTAATTCGTGGTTGAAATTAAGTGGCTGCGGTGAATTGGAGTTGAGGTGCTGGTGTGGTTATGGTGGGCTGATAGTGGTTGTTGGTTGCGGATTGGTGGTGGATACAAAGGCTAATGGTGGTTGTTGGCGGTTTGTGAGCTACGGGTTGCGTGGTGGTTGATTGGAGTTGCGGGTCAGTGAGAAGAGGAAAGGGAAATTAGGGGAGAATTGGTGGTGATTGCTGGCGGATTGGTGGTGATTGCTGGCAGATTGGTGGTGTTGGTGTTAGTTGATACGGGTTTTGGTGGACGGTGGTTTGGGTGGCTGTTGTGGAGGCTGAGATTAGGAACGCGTGGTTTGTGGGTGATGTTGGTATTGTGAGGTGAGTGGTGGCTGTTGTTTTGTGTGGTGAAGGGGGCAACAATGGTGGAGCTGGTGGTTGTTGTTTTGTGCGGTGAAGGGAGTAGCAGTGGTGGAGCTTGGTTCAATTTTGTGCCTCGAACCTCGGACCTTGAACCCGATCGACCAAGGACCCGAAAACAACTACAACCAAAAACAACACGAGGGGATTTTAAAAAGATAAAATAAAATAAAATAAGATAAATAAAGTAAAATAAAATAAGATAAATAAAGTAAAATAAAATGCTAAAACTAAATAAATAATAAAATTAAATGAAATAACATAAAATTAGGAAAACAAACTAGAAACTAAAAGAAAAATAAATAAAAAGAGAGAAACTAGGAATTAATAAAACTAAGTTAATCTAAATTAAAGTAAAAACTACAAAATACTCAAATAAAAAGATAAAAGACGAGAATAAGCAAAATAATAGAAATAAAGGATAAAATGAGCTTAATTATTGAAATAAGCCGGAAAAGTATTCAATAAACACCCCTAAAAGTAACATAAAGTCACTTATGAATAATCACTAATGCAAGAGTGAAAAAGGGATTGTTTTTGTTGGTTTTGTTGAGTAAGAACACTAAAACTACAAATAAGCAAGAAAATGATGATTAAAATCAAGAGAAAATGACGTTAGGGATATGGGGGTGTCAAGTATGATTAGAAAGAGGGGAATAATGATAATTATCATGAAACAAATCAAGACAATTCATTCTCATGCAATAGTCTAGGCAAATCAATGAAAGAGGTCTACACTAATAAGGATCATTCTCATGCATCCTATTAGTTATAATCAAATCAAGAGAATAAAGAAGCACAATCCATAAAAACTACACTTTAATAAATCATTCTCATGCAATCATTAAAATAGAGATGATCTTAATCTAGTTTAAATCACTTTCATGCAGTTAAACTAGAAAACATCAAATAGAGAGCAACAATAATCTCAAGCAATTAAAAAATCATGTCTTTCATCAATTTATGGCAAAAGTTCAATCCAACCATCATCATTCATCCAATATCAACTTTAATTTCCACCCTCTTCCCCTAGATAAAAGATTAGCCTAGAGAAGGGAAATTAAACATACTATCAAAACTACAAATAAACTCAAGAAACTCAAAACAAAACATGATTAAAATCAATAAAATCAATAACGACTAGATGAACTAAAAAGATTAAAAAGAATAAGCAACAATAAAACAAATAAATAATACTAAAGGAAAGGAGAAGAGATTACTAAAGAAAGGATTAATGAAAGATGAAAACTTGGATTCTTGCTTACTTGATTGAAGATTAAAACTTGAGCAAAGTTGAATACAATAAAGGATGCTTCAATAACCATCTACTTTCTCTCATTAAATATTATCTAATCTAACCCTAAGAGAGAGAAGCTCTCCTAAACTAATTAAGAAAACAACAACTTCCAAAAATATTCTTCCTAATTACCCCCAAAAATGGGTATTTATATAAAGCTAGGAAAACTAAGAAGAATTAAAATAAACAAAATAATAAAGAAAGAAAATAAAATAAAGAAAGAAAGAAAAGAAATAAATAAAATGAAAAAATAGAATGAAAATAGCAAAGAAAGTTGAAAATAAGGAAAATGAAAATAAAAACATTAAATCCACCCAATCCCCCACCAAAACCGTCATCCACCTCCTCTAATTCCCCCCTAATTCCAATTTCTTTGGCTACTTCAAATGGGGTTTTAATCCCCTACTTCACTCACCATCAAACATCATCAACAAGCTTCATGATTCAATCCACACCGTTCATCGTCATTGAGAATCGGCATCAAGCAAAACACCACCGTCCGATGTTCATTAAAATCCATGTGAGAAGCTCCTGATTGAAACCACATTTGTGCGCCCGCGAAGGGGTCGCGCAGAGGTCGCGCAAACTTACTACATACACTCTGAATTTCGACTCCAATTGTGCGCCTTCTGACAGGGCTGCGCGGCCACGAAGGTCGTGGTAGCTTGTCGCTGCTGCGGTGCTGCTACTTTGGTGCTTTTGCGATTGGTGATTGGAGGGGCTGCCGCTGCTAATTGTTTGCGTGGTGGATGCGTTGGTTGATTGGAGGTGATGGTGGCTGTAACGATTTGTGTGGAGGAGATGGTGGCAGGCTGGGGTCGAAATGATGGGTGGTTGTTGATGGTGGTTAGCTGTTGTGAGTTGAGGGGTTTAATCGGTGAGTGGTTTGGTGGTGATTGATGGCTAGAGTGTGTGAGGGAGCAGGGGATTGTGGTGGTGATTGCTGACAGTTTTGGCAGCAACTGGCGGTGGTTCTGGGTGTGGAGTGTGTTGCGTTGCTGTTGTTGTTATTGAGTGGATGGTGGTCGAAGGGGGTTGTGGGCTGGTGTGTGTGGTGTTTACGCACAAAGGTGGTGGTTTGTGTGGCTTCCTGTCATTGTTGGGTTGTTGTGGCTGGTGGTGTGTGGTGGTAGGAGAGTTTGTTGTTGTTGCTGTTGGTATTGTTGAGGAAAGTAGGGAGCCGGGGAGATGTAAAGTAGAGGGAGTAGGGGATAAGTAAAGTAGAGGAAGCAGGGGAAGTTTGGTGTTTTGGTGCGGTGGAGATTAAGGTGAGGTGAGGTGTGGTGAAGGATAAGAGGGCAGCAAAAGGGGCAGCAGGTTGTTTGTGCAAGGAGTATTGTGCTTTTTCCTTAAACCTCGGACCCCGAACACGAATATGACTTTGAAACCCGGAACACCTACAACAAAAAACACGAGGGTATTACGACGAGAAAAAACAAAATAAAATAAAGATAAAATAAAATCAAAAAAACTTAAAAATAAAATCAAAAGAAATAAAATAAAATAAAGAAAACAAATATGAAAATACAATAAAATAAGAAAATGAGATAAACTAGGAATTATTAACTAAAAATACGAAAATAAACTAAAAACTATTAAAAACTATTAAAATATTCAAAATAAAGATAAAAGACGATAATAAGAAAATATAAGAAATAAAGGACGAGTATTATTGGAAAATAAGTCGGAAAGAGACTCAATAAACACCCTAAAAGTGACATAAAAGTCACTTATCAAACTCCCCCAAGCTAACCTTTTGCTCGTTCTCAAGCAATTAACATGTAACACGGGAGAAGGAGAGTGAATTATTCACACAAGAAAAGAAAAAAAGAGAAAGAATATACACTAACTCTCTTTTGTAGGAATCACGGTCAATTTTAGCAACTAATGACAAGCCCTTTAAACCCCTAGATCGCCCTAGAGGACGAGTATGCTCTCGTGAGAGCTTAACCCACAACTCTAGACAAAAACCAAGGCAAAACAAAAATAAAAGAAAACAAAAGTAAACACAAATAATAAACACAACCATGACCAACATAACATAGTAAGGTTTAGGAAAACCAATGAAGGTCAAAGGCGGAACATACTCCATTTGGACTCAAAAAGAAGAGAAATGCACCAAAGAATACTCACCTGTCTCAATACAATGAGGGAAAACACGTTCTAAGATGCTGATGGTTGAAAGAGACAAACCTAAGCTAAGCATAAAGAAGTAGAGAATTCATTCTCCGCCCTAACCCCATTTAAGACGGTCCACAATCTCTCCACTAGCTTCAAATCACCCCCTAGTTAGCTCCTCATGATTCCACGAAGGAACCGGAAAAAGATTCATTTTGTGGAATTAGTGGGTCATCCCGACATCTGAACTATGCATACTCTCTCCATAGGGTTAAAATCTATCTCCATCTACCGGAATTTGACCTCACCCCTCTAATGTCTGAGGGTCTTAACTAGGGTTGGAACGTAAGGCAAAGGGTTAAGGCGGGGTAAAAAATTTGAAATTTTTTGTGATATTTCCTAAGTGAAGCAAATGGGTGATTAAACCTCAAAAACAAACTCAAGAAATCACCAAACATCAAATAAAAATACAATAATGCCATCTCCCGGAAGCTTACTCAACACCAACATTCCATAAAAAAAAGAAAACGAAGTAACGCTTCCCCCCCCCCCAAGCTTGATCGAAGCATTGTCCTCAATGCTTAACTATGGGAAGAAAACGAAACCTACTCTTTTTTTTTAAAAAAAAACTTATTTGATGTCCTTGCCTTTTTAACTAAGGACGACTTTTCCTGGGATGGATTTTCTTTATTACACACAATATATATACAATTTACTTTCTTGCTTGGTACAAAGAGCATAATACTTTATCATTATTACAACCCAAAACAAACTATCAAACCGAAATTCTTCACAAACTAAGGGTTAGGGAAACAAAAGGTCATAAAGCTTCTAATGTGGCTCTTAATCAAGAAAGGGAATAGGCTCAAAGGGTTGGCAAGAGGAGACAATGCAAAATAAAAACAAAATATGTAACAAAACAAAAAGAAGATAAAGAAAAATGAGAAAATGGTGCCCTTTTCTTCCCCTAGAGTTGCTTGGTCACGATCTTGGGAGTTAGAGGACAAAACAAGGATTAAGATATGCGTAGTCAAGGATCCTAAACGCCGCTCAACTAAATTGATGAAGGCTTGAACAGTTTAAGTCTTACAAGTGATGGGAAGTAAGCAAATACTAACTTAAGAGCTTCAAATCCACTATAGAGAGCAACACCATCTTATCACTTTTTCCGTGAACTAAGGGTTTAAACATCCTCAATAGTTCTTAACCTTGCTACCTTAGCTTAAAATTTGTCTATCTCAACCATAAGCACTCTCAAACCATGTAGGCCATCATCAATTAGGAAGAAAAACATTCTTTGGCACATTATCAAAGCTATCAATTCCAAATGCATGAGCGAATTCCAAAACAAATTCATTTCATCTTACTATAGTCATGTTTGCCACAAAAAAAAATGGATAACAAAACAAAATAAAGAGGAATAATTAAAAAAAGTTCACAAACGAGGCATATAATCCAAATAAATCCCCATCGTCAAACAAATGATCGTTTGATAACAACATCAACGATCCCAGGTTCCATAGAACCAATGCAAACAACCTCGAACCATTCAACTTCTTCCTAAACTAATCCTAAGTTAAGCACTCAAAGAAAAAGTAAAAGAGTAAAAATAAGAAAGGTATCACCGGGAGGATGGCTTAAAAGAATTAAGGAGCATAAAATAGAGTTCACCAAATGTCACTCCGCTACAAGGCAAGACAAGACACAAAAGAAAACAGTAAAGAGAACAAATAAATAAAACAAAAAGAAAACGAAAGGAGGTGGAGAAAAAGGGTTAGAAATCCTTCGAGTTGCCTCCCGGGAAGCGCTAATTTATGGTCTAGAGCTTCACCCTTCACCTCATTAAATGTGGATTAAAGAACATCACCCTCATCAAATTTTTGATTGAATCATAGATGCCCCCAAGCTTAAGAACTAGCACTCCTTGAGGTCTCACATAACCACAAGGAAAAGGAGGGAATGAATCAAGAGCCAATGGTGGCTCATCTTTTCTCTTTCCCTTCTTCTTGTTGATTCTTCTTCTTTTTCCACTCTTCTTTATTTTCCTTCTAAAAGAGGGGTCGAGCATGGAATCCTCAATAATAGGAAGGGTAAACTGACCTTCCTCAATAGAGCCTTCAAACCAAGCGGGAATTTCAAGGAAATCATCATACCTCATTTTCACCTTATCATTACGTGGAGGTAAGCTCTCATTAGTCATCACATCATCGACCAGATCAACTCTACATACGCTCATCGCCATAGCGCTCTTCAAAACGACATTCTCAACTAGCCTACAAGGAAAGGGAACCGGGCCTTCAAACTTGTTTGGTTCACTAAAATCAAATGGCTCCTCATTTTGTTTTCGAACCTTCTTCTCAACCACATCCTCTAAAACCTTGACCTCCTTGCAAGTTTCGGGTTGATAAGTATGTGAAGGGTTAGTAGAAGATTATAAGGGGAGTTTTGTGGTTAAATGGACAGAAGAAGTTTTGGCTAGTTGGGAATCAACAACTTCATTGTAAGATTAGATTTCTTAGAATTGTTGAGTGATAATTTTACGTTGTTGAAGAATTTTGTTTTATGTGTGGTCGGGTGGGGATTTTTCTTCATACACTTGAGGACATAGGTCATGATTTTTATCTTGAGAGTTCTCTACTTGGTTGGAAAGGTAGGAAAAGTTTTGGGTTGGTGGATTAAAGGGAGGTCCTTCTTGGGGGTAGGAGTTTTCTTGCCTTGGAGGTTGTTGAAGTTGTTGGGATTGAGCTTGGGTTACAAACTCTTTTTCCCTCAAAGTCAAAACTTCACCATGCTTGATATTGAACTCTCTACAATAGGATGCATCATGATCTGTCCCACCACAATGAGCGCATGAGAAATCAATTATTTGTGAAGGTTTTGAACACAAACCAACACTTGAGTTCAACTTGGAAAGACCTTATTCAAGAGCTCTACTATGTGCTTAAGTTGGCCGACTTTCTCCAGCTCATAAAATCCCTTTGCTTCCCTTTGGAACTTCTTTGGCCTCCCCAAGAATAGCTAGTAGCCACTTCTTCAATTGTCGCTTCAACTTCGCTTTGAGGGATCTTAATCAACTGGCCTCCGTGACCCGCATCAAGATTGGTCCTTGAGATTGGCTCCAAGCCATCATAGAAGAATCTCATGAGCAAATTATGGTTGAATTTATGATGAGGACATGCTCTAATCAAATCCTTAAACCTTTCCTATGCTTCCCCAAGAGTTTCATCCGGTTCTTGCTCAAAGGAAGCTATCTTCCTCCTCATTTTTGTGGTTTGCTCATCGAAAATGAACCTCTTGAGAAAGGCCTTCGCAACTTGCTTCCATGTGGTGAGAGAGTTGGGCTTCAAAAGCTTGAGCCATTTCTTTGCTCTTCCGGTGACAGATTGTCGAAAGAGATGCATACGAATGTAATCTTGGCTCACTTCATTTGTTTGCATCATTGCAAACAACTCAAGGAATCGGTCCAAATGCTCAATGGGGGTCTTCACTTACGCCTTCGGAAAATTGCTCAATTTGCACCATCCTAGCATATTGTGAATGGATTGTGAAATTAGTCTCGGTGGTCGGGAGAAGTATACCACTCATGAGCTCATAGATTTCCGGATTTCCAAACTCCCTGAAAAGAAGGTAATCCTCTTGTCTTGTCATATCTCTCTTTGAATATAACAAAGCTAAGCACACGATAAGCAATGACAAGTAGGATTAAGAAAGAAAAATAAAAGAAAGAAAAGCAAATAAAATGACTCTAACAATAGCAAAAATAAATGTTAAACTAGCCGCCTCCCCGACAACGGCGCCCAAATTTGATCGTGGGTAAGAGTAGGTCATTGGTCTACTAACCGTAATCAAATTAGAAATTTAATAATACCTAAAACTACACTAAACTAGTTAGTGGCAAGTAAAGGGTCGAACCACTAGGGAAGCACACTAATTCAACATCCATAATCACTAATGCAAGAGTGAATGGGGGATTGTTTTTGTTGGTTTTGTTGAGTAAGAACACTAAACTACAAATAATTAAGAAAATGATGATTAAATTCAAGAGAACATGGCGCTAGGGATACGGGGGTGTCAAATATGTTTAGAGAGAGGGGAATAATGATGATTATCATGAAACACATGTCAAAAAACACAAGATTCTACCTAAACAATTCATTCTCATGCAATAGTCTAGGCAAATCAATGAAAGAGGTCTACACTAATAAGGATCATTCTCATGCATCCTATTAGTTATAATCAAATCAAGAGAATAAAGAAGCACAATCCATAAAAACTCCACTTTAAAAACTCATTCTCATGCAATCATTAAAATAGAGATGATCTTAATCTAGTTCAAATCACTTTCATGCATTTAAACTAGAAAACATCAAATAGAGTGCAACAATAATCTCAAGCTATTAAAAATCATGTCTTTCATCAATTTATGGCATAAGTTCAATCCAACCATCATCATTCATCAAATATCGACCCATATTTTCCACCCCCTTCCCCTAGCTAGAAATAAACTCAAGAAACTCAAAACAAAACATGATTAAAATCAATGAAATCAATAACAACTAGATGAACTAAAAAGATTAACAAGAATAAGCTACAATAAAACAAATAAAAAATACTAAAGGAAAGGAGAAGAGATTACTAAAGAAAGGATTATTGAAAGATGAAAACTTGGATTCTTGCATGCTTGATTGAAGGTTAAAACTTGAGCAAAGTTGAATACAATAAAGGATGCTTCAATAACCATCTACTTTCTCTCACTATAAATTATCTAATCTAACCCTAAGAGAGAGAAGCTCTCCTAAACTAATTAAGAAAACAACAACTTCCAAAAATATTCTTCCTAATTACCCCCAAAAATGGGTATTTATATAAAGCTAGGAAAACTAAGAAGAATTAAAATAAACAAAATAATAAAGAAAGAAAATAAAATAAAGAAAGAAAGAAAAGAAATAAATAAAATGAAAAAATAGAATGAAAATAGCAAAGAAAGTTGAAAATAAGGAAAATGAAAATAAAAACATTAAATCCACCCAATCCCCCACCAAAACCGTCATCCACCTCCTCTAATTCCCCCCTAATTCCAATTTCTTTGGCTACTTCAAATGGGGTTTTAATCCCCTACTTCACTCACCATCAAACATCATCAACAAGCTTCATGATTCAATCCACACCGTTCATCGTCATTGAGAATCGGCATCAAGCAAAACACCACCGTCCGATGTTCATTAAAATCCATGTGAGAAGCTCCTGATTGAAACCACATTTGTGCGCCCGCGAAGGGGTCGCGCAGAGGTCGCGCAAACTTACTACATACACTCTGAATTTCGACTCCAATTGTGCACCTTCTAAAAGGGCTGCGCGGCCGCGAAGGTCAGGGTAGCTCCTCGCTGCTGCGGTGCTGCTACTTTGGTGATGTTGCAATTGGTGATTAGAGGGGCTGCCGCTGCTAATTGTTTGCGTGGTGGATGCGTGGATTGATTGGAGGTGATGGTAGTTGTAACGATTTGTGTGGAGGAGATGGTGGCAGGCTGGGTCGAATTGATGGGTGGTTTTTGATGGTGGTTTGCTGCTGTGAGTTTAGGGGTTTAATTGGTGAGTGGTTTGGTGGTGATTGATGGCTGGAGTGCGTGAGGAAGTAGGGGATTGTGGTGGTGATTGCTGGCGGTTTTGGCGGTGGCTGGCGGTGGTTCTAGGTGTGGGGTAAGTTGCGTTGCTGTTGTTGTTATTGAGTGGATGGTGGTCGAAGGGGGTTGTGGGCTGGTGTGCGTGGTGTTTGCGAATAGAGGTGGTGGTTTGCGTGGCTTCCTGTCATTATTGGGTTGTTGTGGCCGGTGGTGTGTGGTGGTAAGTGAGTTTGTTGTTGTTGCTTTTGGTATTGTTGAGGAAAGCAAGGAGCAGGGGAGAAGTAAAGTAGAGGGAGCAGGGGAGACGTAAAGTAGAGAGAGTAGGGGAAGTTTGGTGTTTTGGTGCGGTGGAGGTTAAGGTGGGGTGTGGTGAAGGATAAGAGGGCAGCATGTTGTTTGTGCAAGGAGTATTGTGCATTTGACTCAAACCTCGGACCCCGAACACGAATATGACTTTGAAACCCGGAATACCAACAACCAAAAACACGAGGGTATTACGACGAGATAAAATAAAATAAAATAAAGATAAAATAAAATAAAATAACTTTAAAATAAAATCAAAAGAAATAAAATAAAATAAAATAAATAAAACAAATATGAAAATACAATAAAATAAGAAAATGAGAGAAACTAGGAATTATTAACTAAAAATACGAAAATAAACTAAAAACTATTAAAAACTACTTAAATACTCAAAATACGGATAAAAGACGAGAATAAGCAAATAAAAGAAATAAGGACAAAATGGGCTAAATTGTTGGAAAATAAGCCTGAAAACTACTTAATAAACACCCTAAAAGTGACATAAAAGTCACTTCTCACCGCACAACTTAACTCTTGCGGGAGATGGCCGAATTGCTATGTTGAAAAAGAGAGTGGTTGTAAAATACATCGGCATTATGGGAGTTGAGGCCGTATCCGAGTAAGTGGCACGTTCCTGCTGCTTATGCCGGAGGTAGTCTCTTGCATCCTTCCATCTTCTAGACGGCTCAGGCTCCTCTCTTTGAGGCCGTCTACTTCTCCCCCCAGCCGACTGGGTTTTTTCCAAAAAATCAGAGAAATTCGTCCGTGGCACCCTTGAAGACCTTCCATTTGGCCGGCGAAATGGGGTGTTCCCAACATTTTTGGCATTGTTTTGTGCTTTCTTTGGAGCTCTTTACCCCTCCTTCCTGGGCGGCTGCCTAGAGGTAGAAGCTCGGCTGCTCTCAAACTCCTTTCGAAGTTTGTTGAGCGCGATCTTCTAAGAGGCAACGGTAACAGGATGGTCATCGGCCTCTTGAAATGAGGTGGTCAGCGGATCACTGGTAAGGATTGTAGGGACTATGTTCTCTACATGGCCGTCCTTGCCTGGAGGAGGAACGGGATTAGGTGTCTGACCATCTATTGCCATAACAGACGAGTATCCCCACAAACGGCGCCAAATGTTTCGGGTGTTTTTTGGAATTCCTTGGATTTTGGTCACGCTCTGCTGGCAATGAGATTGGAACACCTTCAAAAAGAACGAATATTCCTTTACCGGAATATTCGCCTTCGACAATCAAGTTAGAGATCTGAAACTAAAAAGGCTAGAGAGAGAAAATAGAGAGGAGTTGGAGCTATTTAATTCTCTTGCTTGTAATGGTGTAATCCACCCCTCCCATCATAAATGATTTGGGTTTTTATAGGGGTGGGAGTTTGTGCCCCTTTAGGGTTTGTACCATAAAATTATGTGACGTGATTGGGTGCACAATCACGCGATGCCACGTGCAATATGGGAGCGTCGTTTTGCGACTTTCATGAATATCTCACGAGATTTGGGCCTTAACATAACAAGGCCTTTTTAATGCTGATTTCAATGTTTATGTATGCCTTAAACTTGTGGCATCTTTCCATAGTGACATGTGTTACCCTTTGATTGGGCCACGTGTCACTACGGGATTGGTCCACGTACATGGGGTATTTTCACCCTGAACAATGCTCAAAGGGGTCCCCACTCGGATTTGCTCCAAAGACCCATAGTGATAATTCCTATGTTCAACCCTATTCTTCTTCTTCTTGTTCTAGGACTAACTTGGAGGAAATCATTGAAAACCAAACAAAGTTGTTGAACACTTATATGGTAGTGAGTGACAAGAAGTTTAATGAAAAGATGACCCACAATGAGATACTTGAAAACAAAATTTCTCAACTTGTCAATGCTTTGAAAGACCATGCAAGCCCTTATTATTTAACTTCTCATGGCCTAGACCCTAAGACACCCGTTAATTCCATAGTCATAAGGAGTGTTAAGGTGGTTGAGGAAAGTTTTCCTAGCAAGAGCAAGGGTGAGGAGGGTACTGTAGTGAATATTTCAAGCGTTACCCAAAACTTGAACCCAACTGTGATCACACACTTAAGCATGGTGGCGTCCAAAGGGAAGGAAGCTAGAGCAAAAGAGTCTCCAACAAGTTTTAGAAACTTATAAACCGTTCACGAGGTGAAGGTTCAACCCCTTAACAATCCAAGAGATCTTTAAATACAATAGGTCTGGAACCAAGACTAGATGTTCAGGGATGAAGGTACAAATCCAATCTAAAAAAAAAGAAAGAACCTGCTTTAATAATAGGCCTCTACTTTATTCTTCTCATATTCATGTGCGCTTTCTAACTAACAAGAAATCAATAGATTAACCCTAAACTTGTTTATCTATGTTGGTTGAATATTAATGCACAAATAAATCTATTATTGGCGATCACTTGAATTATAATCAAATTAACCTAAACAAGATTATTAATTATCTTATTAAGCGTGATTACAAGTACAAATTCCCTTTAAACATGCATAAAAGGGGTGATCAATCAATAAAAATAAATATAATCAAGCAACATAATAACAATCATCATAATAATAATCATAACAATTATAAAAAATAATAATTAAAATAATCATGTTAAAGCATAATAACAGCAAGATCCTAGGCATGATACTAACATGATTAATAACAAACCCTAGCATGCCACTAAATATCAAAAATCAAAGCTTTAGCCCTAACATAATAATAACATGATATTAGGAAAGAAAATAGGAAATATCATAATAAGCATACTTGATATTAGAAATTTTAGTTATTACCCTAAACATGATACTAAGAAAAGCATCCTAACATGATACTAAGAAAAGCATCCTAACATGATACTAGGAAAAGCATCCTAACATGATAATAGAAATTAAAATAATAACCTAAACATGATTTCTATATCATAAATATCAATTAAACAATTAAATCACTTACTTGGATGCCTCGTACCTCACTCTAATAACAAAACACACACGTTAGTAACTTCAAGGAAAATAATTAAATTAAATAATTGAAAGAGAGAATTGGGACCAAACCCTCATTAATATCATACCTTTCACGTCTAGGGAAAAGGAAAGTTTGAACTTGGATAGGTGTATCTAGTGCTAATGAGTGGGGAATTTTGTTTGTAAAAGGCTAGGCTAGAAAGAGAGACTAAGAATAAGCTTTAGCTTAGAAAGAGAAGAATTACAGAATTCTGGTTAAGAGTTGATGTTTAAAAACGGATGTCTAAGGACCATATTTATAATAAAATAGTCTGGAATCAATAAAAAAAATCAGAGTTTGAAAAGGAATAAAACACGCCTCTGTCACCAGGCGACAAACCTGTCGTTTAGCGTTGCAAGACAGTTTTTGCGGATTTTGTTTTTATCATATCTTTTGATCCAATAGTCCAAATAAGTCATAAAATATGTCTTTAAAAAGATCTTGAATTATACTTTCCAACCCAATTAAAAACAGATTAAAATCGGTTGAATATAAAAAGATATGGTCGAAATAGTAGAAGGATGTCAGGTTTGGACAAAGTTTCATATCCCATTCATATTCTTTCGTTATATCTCGGATTTAATATTATAATATATATCAATGGAAAGATAATTTAAATATTTATCTAATAATATATGATTTGGATAAAGATTATAAGGCACCAAAATTACATCTGAATATATTCCATTTCGTACAAAACAAGGATTCTCAAAAGGAGTTGTTTTATTCAATTTCAAACTCTTTGAAACATAATTATATCCTAACTCAATTAGGATTTAAGAGAACCTTCTAGAGCATCTTAGAAGATTATAATCAATCCTAATAGCTTTAGGAATGTTAATTAATAATAGGCCCCCCTCTAGATCATTGGGTCGTATGTAAGAACCAAACCGGGCTAAGTTTAGTATTTTGGCCATAACTTTCTCATTATTCATCGGAATTTGGCTTATAATATATCGTTGGAAAGGACCTTTCAAGCCCAATACAACTAAACTATTATTGGACCCATATCATGTATAAATAGGGTAAGAAAAGAAATATTTTCAAAACGAAAAGAAGAGATATTTTAATAAAAATATCCTCATCACTAGACTTTTCACACTTTCACCTCGTTCAATAACCCAATGACATGAAATGTATTCATCACATGGTTTGGTTTTGGGGAGACACATTTGGGTGTCTACAGAAGCCCCCACTTTGACCGAGTTTGGAGAAACGCAAGTTTTGAAAACAAAAGTCAAAGTAGTAATAGGGACGGAGAATGATTTAGAACGTTCTATGACCGTAAATAATTCTTATACGCCAATACCTGCAAACTAGAGTTAGTTAAGATAGATAAAAGAGTTAAGAAACGCTTATCTTGCACCGTCAGCCACACGTCTCAATTTGCTGCTGCATTTGTCGTTGTGACAACCTTCCAAAAGCTAGGGAACGCCTTCTTGCTGTTTTGATGTTCACTCATCTCTGAACAATGTATCTTTTTTATTTCTCCACGCGTCTCTGAACAAAGAGCTTCTTTTTTATAAGTCCATACGTCTTTGAACAAAGTGCTTTGAATGATATGCCCACGCGTCTCTAAGCAAAGAGATTCTTTTTTTTTTTTTTTTTACGATCTTCCTCAAGCTAGGGGATACCGCCTGAAGACTGCTACGCCTGTTACTGCCTCCAATTTCCGTTGTGATAGTCTCCTTCAAGCCAGAAAATACTATTGAATATTTCTTCGCTTGAAACGATCTTCTACCGCCTTGTGACCATCTTTCGCAAGCCAGGTAATATGATAGAAGATTGCTCCGCCTGAAGCCATCCTCATTTGTTGCGATAATATTCTGAAGAAAATCACGGAAGATAAACGCCAGTCGATCCTTAATGCTGCTTGAATTTTTCCACTGATGCTTTTGGTGATGACAATTTTCTTTTCTGAACAATTGTCAACACAACTCTTGAATAATGGAAAATTTTCAATGCTACGTAACAATCCGTCCTTGGAAATGTTGCTAAAATAAAGCGACAATCCATATCTCAGAATTTTTGCTAAAATCCAATTTAGGAAAAAGTTGCCAATGCTTCGTAACAATCAATCATAAGAACTTTGCTACGATCGACAATCCACATCTTGGAATATAACTCTTGAAAGCAATCCTCCTTGGAAATTTGCAAATGTTATGCAACAATCCTTTTAGGAAAATATTGCCACTATTGCCAATCCGCGTCTTGGAACATTTGCCAAAAAAGGTTGACCGACAATCCACTTTGGAAATTTGCCACTTACTGAAATGAATGACAATCCACGTTGAGGAACCTTTGCCGAAATTTATGATGAATAGAGACCTATGACAATCCTTTGGGAAATTTTGCCATAGGGAATTGGGTGTATGACAATCCAATCTCGGAAAACTTGCCAAGGAATTGATGAATGTATGACAATCCGAATTTGGAAAAATTTGCCAAACAGAGAAGGAGCACGACAATCCACGCTTGGAAACTTTGTCAGAGCTGACAATCCAATCTTGGAAAAATTGTCGTTGAAGAAGATGCGCAACAATCCATATTTGGAAATATTGTCAGTTGGGGATGACAATCCAATCTTTGAAAAATTGTAGTATAAGTGCTTGCCTTTGAACCAATGCGTTGGTGCTTGTAATGAGCCAATGCTTAAGCACTTAAGTTAAGTGAGACGATCGTCATTAGGTCAATCACTTACTACGATTGTAATTGAGCCGACAACTAATCATGTCAATTTGCTTAAGAGGCTAACTGGCGTACCAAGGAGCCCGAAATTGCTGTATGAGGTCCGCATAATCCAATATGGGACCATGCATCTCGTCGCTGCACCGGCGCTCACCAGAACATATTTTCGCCGCATTCTCGCTCTGTCGCCAGGCGATAGATTTTGTCGCCAGGCGACAGCCTTCTCATTTGACGCTGGAGTCAGGTTTTCATTCGCGGAGTTTCGAAAAAATCCGGGAATATTCTTGCTCAGTGGAATGTACCTGCATTTATATTTTGGACTATAAGACTTTGCTTATCTTTCTCTAGGGTTGACTTTGTGTGACTTAATGTTAATGCCTGACTCGACGTGTAACTTAATGTACTCAAATCGACTCGTGTGCGTAGACTTAACTCGATGTGATAGCACGACATGACTCAAGATTTAAACTTGACTTAATGATGACTCACTTTGTATGACTCGTGTGTGCATAGTGTTGACTCGTGAAGATGGATATGCACATGACTCGAAATGCGGAAAAACAAAAATTTCCGTCATTTTTGTTGAGGGTACCGAGTTTCTCCCGAAAAATAAAGACACAAAAAAAGAAAGAAGCAAAGTTTTTGAAGGTGCATGTTGTATGAGCTTAATCCGTTAACGTTGTCTCTCACAGTACAAGGAAATTAACATCTTAGACTATCCTAGTTGACTCGATAATGAAAGTATTTAGGTGACTTAGTTGCGGAGGCTAAGTACTTCATACTTTGTGATGCAATGATGATTGATCTTGATATGACATGGCATGCTTCAGCGTTGTGTTAAGATTTCATGACAAAGGGTTCTTAAGGGAAGTATATTTGGTCATGTATGTGTGTGATAGTGACACTAAAGTTAGGCCGCAAGGGCTAAGTGTGTGGAAAAATATATTAAAAAGAGTCAAATGGTGGTGAATTTTAGGATGGGTAAACTAATAATGTAAGGATCAAGCCCCCAAGCCTAGCTCTATGTGAATAAGGATGAGCATAGGAAATCCCCTTGATATGATCAATTATGATCGTAAATATGAATGCATTTTTATTACGGCCACACCTCGATGTGAGGTTGTCTACGTATCCGTTAGGAATCAAGCCGAACGTAGCTCTAGCCGAACCTCGCACAAGTATGTGTATACCTCAAAGAGGTCTTTTAAGGGCTGTAACGCGGTTAAGCTAAAGGTTTGAAGAAGAAGGGGATAAAGGCTCAAAACCCTAGATAAGCCCCTAAGGTGTGCAACCTTGCTTTTGAATCTTTATATTTTCATGCTTGAGGCTTTTAACTTTTTTTTAGCTCCCTTTCTTTGTTTTTGCTTTTGGATTTATTTTATTTTTATAAGTGTGGGCAATCCCAATCATGCGGTCTATCACTCACTTGGCGTTCATGTTTATCAGGCACGGTACCGATCACTCAATAAGATATGCAATCCGAGATGTGTTCTTATCAAAGATATTTTCATATCAAACACATTGGAACACTTGCCCTTTCGCCACTTTTATTGTTTTTGCTATTTTAATTTTTTTATTCACTCAAGCTTTTAAAATTGCATAAGTTACACACCATCCCTTTCCAAGGTTAAATAGATTTGGTTGAAGAAAGAAAAGTCAATCGTTAGATGAGGCTCAAAGTGGTTTATAAATAAAGGATTGTATATTTGAAGGGTGAGAGGAGATATGAGCTACAAGGGGTGCCTCAAATCATTGATATACCTTGTGTTTAGTTCGATGTGGATTTATTTATTTTTTTTAAGCGATGTAATGAAATGATCATATGCAAGAAAACAAATGCTCATTTTATTAAAAGGGAAAAAGAAAAAAAAAAACTACAAAGTAAATCAAAGGAAAAAAAAAGGGTGCCTATTCTAGACTTACTGGGGAAAGGAAGAATGAAAAAGAAATAGAAAAAGAGGTCATGAAATCTTGTTGTCGAAGCTTTCCTCTTGTCTTGTGTCGTTTGCTTTATCATCACCCAGTCTTCTTGCTAGCTAGAGGCAATGGGATCTTGTTTGCTTCTATGAGATCTTGAATGAGATTTTAAAACCCATAGCATTCATCCGTGGTATGACTGTTTCCTTGATGGTACTTGCAATAAGAGTTGGTATTCCATCTCGAAGATCGATTTTCTAGCGTTGGATCTTCAGTAGGGCTGATGGGTTTGATTAATCCTCGACCATAGAGACGATCGAATGCAATGTCATAGGTCATTACAATGGGTGTGAGCTATCTTTTGGGTTTATTTTTAGATCCTTGATTATCCATGGCTAAGACTTCATTGTGATCAAAGGTACTAACATTGTTACTAGAGTGGGCGTTTTCGGAAGAAGAAGGATTGTCGTTCTTCTTTCCTTTCCAGCCACTATGGTTACTATTGTTAGTAGCGTTTTGCTTTGCGAGGTCATCTTCGATTTCAATTCCGATGTCGTAAATGGCCTTAAAAGTTTTCAAGTTGTGTTGATATTTTAAGTGCTTTGAATACTTTTCTTGGAGTTTCTTGATAAACATCCTTACGGATTCTTTATCGGTGGGCACCTCAATCATCTTAGCGGAAGTTTCTCTCCGTTTATTAAAGCAAGTAGTAAAGCCTTCATTCTCTTTTTGTCTTAGAATCTCAAGTTACCTATAGTCTGTTTCGACTTGAAATTACACTTATATCTGTCGATGAAAGCGTTTTTTATTCCCTCCCAAGTAGAGGTTTTCTCTTTATCAAGAGAAAATAACAAATGTTGACAAACGGTTTCTAAAGACATTGAGAATAAAGAGTGAAAAATATTCTTATCAATCCCCTTAATGTTCATTATAGTTTCATAGGCCCTTGAGTGAAAGTAAGGATTGTCCGTTGGCTGGAACTTAGGGATGTCATTGGCATTGAACTTCTGCGGAAGAAGCTCCTTGTCCATTGAGACCCCTTGTGAGCTAATTCCCTGGAATCTATAGTAATTGGATATTTTGCTCATACATTCTTGAATGAGCCCCATTTGTTGTTGTTTTCCAGGGTCTTTGATTTGAAGGGTTAAAGCCTTCAACAACTCAGTCACGTAAGCCATTTGATTCTTAAGTTCATTGACATCTTCTTGACATGCCATTATCTTCTTAGCTTTTCTTTTTCGACCGACTGATTTATCAAAAAGTTAAACTTGAATAAAGGTGTTGTCCTTGATTAATCGCCCTTCTCTCCTTAACCAAGTACTGTGGAAAGGGTAGTTAGGGATAAGTTTTCATTTTATTTATTTTGATTCAAGCTCTATTCGACATGGAAGAGAATGTGGAAGATAATGGGAATAGATTGGACCCCCCTACTCGAATGACAGAAAATGACTCATGCATGAACCTAAGACATAGTCATGGTGACATATACAAAGTGTGTGCTAAGACTAGTGAGTATTGGTGACATGTTAAGAATTATGTTATGACCATGTGGCTAGATTATTTGACTAGACTCGAACAAAGACTAAGTTAAGACCTCATGTATATGCATTAAACTGGACAAGCTGTGATATTTAGATAATAACTTTTGATATGTGACTCTGATTGGGATGAAACCAACGTCAAATTAAAGATAAAACTCGGGGCTACAGATCTATAGGTTGTACGACTCTTAGTTCTTCCTATAACTTTGGCTATGACCAAAACAAGTCAACTCTTGTGCAGTATACGGGAATAAAAATCCTGGTTGACTTAAAGGAACTATGACTCGATTGAAGGTATATTTTTTTAGCTCAAATTAATTAATCAATTAATGAAGCAAAGCCCTGTAGTCATTGGTTAGTTTATTAAGACTTATTTACAAACACAAGTCAAACCAAACGGTTAGTTTAGTCACATAATAAGTATGAACAAGTAAGAGATGCACATGTAGTGTAATACCCCGTATTTTTATACATATTTTAATTAAAGTATGTATTTTATAATGTATTTAAATAGTTGTAATTATTTTAATTAAAGTATTTTAATTAATATTATTATTAAACAAAAGTTTATTTAATTATTTTATTTAAAAGTTGGGGTTTTATTTTAGGAAAGTTTAATTTTCAACAAGTTTTATTAGGGAAGGAATTAGGAAAACCTAATAGAGGAAAGTTTAGGGAAGAGGGTTAGTAGAGTAGGGGTATAAATATCCCACTTATGAGGCAAATCAAACTTTGCCTAGAGTGGAGAAAACCCAAGGTAAACTTCTCTCTCTCCTCCTTATTTTTCTTTCTTTTTCTTTTTCCCCTTCCCCTTATTTTTTTCGGCTGCCCTTCTCCCTCACCACTGCTGCCAGCCACCGACAGCTGGTGGCCGCCGCTGCCAGCAGCAGGCAGCCGCCGCCGCCGCCGCCAGCAGCCGGCAGCCGGTGGTGGCTGTCGTTCTTCCTCCTCTTTTTCCCCCTTTCTTTTTTGAACTATATATAAAAAAAAAAAACTTAGCCTTCTTATTTTGATTTAACATGTGCTTAGATCTAATTATAATTTATGAGTTTTGGAATTTAATTTTGATGTTTGATAATTGTGATTGTATGAATTAATATTCAGATTTGGTTTTTAATTAAAAAGCCCCAATTTTTAAAACCCTAGGTTCTTGTTTCATGATTTATTGAAAGATTATGATGTATAATGGGGTAGGCCTTTATTTTAAGTGTTTTATAACCAAATTACAGCACGTTTTAAGTATAATAAAGTGCGGAAATTTTATGTAGAACACTTAACATTGGGTTTCTTGAAGAAATTTTAATTACCCATTAATTGGGACTTAATTTAGGGTGTTTTAAATATAATTTTAGCTTATTCTAATTAATTTATGAAGGGTTTTAAAATAATATATATTGCTTGAAATTTGTTTAGAGTCAATATTAATACTCTATTATGGATTTAATGTGTAGGAGACTTTAAAGTAAGCGATTTCTACTAGTTGTGGCTGTTTTAATAACGTACTCAAGGTACGTTCGCGTACTTAGAATATTTTGATGATGTAGAATCATGCTAGTTTTTATTTAAATCAATTACAAGTAGTATCATGCTAAGGTTTATGTATTGAGTTGTGAATTATTGGTGTTGGTGATTGAATTGTGAAGCATGAATTATTTGTGATGGTTTATGGATTGGAAAATTATATTTTGGCATGATTATATGGACTACATATTTATTTATGGCATGATAGAGAGCATGTTTAATTAAACTAATTGTTTAATTATGTTTGGAATATTGAAAAGAAATTTTATTATGGTTCATATAATTTTTATTGATGTTTTAAGCATGAGAAATGAGCTATATAAGTGTCGATGTACACAAGGAATAAATTGTATGTTGGTGCCCTTGTGCACTTAAGGTGTTTTTAACACCGAGGGATAGGATTTTTGGCGCTTTATGCGTTTAAGGTGTCTTTGACACTGAGGTAGAATTCAAAAGGGTTCAAATTAAATACTATGTGGTCACTAAATATTCAAGAAGTAAATTGGTATGTTTGAGTGATTGAATTATTATTGATGATTGAAATGTTATGCTTTGAGGGTCATCACCAAGTCTAATAATATGTAAATAACGTAAAGTGAAAGAGATTTCGCACCAAAACTCTTGGAACGTATATACACTACAACAAATCACCACTTGTGCCACGTATTATGCCACGGGAATTCCAAATTCGTGGCATAATTTCATCTAGCAACGGGAAAAATGAACTACGATACAAACCTAAATAAGAAGAATTATTTTTTGCCACGGGTACTTATTTTCCCGTGGCAAATATCACACTTGTGCCACGAATAGCGCTTTTCCCGTGGCGAACTTTACTTTTGTGGAACGAGTAGCTCTTTTCCCGTGACAAACTTTACAATTTTGTCACGATTAGTTTTTTTTCCGTGGTAAATTTAGACAACTGTCCTAAGTAATAATTTTCTCGTTTTTTTTAGAACAAATTTTCTCGTTATCTCATGAAAAGATTTTCCGCTCAAATTCTAATATTTTTTTTTGAAACAAAATGTTAATTAATTCTAAATAGGTAATAGCTACTCGTATTGTTTAGGTAATAATTTAAAATAGGTATTATTTTGGTAATTTATGTTGATATTAGGTCAATTTAAGTGAATTTAATTTTAAATAGGCATATTTGAGGTCAATTTAAGTGAATTTATAACTATTTAAAAAAAAAGTGAATTTATCAACATTTTGAATATAAAAAAAATATGAAAACAAATTTATAAAAATTGAAAGTTAAATAACGTAACCGTGAAACCCGTGAACCCCCAATTTCTTATTAAACTCGTAAAATCTCCAATTTCTCAATCAATTAGGCATCTCAATCAACCAAAACTCAAAACCCTCTATTGTCACCCAAAATTCGTATAATTCCGCCCTAAAATCTCCATCATCTTCCATTATCATGGAGAAATCAGAGAAGAGGAGAGAGAGACTAAGAGCAATGCTATTAGATGCAACAATTGATGTTGTTTTTGCCGACGGAGAAAGGGCTGGGTGAGGCTAAGTTTTCGCCGACGGAGGCAGAGGTGGGGGGTTAGGGCTGGATGGGTTGGGTTCGCAACGGCGTGGGTGGGTCCGGGGCTCGGGATTCCGACGCTTCCGCAGCAAATGCTTCTCCGCCGCTGCGATTTGATTATCACACTGATCCTACGGACGCTTACTCCACTAATAAACGGCGGTCTTTCACCCTTATACCTCAAGTTTCACCTTCTCCTCAGGGTACAATTTTTATCATTTTTATTATTTTTTTAATTAATTTTTCAAAGTGGGTTTACTTGGGTTTTGATGAAATTGGGCATTAGGGATGTAGGAAAGGTCATAAATTGAATTAAATTTAGTATTATTTCTGGGTTTTATATCAAATTGGTTTATATTTGTTTGCAATTTTGCTATTTTTTTAGTGAAACTGAAATTTATATGTTGTTGATGAAATTTGGAATTTGGGTGGGCATGAATTATGAGCTTACTAGTCATTATTATTGGTTGTTATATTTTTGTATTGATGTTTTTTACTTGCAAAAAAAAAAGGTTTAAATTTCTATTGCTAAATCACAGTAATGGTTTAAGTTATTTGGTTTATCATCTGTTGCAGCTCGCTTTTATTCGATTGTTTGTTACATTCTTGTTGAATTAGGGTCCTCCTGTAATAGTTATGCATTGTGAATATGCAATTCAAAGGTTGGACTTTGTTGAATTTGTCCATTGTCGTATACTCATAGGCCTGAATTGCTTTGAGGTTGACTTGTTTTTCTAGAATATGTGATGGTTTGCATACACTTTCTTCGAATGTTTCCTCCTAAGTTGCAAATCTTGCAATCAAAGTGATTGTTTTCTGCTTTTTTTGTTTAAGATAGTAAAAAAATTATTGGTATGTAGGGGGTAAAAACGTTTATCAGGTAAGCTTATCATGGGGTAATTTGTTGTATAAGAAAGGATGTTCTTTCTGGAAAGGAATGGACAGTGATATCCTTATGGAAAGGTTGTATGATTTTAAATCTTTACAGGTTGACTGAAAAAAGAAAGGCATTGTTCTAACTCAGTTTTTTTCATTTCATACTGCTTGTTATGATGTATAAAAACTTAATTATTGTGCTACCATCTGAATAACTGTCATTACAGTATTGCATGCATCCCCTGTATATAAAAATAATTCTAAGGACCTGGAATGAGATTAAGAAATCTGTGAAAGTTGAAGGACAACTTGCTTTATAAATTTTTTTTTTCTTGTGCTTCAGTCTTGTGATGTTGTTTCGCTTTATGATTATGCCCCATTGTCTTATAGATTGTCTTCTGAGCTTTGTTGTTGCTGGGTATATTTTGCTGATACATTTATTTATATTGGTTTGTATATATTATTGTTAATTTTGACGAACATTTGCTACAAAATATGGGAGAGTTTTTGTCCTATGATTAGTAAATTTAAGTTTCACTTGGAGTCTTGGACTGTAATCTAATTCTTTTTCATTTTCTTTTTCCCCTACTGGCTGCTATTGCCTTTCCACCTCCCTTGCCTACTGCTCTACTATCTTTCTTCCCCTTACTAGCTGCTGCTGCCTTTGTCCTTTCACTACTTGCTACCCTGCAGTCTTCTCCTCTTGCTGCTGCTTGAGTCAAACTTATAATAGTGATTTTATTTATTCTCACTTTATAACAGAATCAATCATTGCGAATGCATAACATTGTCACTGCTAATCCAGCCAAGCTAGCCACTGCAGTTATTGTTGCTGATGTAGTCGATGCTGATGCTGCATCTTTTACTGTCGGCCTTTCACTATAAAGGCGGCTATCTTTGTTATAAATCCCTTGCATAGTCGTTGGTTGTTTTAAGAGCTACAGTTGATATTCAAATGGGCTAACACTTTTTTTTTGTTTGATGTTATAGGACTTCAATGACGAGTCATAAGGGCTCAGTGTCATCCTGCATCACATTATAATTCATTAAAATGCTCACATATGTGAGATCCCCTAGACTGGTTGGACACTCCACACAGCAGAAACGAATTGATGCGTTCATGCCTTATCAATATCAGCACAACAGATTATGTTAAGTTAAAGAGTTCACGAACATAGTTGTAGATTGTAATAATCTAATTTTTAGTGTGTTACAAACACAAATTACATATTTTTGTAACTTTTGTGTATATGTATGTGTTATTGTGTTTCTGCACTAAGTTAAATTAATACAAATTCAATTTTTTTGTAAAAAAAATTATTTTAAGCCTTATTGGCCACAATAATATATATGGCAACAAAGTTCACTACCCACAGTAAAATTTGAGAAAAGAATCTTATTAGCTACAATAATATTTGTCAAAACAAAGTTTTTTAGCCACGGTAGAATGTGTGGCAAATAATTTGTTAGCCGCATTAGTGTTTGTGGCAAGAGAATTTCTTTGCCACGGGAATACTCGTGGCATAAATATCAAAATTTTCAACGACATCCATTTTCCTGTAGCAAATTACTAGCCACGGCCTCTTGTGCTACGGGGGTAAATTTTAAAATTCTCGTGGCTAAATTGCATAGCCACGGAAATTTTAAACTTGTGCCACGATTTTACCCGTGGCACAAAGGCCAATTTGTTGTAGTGATACCTTGAGTATGAACATATGGGGGGAGTTATGTGACATTATATTTGATCATAACTTGTAACGGAGTACAGGACGCTGTATATTCCTTTTTATTATTATTATGCGCTGGAATTCCGCCACCTATGTGTGGCACAGGTTTGTTGCTGGCACGGTTAGCTCCCGTGTCAGTTAACCTCAATTTATTGGGGGAGGTACAGTTGGAAACCCGTTCGATGCTTAATCAACGCTAAATGAATTATTTAGTGTCTAGTTAATCTTGTTGATGGTTGTGTGTGCTTGTAAATAGGTGCAATGAGGTAAGTGTGTGTGATGATAGGAGAATGCATGTTAGTGTGTTTAATTACGCTTATGTACTCAGCTTTGCTGATTGTGTGTGTTGTTTGTGTCTGGCCATGTCTTTATCTTGGCCCTATGATGATCCATTTTTATGGAGAGTGGTGGGGGCAAGTAGAGATACACTTTTCAGGTATTGAAGCATGTTCATGACGGGGCATGAGTGAAGAGAGAATCATGCTAGCTTCCATTAGGATATGATGTGTTTTATGCATTGAATATTTTATTATATTACTTTATGGACTAACACAAAAGTTTGGTTGTTTCAGTTTTGATTAAGGGCCTTAAATGGTTCAAAGTTGTAGTGGATTTTATTTGACTTTGGTTTTATTGATTTTCAACATTACTTTCATTGGTTTGGTTTTTAAATTGTGTTATTTAAATAGTTTTGGTTTTCAAGTCTTCCGCTGTGTATCTTTGATAGTTGCCTTAGCCGTTTTCACGGTGGCGGTAATGTCTTATATATTCCTAAAACGTATTTTAAAAAGAGTAAAGTGTGAATTTAAAGGAAAGGAATTTCTAGGGTGTTACAAAGTGGTATATGGGAGCTTAGGTTGAGATTTTAAATTACCACTAACCCGAAAACATTTTTTTACTGGATTTAAACTTGGCCAAGTGTTAATTTAATTATTAAACGATGATTGTTCTAATTTTATATATATTTTTTTATATCTATTTATATTTTTTTAGGGCCGAATTTTTTTTTAATTTATTTATTTAATTATGGTCCGAAATTTTTTTTTTAAGAACAATCGATTTTTTTTTTTTTTTTTTTTTTTTTTTGTGTTAAAAATTTTATTTTTTTTTGGGCTGAAATTTGATTATTTTTGGGGGAAATATGTACACTTTATTTTTTAATGTATTGCAGGAAGCAAGGATTAAGGTAAGTGATATGTGTTAAAAGCTTTTATTAACATGTTTGTGAGCTTGGGTAGGATAAAGAAAGGGCATATAGGCTAAGTTTTAAATTTCTCCCTAAGTGCATTCTAACTTCGATCCTTCAAGCTACAAGCAATCCACCGACAAAAGGGACAACGTTCGAATGGATTAAATCTTATGACTTTCCTCGCCACGAATTCATATTATTTATTTTAAAATTTATTTGTTATTTCAGTTTTAGCAAATAAGTGGCATGACCACATCAGTTTTTGGAACACACTTTTTATTTTAATATCTTCAGTTTATTTTAATTAAAATCTTATTTATTTATTTGATAAATTTTTATTTATAAATTCTTTTGTTTTACAAATATTCCATTTCACACCATTATTCCAGTAATCACCATTCCAAGCAACTTATCTCCAACAAACATTTATAAACCGCAAACGTCCATGGGAATTATTTTTATATTTATTGTGATGCTTTATTAGATGCATGGTTGGTTAGCAATCAATATTAATTGATAAAGCTACATTAAGGCCATGTTTGGTAATTGGCTTTTTAATGACTTTTTGGTTAGCTTTTGGCTTTTGGCTTTTTAAGGTGGTCAAACAACCAAAAAATGTGTTTGGTAATTGGCTTTTTAGTCAGCGAAAAAGCTGGCTTTTAAGCCAAAATGAAAAAGCTGCTTTGAGTAGCTTTTTTGTTGGCTTTTGGCTTGTTGGCCCACAAATTATCTAATAAACAGCCAACAACCACCAATTAATTTACCAAACACTTTTGTAAACAACCAACTTAAACAGCCAATTTCAAAAGCCATTATAAACAGCCAAACATTCCAGCTGGTCAAACAAGCCAAGTGAACCAGCCAATAACCAACTGCCAATAGCCATTTGCCAAACAAGGCCTAAGGGAATTTTTAGCAATTGTTATCCCAAATTGTTAGCTTCAAATTTTACTGTAAATGTTTAAAAAGTCGTTAGGTATATACGGGTGTTCGTCTTGAGGGCTAAACCTAGCCATTTCTAATAGTTATCCTTGTCCTATATTAAGGAGTAACCAAATGGCAGGGGGACGAAGTTCAGGTAGTGGTGGAAATGATTTGAATGATGTAGTGAGGCAATTGGCACCGGTTGCCCAACAATTGGCAAGGAACTCAACTGGTAACGGGGATGCTCAAGGGGAGCTCTTTAAAAAGGTGGCGCAGAGAAAGCCACCAACCTATCAGGGCGAGCCTAATCCTGTTGTGTTGGAAAATTGGTTAAGGGAATTTGAGAAACTGTTTGGAGCTGTGGGATGCCCTGAAAACTCCAAAGTGAGTTGTGCTACCTACTATCTGAGGGGTGAAGCTGATCTTTGGTGGCAACAAAATGAGGCTACCATTAGAGCATTACCTGGGTTCAAGTGGACCAAATTCCAAGAAAAAGTGAGAGACAAGTTTTATCCTAGCTTTTTGTAGAAGCAGAAGGCTGAGGAATTTTCAAACCTTAGGATGGACAAGATGACAGTTACAGAATATTACACCAAGTTTATTGAGTTATCCCGTTTTGCTGAAGGATCCGTCTCTACGAAGAAAGCAAAAGCTAGGAAGTTTGAGAGTGGGTTAACTACTGATCTGCAGTTGAAGCTGTGCGGGCAGGTATTTGAGACCCTAGATGAAGTATATGGAAGGGCCGCACACCTTTATGCTCTGGAATAAAAGAAGAAGAAAGAGTTATCTGAAATAGAAGGAAAAGAGAAGAGGAAGGAAGTGGGACAAGTTTCTGGAAACCAACAGGGAAACCAGAATGGTTTTAAGAAACAGAAGTATCACCAAAACAATAACTTCCACAACAATAACAACTTCCATGGTAATAACCGTCAAGGGAACCGTAACAACAATGGAGGGGCTAGAAACACTAACCAGGGGAATAATAAGAATGGAAGGATTTACTTTTGCAAGAGGTATAGGAACAATCACCCTGGGAGGGATTGTGAAGGCAATTTGGTTGCTTGTCGTGCTTGCAACAAACTGGGGCATAGGGAGTATGAGTGTTACTCTAAGAATGCTAATGGGAATAAACAGAACAACTATAACTCAGGAGGAAACGAGAAGAATTTCAAAGGGAACAACAACAATTTTTCTGGGAATAAGGGAGTGCAGCAGAATGGGGTGAGAAACAGTAACACCAACAATAGTAACAACCAACAAAAGGGAGGAACTGCAGGGAAACTGAATGTTTTGAGTAGGCACGGGGCAGAGGCCACAAAAGATGTTATCACTTAGTATGTTTTCTATTAACTCTATTCCTGTTAAAGTATTGTTTGATTCTGGTGCAACTTTTTCTTTTGTTTCTAAGGGTATTGTTTTAAAACTTAAGGACAGCTTAAAAATAGTAGTGGCGGTAGATTTACCTATAACCATCCCGACAGGTGGGGTAGTGAAATGTACCAAAACTTTTAGATATGTGCCTTTAGAAATAGAGGGAAAGATATTTCCGTCTGATCTTATTGAGTTTTGGCTGAGCGACTTTGACCTTATCTTGGGGATGGACTGGCTGAGTAAGTATAATGCTGAGATTAGTTGTAGATCATAGAAAGTGAAGATGGTCACAAGTGGAAATGAATTAGTGACTTACTGGATGAATGGTAAAACAAAGTGCCCAAGGGTAATATCAGTGCTAAAATTAGCAAAGTACATGAAGAAGGGACATCCAGTATATTTCTGCAGCGTTAGGGATATGAACCATGAACAAGTGGCAAATCCAGGAAATATAGAAGTGGTCAACGAATTTCTGGATGTGTTACCGGAAGAGATCCCTGGGATGCCACCTAAGAGGGCAATCGACTTTACCATAGATTTAGTTCCCAGAACAGCCCCAATAACCAAGGCACCATATAGAATGGCACCTGCAGAAATGAGTGAATTAAAGGATCAGTTACAAGATTTGTTGGACAAAGGGTACATTAGACCAAGTGCTTCTCCTTTGGGAGCACCTGTTCTGTTTGTGAAAAAGAAGGATGGAAGTATGAGGTTGTTCATTGACTACAGGGAACTAAATAAAGTAACCATAAAGAATAAGTATCCCTTGCCAAGAATAGATGATCTGTTTGACCAGCTGAAGGGTGCCACTGTGTTTTCAAAGATCGACTTGAGATCGGGGTGTCACCAACTAAGGATTGCCGACGAGGACATTCCAAAAACTGCATTTAGGACAAGATATGGGCATTACGAATTTACAGTTATGCCTTTTGGATTGACCAATGCCTCAGCAATTTTTATGGATTTGATGAATAGAGTGTTTCATCAATTTATGGATAAGTTTGTAGTTGTGTTCATAGATGAGTTAATGGTGTACTCGAAGAGTAAGGAAGAGCACGCAAAACACCTAAGGGCAATTCTGCAAACACTAAGAGAAAACCATCTCTACGTAAAATTCTCTAAGTGTGAATTCTGGTTGGAAAAGGTAGCTTTCTTGGGACATTATGTGTCCAAAGAAGGAGTGGAAGTAGATCCAACCAAAATAGAAGCAGTTAAGGGTTGGCCGACACCCAAGACAGTATCTGACGTGAGAAGTTTCTTAGGCTTAGCAGGGTATTATAGACGTTTTGTTAAAGATTTCTCCGAAATTGCTAAACCCATGACCACCTTGATGAAGAAAGACAAAAAGTTTGAGTGGGACGATAAATGTGAGGAAGCATTCCAAACCATGAAGCAGAAACTAATCACAACACCAGTACTTACACTCCCGGATGATAGTGGACTATATGATGTGTACAATGACGCATCAAAGAATGGCTTAGGATGCGTGCTTATGCAAAATGGGAAGGTGATTGCATATGCATCGACACAGTTAAAGAAATGAAGTAAACTATCCCACTCATGATCTGGAATTAGCTGCAATCATTTTTGCGCTAAACATTTGGCGCCATTATTTATATGGGGTGAAATGTAGAATTTACACAGACCACAAAAGCTTAAAATACATTTTCACCCAAAAGGACTTAAACTCCCGTCAGCGAAGATGGTTAGAGTATACGAAATATTATGATTTAGACATACAATACCACGAAGGGAAAGCAAATGTGGTTGCGGACGCTCTAAGTGTAAGACTAGTCATGGAATCAACTCGTTGATAGTGGCTAACGAACTATGCAGAGAAATGATGAAATTGAACCTCGAGGTCGTGGAATGGGGAGTACCAGCGGGTATTCTTGCAAATCTAAGCATCCAACCAACTATCTTTGACGAGATCCGAGTCAACCAAGAAGGGGATGTAAAGTTGGATAGGATTCGCGAGAAAATTAAGCAGGGAAAGAATACAGATTTCAAAATCCACGAAGATGGGAGTTTGAGGTACAAAAATAGATGGTGTGTACCACAGAAATGTGAGGAGGTGAAGAGGAAGTTGATGGAAGAAGGCCACAATACACCTTACTCTGTACACTCGGGAGGAGACAAATTATATAAAGATTTAAAGAAGATGTTTTGGTGGCCAAGAATGAAAAATGAGGTTGCTGAGTTTGTGGCAAAGTGTTTAACATGTCAAAAGGTGAAGATAGAGCACAGAAGGCCTCAAGGAACAGTACAGTCACTAGAAATTCCAGGATGGAAGTGGGATTGCATTTCATTGGATTTTGTGACTGGCTTACCTAAGTCAAGGAGTGGAAATGATACCATTTGGGTAGTGGTGAACAGACTTACAAAATCAGCATTGTTTATACCAATCAAAGAAACTTGGAAGATGGAGCAACTTGCAAAGGCTTACATCAAGCATGTAGTAAGGTTACATGGAGTTCCAAAAGATATTGTTTCTAACATGGATTCCAGATTTCTCTCAAAATTCTGGAAAAGTGTTCAAGAAAATTTTGGTACCATACTTAAGATGAGTACAGAATTTCACCCTGCCACAGATGGGCAAACTGAAAGAACTATTCAAACCTTGGAGGACATGTTGAGAGCTTGTGTAATAGACTTCCAGGGAGGTTGGGAAGACAGTTTGGATTTAATTGAATTTTCCTATAATAATAGTTACCACGCAAGCATAAGAATGGCACCATTTGAGGCTTTATATGGGAGAAAATGTAGAAGTCCAATTTGTTGGAATGGCATTAGTGAGACCATGATCCTAGGGCCTCAAATGATTGAAGACACAGTTAAAAAAGTAAGGGAAATTCAAGCTAAAATTCAAGCAGCTCAAGATCGCTAAAAGAGCTATGCGGACTCGAAGCGAAGGGAAGAAGAGTTCGAAATTGGTGATAAGGTGTTCTTAAAGGTGTCACCAATGATGGGGGTGATGAGATTTGGAAACAAAGGAAAAATCAGTCCAAAATACATTGGTCCATATGAAATACTACAAAGAATAGGCAAAGTACCTTATAGGTTAGCCTTACCTATGGAGCTTAGTAAAGTACATGACGTATTTTATGTGTCCCAATTAAGAAGGTACATCCTCGATAAATCCCATGTGCTACAACCCGAAACCATCGAGTTAGATCAAAGTTTAACCTATGAAGAGAGACCTGTCAAGATTCTTGACAGTAAAGTGCGTAGTACACGCAACAAGAACGTTAAGATTGTAAAAGTACTTTGGTCTAACCAAGAATATGAGGAAGCCACTTGGGAGGCAGAGGATGAAATGAAAAAGAAATACCCAGAGTTGTTTCAGGTATGTAGAGTTACGGGGGCGTAACTCGTTTTCTTTAAGGGGGGTAGAATGAAGTAGAATTTCGCGCTTTTTCCCTATATCTCAGTTATTTTTGTGCTCTTTGCACGAATTTAAAACAAGTATTTCGAGTATTTATGCTCTCAAAGAGACATAAAACAGTAAAGGAGTGACAAAAAGTACAACAATACTATACATATTAAGGAAAAAGGTTTGAATTTCGTTCCCCAAGTTTCGGGACGAAACTTTTTTTAAGAGCGGTAGACTGTAATACCCCGTATTTTTATACGTATTTTATTTAAAGTATGTATTTTATAAAGTATTTAAATAGTTGTAATTATTTTAATTAAAGTATTTTATTTAATATTATTATTAAAGGAAAGTTTATTTAATTATTTTATTTAAAAGTTGGGGTTTTTTTTTAGGAAAGTTTAATTTTCAACAAGTTTTATTAGGGAAGGAATTAGGAAAACCTAAAAGAGGAAAGTTTAGGGAAGAGGGTTATTAGAGAAGGGGTATAAATATTCCACTTATGAGGCAAATCAAACTTTGCCCAGAGTGGAGAAAACCCAAGGTAAACTTCTCTCTCTCCTCCTTATTTTTCTTTCTTTTTCTTTTTCCCCTTCCCCATATTTTTTTCGGCTGCCCTTCTCCCTCACCACCGCTGCCAGCCACCGGCAGCTGGTGGCCGCCGCTGCCGACAGCGCAAGCTGCCGGCAGCAGGCAGCCGCCGGCAGCCGGTGGTGGCTATCGTTCTTCCTCCTCTTCTTCCCCCTTTCTTTTTCGAACTATATATATATATATATATATAAACTTAGCCTCCGTATTTTAATTAAACCTATGCTAAGATCTAATTATAATTTATGAGTATTGGGATTTAATTTTGATGTTTGATAATTGTAATTGTATGAATTAATTTTCAGATTTGGTTTTTAATTAAAAAACCCCAATTTTTGAAACCCTAGGTTCTTGTTTCATGATTTATTGAAAGATTATGATGTATAAAAGGGTAGGCCTTTGTTTTAAGTGTTTTAAAACCAAATAACAGCAAGTTTTAAGTAAAATAAAGTGCGGAAATTTTATGTAGAACACTTAATATTGGGTTTCTTGAAGAAATTTTAATTACCAATTAATTGGGACTTAATTTAGGGTGTTTTAAATATAATTTTAGCTTATTCTAATTAATTTATGAAGGGTTTTAAAATAATATATGTTGCTGGAAATTTGTTTAGAGTGAATATTAATACTCTATTATGGATTTAATGTGTAGGAGACTTTGAAGTATGCGATTTCTACTAGTTGTGGCAGTTTTAATAACGTACTCAAGGTACGTTCGCGTACTTATCATATTTTGATGATGTAGAATCATGCTAGGTTTCATTTCAATCAATTACAAGTAGTATCATGCTAAGGTTTATGTATTGAGTTGTGAATTATTGGTGTTGGTGATTGAATTGTGAAGCATGAATTATTTGTGATGGTTTATGGATTGGAAAATTTTATTTTGGCATGATTATATGGACTACATATTTATTTATGGCATGATAGAGAGCATGTTTAATTAAACTAATTGTTTAATTATGTTTGGAATATTTAAAAGAAATTTTATTATGGTTCATATAATTTTTATTGATGCTTTAAGCATGAGAAAGGAGCTATATAAGTGTCTTTGTACACAAGGAATAAATTGTATGTTGGTGCCCTTGTGCACTTAAGGTGTTTTTAACACCGAGGGATAGGATTTTTGGCGCTTTATGCGTTTAAGGTGTCTTTGACACTGAGGTTGAATTAAAAAGGGTTCAACATTAAATACTATGTGGTCACTAAATATTCAAGAATTAAATTGGTATGTTTGAGTGATTGAATTATTATTGATGATTGAAATGTTATGTTTTGAGGGTCATCACCAAGTCTAATAATATGTAAATAACGTAAAGTGAAAGAGATTACGCACTAAAACTCTTGGAACGTATATACCTTGAGTATGAACATATGGGGGGAGTTATGTGACTTTATATTTGATCATAACTTCTAACGAAGTACAGGACGCTGTATATTCCTTTTTATTATTATTATGCGCTGGAATTCCGCCACCTATGTGTGGCACAGGTTTGTTGCTGGCACGGTTAGCTCCCGTGCCAGTTAACCTCAATTTATTGGGGGAGGTATAGTTGGAAACCCGTTCGATGCGTAATCAACGCCAAATGAATTATTTAGTGTCTAGTTAAAGTGTCTTGTTGATGGTTGTGTGTGCTTGTAAATAGGTGCAATGAGGTAAGTGTGTGTGATGATAGGAGAATGCATGTTAGTGTGTTTAATTACGCTTATGTACTCAGCTTTGCTGATTGTGTGTGTTGTTTGTGTCTGGCCATGTCTTTATCTTGGCCCTATGATGATCCATTTTTATGGAGAGTGGTGGGGGCAACTAGAGATACACTTTTCAGGTATTGAAGCATGTTCATGACGGGTCATGAGTGAAGAGAGAATCATGCTAGCTTCCATTAGGATATGATGTGTTTTATGCATTGAATATTTTATTATATTACTTTATGGACTAACACAAAAGTTTGGTTGTTTCGGTTTTGAATAAGGGCCTTTAATGGTTCCAAGTTGTAGTTCATTTTATTTGACTTTGGTTTTGTTGATTTTCAACTTTACTTTCGTTGGTTTGGTTTTTAAATTGTGTTATTTAAATAGTTTTGGTTTTCAAGTCTTCCGCTGTGTATCTTTGATAGTTGCCTTAGCCGTTTTCACGGTGGCGGTAATGTCTTAGATATTCCTAAAACGTATTTTAAAAAGAGTAAAGTGTGAATTTAAAGGAAAGGAATTTCTAGGGTGTTACAAGTAGTCAAGTAGGCACAATATGATGCAATGAGTTTGCAACCTAACCATGACTTTAGTTCGCTAAAGTTCAGGATATGGGTTAGTCAAAGAGGGTCCATGGTTATGTGTCTGAATGCACCGCGCGGAAGCCTTACGTTTGGAAGGGTTGGCGCGTGTGGATGGGACCCCGCGAGTTAAACTCGCTTCCTTGGTTTGGTGAATTCAACATTCTCGGATGTACCCTTTGTTGCTCAGAGCGTTCAATCAGGTAGATGGAGCATGAATTCCCAGAGGGTTATGTCCATATGTAAAACATATATGGGTTTCATAAAAGAGAGAAAAACTCAATTAGAAAGTAGAATCGAGCCAATAGTGCTAGAACTAGTCAAAACAAGGAGACAGATTTCCGGCTTGGTGTTGGAAGAACACGGCGCCAGAAAACAGAGTCTGTTGCCAGAGAAATAGCACTGTCGGCAGACGAAAAAATTGTCGCCATGCAACAAAGCTATTTTTCTGGCGACGAACACTGCTTTTTGGACGCTGGTTCCTATATACCTCGGCAAGTTTCTGTGTTCTTAGAATTTTCCAGTTTTCAAAGTATTATTTCAATTCTAGTTGTGAAAGATATTTCTCAAATTTCCTAGGTGTAAAAAAATCCTATGTTTTTTACTCATTATGGATGATCTTTCCAATGAGAAACTTTTTTATGCATATGAAAATAATGTTAATCAAAATTACGCACATGCAATACTTCAAGAGATCCTCATCAGTGGAGTCGCTAAAAACTGTGGGGAATATTTCAAGCATTAACCCAAACTTGAACCTCACTGTGATCATACACTTAAGCATGGTGGCGTCTAAAGGGAAGGAAGCTAGAGCAAAAGAGTCACCAACAAGTATTAGAAACTTGTAAACCGTTCACGAGGTGAAGGTTACACCCCTTAAGGATTCAAGAGATCATTAACTCCAATAGGTCTGGGGATGAAGGTACAAATCGAATCTAAAAAAAAAAGAACGAACCTACAGTAATAATAGGCCTCTACTTTATTTTTCTCATATTCATGTGCGCTTTCTGAGTAATATGCTATCAATAGATTGACCCTAAACCTGTTTATCTATGTTAATTGAATATTAATGCACAAATAAGTCTATTATTGGCGATCACTTGAATTATAATCAAATTAACCTAAACAAGATTATTAATTATCTTATTAAGCGTGATTACAAGTACAAATTCCCTTTAAACATGCATAAAAGGTGTGATCAAGCAATAACAATAAATATAATCAAGCAACATAATAACAATCATAATAATAATAACAATTATAAAAATAGTAATTAAAATAATTATGTTAAAGCATTATAATATCAAGATCCTTAGCATGATACTAAATAGATTAATAATAAATCCTAGCATGTCACTAAACATCAAAAATCAAAGCTTTAGCCCTAACATAATACTAACATGATATTAGGAATGAAAATAGGAAGCATCATAATAAGCATACTTAATATTAGAAAATTTAGTTATTACTCTAAACATGATACTAAGAAAAGCATCCTAACATGATATTAGGAAAAACATCCTAACATGATACTAGAAATTAAAATAATAACCTAAACATGATTTCTATAACATAAATATCAATTAAACAATTAAAGCACTTACTTGGATGTCTTGTACCACTTTTGAATTACAAAATAAGCACATTAGTTACTTCAAGGAAAATAATAAAATTAAAGAATTAAATTAAATAATTTAAAGAGAGATTTGGGACCAAACCTCAGAAATATCATACCTTTCACGTATAGGGCAAAGGCAACTTCGAACTTGGCTAGGTGTATCTAGTTCTTATGAGTGGGGAATTTTGTTTGTAAAAGGCTTGGCTAGAAAGAGAGACAGAGAATAAGCTTTAGCTTAGAGAGAGAAGAATTAGAGAATTCTAGTTAAGAGTTGATGATTGAAAACGGAGGTCTAAGGACCCTATTTGTAATAAAATAGTCCGAAATAAATAAAAAGAATTTGAGTTTGAAAAGGAATAAAACACGCCTCTATCGCCAATGACAAGTCCTGTCGCCAGGCGACAAACCTGTCGTTTGGCGATGCAGGACAATTTATGCGGATTTTGTTTTAATCATATCTTTTAATCCAAAAATCCGAATAAGTCATATACTATGTCGTTGGAATTCTATTGAATTCTACTTTCCAACCCAATTATAATAAGATTAAAATTAATTGTATATAAAAATATATGGCCGAAATAGTAGAATGGTGTCAGTTTTGGATAAAGTTTCGTATTCCATTCATATCTTTTCTGATATAGCTTGGATTTTAATATTGTAATATATCATTGGGAAGATAATTTCTTGATATATCCAACCATATAAGATTTTGATAAAGATTATATGGAACAAAAATAATAACTAAATATATTCCATTTCGTACAAAACAAGGATTCTCAAAAGGAGTAAGTTATTCAATTTCAAACTCTTTGAAACATAATTATCAATAATAACTCCATTAGGATTTAAGAGAATCTTCTAGAGTATTCTAGAAGACTATAATAAATCCTTATAGTATTAGGAATGATAATTAATAATAGGCTCTCCTCTAGATCATTGGGCCGTATGTAACAACCAGACCGGGCATAGTTTAGTATTTTAGCCATAACATCCTCATTATTCATCAGAATTGGGCTTATAATATATCGTTGGAAAGGTCATTTCAAGCCCCATCCAACTACACTATTATTAGAACAATATCATGGACCAAACTAAACCGGAATGCACTTTTTCATAAATAGGGTAAGAAAAGAAATATTTTCAAAAACGGAAAGAAGAAATATTTTTATAAAAACATCCTCATCACTAGAATTTTCATACTTTCACCTCGTTCGATAATCAAATGACATGAAAGGTATTCATCACTAGGTTTTATTTTGGGGAGACACATTTGGTTGACTAAAGGTGCCAAGGAGGTTTTAGTTGAGGATGAGGGAGATGGTGCATCTTTGGGTGAAGTGATGGTAGAGCCACTTAAGAGGTGAAGGAAGAGAGAGAAGTTGTGAAATCTAATCTTCCTTATCCACAAAGATTTATGAGACACAAGTTGTATGAACAATTTAAAAGATTTATTCAGATGCTCAAGCAACTTCACCTTTCTCTACTATTTACCGATGTTGTCACCCAAATGCCTAATTATGAAAAATTCCTTAAAGACATTTTGAGCGATAGGAGGATTTGTGATGTTGTGGAGACAATGAACTTGACCTAGAATTATAGTGCAATCATAATGAACAAGATGCCACCTAACCTAAAATATCCTGGAAAATTTTCCATCACTTATGCTATTTACAAAATGCAAATCGATAATTCCTGATGTGACCTATGAGCTAGTGTTAGGCTTATGCCATATTCGGTGTGCCAAACACTTGAACTAGGGGAACTCTTGCCTACTAACATCACTCTGCAATTCGTCGATAGGTTAATTAAGTTTTCTAAGGGTAAGGTGGAGGATGTCCCTTTAAGGGTTGGAAAATTTGTTATTTCGGTGGATTTTGTGGTACTTGAGATGGACGAAGATACTAGCATTCCTATCATACTTGGGTGACCCTTCCTCGCTACTCCGGGTGCTATGATAGATGTCAAGAGTGCGAAATTTTAACTTGAAGTAGGAGATGAGGAGATAGAATTTGACTTGAATGATAGTATGAAGTATCCAAGTTCTTCTTTAGAGAATTGTATGATGATTGACTCTATTGATCATGTTGTTTCTTCCATGCATGAGCAATTGCTCCCTTTAATCATGCTCTTGAGAATGTTTTGTTGAATAAGGAAAAGATAGGTGTTCCTATTAAGGAGATGGCTTTGTATGAAGATATGCTCAATGGAAGCCTTGAGGATGTTGATGAGCAAATGTGGATTAAAATCACTAGCAAAGAAGCATTGCAAGCAGCTACAACAAAGGAAAGTAAAAATGTCCCCATGGTTGAGCTCAAACCTCTTCCATTACACCTTAGGTATGAGTTTTTAGTCCCTAACTCAATTTTTCCCGTGATTGTTAGTTCCTCCATGAGTGAGAGCTAAGCCCAAAATTTATTTGGTGTATTAAGAAAGCACCAAGGTGCTTTGGGCTATACAATTGATGACATCAAGGGTATTAGTCCCGCCTTATGTATGCACCACTTCAATCATGAGGATAATGCTTCTCCAAGTATTGAAAGACAACGAAAACTTCACCCTCAAATGAGGGAGGTGGTCAAGAAGGAAATCACCAAGCTATTGGATGCGGGAATCATATTCCCCATCTGTAGCTCAAGGTGGGTTTCCCTGATCCACATTTTCCTAAAGAAAGGAGGCATGACCGTTGTGGAGAATGAGAAAGGTGAGCTCATTACTACAAGGACAGTCACGACATGAAGGATGTGTATAGATTATTGACGTATAAATACATCCACTAAAAAGGATCATTTCCCCTTCCCCTCATTGATCAATGCTTAAAAGACTAACAAGGCATAAGTATTATTTTTTTCTTGATGGTTACTCCGGTTTATTTCAAGTTCCTATTCATCTGGAGGAGCAAGAGAAACAACTGTTACTTGCCCATATGGAACCTTTGCTTATAAGAGATTTCCATTTGGGCTTTGCAACTCCCCCACCATCGTTCAATGGTGCATGATGAGCAATTTTGGAGATACGTTGGAAGAGGAAATGGAAGTGTTTATGGATGATTATTCGGTGGGGGTGTTTCATTTAATGCTTGTCTAGAGAATCTTGAAAAGTTGTTTGGCTTGGTGTGAGAAAGTAAATCTAGTCTTGAACTTGGAGAAATGTCACTTTATGGTTTAGGAAGGCATTTTCCTTTGTCATAAGATCTCCTTCAAGGGAATTGAGGTTGACTAAGCAAATATTGGGGTCATTGAAAAGCTTCCATCTCCGGTCAATGTAAAAGGTGTGAGATCTTTCTTGGGGCATGCCGGGTTTTATAAGAGATTCATCTAGGATTTCTCTCTAATTTTAATCCCCTCAATAATCTTTTTCAATAGGATGTTGAGTTTGTGTTTGATGATAGATTCGTCGAAGCATTCAACAAATTAAAGAAAACCTGACTTCCACCCCCATAGTCCAAGCCTCGAGATGGGATTTACCTTTTGAATTGATGTGTGATGTAGTGATATGGCTATAGGAGGTTTTTTGGGCCAAAGGGTTAATAATAAGCTCCATGTCATCTATTATATGTCAAAAACCCTCAATGGAGCTCAACAAAATTACACAACAACGGAAAAGGAGTTTTTGGAAATTTCGCATGCTTTTTATAAATTTCGTTGCCATTTGTTGGGTTCTAAGACCATTGTTTTCACGGATAATGCAACTGTCAAATATCTCTTTGCTAAGAAAGAATGAAATCCTAGATTATTTGGTGGGTTCTTGAATATCAGACTTTCAATATTGAGGTTAGAAACAAGAAAGGGGCGGAGAATGCTGTGGCAGATCACCTCTATCGCCTTGAGGACTCCCAAGTCCAAGATGATGGTTCTTCTATTAAAGATAGGATGCTTGATGAATTTTTATATGCCATTGATGTGAAGGAACTCCCTTAGTTCGTCGATTTGGTTAATTTTCTAGCATGTAGGGAGTTTTCACCTTCATTTTCGAAGAATCAAAGGAAGAAGCACAAGACAGAATCCCAACAATATTTGTGGGATGATCCAATTTTGTATAAACGAGGAGTTGATGGCTTGCTCCGTCGTTTCATTCCAAGTGAAGAAGTGCCGAATGTCTTGAAGATACTATGAATCGTTAATGCTTGAAATTCGCCATTGAACATACTTTCAACTTCATATCTCATTTGTTTATTCATGCCATAATAACAAATCTCACAAGCTTCACAAGGATTACAACCATTATAGTTCAAAAACCCTACAAGTTATTGGAAGTAGACATAAAAAGACTCATCATCATATTGAGGAAAAGAAAAACGTGCCATTTTTCAACAACAAAAACAAAACAAAAAGAACAAAAACAAATCAAACGAAAAATATATACAATGGACTAGTCTCAATAAGATAACACAACGGTAATGGAATTCGTTCCCCGGCAACGACACCAATTTGATGAGGGAATAAACGCGTCGTCAAATGTTTATCATAGATCAAATACAGTTTATAAAACATAAAAAAACCTAATACGAGTATAAGGCAAGCATAGGGGTCGAACCACAGGGAACGAATAAACACCACCAAATGTTATCGACAATTAAGCTAGTCCAGAATAGGAGATAAATAAACTAAAGTCTAAAGATGCTAAAACAAGAAATAAAACACTAAGAGAAATGGTTTAAGTATAGCATTCACTTGAACATAAACAAAGGCATAGAAATTGAATTAATTTATGAACTAATCATGCTTGAATATCGAAGTAAAGGATCCAATCTAGTCGACTTCTGGGGTTAATTGGCTTCTCCTAACATAGCCTCTATGTTTCTACACTAGAACCATATATTGGGAGGTACAATAAAAGAACAATCAATAGTAATGAACCCTAACTAGTTCAACTTCTGTTCCTTGTTAGCAAAGATTCACCTTTAATCAACCAACAATGTGCACTTGCAAGAAGATCAAAGAATATCAAACAAATAAAGACTTTAATCATAAATGAATCAATTCCAAACCCTAGAACATGCTCAAGATCCAACTACACCACAACCATCCCCTTAATGAGGGAATTACTGACTAATCATGAAAATAACAAGATTAATCAACAAATAATCATGAATAAACATGACTAATAAGCAATAAGAATAACTAAAACAATAATCAAAAGAAAGCAAATAAAATAGAGGAGAGAGAGTTAGAGATTCTCATTGATTGAATGTGAAAATCTACAAGCAAGATGATCAATCTTCCTCTTCAATATCCAAGCTCAATAATGGTGAAACACTCACTTTCTCTCTCTAAACTACTCTAACCCTAAGCTAAACCTAGAGAGAGAAGTTCTCCTAAAACTAATTAAGAAAAATAGAATAATTGTTAATTGTTCATTGTTAATTCTAATTACCCCAAAATTGGGTATTTATACAAAGCTAATAAAATAAAATAGAAATAGAAAAAATAAAGAAATAAAAAGAGAAAATAAAGTAAAAGAAGGAAATAAGAAAAGGAAATTAAATAAAAATAAAACTAAAAGAAAATAGGAAAAATAAAACCCCCAAAATCCCACAAAACCTCACACTCCTTTTCCATACTCTAATTCGATGTTGGCTGCTCTAAAATGGGGGAATGATCCCCTGATTCACATCCCAAAAAAACAAAAATCAGCAATCATCACTCTTCAATCAATGCCTCTCATTATCATCAAGAACCGGCATCAAGCAAACACCACCGTTCGATCTTCATTAAATACCATGTGTGAAGCTTGTGGAGTGGTTCGGTCGAACCATGGCTTGGTGTGGCCGAACTACGGGGTTGGTTCGGTCGAACCATGGGTGTGTTTGACCACACCTATTCAATTTAGAAAACTTCGAAAGTTTCTAACTATTTTGGCACTTATACCAAACTCCTCAATGGTTTGGTCGAACCCGATCAAAATTGAATTGCTCTGAATTGGGCTGATGCTTGTGCGAATTGATGGGGTTGATTGGTGTTTACGGTGGCCGGGAATCGCAGAGAAGAGGTGCGATGAAGGGCTGCTGCAATTAAGGATGATTGGTTGTGATTTAAGACAGTAGTGGTGGCTTGAGAAGTGGAGATGCGGGCTGCTCTGGTTTTGGTTGTGTTGCTGTGCGCGAAGGGTGGACGGAAGAGGTTAATTGGTGTGGGTTTTTGTGGTTTGTGAATTGGTTGTAGGTGGTTTTGCTGCTAGTTTGTGGCTAGTGTGAGGGATGTTGCGGGATAGCTGTAAATTGGTGGTTTGTTAATTGGGTGTAGGTGGTGCTGCTGCTGGTTTTGTTGGTGTGTTGGAGGATAAGGAACGTGGGGTGACTGATAGGAGGTAGTAGGGGCTTGATGTTGGGTGGCAATTGAAAAGCCTCGGCTTGAACCTTGAACTCGAGCCTACACACAAACAAACCCGAGGGTGAAAGTGTGAAACCGAGACAAATAAATTAAACTAAATAAAATAAAATAGAAAATAAGAGACATAAAACTAAACTAGTAATAATTAAACGAAAACTTTACAAGCAAAGAAAGCAAAATAAAATAAAATAACAAAATAAATATAAATCTAATTAAAACTATGAAAGTAATCAAGAAAAGGAACGAAATAAAATAAATCAAAAGCAAATAAAATACGAAAATAAACTAAAAACCAATTAAATAAAGAAATTAAATTAAAACATACTAAAACTAAGAAATAAACTAGAAACTTTATTAAAAGAAAACAAGAATAAAAGGGAAAATAAGGGAAAACGAACATGGAAATAACTATAAAACTACTCCCTAAGAGTGACATAAATATCACTCATCAGTTATTCACTTAAGAAACCTTTACGAGAATTACTTGTCCTCTAGAGCTATCTAGGGGTTTAAATGGCTTGTCTTTTGTTGCTAAAATTGACTGTGCGTGATTTCTACGAAAGTGAGTTAGAATACACTCATATTCTCTAGTTTTCTTTTTTTTTGCTTCGCTTAAATAATGTCATCATTTTTCCTTGGGTTTGTTTTTTTTTTGCTCGAGGACGAGCAAAAGTCTAGCTTAGGGGAATTTGATGAGTGTCGTTTATGGCGCTCAATAGAGTAGCTTTTGATTCTTTTTTCTATATTTTCTCGCTTTATAATCTTATAATATTTCTAGTTTCTTTTATTTTTCCTTTTCATAGCTCATTTTGGTTTTTCGTTAACATTTATGAGTTTTCATGAATTTTGTTCTTATTTAGCTATTTTAGTTTAATTATTATTCTTTTTGCTTTCTCTCTTACTTTTACTTGAACTCTTGCAATTGAATTTTTGAAATCTTTTTTGCCGCTTTCTTACGGATGTTTTCTCATTGATTTTAGGTTGGGAATGGGCAAATATTTGAAGATTAAAGGCTGCCTGATGAGTGGCTATTTTCCTACATTTGAAGGTTCATTTTTAATGGCTATTTTCCTACATTTGCGGTCTTTTTGCGTCATTTTCCTTGCACTTAGTTCCCTTCTCTTTTATCTTCCTTTTTCTTAGCTTTTTCCTACTCTTTACTTTGATTCCCATGCTTGTGTTTTGTAGGAACCGGGGTCTTCAAAGAGGAGAAGGCTTAAGTCAAATTGGAGCTGTAGAAACAAGTTCTAGAGGACGTGTGGTCAAACTCTTTAAAAGGTTCGGTTTAACCTTGGGTGTGACCGAACCTACACAAGGTTTAACCGAACTTTGGAAGCAGGAATTTTTTCAGATTTCAGCATTTTGCAGAAGCGCTCGAACCCCAGAAGTTCGACCAAACCAGGAGCAGGGAGGTTCGACCGAACCTACCCATGGTTCGGCCGAACATACCCTGATATTCGACCGAACCTACCCTATGTTCGGTCGAACCTACCCTATGTTCGGTCGAACCTCTTCTCGACTTCATCTAGCTGTGTAAGGACTATATAAGTCCCGTTTTAGAATGTTTGGGGGGGGGATTAACTTAGTTCTAATTTCTGAATTTTAGCTTAATCTAGAGAGTGAAAGTTGATTATTACTCAAGTTTCCTTTATTGTATTCAACTTTGCTCATGTTTAATCTTCAATCAAGCAATACTTCAAGTTTTCATCTTTCATTAATTCTCTATTTAGTAATCTCCAATCCTTTATTTTAGCTTTATTTATTTGCTTTATTATTTCTTATTTTCATTAATCTTATTAGTTCATCTAGTTATTATTGATTTCATTATTCTTAATCATGTTTTGTTTTGTGTTTCTTAAGTTTATTTCTAGTTTTGATATTATGTTTAATCTCCCTTCTCTAGGCTAATTTCTTAGTTAGGGGAAAGGGGTGGAAAATATATGTTGATATTGGATGAATGATGATGGTTGGATTGAACACATGCCATTAAATGATGAAAGACATGATTTTTGATATCTTGAAATTACTGTGGCACTTTATTTGACGTTTTCAAGTTTAAATGCATGAAAGTGATTTGAATTAGATTAAGATAATCTCTATTTTAATGATTGCATGAGAATGAGTTATTAAAGTGGAGTTTTATGGATTATGCTTCTTTATTCGCTTGATTTGATTGTAACTAAAAGGATGCATGAGAATGATCGTTATTAGTATAGACCTTTTTCATTGATTTGCTTAGACTATTGCATGAGAATGAATTGTTTAGTTAGAATCTTGTTTTCTTTGGCATGTTCTTCATGATAACGATTATTGTTCCCCTCTTTCTAATCATGTTTGACACCCCCGTATCCCTAGTGTCGTTCTCTCTTGATTTTAATCATCATTTTCTTTGCTTATTTGTAGTTTTAGTGCTCTTTATTCAAAAACCAACAAAAACATTCCCGTTTTTACTCTTGCATTAGTTAAAGTTGATGTTGAATGAGTGTGCTTCCTTAGTGGTTCGACCCTTTACATGCCCCTATACTTGTATTAGGGTAGTTTGGGAATATAAATGAATAATTTGATTAGGGTAGTAGTTTAACGACCTATCTAACGCTCGATCAAATTTTGTGGTTGTTGTCGGGGAATCGGCTTGTTTAGCGTCTACTTTTGCTTTTGTTAGAGTGATTTTACTTGCTTTTCTTTTTATTTTGTTTGTTTTATCATCCTTGTCATTTCTAATTGTTTGCCTAGCTTTAGTGAATGCATAGGAGGTCTCAAGGACCACCCACACATTAATTTGAGCACGAGATCGACCGAACTTTGAGACAAGTCCGTAGGATTTATCAAGAAGAGGGAAGAGGTCTTGGTGCTATAGTTGATAGTGAGAGTGATTCTTACTCTTCAAGTTCGCAAAGCGGATCAATGGCGGGAGATGATGTTTTGTTTCGTGAGTTCGGAAATCCGAAAGATTATGAGCTCACGGGAGGGATTTTTCTACCCGTCATGGAAACCAACTTCGCAATCTATCCCGAATATACTAGAATGGTCCAATCAAAGCAATTTTCCGGAAGCGCAAGTGAGGACCCTATTGAACATTTGGACCAATTCCTTGAGTTGTGCGCGATGATGCAAAGTAATGAAGGGAGCCAAGACTACATTAGTATGCATCTCTTCCGGCAATCTCTCACCGAAAGAGCAAAGAAATGGACAAAGCAAGTAAAGCCTAACTCTCTCACAACACGGAGGGAGGTAGTAAAGGCGTTCTTGAAGCGATTTATCTCCGAGGAGAAGACCGCCGAAATAAGAAGGTAAATCGCATCATTTGAGCAAGAAGTCGATGAAAGTCTTGGTGAAGCTAGGGAGAGATTCAAAGAGTTGGTGCAAGCGTGTCCTCACCATGAGTACAATCAAGGGTTGCTCTTGTGGTTTTTCTACGACGGATTGGAGCCCATGTCAAGAGCCAACTTGGATGCGGGGGCGAGTGGTCAATTAATACAAATCCCTCAAAATCAAGTTGAAGCAACAATAGAAGAGGTAGAAAATAATTACTCCTGGGGGGCCAAAGAAGGAATGCTCCAAAGAGAGGTGGTATTTATGAATTGGAGAAAGTTGATTAATTGCAACATCAAATTGATCAACTAACAAAAGGGCTTTCCAAGTTGAACACGAGTGTGAGTGCACGTGCAAGCGGTGGAGCAAGCTCCTCTCAATTTAACTCTTTCTCTTGTAAAAATTGTGAAGGAACGAACCATGATACATCTTATTGTGGAGGTTTGAGCCCCGAGCATGTAGTGGCATACAACACAAGGCAAGAAGGATTTAGAGGAAGCGGCGATGGAGTAGCTTGGAGACAACCACCACCCGGGTTTGCATCTCAACCTCAACAATGGAACAAAAAAGCTCAACCTTCCTACAATTCCAACCCTCAATATCAAAATCCACCTCCATCTCAACACCAAAATCCAAGAGGAAGCTACCTATGGAACAACCAATACAACAATCAAACCCAAGCACCTCAAGGAAATAAAGAACAAGCACCTCAAGCGGAGCTAACCATGCATGCACAAATGCAAACTTTTGGGCAACAAATGCAAGATATAGGATCTCACAACAAATGGTTGATTCACAACTAGCTCAATTGGCCGAGAGAACTCCTTTCAATTCACCATCTACTCCACCCGGACAACCACAACCTAACCCTTCTCATAACTCAAAACCCGATACATGCAAGGCGATTACATTTAGGTTGGGAACTTCCATAAAGGACAAAATGAGGGTGGTAATGAGGAAAGGAAGAGAGGATAAGAGAGTGTGAATGAGGCAAGAGAGGTGAGAAAGAAAAAGTTGATGAGATAGAAGAAGGTTCGGAGAAGAAGAAGCTTGACAATGAGAAGACAACTTCAATTCTTAGTGAAGCTAGGAATCATGATGGACCGATTCCTTTTCCCGGTCGACTTGCGGGGAGGAAGTTGAATGACAAGTTTGCAAAATTCCTTAGTGTGATGAAGAATTCGCACATCAACCTCCCTTTCCTTGAAGTTGTTACACAAATTCCATCTTACTCCAAGTTCCTTAAAAATATTCTCACCAACAAGAGGAAGCTCAATGATGAACTTATAACCCTTCCACATCAAGTGAGTGCTCTTGTATAACATAAGATGCCCAAGAAGGAAAATACCCGGGAAGCTTCACTTTGCCAGTGAAAATTGGGAACATGGAAGCTAGGGGCACCTCAGCCGATCTTGGAGCAAGTGTTAGTTTAATCCCTCTATCCATTGCTCAAATACTTAATATAGAGATGATCCCTACAAGGAAGACTATTCAATTCAAGTAGGACACATCTACGTGCCTTGTGACTATGTAGTGATGGATATTGAGGAAGATGTTAACACTCCTTTGATTTTAGGACGTGAAGCTCTTAAAACCTTAGGGGCGGTCACCAATTGCAAGAACAACACCATCACATGTGAGGTGGCCGATGAGAAGATTGTCTTTGAGTTTTCTAAGTTGCTTAAGACCCCCATGGTCGAAAAATGCTATAGAGTTGATGTTGTAAGTGAGGAGTTGGATCGCTTGGGGAGGGTCATGATGAAGCCTCAAGATCCAATGGTAGAAGTTCTAAAATGCAAGGAAGAGATCCACTCTTAAGAGGAAAAAGAGTATGTCATGGCAATGGAGGAATCCTCAAAGGAGGAGGTTGAACAAAAAGTTAAGATCGAGCTTGAGTTAAAGGAGGAGAAATTGGAGGAGAGTTATAAGCCTCCTCCCAAGGTAGAACTCAAGCCCCTTCCTCCTTCTTTGAAATATGCTTATCTTGATATAGAGGGAAAATACCCTATTATAGTCAATGCTACCCTAGATTGTCTTAATTTAGAAAAACTACTTGATGTTTTGAGAAAATATAAGGATGTGATATGGTATAGCATTGATAATATCAAGGGTATTAGACCTTCTTTATGCATGCATCGTATTAATCTTGAAGATGATCATTCCACCTCCATTGAACCACAAAGGAGGTTGAACCCCAACCTCCAAGAGGTTGACAAGAAAGAAATTTTTAAACTACGTGAGGCGGGCATCATCTATGCTATCTCCGATAGCAAGTGGGTTGGCCCGGTTCATATGGTTTAAAAAAATGGTGGGATGACCATAATCAAGGGTGAAGGAGGAGAGGAATTCTCCACTCTGATGGTGATTGGGTGGAGAATGTTTATTGATTACAGGAGGTTGAACAACAATACCAAGAAAGATCATTTTCCTCTCCCATTCATGGACCATATGCTTGAGAGACTCTCTCACCATGCTTTCTTTTGTTTTTTTAAATGGGTACTATGGGTTCATCCAAATCCCTATCCATCCAAGCGATCAAGAGAAAACTACTTTCACATGTCCATATGGGACATTTGCATACCTAAAAATGTCATTCGGCTTATGCAATGCTCCTTCTACCTTTCAAAGATGCATGACCTCCATTTTCTCCGAGATGCTTGAAAAAGAAATTAATGTTTTCATGGATGAATTTAGAGTTGGTGGCTCGTCTTTTGACACTTGTCTTTTTTACCTTGAAAAAGTTTTGAAAAGGTGTCAAGACACGAGTTTGGTTTTTAATTGGGAAAAGTGCCACTTTATGGCCGAGGAGGGTGTTGTCCTCGACCATAATTTTTTAAAAAATGGCACTGAAGTTGATTCGGCCAAAGTTTTGGTGATTGAGAAATTGCCACCTCCTAATTCTATCACGGGAGTACGAGCTTTTCTTAGGCATGCCGGTTTCTACCAGAGATTTATCAAAGATTATTCATTAATCGCCAAACCTTTGACTGAATTAATCAAAAAGGATGTTGCTTTTAACTTCAATAAGGCTTGCCTTGAGGCATTTCATAAGCTCAAGGAAGCTCTAATCTCCTCTCCCATTGTGCAAGCTCCAAATTGGAGCTTGCCTTTTGAGCTAATGTGCGATGCGAGTGATTTTGCAGTTGGTTCCGTGCTTGGGCAAAAGAAAGAAGGAAAATCATGTGTCATCTACTATGCAAGTAGGACTTTTGATTAAACTCAAAAGAACTATACAACAACGGATTAGGAAATGCTAGCGGTTGTGTTTGCTTTTGATAAGTTTAGGTCCTATCTTATTTTCTCTAAAGGTGATTGTGTATAAGGATCATATTGCGGTGCGATATCTCATGACTAAGAAGGAAGCAAATCATCGCCTTATCCGTTGGGTTCTCTCTCTTCAAGATTTTCACATGGAAGTGAGGGACAAAAAGGGAGCGGAGAATAATGTTGTGAATCATTTGTCTAGGCTACCTTTTGAGAACAAAAGTGATGTACCAATCAATGATGAGATAGGATTTCAAACTCTTATGGCTATGGCTTCAACATCTAGCCCTTGTTATGCAGACATTGCCCATTATCTTGCTTGTGGAGTCATTCCCCAGAGTTTTCTTCTCAACAAAAGAAGGTTTTTCAAGGAAGTGAGGAGGTATTTTTAGAATGACACATACTTGTTCAAACAATGTGGAGATGGCCTTTTTTTAAAATGTGTTCCGGATCATGAAATCGAAGGAGTTCTAGTGCATTGTCATTCACTACCATGCGGAAGACATGGGGGTGTTGATAAGACGGTGGCAAAAAATTTTCAATCTCTATTATGGTGGCCAATGATGCATAAGGATGCCCACAAGTTCGTTTCACAATGTGATAAGTGTGAATGAAGTGGTGGCATAACTAAAAGGAAAGAAATGCCTTAATAAAGTATCTTGGAAGTTGAGCCATTTGATGTTTGGGGGGTGGACTTTATGGGGCCTTTCGTTTCTTCTTATTGAAATCTATATATCTTTGTAGCGGTTGATTATGTGACAAAATGGATTGAAGCTATACCCTCTCCTACCAATGATCACAAGGTTGTGATTAAGCTTCTAAAGAAGATCATTTTTCCTTGATTTGGGGTTCTAAGAGTGTTAATTAGTGATGGAGGCTCCCATTTCGCCAAAAAGCAATTTGAAGCTCTTCTCAAGAAATATCACGTTCATCACAAGGTTGGAGTACCTTACAACACTCAAAATCAAGGACAAGTGGAGGTTTCGAATCGTGAAATCAAGAATCAACTTGGAAGGATGGTGAACAAATAAAGGAAAGATTGGTCTCTCAAGCTCGATGACACACTATGGGCTCGTAGGATGGCGTACAAGACTCTAATCGGCACGACCCCCTATGGGCTCTTAGGACGGCGTACAAGACTCCAATCGGCAAGACTCCAATCGGCACGACCCCCTACAGGTTGGGCTCAATATGGATTTATCGTTGGCCGGTGAGAAGAGTTTGCTTAAGCTCAATGAACTTGAAGAGCTTAGAAATGATGCTTATGAGAGCTCAAGATTGTATAATGAGAAGACCAAAAAGTGGCATGACCAACATAAACGAAACAAGAGCTTTAAGGTTGGAGATAAGGTTTTGCTTTTCAACTCAAGGCTTTGTTTGTTTCCGGGTAAACTCAAGTCCAAGTGGTCGGGTCCTTTTGTGGTATCGAAGACTACTCCTTACGGTTCTTTTGAGTTAGATGCAGATGGTAACAAGTTTATGGTCAACAGTCATCGTTTGAAGCATTACTTTTGCAAGGAAGAAGTTGGTCTCATTGAATGTCTAATGCTTGATCCTTGGGATCCTAAGCCTCCCCCTTGATGAATTTTTCTCATGGTAAAGCTAGTGACCTCATAAAGAAGCACTTAACGGGAGTAAACCCGAGTTTCTAACACTTTTCTACTCTTCTTTTTTTTTTGTTTTTTTCTTGATGTTTTAATTTTTCTATCTACAATTTTGGATTGATGGATTTATGTGTTTTAGGTTTTGGTTGTGTTGGAATCGTTTGTATGCCTTGCCTTTAGCATGATTGTATGGTGTTTTAGTGTGTTTTGAAGAGAAGTTTTTGTGCATATTTTGAAGCTTTTCTTTTTTAGGGAAGTCCGAACGAGCTCCATTGCAGTTCGAATACTCTCAATCTAGAAGCGAAACTGCTGCAAAATGAGAATTTTTGAAAAATTTGGTGGTTCGACCGAACTCCCTGAAGGTTCAGTCGAACCTTGTAAAATGTTTGACCTAACTTTCTTGTGTTCGGCCGCTCCTACTTTGGAAGTAAAATATGAAAACTCTCTACCATAATTGCATAGATTAAAGATTCAGAATAGGTTCGACCGAACCCAGGGGTGGTTTGACCGAACCTTGGTGTGACCAAACTATCTGAAGTTCGGCCGCTCCAATTTTGGAACTAAAATCTGAAAACTTTCTGCCCAATTTTTGAATTTAAAGTTTGAGAGTAGGTTCGACCGAACCATGAGGTAGTTTGACCAAACTCTGGGTAAAGTTCGACCGAACCTACCAAAGGTTCGACCAAACCCTTGTTGGGAAATATTTTTTAAAGGCGACGAAAAGCAGCACAACTCTTCTTCTCCACTCACCCTCATTTGACTCTCTCTCTTTCTTCTCTTCTCCATCTCACTCTAAAACTCCATTGTCACACCCCATTTCAACCTCAAATATCCATCAAAATTACTCCAATTTTCTCTATTTCTCACTTTTTACACCCAAAATTCCTCACAAAACTCCACCTTTTCAAATTTTTCCCAATTTCTAGGGTTTGATTGAATTGTTATTTTTGAGTTTCTACTTGCTTCCAATCAAGTATGGTATGGTTTTTCTAGCTTTTGCAAGTTCATTTTGTCAATTTCTCTTAGTTTTACCATGTTTTGCATGTTAAAGTATTAATTGTGGTAAAATTGAGATTGTTAGTAATGGCTTGTTTGATGTTTGTGGTTATTTGGGTTTTTCTTGTTGCAATTGATTGGTTGTTGATAGTAGAAATTTCTATATGATGATTATGCATGTATACCTTGATTTTATATGGTTTCAATGTATTTGCTTGAATATATTGATTACACATTAGGTTGTTCATGCTACTACTTTTTTATTGAGAAATTCATGAATTGGATGTAGTTTTGAGATCGTTATTCATTGTTCTTTGTTTGATGTTGATGGTTTGTGAGTGATTATCATAAATTTAGGGTACATCATGTTGAATTTCACCTAGAATTTCTTAGGATTTGCAAATGAATGCGTATGAACGTTTCATTCTTGCCTTGGTTCATAAGTGTTTATTAATGCCTTGAATTGTACTGTTGTTATCCTCTACATCTAATTCACTATTCATGGTTATTACTTTCATGCATAAACTTTTTATCTTGGCAAGCTTTTTATGACACCTCCTGGCTTGCATATTCCTAATGATATTCTTGGTTATTTTGTAGAGTCATAATGTTTGGCAAAAGTAAAGGCAAATCCAAAAGGAAGAGGGCGGGTGAGCCTTCAACACCCTCTTTCCCACCTCCGTCGGACATTAACGATCATGACATCATTTCTCCTAATGAGAATTTCTAGAATGTCTACCAATCACTCATCTCTTGTCCAATTCGATCAACAAGTTTCTTAAGTGCCACAACCTTTAGGAGACTCAACATCTTGGACGAAGTGGTCTGGCTTGCTCAAAACTTTGGGTGGGGTGACTTCATCAACCTTTCCGTTAACACTTATGAGCAAGTTACATTGGAGTTCCTTGCTTCTCTCTACAAGGAAGTATTATAAGAGGATGATGATGGCAATGAACCTTAACTTGTTATTCACTTCCGCATGTTCAATGTGGATCATTCTCTAACTGAGAGTGATCTAAAATAAAACTTCCATTGGCATGGAACCGGGCTTGATCACCCTTCCGAGACGACCATAACTCATCGCATCCTATACAATGAGCAAGAGTGGTGGTGGAGCATATCCTCAAAGGCCAACTTCCGCACTAACACTGCCAAAGTCAACAACATCATCCATATTTCTATGAGATACTTCGCTCGGCTTCTTCAAAATGCCGTATTCTTCAAGGCGAATCTCGGCTTATAGTGAATGATGAGGTGGCTTGCCTCTTTTTGCCGACAACCCTCAACGCATAAAGTTACAATGCTCCTCCACTTTCATCCAATGGCTTTTGGACACTCGTGATAACCGTCTAAGTGACAATATTCACATGGGGGCATGATCACTCTTATTGCCCTTTCCTTGAAGGATGAGGCGTACAAGGACCAAATAGCATTGGTTCGCTACGAGCTCCAAAACAGAAAGGAAGCGGCCGAAGGGTGTCTTCCTTATTCTCTCTCCATCACCGCTCTCCGTTAAAAGCGTTTCAACAACTACACAACCAACAAACACAAGTTTATCCTCTTGGTGGACATAGAGGAAGAATGGAGTGTCCTTCTGGACCCCAATATCACTTCAATGGACCATTCCCATCCTCTAAGATGGAGGATCACCCGGCAGTTCATCCCCGACGACTTGAGGAGGAACGGCACCCGGGGGCGCTATTCCACATCCTTAACCGGTCCACCACCCGGAGTAACCAATTCCCCCCTTTAGAGGGGGAGATGAGGCAACTTCTGCCTTTTCCTTTCCTCCTTTCAATATTAATGCCATCCGTAGCACCCTTGAGGATATCCGTCGTGATAACCAAAGTTCCATTGAACAATGGGGGTACTACGGAAGGATAAATTATGACAATCTTGTGCAAGCGGGCGTTCAAGCTCCCTATGTTAACTATTCCTACTACCCTCCTCAAGAAGGTCCAGTTCCTCATTGGGACCCTTATGACCCCAATAACCCTACCCCCAATGTCTACCCCTATTGGGAAGGTCCTATTGACCCTTCCCAACGTATTGGAACCCCATTTTACGATCCATATCGTCCGGTTGGATGTAATCTGGCCTATGACCTAACATCTACATCCACCCTAAACCCTTTTGATGGTGGTTGGGCTGACAAAGGGTGGCCCTATGAGCATTTCAACCAACCTTTCAACCCATTCATGGATACTCCAGGGTTTAATTTCGATAACCACTACAAAAATTTTGCCTTTTAGCAACAGGTGAAATCCGGTGTTAATTGCTAAAAATCCGTCGCTGGACATAGTTAGCGACGGATATATCAACGGAATCAGTCCGTTGGTAAAAACTTTGTCGCTAAATGAATTTAGAGACGGAAAAAAATACGTCGCTTGACTTAGCAATGGAAAAAAAAATCCATCGCTGGATTTAGCAACGAAAAAAATAAATCTGTCGCTAGCTTTAGCAACGGATTAAAAAAAATCTGTTGCTAGATTCAGCAACGGAAAATAAATCCGTTGCTAGATTTAGCAACGAAAAAAAATATTTTGAATCCAAAAAAGAGCTGTTGTTTGGGTCGACCTCACTCGGGTCAACTCGACTCGACTCGACTTTCCTTGAATCTCCAATCGCAATATTGCTGTAAGTAGGAGTCGAACCCGTGACCTCAATGTAAAATAGTGAAACTCGTACCAACTATACCAAATAATGTTTGTTTACTTTTACGCACATAATTGATAATAAATGAAAGAAATATTAGAGACAGAATTTAAAATCTGTCTCTACTTTAGAAACAGAATTTATAATCCGTTTCTAATATAGAAACGGATTTTTAAATCCGTCTCTACTTTAGAGACGGATTGAAAATCCGTTTCTAGTTTAGAGATGAATTTAACTTACATAATTCTTATCTAATGTATGTAATATTTTTAATAATTAGTTTCAAAAATTATCTAGAGACGGAATCAAAAATCCTTCGCTCATATTAGCAGCGGGAAAAAAAAATTCCGTCTCTAACTTAGCAACGGAAAAAAAATATTCGTTGCTAACATAGCAACAGAAAAAAATTTCGTCTCTAAATTTAGCAACGGAAAATAAATCCGTTGCTAGATTCAGCAACAGAAAATAAATCCGTTGCTAATTTAGCAATGGAAAAAAATCCGTTTCTAATTTAGAGACGAATTTTCAATTTCGATTCTAATTTAGCGACGAAATTTTTAATTCCGTCTCTATTTTAGAAACGGATTTTTAAATTCCGTCTCTATTTTTTTTATTCCGTCTCTAATTTAGAAACGGATAAAATTCCATCGCTAGAATTCCGTTTCTTGTAGGGAATATTTCAAGCATTAATCCCACTAGCTCGAACCCCACTGTGATCATACACTAAAGTACGCTGGCGTCAAAAAGGGAAGAAGATAGAGCAAAAGAGTCGGCAACAAGTTTTTTTAGGAACTTGTAAACCGTTCACAGGGTGAAGGTTACACCCCTTAACGATCCAAGAGATCGTCAACTCCATAAGGTCTAGAACCAAATAAGAGTTCGGGGATGAAGGTACAAATCCAACCTAAAAGATATTGAACCTGCCCTAATAATAGGCCTCTACTTTATTCTGATCGTATTCATGTGCGCTTTCTGACTAACATGCAATCAATAAGATTAACCCTAAACCTGTTTATCTAAGTTGGTTGAATATTAATGCACAAATAAACTATTATTGGCGATCACTTGAATTATAATCCAATTAACCTAAACAAGATTATTAATTATCTTATTAAGCGTGATTACAAGTACCAATTCCCTTTAAACATGCATAAAAGGTGTGATCAAGCAATAACAATAAATATCAATATCAAGCAACATAATGATAATAATAAATATCATGACAATAAAATTATAATCATAATAATAATCATCACAAATAAAATAATCATCATCAAAATAATAATAATAATAATAATAATCATCATCATAAATCATAACAATTATAATCATAATCATGTTCATGTTAATATTAAAGCATAATAATAATAGCAAGATCCTAGGCATGATACTAACAAGATTAATAACAAATCCTAGCATGTCACTAAGCAATAAAAATCAAATCTTTAACCCTAACATGATACTAACAATCATAAATATTAGGAAGAACATAGGAAGCATCGGAGGAATCATAATAAGCATATTTGAATTATAGCATTTTCCCTAAACATGATACTAGGAATATCATAATAACAATTTAAACATGATTTCTAAATCATAATATCAATTAAAACCATTAAAGCACTTACTTTGATGCCTCGTACCTCTTTCTAATAACAAAATACACACGTTAGTAACTTCAAGGAAAATAATAATTAAAACAATTCAATTAAATAATTGAAAGAGAGATTTGGGACCAAACCCTCAAAAATTAAACCTTTCACAGCTAGGGCGAAGGCAACTTCGAATATGGCTAGGTGTTTCTAGATCTTGCGAATGAGGAATTTTGTATATAAAAGCAAGGTTTAGAAAAGAGAAAGAGAGAAAGAATATTAATGAATGATAAGAGAGAATGAGAGAATGAATGATTGCGAATGAAAAATGGTTGTAGGTGAATGAAAACGGAGTTTTTATTACGTTATATAGAGAAAATCAGCCAAAAAGATAAAATATCAAAACATAACATCTGCGCACCAAAACCAGAGCTGGCGCCAGCATTAGGCTATTGGCGCCAGGCGCCAGCCTTAGCGCCAGGCGCCAATGCCTGGCGTTTGGCGCTAACCCTGTTTTTGACGCGCTTTCTCAAATCAGATATATTTTGCCGTACAGGAGGATAAAATCGTATATTTTCCTCAAAAATGCTCTTTGATTTTAATTAAAACTCTGAAAAGTCAACAAAAGTCAATTTATCAATGCTAATTGAATTAGGAATGAAAAGAACCTTCTAGAAGAATCTAGAAGACTAAAATAATTCCTAATTGCATTAGGAATGATAAATAATATTAGGCCCTCCCCTAGATCATTTGGCCGCACATAAGGCTCAAACCGGACCCAGTTTAGTAAATTGGCCATAACTTCCTCAATATTCATCGGAATTGGGCTTATAATATATCGTTGGAAAGCTCTTGTCAAGCCCCATCCATCTACACTACTATTAAACCCATATCATGGACCAACCAAACTTGATTGGCTGTTTTCTTAAAATAAGTTTTCAAAAACAGAGAGAAGAGAAAAGAAATTAAAACTATCCGCAACACTAGACTTTCCACACTTTCGCTTCATTTGATTATGATTCGACGTGAAAGTTACTCATAACCGGGTTTGGTTTTGGGGAGACACAAATGGGTGTCTACATTTCTATATAGACATTTTTTTGTAGTGAACCCCCTTAGGGAGCAAAGTGATAAGAACCCGAGATGAGGGTTCCCTTACTTCCCCCAAAAATTTCTCGCTTTAAACTTTTGCTCAGGACGTGCAAAAGGCTAATGTGGGGGAGGATGTTCCTTTTGGTTGGTTGAAGTGTACATAGGAGGGTAGTGTGGTAGGATTTTAGCTTGTGCATAAGGAGGACAATTGAGGATAATGGTTTTGTTGTAGTTGATGATGATGATGATTTTTATTATAATTTGATGAGTTTTTGAGTTTTGTGTAGACAGAGAAGCTCCCAAGGAAAAATCCAAATTCCCGACAATCCAAACTCCCTTAATCCAAACTTTGTAAATAACATTTTATTTCTATTTCTTCCTTTTGTTTATAGCTTTAGTCTCCTTCTTTAATTACTAACCTTTTTTTTTCCTTGTTTTATCTTAGTAGTTTCTTTTGTTTTGGCTTGCTTTTCAAGCTTGGAGATGGAGACGAAGGAAGTTACGGGGAAACACGAGCTCCCTTGGTGAGATTGTGTGATTTATCTTGTCTTCCATTTCAAGCGGCATTTGGTGAGACCTTTCATCTCTTCTAATTTCTTTTTCTTTGAGTGCTTAGTTTAAGATTATCTTAGGAAGAAGTTGAATGATTCGAGGATGTTTGCTTTTGGTTCCATGGAACCTGGGATCGTTGATGTTGTTATCAAACGATCACTTGTATGACGATTGGGATTTAATTTGATTATATGTCTCGTTTGTGAACCTTTTTTTATTTATTCCTCTTTCTTTTGTTTTGTTTTCCCCTTTCTGTGTGACAAGCATGACTATGACAAGTTGAAATGATTTTTTATTTGGAATTTTCTAATTCATTTTGATTGGTGTGCCTCTCTTGATGATGTGTCTTTGATTGCTCATCTTCCTAGTTGATGAGGGTTTACACGGTTTGAGAAGCTTAGGGTTGAGTTAGACACATTTTAAGCTAAGGTAGCACGGTTTAGAACTTTTGAGGACGTTTGAACCCTTAGTTCACGGGAAAGAAGTAAGATGGTGTTGCTCTCTATAGTGGATAGGATTCCCTTTAGATGGTATTTTCTTACTTCCCACCCCTTGTGAGGTCTAATATTGTTCAAGCCTTCATCAATCTTGTTGAGCGACATTTAACATTCTTGAATATGCGTATCTGTAGACAACCATTTGTGTCTCCCCAAAACATAACCCAGTGATGAGTACCTTTCACGTTGAATCATAATCGAATGAAGTGAAACTTTGGAAGGTCTAGTGTTGCGGTTAGTCTTTATTTCTTTCTTTTCTCTCTGTTTTTAAAAATCTATTTTATGAAAATAGCCGATCCAGTTTAGTTTGGTCCATGGCAAGGGTCCAATAATAGTGTAGTTGGGTTGGGTTCCAAAAGAGCTTTCCAACGAAATATTATAAGCCCAATTCGGATTAATAATAAGGAAGTTATGGCCAAATTACTAAACTAGGCCTGGTTTGATTTTTATATGCGGCAAATAATCTAGGGGAGGGCCATTTATGATTTAGAATTCCTAATGCAATTAGGATTGATTATAGTCTTCTAGAATCTTCTAGAAGGTCCTTCAGAATCCTAATTTGATTAGCATTGAAAAATTGAGTTTTAAGAGTTTTATTTAGAAAAAAAGAAGTGTTTTTAAGGAAATTACAGTTTTACCCCCTTGTACGCTTGAATTTCATCATAATAAAAAAACGCGTGAAAAAACTGGTTGCAGCGCCGCAACTACAGACTGTCGCCTGGCGACAGGCTTGGCGTTGCGGCGACACGTTTGTCGCCTAGCGACAACCCTGTCGTCTGGCTACATGGCCATGTTTGGCGACAGCATCGTGATTTATTCTTTTCGAATCTCTGATTTTTTATATCATCTTCCGGCTGATTTGCGTTATAAATAGCCTCCTAAAACCTCTGTTTTCAATCGCCAACTCTCATCAAGAATTTCTTGATTCTCTCTCTCTTTCTAGTCTAGCATTTAAAAACACAATTCCTCATACATTATCACTAGACACACCTAGTATAATTCGGAGTTGCGTTCGCCCTAGACGTGAAAGGTTCGATATTTCTGAGGGTTTGATCCCAAATCTCTATTTCAATTATTTAATTTAATTCTTTAATTTTATATTTTCCTTGAAGTTACTAACGTGTGTATTTTGTTATTAGAAAGAGATACGAGGCATCCAAGTAAGTGATTTAGTTGTTTTATTGATAGGCCAAATTAGAAAATAACACCTGCAAAAAGACCCGATTTTGTTTATAACACCTTAACATTTCGAAATTTTATTATAACACCTACAAAAATCCCAAAATTTTGGTTTCACCACCCACTAACGGATTTTTGGATGGAAACCGTTAGTGGGACCCACTAGGGACACGTGTCAGTTGTTTATTGGCTTAAAAATAAAAATTAATAAAAAAAAAACCCCTAATTTTTATTTTTAAGCCAATAAACAACTGACACGTGTCCCTAGTGGGTCCCACTAACGGTTTCCATCCAAAAATCCGTTAGTGGGTGGTGAAACCAAAATTTTGGGATTTTTGTAGGTGTTATAATAAAATTTCGAAATGTTAAGGTGTTATAAACAAAATCGGGTCTTTTTGCAGGTGTTATTTTCTAATTAAGCCTTATTGATATTATGATATAGAAATCATGTTGAGGTTCCTATTTTGATTCCTAGTATCATGTTAGGATGCTTTTCTTAACTTGATGTTTAGGGTGACAACAATAAGTTCCTAGTATCATGTTAGGATGCTTTCCTTAATTTCACGTTTAGGGTAAAGAATATAATATCATTTATGATTTCCATGATGCCTTTTATTGTCTTTCCTAATATTCTTATTAGTATCATGTTAGGGCTAAAGCTTTGATTTTTATTATTTAGTGGCATGCTAGGGTTTATTATTAACCTTATCAGTATTATGCCTAGGATTTTGCTATTATTATTATGCTTTAACATGATTATGTTTATTATTGTTATTATTATTATGATTATTATGTTACTTGATATTTATTCTTATTGTTTGATCACACCTTTTATGCATGTTCAAAGGGAATTTGTACTTGTAATTACGCTTAATAAGATAATTAATAATCATGTGTAGGGTTAATTTGATTATAATTCAAGTGATCGCTAATAATAGTTTTATTTGTGCATTAATATTCAACCAAAATAGATAAAACATGTTTAGGGTAAACCTATTGATTGCATGTTAGTCAGAAAGCGCACATAAATACGAGAAGAATAAAGTAGAGGTCTATTATTAGGGTAGGTTCTTTCTCTTTTAGATTGGATTTGTACCTTCATCCTCAAACTTCCAGTCTTGGTTCCAGACCTATTGGAGTTGACGATCTCCAGGATCTTTAAGGGGTGTAACCATCACCCTGTGAACAGTTTACAAGTTCCTAAAACTTATTCGCTACTCTTTTTCTCTATCTTCCTTCCCTTTGGACGCTACCATTCTTAAGAGTATGATCACAGCGGGGTTCAAGTTTGGGGTAATGCTTGAAATATTCCCTACATTTTTTGGTGACTCCACTGGGAGGATTTCTATTTTAATTCCTGAAATTCATTTCGGCAATGATTTAGATTGAGTGGATGAGACTCCAAAAGTTATAAGTATTTCATGTGCGTAATTTTGATTAACATTATTGTCATATGCATATAAAATATCTAATTGGAAAGACCATCCGTAATGAGTTAAAAACATATGATTTTTACACGTAGGAAATTTGAGGAATATCTTTCATAACTAGGATCAAAATAATGCTGCGAAAAACTGGAAAAAATTTTCGAACACAGAAAGCTGCTGAGGTATGTAGGAACTAGCGTCTAGCAAACAAAGCCTGTCGCCGATAATATGGCTATGTCTCCGAGCGACACTTCTATCACCAGGCGACAGGGCTATATTGCGGCGACGGTCTCTGTTGGCTGGCGTTGCATTCTTCCAATATGGAGCCAGAAATATGAGTTCTAATTTTGACCAGTTGTAGCACTATTGGCTTGATTCTACTTCCTGATTGAGTTTTTCTCACTAATCTTAAACCCATATGTGCTTTACATATGGACATAACCTTATTGGAATTCATGCTCAATCTACCTTATTGAACGCTCTGTGCAACAAAGGGTACATCCGAGAATGTTGAATTCACCAAACCATGGAAGCGAGATTTTAACTCGCGGGGTCTCATCCACTCGCGCCAATCCTTCAAAAGGTAAGGCTTCCGCGCGGTGCATCTGGACCTATAACTATGGACCCTTTTTTTACTAACCCATATCTCTTACTTTAGAGAACTAGAGGCATGGTTAGGTTGCAAACTCATTGCATCATATTATGCCTACTTGACTAATTTTGTATTATTTGTTGAGCATACACTTTGTGTTTTTCCTAACCGTTTGTTTGACTTGTGTTTAAGCTTTAATAATAAACTAATTAATGACTAAAAGGACTTTGCGTAATTAATTAATTAATTAATTAATGTGAGTAATTAAAGTGTAATAATTTAATCAGAATTGACTTAGTACGACTTAAGGCATGTCCCGTAGTGTAAAAATAATGAAAGCAGTTCCATATTAATGCTCCAGTAATGGCGCAAAAATTTTGGTTGCAGTGCCACACGCTGTTGTGCAACGCCGAGCAACAACTCTGTCGTTTGGCGCTGCACTACAGTGTACGGCGACAGTCCTGGTTCTCTGGCGATAATTCAGCATTTTTCTCAAGTCATCACGACGAGTCTAATTCAACTGTTTGCTAATCAGTTCGATTATTTTGTACCTTTTTTTAACCCTTAATTAAGTCTAGACACTAAGTCCCATGGTCTTAAACAAGGGTCTTAACATGTCACAGACACTCACTAGTCTAAGAACACACTTTATGTATATGTCACCATGACCATGTCTTAGGTTCATGCATGAGTCGGTTTTTTCCGTCATTTGAGTTGAGAGGGTACCTTCTATTCCTAATTTTTAATTTTTTTCATATCTCTCCATCTACATTATCTTTCTATTCTCTACATGCTTCTTCCATGTACACAACCTTCATTCTTCCTACCTCCTTCCATCTATTACATGTTGAATAGTGTTTGAGTTAAATAATGAATATCCCTAATTTCTCTTTCCACAGTATTTGGTCGAGGAGAGAAGGGAGATTAATCAAGGACAACCTATTTGCTCAAGTTCAACTTTTTGATAAACCAGTGAGTCGAAAAAGAAAAGCCGAGAAGATAATGGCGAGTCAAAAAGAAGTTATGAGCTCAAGAAGAAAATTGCTTGTGTTACTGAACTGATAAAAACTTTAACCCTCAAAATTAATGACCCTATGAAGCAACAACAAATGGAGCTCATGCAAGAAAGCTTAAGCAAGATATCTAGTGATTACAGGTTCCAAGGCATTAGTTCACAAGGGGTCTCGGTGGACAAGGAGCTTCTTCCGTAGAAGTTCAATGCCACTGACATCCCTAAGTTCAAGGCAACAAAATATCTTCATTTCCACTTAAGAGCTTTTGAAACCATAATGAACATTAAGGGGATCGATAGGAAAGTATTTCATTCCTTGTTTTCTTTATCTCTTGAAACCATTTGTTAACAATGGTTCTTTTCTCTTGATAAAGAGAACACCTCTACTTGGGATGCTATTGCAAACGCTTTTATTGATAGAAATAAATGTAATATTCAAGTCAAAATCGACTATAGTCAACTGTAGATGCTAAGACAAAAAGAGAATGAAGGATTTACTTTTTTCTTTAACAAGTGGAGGGAAACTTCCGCTAACATGATCGAAGTCCCTACTGAAAATAATTTGGGATAATGTTCATCAAAAATTTACAAGAAAAGTATTCAAAGCACTTAAAGTATTAACACAACTTGAATACTTTCAAGGTCGTCTATGATATAGGCGTCGAGACCAAAGATGACCTCGCAAAAAAAAAGATACTAACAATAATAACCACAGTGATTGGAAAAGAAAGAAGAACGACAATCCTTCTTCTTCCGAAAACGCCCACACTAGTAACAATGTTATTACCTTTGATCTGAATGAAGTTTTAGCCATGGATAACTAATGATCCAAGAAGCAACTAAGGAAAGACTTCACCCCTATAGGGATGAGCTACAATTATGCCTTCGATCGACTCCATACTAAGGGACTCATTACTCCCATTGGGCCTATTCAAGATCCCGCACCTGAAAAGAGATGCCTAGTTAAAATCCATATGCACATTGCAAATATCATCAAGGCCGAGGTCATACTACTGAGAGCTGTTGGAACCTAAAAGAGGCTATCCAACATTTGATCGATAATAACAAGCTTCCCATACCTCCAGCTATCAAGAAAAGCGAGTGACGATAAGGTACAAGACAAGAGGCGAGCTTTAACGACAATATTTCGTGACCTCTTTTTCTATTTCTTCTTTATCTCTTTCCTCAATAAGTCTAGCATAGGCACCTTTCATTTTCCTTTAGATTTTTCTTGTAGGACTTTCATTTTCTTTTTCCTTATAATAAAATCAGCATTTTATTTTCTTGCATATGATCATTGCATTACATTGCTTAAAAAAAATCCATGTCAAACTAAGCACAAGGTATAGCAACGATTTGAGGCACCCCTTGTAGCCACATCATATTACCTTTCACCTTTCAAATATGCAATCCTTTCTCGAAAAACCACTCTGAGCCTTGTCTAGCGATAAACCTTTCATTTTTCAATCCACATCTACCTAACTTTGGGATGGGACATTGCACAACTTATGCAATTTAAAAAAAATAAACCTTGAGTGATTTCAAAAGATCAAAATAAATAAAAAAGTAACAATAAAAGTCTACAAAAGGGAAAGTGTTCCAATGTCTTTGACATGAACATGTCTTTGATATGAACACGTCTCGTATAGCGTCTCTTATCGAGTGCTCGGTACCGTGCCTGAGAAACATGAATTCCAAGTGAGTGATAGACCACATGATAGGGATTGCCCACACTTATAAAAATAAAATAAATGCTAAAGCAAAAGAGAAAAGAGAGCTAAAAAAGAGTTAAAAGCCTCAAGCATAAAAATATAAAGATTAAAAAGCAAGGTTGCACACCTTGGGGGCTTATCTAGGGTCTTGAGCTTTTATCCCTTTCTTCTTCAACCTTTAGCTTAACCACGTAACAACCCTTAAAAAGACCTTTTTGAGGTATACACACACTTGTGCGAGGTTCGCTGGAGCTACGTTCGGCTTAATTCCTAACGGATGCGTAGACAATCTCACAAAGAGGTGCGACCGTAATAAACCTGCATTCATATTCACATTCACACAATCACACCATGATCATATCAATGGATCTCCAATGCTCATCCCTATTCATTTAGAGCTAGACTTGGGGGCTTGATCCCTACATTATTAACTTACCTAGCCTAATTTTAGTGTCACTATCACACACTACACAGATACATGACCAAATATACTTCACTTAGGAACCCATTGTCATGAAATCTTATCACAACGTTAAACCATACTTTGTCATAACAAAATCACTCATCACTCATTATTGCATCACAAAGTACGAAATTCTTAGCCTCCGTGCCTAAGTTACCCAAATACTTTCATCATGGAGTCACCAATTGAGATAGCCTAGGATGAATTAATCCTTGCACAACATTTCACTAAGCTCATTTAATATGCACCTTCAAAAACTTCGCTTCTTTATTTTTTCGTGTCTTTCTTTTTTGGGAGAAAGTCTGTACCCTCCACAAAAATGATGGAAATTTTTGCTTTTTTGCATTTTCGAGTCGCACGATAACATTACAATGCACACACGAGTCATGTACACATTGAGTCATGTCGTGTTATCACATTAAGTAAACACTATAAACACAAAAGTCACATGAAGTGAGTCATCATTAGGTCAAGTTTATACCTTGAGTCAAGCAAAGTCCTATAAAAATAAAAATAAATAAAAAACACATGTACAACTACGACGCTTGAGGACGCAAATGATGAGGAATGTTCATCATATCAAATAACTGCGTAGAACGAGGAGTATGCTCACCACTAGCTCTAGTCTCTCCAGGAGGAGGGAAACTCAACTCAGGACCCGTCCACCCAAGGTCGCCCTGGTGATGAATCAGCAGAGGCTAAGGCTACGGAGGCTGCTGAGACGACGAGCCGACGTCCCACCACCTCTCAAAGCCGAAGTCGCCTCTCCCTGGACTATCGGCCAAGAATGTGCACTTTCAGATGAAGAGCCCGAGCCGTCCATCTCCTCGATCTGGGCAGCATTAGATCGGCCACCCCGACCACCATAAGTATTGCGGCGTTGCCTCGAGCTAGACCTAGCCGGCTCTCTCCAAACCTCAAGTATCGTCCGATTACGGGAAGGAATAGGCCGTCCATGCAAAAAGAAATCGAGTCAAAGGCAACAAAAATAGAAATATAAACGATGCATAAATAAAGAGAAAAACCTAGCTCTCGAACAGCGTCGTCGCGACGACAGGAAGCCACGTTCCACATCCGCACGAGCTGGCTCCGAAAGGCACCTAAGCACCTCGCCATCGGCGTAACTACCTCGTCCGAGAACTGTCAAAGAAATAAAATCAGTAACGATACAAGAAAGATATGAATAAATAGCAAGTAAACAACTCACCCGAGTCTGGTGGCGAGGAATAGATCGCTCAATAAAGCGCTGATCCTCGGGAGCCAGAGGGATCATCTCCTCAATAGCCCCGTATGTCCCCTGATAGTGGATCCAACAACTCATCAACCCTAGGAGAGAAAATGGTGATGGAGCTATCGAACGGTAGCGCAGTCGTACTAAACTCTAGTCCCGAGATGAGATTGAAGTCAGCTGGGGTGACCATCATCTCACCCCAAGGGAAGTGAAAAGTGTTGGTGGTGTCCCAGAAGAACTCCACCAAGGCACGAACCATGCGGTGACTCGCGTCAAAAGAGTACATGGCCTGCGTGGCCCGAAATAGGGAAATAAGACCACAAGACTCCCAAATAAGTCGCAACCCCTCATCGCCGATAAAATACGTGTTGTACAGCTTTCCTAGGGTCTCGTTACTCGAGTTGCGACAACGCGTCCTACTGCTAGTGATCCTACAACGCATCCCCTCTGAAATGTGGTGGTTAGGGGCAAGCCGCTCATCCCACTCGGGGAAGGGACCAAGAGAAGTGGACGGGTCGGCGTCCTCCTCAATGGGCTCATGCTCCCGTCGCGTGTCTCCGGACAGGAACCCAAACCTTGTTGTCTATTGTATCCATGGTATCTAAGGTTTTCTTAGCCACATGATACTATGTTCGCAAAAAAAAAGAGTACGTAATACTAAAATAGAGCAGAATTTCAATTCAAACATATATGACATTTTTTAAAAAACCAAACAATTTCTTGCAATATTATGATAATTATTGTGATAAATTGGACAAGAATAGGTAGCAAAAAAATCAAGAATGAGGCACATTGTTTTCCCGACCTTAAAAGGGTAAACAATGGTGAATTGTTCGTTTCTTCACCAAATTGAGTCAAACAAGTCTCAAAATACTCCCAAGGCAATATTCAAATATAATCAAGCAATTTCATGGCATAAAATTTGACAAACAAAGCAAATTAAGCATTATAAGTTTTGAATTTTCAAGAAATTCGTGAACAAACATGTACCCTGTTAATGAAATAGTAAAATTGTAGAGTTGCTGCCCATAATCTTTTCAAATAACACCTATGACTTTCTCATTAAAAAAAATAAATAAAAGCAACAAATTTGGGCGAATTTGGTTGAGAAGCGAGCAAGATTGAGCATTCTGAAGTTTCGCGGCGAACTTGAACGAAAAGAAGAGCAGTAGAAGCTCTTCTAATCATGCTCTGCCAAGACATGCCTCGCAGCTAGACCTGTTCAATGGGTTAGGGGCCCATTTAAAGCCCTAGTCCAGCCCTTTTATAAAAGGGTTTTACCCATCCAACATTTAAACGGGGTGGGCTTTTAAAGGGCTATTAAATAATTGGTTTTTAAAGGTTTGGGTCTAAGTTAAAAAGGGCTGAAATTGGGTAACACTTAAGAGGCTTTGTGTATCCTAATTTTTTTGTTTGTTTCTAAAACTTCCTAACGTCAATTTTAAAATTCCCTATTTCCCCCAAATTATGAACCCTAAAAAAATTCCCAGATTATAATCTTCAAAAATTCCCAGATTATAGCTAATAAATTCCTTCTTCTTGCACGCCGCTCTTAATCTTCAACTCGTGTATTAATTTCTAAATTCATTTGTTTTTATGTCAATTTATGTATTTTTGCTCGTCGCTCTAAAAAATGTACGAATCTATTGATTTCGTGCTTAGATTTTAAATTATATAATATTTTTTGAAGTTTGAATGCTAATTGATCATCATCTACTCGATTTTAAAAAACTAAAAAGGAGAAATTTTGAAAATTGATTGGGATTTATGGAGTGTATGAAAGGTGTTTGATAAAATGACGCAATGAAGTTAATTATAGAAAAGGAAAGAAGGAGGTTTCCAAATGCTGGAAGGATTATGATTTAGTGAATAAGAACGCAACCCACGAATCTGCATTTTTGCAAGGAATTATGCCTTTGGTTAGTGTTATGTTCCTTCTCAATTTGATCCTGGAGGTAAGACAAGTTACATGACTAAATACGAAGTTCTAGTCATGTAGAACTCATAGTTACCTCATCTAAGTGCAGTAAATAAATCAAGTTTTTGACTCTTTTAAAAATTAAACTAGCTAGGAACAAATTCAGTATTTCATAGAAATCAAACTAACAAATGGTAGCTTGTTCTTGTAATTTAATTTGCTGTCAATTATCAATCCTAAACTAGTAGGCTTGCTTAGGCTCAATTTCGGTGTATATAGTTATGAAAGTTGTGTGTGTTTTCGGAACATGACAGAAAAAGAGAATAGAAAGAAATTATTTAAGAAGTGATAAACATTTTGAATTCAAAGACATGTTGAGACTGAAATCATTTACATAGATAGAAAATAAGATCATCCCTTTAAAATGTTATGAAAAGTGTTATAAAGTAGCTAGTACTACTAACTCTAGTATAAGATCATCCCTTCAAATTAACTCTTATCTTTAGTAGTTTAGCATAAAAATACACTATTCGATGATACTCTTTTATGTTAGTGTACTAAATGTGACTTAGAGACACTTTGAGTTTTAGTTAAGTATGTATGTTTTCTTGAGTTAAGGTTGTCTGCCTAGATTTTATTCTCGTTATGTCAATTAATTGTTAGTAGTAAGTGTTTTTTTATAAGGCCCCTTAAAGGCCCTTTATAATTGTGTCTACTTTATGGATGTTTTGGATTGTTTATACATTTTAAATGGGCCGGGCCGGGCCGCGCTTAATGACCCATGAACAATATTGTCCCATTTTGTATTAGGCTTGGCCCGGCCCAACCCAGCCCATTTTAGATAAAGCCTTGTCCGGCCCGGCCCGACCCGTTAAACAGGTTTACTCGCGGCCATATTGCTGATGTTGCCTCGCAGGCCCCTTCGAACATAAGAAATATGTTTTCTTATTTTTGTTGGTTTTGTTAATCTTTCTTGCATCCGTTATAACATGTGGATTATGGCATGATCTAATCCCTAGATTTCAAAAGCTTAGCATCAATTTTGTGTCTTGATGAGTTATACAACGTCAATAATAACATCTAGAAAAATATTATTATAATGCTTATGATGTTCCATTTTAATTGGCTACTACTTATTGACTTCAGCCAAGTTCCACTTGAAGGGCGGTTTGTTCATTTTGGACACCAAATTACAGCGGTGAACTATATGTGTGGTGAACTGAATTAATTTCTTTATGCTTTTATGCAAATTTGTGTGTTGTGTTGGCATCACATAGTGGATATGGCCTAGAAAGATGAGTCGGAGGGACGCCTCCCTGCATGTTGCACTACATATGATAAAGACCGAATTGTAGGGATGGATGCAAACTGTGAAAGGTTGTTTAACTACTGCAGCCGCTACCTCGCAGGCCCTGCTGATGTTGCAGTAGCTACTGCCTGTGGTTGATATTGGAGCCAGTTCTCCACCGGAGCTCCCATCACCGCCACTCTCTTTCCCGACGATGGTATTGGCTCTGAAATTGCTGAATCCATCAAACAGGTCAATTTCTCTTTCTTCTCTTTGATTTCATTTGATCATTCATTTTTGTTGCAGAATTCTGATTTGATTATTGAAGTTGAATTGGCTTATATGATTTGTAGATGTATATATGGCGAATTTTTATTGTATTTTTATTTGAATTTGTGATTGTGATTTTAGGGTAGATTTTTTATTAGTTTCTCGGTAATTGTCACATTTTATCATAATTGATGTTGTGTAGTAACTCAACATATATTGTTTTCAGAATTGGAATCAGATTTAATTGTGTTATTTTCTGTGATTTGCTATTAGAAATTGTTAGGAATTAGTATATGCTATTTTTATTTACTAATTTCAGTAATTAATGGTTTTATAATTGTATAATGGTTGTGCTAAAGCTACTGCTACTCTATGATTTATTGATTGCATACCTAATAGTGTTTTCCTTGTGTGTGTGTGATGATGATGAGTTGATTTCTGCAATCGGGTTGCCTTGTTTGGTTTGCAAAGGACATAACAGCTTGCAATTCCCTTGGTATTCTCTGCCTGAATTTGAATGACTGAATTTGGTGCAAAGTGCTGTTACTGTTAGATGAAATGATTAAACCTGATTATCCTTAGTGACACCATATTTTGGTGCAAGTGACTGATCTTTGTTTGAGTGCTTTGTTGTGCGGATTTGGTGCCCTTTTTTGTTGTAATGAATTTGTGAGTATAATAGTATCTAATGTGATTTTGTTAATAATTTTGGATGTAAATTCATATGATTATGGGGCCTGTAAAGCATTGCTTATGAATTAGAGCTGTTGTTATGTGTTCTTGTATGGTTTCATTGTGCGTTTGTGTAGAGGTTGCCTTGTGGCTTAAATTGAAATTACGGGCTGCTGTGTGTGAGAAGCAGAGCAGGGGCAGTGAGGGAATTACGTGGGGTAAATTGGATTGAAAATTTCTTTTTCTTGCAGAATAACTCTTACGAGTTGTTATCGTCTTGACAACACTGCTCCTACAAATTAATCTTAAGTCTGGTAACATATCAACACTTGATAGTAGTGTTACTTTATCAATTCTTTCATAGATCTTCCCACTTGCACATTAATATCTTTTTTCTTTGTCAACTTTTGTATAATCATAATTACATATTGTTAATCATTCAATACTTGCGTAGAGTTTACAAGCTTGCACAAACTAGAGAACCTAAGCTTCATCTTTGTTCACTGTTGTTCTGCAACTACGCTGATGTTATTCTTCTACTATGTTGTTGCTGTTGATCTGCTACTATGCTGCTGCTGCTTTGCTACTATGCTGTTGCTGCTGCTCTGCTAGTGATTGTATGTAGAAAGTTATTGCTCTTATAGTAAATATATCCAATGTATTTCTTTTTCTTTGTTTTTTGCATGTGTAAAACTACTAGTTATAAATGAAATTATCACTTTCAAGTATATTATGTATATATATAACAGTCTGCTACAATTTCAGGTGAAAAAAGCTAAAAAAAATAATAATTTTTTTTGTTTTTGTTAGGGCATTTTTGGCATCGGTTCTGAACCAAACCGGTGCTAATAATTGTGTTATTGCCACCGGTTCTGAACAAAACCGCTGCTAATAATTGTTTTATTGCCACCAGTTCAAAAACGGTGCTATAGGGGGTTTTGAACTGGTGCTCTTTTCTATTTTTCAACTAGTGTAAAGATTGCCTTCTCGCTCACTTCCACGGGAGCCTTACCCCTCAACCGAATTTCCTTCCTAAATCTACCAAGTTAAAAATAATGAGACCAATCATCTAAGATCGTCTCACCCGACCTACCCCACCTACCAAAAGTCTCGGGTTCGGGAAAGGTGAAGGATTAACTGGATCATACACATAATCACAACCCCTAGGACGCCTATAGTCGTAAGTGTCCAGGGTAGTGCCTATGATAGAAATAGGGTGAATATGGGAGCCCTCCCAATAAGGGTAACAAAGTCTAGGACCCACAGTAGGATCGAAAGGCTCCCATTAAGGGAAAGGTCCTTGTTGGACCGGGAGGTACTGATAGTTGACGTAAGGATCTATCTCACCCCAAGAAACATGCAAATCATATAATCGATACGTATGGTAATCATAAACAAGGGAAGGGGGTTGCACATAAGGCATGTACTACAACATGTTAGCAATAGAATCAAGTTTGGCATGAATTGTTGACATATCGAAAGTGTAAGGAGTGGGAGATGGGGAGGGAAAAGATGTAACTCCCGGTTCAACCGGGGGAAGAGAATGAGCAATATATCGATGAGCATGCATTAGTTGAACGACCTCTTGTACAATTTGTCCTTCATCGGATAGAGGGATGAACATCTCGCATCGGGGGCCTCCAGGACAAAGAATCTTTCTCCTCGGGACGAGTAGTTGCCTCTTTGCAAGGGATGACGAAACATTCCTTATATCGAGAGACCATCTAAATAAAAACATCGTCCTTACTCGTTTGATCAAGAAATTTTTGATTCACTAGAGCGAAGATGTTTAAGAAAAGCGAGGGGGACTTTTCTCTAGGATCAATAATCTGTTGAAGCTCGTATAACATAGCCTTGTAATTCTCATTGATGCAAAGGGCTTGGATAGAAACCATCCCACCCAATTGGATGCATCCCGACAGGCAAACTCCATCGCGAATATCCAAGAATTGAGAGATAAAATGCTCCGTGAAATCTACCGAATCAATCTCAATGTCATTTTGGTTGGCTATCCACAACCAACAAAGCTCCTCACAGGAGATAGCTCCCAAAGAGTCCTTGGAGAAAAGAGTGTATGTGAGGATTCAGTTCAAATATCGCATAGCCGGATGAATCATAGAAGCGGACTTTGAAGTCTGAGGGTCATACTTTCCTTCTTCCGAGATACTCCTCAACCAACGTTGCTCATCATATCCATGCTCACTTGCCATTCTACTGTGAGCTGGATAGATACAATGATCCGGAACCTCGGCCCAAGAAAACTTAAAATATGAACATAGTTGAGCATCCGTTAAAGAGTGATAATAGTTGAAGAGTTGGAAAGTCAAAATCTTTGCGTAATTTGCACCTGATTCATGGACAACCTCAAGAGAAGAAAGGAATTCATAAGTCACCCTAGCATAGATAGGGGCATTCAAATCCAAGAAGTCCAAAAGATCAAGGCCTTCCTCATGGAGGCAAACATCCTCATCAATCCCTAGAAACTTTGTTGTCGTTTGATCATAGAAACGCGTTTGCCTAAGCTTTCTCTTTAAAAGACATTTGAAGCACTCCCAATGAGATTGTTTTGAAATCTCAATTCCATAGGTTTCCTCAAACTCCGGTGCAGGTGGAACAATATACCTCGGCTTACTTGAACTAGCTCTAGCTCTCATCTTATGACAAAGTGTATCCATCTACAAAGTATCAAGACTAAGCATAAGTAGTTGTTCAACAGCAAGCACAAAATTGAAATAGTTCACAATAGAAGCAAGAAATGGTAACAAATGAACAATGTCATTGATAACATCATGAATATTAAGCAAATAAACATGAATTGAAGGCAAACTGGAACATAAGATTCCAAATCATGAGTCAATTTTAAAAATAAATCCTAATCATTGAGTTATCAAAGATATGAAACTAATATAAAGAAAACCCATGAGAGAGAAAATAGCCAACAATTATTATTCAAGATTCAATCAAAGTTCACACATTTATAATGAGGAAACTTCAATTCAACATCCAACAATATCATTCAACATAAATTCCAAGTGAAAAGTACTAACCATAGAGTTTCACCATGAAAGTATGAAGGTTCAACATAAAAGCATAGAGGAAGATGATTAATAGACAATAAGAAACCATACCTCAATGAAGCCTTGAAATGCTTGAAAAATGCTCAAAATGAAGATGTAAGAACAAATAAAACTCCCACAAACAAGCTCCAAACCACAACACAAATATTCAAAATTTTGAAAAAGACCCCATTTTTTTTTTAATTGGGGAAAGAAATTTGAATATTTTTTTTTTTTAATTTTAGATTTGAAAACTTGATTTATCAATTAAAATTGATGTTGAAATGATAGCAAAAGAGGTGAAGTAGGCTTAGTATTGCAATATAGGGTTTTAGGAGGTAAAAATAAAAGAATTGAAAGAGAAGGTCCGTTTTGGGGTTATAGGGGCTGCCAGCAGTTGCCGCGCCCGCTGGTAAATGCCCGCGCCCGCAGGTAGACCGTGCCCAGCCCGCGAGATGTTCCTAGTCAGATTTTGGCATTTTTGGTGCACAGGTATCCGCACCCGCGGGAAAATACCAGCGCCCGCGGGAGATCTTCGTGATGCGCGTGCGTGCAGCTTGGTGCGTGCGCACCCCACACATCTCGGGATGGCACTAAAAAGAGAAATACCCCTTAAAAATGCTTTCGTGTTTACATTCTCACCGTCCTCACCAAATATCATGATTAAGGACTCAAAAATTTTATAAAAAAGAATCCAAAATATGTTTGAACATGAATAAAAATTGATGGGAATGCAAACACGAGAACATATAACCTCAATAACGCCTATCCTCTAAGCATAACCAAACCTCATAAAGTCTTGAAGTAGCACCAAAATTATTGGAAATTTTCTCCGATTCAATTCCCATGGTACCTAAGATCAAAAGAACAAACAAAAATAGAGAGAAATAAGAAAAATTCTCAAAGGAGGAAATAAAGAAAAATATTATATCAAAGGTTAGAAAACCGGGTTGCCTCCCGGGTAGCTCTTTTGGCTAACATTGTTAGCTCGACGTCCTCTACCAATTAAGGTGGTTGGCGGAGAAACAATAATTCCATCAAACTAACAAAAGCATCGTCGAAATACTTCATTAGACAATTTCCTTTAGCCTTGAATGGAGAAAGAAAATCTTTCATTGAGACTTTCAAAAAGACATTTGGAAAACCACTCTTGACCAAATTGGGAGCGCTCCATCTTGATCCCTTGGTGCTAAGGTGTGATGGAAAAGTTTTGACCTCAACCATTGATATACCTCCATCTTCCTTTGAAGGGGCGGCTTGTAAAGCTTCTTGGCTTGAGATATTCATGCATATATGCTCATCCACTTCCTCAATGATTCTATTAAGCTAATCTTCATACATTGTCACTTCCTTGATAGGAGCACCTATCTTATCCTTATTCAACAGGACATTCTCAAGAGGATCGTTAGAAGTGAGCAAGTGCTCATGCATGGATGATACAACAAGATAAAGAGAATCGATCAACATGCAATTTTCTAAAGATGAACATGGATATTTCATGCTTTCATTCAAGTCAAATTCAATAACCTCTTCTCCGACCTTGAGTGAAATCTTTGCACTCTTAACATCAATCACAGAACCCAAGGTAGCAAGAAAAGGTCTACCAAGAATAATGGGAATGGTAGCATCTTCATCCATTTCAAGCACCACAAAAACTACCGGAATTAAAAACTTCCCTACTATCAAAGGAACATCCCCAACCTTCCATTTGGGAATCTTAATTGACTCATCGGCCAATTGCAAGGTAATCTTAGAAGGCATAAGTTCTCCTAACTCAAGTTTTTGATAAACAGAATATGGTATTAAGCTAACACTAGCTCCTAAGTTACATACGGCGTTATCAATTTGCATCTTGTTAATGGCACAAGGGATAGAGAAGTTTCCAGGATCTTTCAACTTGGGTGGCATCTTGTTCATTATGATTGCACTACAATTCTCGTTTAAGTTGACCGTCTCCACCACATCACAAGACCTCCTACCACTCAAAGTATCTTTGAGGAATTTTGCATAATTAGGAATTTGGGTAACAATTTCAGTACAAGGTAGAAAAGATGAAGTTGCTTAAGCATATCAATAAATCTTTCTAATTGTTCATCAAACTTATGTCTCATGAATTTTTGTGAATATGGAATCTTGGGTTTCATAATATCTTTCTCCACTCTCACCTCTCTAGGTATCTCAATCCTCACTTAAAGATGCTCCATTTCTCTCATCCTCTACCAAGACTTCCTTAGGACCCTCCTTAGTTCCACTCTTTCTAGGAAAATTCTCCTCAAGAACCTTACCACTCCTTGTAACAATAGAATTCACGGGTCTTTTGGATCTAAGCCTTGGGAAGGTAAAGAAGAAGGACTAGCATGGTCTTTAAAGCATTAGCAAGTTGAGAAATTTGGCTTTGGATCAAATCCAGGTGGAGGGCCTCTTTTAGCATTATTTTGAAAATTGCCTCTCCCTTGATTGTTCCAATTACCACTATTTTGATTTTGAATATAACCTTGATTATGGTTACTACCACCTTGATTATGATTTCCATAACCTTTGTTTTGATTACCATAATTTTGGTTTTGATTTTGGCCACTATAACCTTGATTGTTATAGTTCCCTCAAGAACCTTGGTTCCTATAACAACCACCTTGGTTATAATTGTCAAAATTACCATGGTTTTGGTAATTCCTATTCCATTGAACCCATTGGTTATCAATATTTTTCACATTATTATTGTTTGACACAAAGTTCATATGTTCACTCTCATTATTGTAAAAATCATCATTACTCTCCGGAAAAGCATGAGGGCAGTTACTAGAATCATGATCATATGAACCACACACATCACAAATCAAACAACCACTAGGGATGTTTCTAGAAGAAGGAGGGGGATTAGAGTTAGAAGGAGTACCTCTCCCCTTAAATTGGGAGGGAATACTTGGAGTTTGGGAAGAAGAACTCTCTAACTTTTCCTAGATTGCACATACTTCCTTTCCCAAGTTTTCCATTTGTGAATAGAGATTGTAATTGCATTCAAATGATCAACCGAGTACCCCGAAGAAATACTCTTGATAGTTGAATCTCTCTCACCATCTTGCCAATCTCTATAATACTTTATAACATCCTCAATGATGTCCACCACTTCTTCTTCCGCCCTATTCATGATGGGACCACCGACTCCTCCATCTAGGCATGACTTGCCTTGGGGACTTAGGCCTCCATAGAAAATTTGAATAATTTGATAGGTTGGAATCCCGTGGTGAGGACACTCCCTTTGATGCTCCTTATACCTATCCCATTCTTCATAGAGGATGTCACTTGACTTTTGTTTGAAACATTGAATCAAAGCTCTTGCCTTCGCCGTTTTCTTTTGTGGATAGAAACGAGTTAGAAATTCCTTTGTAACCTCGTCCCATGTCATTAGAGAATTCGACTTAACCTCCTTGTCTAGCCATTCCAAAACATGCCTAATGAGAGAAAAGGGAAAGAGCTTGAGGCTGATGAATTCTTGGGAAACTCCGTTCACCTTGATAGTATTGTAATACTTTTCAAACTCCTTGAGATGATTTAGCGGGATCTCATGCTTTGCTCCACTAAATTGTCTCCTTTCTATCAAAGTGATCATAGCCGGCCTAATTTAAAAATTATTTGGCTCCACTCACAAGTCTATATGCACTTGGAATCCCTAATTCTTTCAATGCCACTCTCGGATTCTCTCCCATTCGTGCTTGTTCCTCTTGTTGCGATTCTTCTTCACTTGAAATGCTAGAGCTAAAAGATCACCTAGCAACCCTTATTTTTATTATAGTCCTTTCGATCTCCAGATCAAATGGAACAAGAGAATTACCACGTGCTCTATCCATACAACTCAAAGGAAATGATTAGTAGCATGGCTACAAGTGTAGCCTTAAAGAGGAAAATTTTTTTGTTGTTTTTTTTAGAATGAAATAGACTCAACAACTATAACAAAGCACCAATGTCATTCCCCGGCAACGGCGCCATTTTGATAAGGGGTTGAAACTAGGTCATTATCTAATTCTACCTAAGTCAAACTTAATTTCTAAACACTTAACAAACCTTATACGAGTATAGGGAAAGCTAAGGGTCGAACCCAAAGGAATGAATCAAAACCATGTTATAGTCTAATGCTAAGCTATTTCGAAGAATTGTCAAAGGTTTAGTATGGTAACTAGGATAACAATAATCAAGAATTCAATCAAATTTCTAAACACTAGGGATATAGGTTCCACATGCAATCTTAACAATCATGCTAGTTGATAGATCACCCGATTGACTCAAACGTTGAAAAGGACAAAATTAAATCGCAATCAAAGGAATTCGAGGGTTATCTCCTATAAACCAAAATAGGTTTCACTATGAATGATTACCAAGGAGAATCACAATCAAATTCAATTAATTAGATCAATTCCAAAATCAATTGTTCGTGTCATTGGGATTTGCAGTGCAATATAGATTAATCTTATAGGTTGATCACTCGAAGATTAATTAATCACATGCACAACTATGTCAACCAACTTAATTGCAACAATTAATCAACCAAGGATCATCAACTAACAATCAAGCATGCTTCCCCTTTTCCCTAGCAACTAATCTACTCACTAATCATTGTTAAATGTAAAAAGGAAATACAACGGTGAAATCTACTCACTAGAAAAAATTCAATTTCAAACATATTCTTCTCAAGCTAAATCAAAAGGAAATACAATCAATCAACAAATTCTCAAAACTAAATCAAATCCAAACCAAACATTCAAGCATAAAAGTAAATTGCAATTGAAGTAAATTCAAAGGAAAGAAAATCTTACTAACTTTGATTGATATGAAGGAGATTCACAAACTTGATTGAAGAAACAATGTTAAATTACAATTCAAATCCAAAGGTTACAATCTCTACTTTCTCTCTAACTTCTCTCTAGTTTCTCTCTTTAAAAACTAAGCAAATGAAATATTATCTAAAAGATAGCCTTCAAAAGGATTTACAAGAGTATATATAGGCAAAGAACAAAAGCTGGTCGGCCGCGCCCTCTCCTCGAAAACCCCGCGGAGAAATGGTTACGGAACCCATAACTACCTCCGCGGGCAGTCAAGGCAAAACCTGCGCCTGCGGGAACTATAGCCCGCGTTCGCGGCACAGGGCGCGGCAAAATGCCATGTTCGTAAAGAAACAGGGGGGCCGCGGTCTCTCTGATCCGGAGCGCCCTCTCAAACATCACTTCGCCCGCGGATAGACCGCAGGTAGGGCGCGGAGAGTTCTTGCCAAAAATCCCAAAAAAGTACACCAAAACCCGCGCCCGCGGCTCTATGAAAAAGAGGGAGCCCTCTCTGAGCTCTCTCCAAGCCCTCTCCATGAGACTTGATGCTCCTTTGCTTGGATCTTTTTGCTCCTCTTGAATCCTTTGCAAAGCTAAGTATTTAGGCACCAACACAAGAATCTAAGGAGAGAAAATAGAAGAGAAAAAGAGCAAAACAAAAGGAAAACACGAAGAAATGCACATAAAGGAAAGTAAAACACGAGAAAAGAAGATATAGAGAAACTAGCGGAGAAATGATCAAAATGGTAACAGAAAAGCATGAAAAGCATAGAGAAAATATCCTAAAAGACTACCTTATGAGGGCAATAAATGACACTCATCACCATAAGGAAGTTGGCCATGACACCAACGACTACATTAGCCTTCAGCGAGCGTTGGACCGTCTGGCTGACAAAGGGATGTTAAAGTCCTACGTTTCTAAGTTTAAAGGGACCAATAAGAAGAACCCGGGGCAATCATCTAAGACACCCCCGTCTGCTAGTAGCTCGAAAACTAATAAAGAGCCGGTCTACACTATAGCAGGCGGGTTCTCATGTGGTGGCCCCACCATCCGGGGCACCAAGAGCCATCTTCGAAAGATGGAAAATGATGCTGATGAGCAGGCGTCAGCAAGCTCCTCTTTCCTAGATGTTTTAGTCACTGAGAAGGACAGGGGTAGCGTCCACCGCCCGCATGATGCCCCGGTCGTCATTGAATATAAGGTCGCCAATCAGCTGGTTGGGCGGATCCTTATTGACACCGGCAGCTCGTCGGACATCATCAACAAGAGGTGCTTGAAAAAGTTGATGTATAAGCCCAGTAGCATGCACCTAGTAAACCACCCCCTGCTTGGCTTTGGAGGGGGCCAGGGATGGTGTACCTAGTCGTTAGGATTGATCTTCCCATCCGGCTGGGAGAGAAAGGAGAAGGGCGACACCTGGTCGTCAAGTTCTAGGTTGTTAAAAAGCTGACTAACTATAACATTATTTTAGGCCGGCCAACTCTCAATAAGGCCAAGGCGGTAAACATTCCTTCCCTCATGCTGATCATGTATGAGAAGGATGACGGTTCTGTAGGTTCCTTGAATGGGGATCAGAAGACGGCCCGGGAGTGTTATCTCACAGCCGTCAAGTTCACAGTTGCCTAAGCCAGTCAAGGACAAAAACCCATAGACCTTGACAATGTCAAGGACGTCAGCCCACCACCACCTCTAGCCGGAAAGAAAAGAAAGGCTTATCAACTGGTGGAGGTGAAGAAAGAGAAAAAATAGCAATCACTGACCAGTGAACGGTCGGATGAGCTACGTCCCAAACTGGCTGGTGAATATATTGATATACCTCTAGATGACAGCCGTCTAGAGCGTACTGTTAAGGTTGGGACGGCTGCTTATGCTAAGATGGGTGCAAATTTGCACCTATTTCTAAAAGAATTCAAAGACATTTTTGCCTTTGAAGTGGAAGAGATGCCAAGCGTCAGCCCGGATCTCGCTGTCCAAAAACTCGTCGTGGATCCAAAAAAGAAGCCCATCCAACAAAAGAAAAGAAATCACGGCGAGGTAAGAAGTCAGGCGGCAGCTGCCGAAGTTAAAAAGCTGTTAGATGCTAGGTTCATTCGGCCATGTAATTTCCTCGACTGGGTAGCGAATGTTGTGTTTGTAAAGATGCCGAATGGTACCTGGCGTAAGTGTGTTGATTACACATACCTCAACAAGGCATGTCCAAAGGCAGTTATCTGGTTCCAAAGATCGACAGTCTTGTTGACTCTACAGCCAGGCATGCCTTGATGAGTTTTATGGATGCCTATTCCGGCTTCCAACAAATACCCTTGTGGAAAAAAGATCAAGAGAAGATGGCCTTTGTCACTGATCAATGGTTATTATGTTATACTATGATGTCATTTGGCTTTAAGAATGCGCCGACTACATTCCAACGGTTGATTAATACAGTCTTCATTAATCAAATTGGAAGAAATGTAGTGGCGTACATTGATGACATGATATTCAAATCAAGCAACAGACGGATCACCTTGCTGATCTCTGAGAAACCTTCACCACCCTCTGGCGGCATAAGGTTATGTTAAATCCCAAGAAATGCGTCTTTGTTGTTGAGTCTAGGAAGTTTCTCGGATTCCCTATTGATCAAAGGGGGATAGAGGCTAATCTTGTGAAGATATAGACGGTGATTGACATGAAATCACCCAGTACTGTTAAGGAAGTACAGAGACTAACCAGTTGCCTGGCAGCATTGGGGAGGTTCCTTAGCCGGTCAGGTGACAAATGCCTTTACTTCTTTCAAGCAATCAGGAAGAAGACTAGATTTGAATGTGGCGATGATGTCGAGGCGGCCTTTCAAAAGTTGAAAGAACACTTGCACTCTTTGCCAAGGCTTGTTAGCCCTCTGCCTAAAGAGACGTTATACATGTACCTAGCCTTCTCATACCATGCCCTCAGTGTTGTTCTCCTTGATGAGAGAGACAACATCCAGCTCCTGGTCTATTTCATTAGCCATGTGCTTAAAAATGCTGATCTCCGGTACCCATGGTTGAAAATTTGGCTTTGCTTTATATATGGCATTCAAGAAGCTGAATCCTTATTTTTTGGCACATCCGGTTGTAATCTACACCGATCAGCTCCTTAAGCGGCCAATGTCTACCTTGGAGTCATCGGCAAAATGTTGAAATGAGCTATGGAAATGCAAAGTCTTGAAATCACTTTCGAACCAAGAAAGGCAGTGAAAGGCCAGGTGTTTGCCGACTTCATAGTTGGAATGACACGACCGGTTCCTCAGGATAACATTGATCAGGTTTGGAAACTGTTTGTAGACGGGAGCTCGACAAAAAACGGTTGTGGTACAGGAATTATATATGAGTCCCCTGAGGGGGACAGATTTAAATATACACTGTCGTTTAAGTTTCAGGCCTCGAATAACGAGGCGGAATACGAAGCCCTGCTAGTAAGAATCCGCATGTGTAGGGCGGTAGGGGCGATAAAAATTGACGCCTATTTTGATTCACAGTTGGTCGTAAGCAAGTATGAGGGAAAATATGAGGCAAATCATCCGGCTATGATCAAATATCTTCAGACAGCCAAAGAAGAGGTTGGCTCACTTGAAGAATTCCGTCGGAGTCAAGTGCCCAATCAGACAACAACCAAGCGAATGCATTGTCCAAACTGGCATCTTTCGCCTGTTGTGATACGCCTCGGTCTGTCTTTTGGGATGGTCTAAAAAAAAGAAATATATATGAAGAACCAATTGGAGTCTTGGAGCGAAGCTCTACCTGGATGGATGGCATCCGGTCATATTTAACAGACGGCACGCTCCCTGATTCACCACATGAGGCAGCCGTCATGAAGAAACGAGCATCAAACTTCGAGATGAGAAACGCAGAGCTATTCAAGGCGGGTTTCCTTTATTGAAGTGTGTTACCCCCAAAAAGGGGAAAGAAGTTCTCGAACAATAGCATGCGAGATACTGCTCCTTCCATATAGGCAGCAGGTCCCTAGTCGTGAAAGCCAGGCGGCATTATTTTTGGCCTACTCTTGAGGCAGATGCCATAGAGTTGGTGAAGAAATGTGCCATATGCAAGAGGTTTGGCAAGGTTATTCACCGCCCGGCTATTGATCTAACGACAATCCATAGCCCAGTCTTGTTTGCTAAGTGGGGCATAGACATCTTGGGTCCTTATACGCCTGCACTAGGCGGAAAGTGTTATATTCTGGTGGCTGTGGATTACTTCACCAAGTGGGTGGAGGCAGAGGTGGTCAAGAACATCAAGACAAAGGATGACATCTCTTTAATTTGGAAGAACATCATCACTCGGTTTGGGGTACCTATGTCTATGGTGTTTGATAATGGCCCTCAGTTTGAAACGCCTCACCTTAAGATTTAATTGGGAGATCAAGGGATTTCACATTGTTTTGCATCAGTCGGCCGACCCCAAGCAAACGGCCAAGTTGAAGCCTTCAATAAAATTATCTTAGACAGTATCAAAAAGAAAATTGAACGAGCCGGTGGCTTATGGGCACACGAATTGATTCATGTCCTATGGGCCATCTTGACAACCGCCAAATAGGCAACCGGTGAAACCCCAGTTCTCAAGGTATATGGTGCTGAAGTCGTCTTACCCATTGAACGTTATGAGCCGACTCTCATAGTCATGCTTTACGATGAGGAGGCAAATTAGGAGGCTATGCGGCTTGCATTGGATTCCCTCCCGGAACGCAAGGGAAATGCTGCCCTGCGTCATGAGATATAACGTATGAGAATGACGAGTGCCTACAACATGAAAGTACAAAAGCATGATCATGGGTTAAATAGGTCGTTAAGCTACTACCCTAACCAAATTAATAATTTATAATACCTAAACCTACACTAAACTAGTTAGTGGAAAGTAAAGGGTCTAACCACTAGGGAAGCACGCTAATTCAACATCAAATATTACTAATTCAAAAGTGAAAAGGGGATTGTTTTTGTTGGTTTTGTTGAGTAAGAACACTAAAACTACAAATAAGCAAAAAAATGATGATTATCATGAAACATAGGCCAAAGAATACAAGATTCCACTTAAAAAACTCATTCTCATGCAATAGTCTAGGCAAATCAATGGAAGAGATCTACACTTATAAGGATCATTCTCATGCATCCTATTAGTTAAAATCAAATCAAGAGAATAAAGAAGCACAATCCATAAAAACACCACTTTAATAACTCATTCTCATGCAATCATTAAAATAGAGACGATCCTAATCTAGTTCTAATCACTTTCATGCATTTAAACTAGAAAACATCAAATAGAGTGCAACAATAATCCCAAGCTAATAAAAATCATGTCTTTCATTAATATATGGCATAAGTTCAATCCAACCATCATCATTCATCCAATATAAAATCATATCTTCCACCCCCTTCCCCTAGCTAAAAGTCTAGCCTAGAGAAGGGAGATTAAACATAATATCAAAACTAGAAATAAACCCAAGAAAATCAAAACAAAACATGATTAAAATCAATGAAATAAAAAACAACTAGATAAGCTAATAAGATTGACAAGAATAAGTAACAATAAAACAAATAAATAATACTAAAGGAAACGAGAAGAGATTACTAAAGAAAGGATTAATGAAAGATGAAAACTTGGATTCTTACTTCATTGATGGAAGATTAAAACATGAGAAAAGTTGAATACAATAAAGAATGCTTGAATAACAATCTATTTTCACTCTCTATATTAGGCTAATGTTCTATGGAATTAGTACTAAATGCCCTCTATTACAAAGAGTCCCGCTTATATATATGTGGCTCCCCCAAAAGAAATAGACTTGGACAACAAGGCGCAAATAAATCAGAAACCCAGACGTGTGCGCCCGCACACGACATATGCACGCCCGCAAAGTAGGTGTGTGAGCCCTCTCATCATAGTGTGCGGCCGCAACTTTGAGGGTACGGGAAATCAAGCGCGCCCGCGCATTCGGCTGCGCGCCTGCATAGAAGCCGCACAACAAGTCGTGCAAACTCTCTGGTTAGGCTCTGTTTCTTCAGCCCGGCTGCGCTTGTTCTGACAGGGCTGCGCGCCCGCACATCCAAGGGTGCGCGCCCGCACAACAGCCGCACAACAACCCGCGCACAACAATTTGCTTGGCTTCTTGATATCCTCTTTCTTTCGGCACATAAAACCTACAAAACAAAAGCATGGAAATAAAAATAAAAACAAAGCGAGAAGACGAAGAAAAGGGAAGATAAAGGAGAAAAGAAAAGAGGAAGCAAAACTAAGTACAAATGCTTAGAAAAAGGGCCAAACATGTGCAAATGAGGGGAGAATCCTTAGAGAAAAAGGATAAAAGAGTGGCATAATTGCCACTCATCAAAATCCCCCACATTTGCCTCTTGGTTGTCCTCAAGCAAGGAAAACATGAACAAAAAGACAAACACAACAAACATAACATGACAAAGTTTTAGCAAAACCAATCAAGACTCAAGGTAATAGAATGCTCAATTTGGACTCACATGCAAATAAATGCACCAAAGAATACTTATCTTTCTCGATTCAAAGAGGGAAAACACGTTCCAAGATGCTGAAGGTTAAAAAAGACAAACCTATGCTAAGCGTAGTGAACTAATGATTTCATTCTCCGCCCTAGCCCCAACCAAGACGATCCGCGTTCTCTCCACTAGCTTCAATTCATCCCCTAGCTAGCTCCTCATGGTCCCTTGAGGGAACCGGAAAAAGAAATTTTTATGTGGAATCATAAGGTTATCCCGACATCTCCACTATGCATACTCTCTCCATAGGGTTGAAATCTATATCCCTCCACCGTTCTTCGACCAAGCCCCTCTAGAATCCAAGGGTCTTAAGTAGGGTTTTAATGTCATGGCTAGGGGTTATGGTTGGGAAATAATTTTAAAACTTTGGTGGCAATTCTTAAGTGAAGCGTAAGAGTGGCCATCTCTCAAAAACATCCTAAGAATTGAACCTATTCTCAAACTTACAACCTTTCAAAACAAACCACACCACATTACTTCAATCTTTTTCAATTTTTTTTTCTTGATTTTCATGAGTTTCAACGTTCTTGCCAAACCTTTTTGCGTACTCTTTTCATGAATAATCTTTCAAAACCTTATTTGAACCAAATTACACAACTTTCTTGCTCAATTTCAACATTATCAAACTCGAACCTCACAAGCCAATGCTTCACTAACTACAAGGGTTAGTAGAACGTAGGCCGATAGGTTTGTAATATGGCTAAGTCAAGAAATGGGAAATAAGGCTCATATTGGTTAGCAAGAGGGTGAATGTAAAAATGAAAACCAAATTTGTAACAAAACGCAAAGAAAACAAAGGAAAATGAGAAGAAATGCCCTCTTCCTCCTCTAGAGTTATATGGTCATGATCTAGGGAGCTAGACGCTAACACAAAGATTAAGACATGCATAGTTAAAGATCCTAAATGCCGCTCACAAGAATGATGAAGGCTATAACAAATGACGCTCACACGGGATAAGAAATATAGCAAATACTAACCAGGGGAATCCTATCCACCATAGAGAGCAACACCATCTTACCACTTTCTCGTGAACTAGGGGTTCAAACATCCTCAAAAGTTCTAAACCAGGCTACCTTAGCTTACAATGTGTGTAACTCAACCCAAAGCATTCTCAAACCGTGTAAACCCTTATCAACTAGGAAGATAAGCATTCAAAGACACATCGAGGAAAACCAATCCAAAAGAGTGAGCAAATTACACATCAAAAATCATTTCAAATTGTCATAATTATGCTTGTAACACAAAAAAGGAAAAACAAAACAAAAGAAAGAGGGAGAAATAAAAAAAGGTTCACATATGAGGCATATAATTCAATTAAATCCCAATCGTCATACAAGTGATCGTTCGATAACAACATCAAAGATCCCAGGTTCCGTAGAACCAAAAGCAAACATCCTTGAACCATTCAACTTCTTCCTAAGCTAAACCTAAGCTAAAAACCCAAAGAAAAAGAAAATAAAAGAAAGGAAAGGTGTCACCAAATGCCGCTTGAAATGAAGACAAGATGAATTATGCAATCTCACCGAGGGGGGCTTGATTTGCCCCTTAACTTCCTTTATCTCCATTTCCAAGCTTGAAAAGTGAGCCAAAATGAAAGAAACGACTGAGATGAAAAAAAAATAAAATAAAAAAGTTAAAAATCATAGAAAGAAACTAAGAATTTAAAAAAAAATGCAGAAATAGAAATAAAATAAAATAAACTTAAAAAAAATTTGGTTTAAGGGAAGTTTGGACTATCGGGAGTTTGGATTTTTCTTCATGGGAGCGCCATTACCTACACAAACACTTGAAAATTCATTAGCAAAAGCTTATCAAAATCACCCAGGGACATCATCATCACAATCAAGAAGAGAAATCAACATCTAAACATGATAAAACCAACCGAACCATGAGAGCTCTACCACCTACAATGAAATCCCCCCCCCCACACTATCAGGATGACAAGTCTTCCCCCACACTATTAAAAAAAAAAACATCCCTTTGCCTCTTACATACCCCCCCTCCACACTAAAACAATGCACCGTCTGCGGTGCGTGAAATTAAAACATTGGGAGGGGGCAAAGGCGAGAAATAAAGAACAAGGGGGGATAGTGGCCACTAGGGCCGGCTTCGTCATCATCTCCATCATCCTCGGTGTCGTAAGAGAAACCGTCCGGAGGGACGCCGTGTGGGTACCAACCACCGGAGCAACCCAGGAGGCCAACCACAGTGACCTCGAAAGAGGTCTTGTTGCCATTGAGGCAACGGGTTGAAAGGGGAGGGAAGCTTAAGAGGGGACGGGTGGGTAGGGTCAACATATGGATAGTTAGGGTCACCCCTAAAATTGCTCCCCTCTGGGGCACGATAATAGTACCCGATTTCCGTCGGGTAGTCTACCCGGGAAACACCGTGGGAGGAGGGCCCTTGCCAATAGGGCCAAGTAGGTTGTGATCCCTGCCACCCAGGGACCGGGCCTTGTTGGGGTGGCCTATAGGGGTGATTTACTGGGGGGGTGACCTCACCCTTAACCACGGCCGCACCATAAAGAGATTGGGTTTGCATAATCATACCCTATTGGTTCTCCATTAGGCTCTGCATGCCTAGTTGCATGCTCATCATTTGTTGTTCAAGGCTACTCATGCCTTGATACTGTTGTTGTTGCTAATGATGTTGTTTTTGTTGTTGTTGTTGTTGTTGTCGTTGTTGTTGTTTTTGTTGTTGTTGTTGTTGTTGTTGGTTGACTTCCATATTCCTTGCGCCACCCAGAGTAGTGGGTAGCACACCATTGTCTCTCGAAATTTTCCATACATTCCTTGCGTTCCGCTCCAAGGATGTACGGCTGGGGTAAGGCAAGATACAATGGTGCTCGCGGTCAACTATCCAGGGATGAAAATTGTTGGCAACTGAAGTTCCTTGGAGGAACCCCAAACTTCTCATTTGTTGTATGTCAATGAATAGATCTTTGTAGGGCCCAATTTGAGAGCATGAGGAGAAGAAGCGTTCATAGTTAAGCTTCTTGGCAATCCTTGTAATCATCCCACTGAGGGCAATTTCTTCCGTCTTGTGACCCGACTTGATTGCCTCGCAGCACACGACGAACCAGTACCCTATATTGAGCCGCCCATTCAATTTCTCCCTAGTGGCAACGCTCAAAGTAAATAGCTCTTAATGCGAGAGCTTACTCAAGTCTTGCTTGCTAAACACCGCAAACCCCTGAATGCGGTGTAGTATACGGAGCACAGGGTGGATAATATGGTTGGCCACCGAATAACTAGTGTTGTACTCTTCAAAATCGGTAATCATTTGCCACCATCTAAATGCATCGTACTCAGGGAATAGGCTCAACGAAGGAGCAAGGAGGTCCGCCTCGGGGTTCAAATCCAACAATACATTAAGATCACTAAGAGTCATAGTGTGCTGGTTGTTGAATAGTTGGAAGGAAATTTAGAAGTCGTTCCCATAAGGCTCCTTTTCAAAAGAGGCCAAGAATTCGAAGGTGGGCTCCTTATATGCTCGGAATTGATGCTTGATGAACTCAGTCATCCCTAAGTTGTCAAGGAGCGACCTTATATCATCGTCAATCCCCAAAGCTCTCATGGAGCATTGATCATAGTGTCTGGAGGGATTTAAATTTTGTCCGTGAAGGTCGTTAAAGAACGTAGCATGGACCTTGTTCAAGAATATCAATCTAGGGGGAACATTTGGTCCTTGAGCTTGAGTTTGTTGAGTACTCGGTTCCTCAACCCTTAACATGGGCTCTTTTCTACTCTTCCTTTTGCTCATTATATTCTCAAGCAATACAAACAACCGAACCAAAAGGAGAACTCCCTTCGCACTCAACAAATAATTGGAACACCATAACAACAACCCAAGTCTTAATAATCTGCAAAAAGGTTAGTACTAACAACTAACCACTTAAATATAGCTCCCAAGACAACTAGAATCAACAACAAAGCAGTAAATCAAAATATATTATGATAGTAAGCAATTCTCATGAAAGTAGTTGCATTATCATCGATACTAACACCAAATTTCTCAACTTACTTACATGAAAATGGCTTCCAAAACAATAATATTAACAACAATGTCCTAAAATCACTAAATTTCACACTAATAACCAACAAATCCTTAACAAAGAAAATCAAAATCACATGCAATTACTCAAGCTAATTCATGCTTAATAACTAAAAATTTTGCATAAACAAGTGAAATTAAGTAATAAAATAGCAAAATTTAGAGTTATACCACTTAGTAGAATCTTGAACACCACTAAGAACCTCCAAGAGCACCACCTTCAATTAAGCTTGTAAACCATGAAAATGTAGGATTTTTGGGTATCTTGGACAGAGAAAGTGGGTGAATTTGTGAGTAGAGTGAAAATTTTCGATGGATTTGAAGGAAAATCAATGAAATTTTATGGGTGAAATTTAAAAGTTAGGGTTTGAGTTTGTGAGGAGAGAGAAGAGAGCATGAAATATGGGTTTCGAAATTATGAGGACGAAATGGGGAAGAAAGGGTTAAAAGCCGAATTTCCCAGCTTTGCGCGCCACCACAGGAATGCTGTGAGCCCGCCAGAAGTCGCGCACTAGGTCGCACAGACTCTCTGTCTCGAATCTCCAATTTTGAATTAAGATGTGCGGGTTCTAACAGTGAATGCGCGCCCGCACACCTTCTCTACGCACCCGCACAAAGGTCGCGCACTAGGTCGTGCAAACCTTCTGCCTCGAACTCCAATTTGTGAATAAATCTGTGCAGGTTCTGACAGTGCCTGCGCGCCCGCACTTCACACTGCGCGCCCGCACAGATGTGACGCACAGGGTCGCAAAGAGTAAAATTCGACTTATTTCTCCTCACATCTTCGAAATAGAAAATCCTTGTTCCTTCATCATTCAAACACCTATCAACCAAATGGGGGGAAAATTAAATTCAAATTCAAATTCAAAAAAAATAAAATGAAATCGAAATATTTTAAAAAAAATATAGAAAGGAGTTAGAAACTCGGGTTGCCTCCCGAGAAGCGCTTTTTTATGAGGTCACTAGCTTGACCATGAGAAAAATTCTTCAAGTGGGAGGCTTGGGATCCAAAGGATCAAGCAATATACATTCGATGATACCAACTTCTTCCTTGCAAAAGCAATGCTTTAAACGATGACCATTAACCATAAACTTGTTACCATCCGCATGTAACTCAAAGGAGCCATAAGGAGTAGTCTTTGATATAACAAAAGGACCCGACCACTTTGATTTGAGTTTACCCCGAAACAAACGAAGCCTTGAGATGAAAAACAAAACCTTTTCTCCAACCTTAAAGTTTTTGTTTCGAATCTGTTGGTCATGTCACTTTTTGGTCTTCTCCTTATATAACCTTGAGCTCTCATAAGCATCATCTCTAAGCTCTTCAAGTTCATTGAGCTTAAGCAATCTCTTCTAACCGGCCAACAATAAATCCATATTGAGCTCTTTGATGGCCCTTCAAGCCTTGTATTCTAACTCAACCGGCAAGTTACAAGCCTTTCTATAGACTAACCTATAGGGGGTCGTGCCGATTGGAGTCTTGTACGCCGTCCTAAGAGCCCATAGTGTGTCATCAAGTTTGAGAGACCAATCTTTCCTTGATTTGTTCACCATCCTTTCAAGAAGATTTTTTATTTGACGATTAGAGACCTCCACTTGTCCTTGAGATTTAGGGTGGTAATGTAATCCAACCTTGTGATGAACGCCATACCTCTTGAGAAGAGCTTTAAATTGCTTTTTGGCAAAATGGGAGCCTCCATCACTAATTAGCACCCTTGGAACTCAAAACCTAGGAAAAATTATCTTCTTTAGAAGCTTAAGCACAACCTTGTGATCATTAGTAGGTGAGGGTGTGGCTTCAATCTATTTCGTCACATAATCGAACGCTACCAAGATATATAGATTCTTAAAAGAAGAAACAAAAGGCCCCATAAAATCCAACCCCCGAACATCGAAGGGTTCAACTTCTAAAACACTTTGTTGGGGCATTTTGTCCCTCTTGGTAATACCTCCGCTCCTTTGACATCTATCACATTGCGCAACGAATTGGTGGGCGTCTCTATGCATCGTCAGCCACCACAATAAAGATTGAGAGATTTTTGTAACTATTTTGTCAACACCACCATGTCCTCCACATGGTAGTGAGTGGCAATGCTCAAGAACTCCTTGATTTTCATGATCTGGAATACACTTCTGATAAAGGCCATCTTCACATTTCTTGAATAGGTATGGGTCATGCCAAAAGTACCTTCTCACTTTCTTGAAAAACTTCTTCTTTTGTTGAGAAGAGTACTCTAGGGGAACGACTCCACATGAAAGATAGTTGGCTATATCCGCGTACCAAGGGGTAGAAGTTGACACCAACGCCATGAGATCCTCGAATCCTATCTCATCATTAATCGGTACATCCTCCATGTTCTCAAAAGTTATCCTAGACAAATGATCCGCTACATAGTTCTCCGCTCCCTTTTTGTCCCTTATTTCCATGTGAAAGTCTTGGAGAGAGAGAACCCAACGGATCAAGTGAGGCTTTGCTTCTTCTTGGTCATAAGATAACGCACCGCGATGTGATCCGTTTACACAATAACTTTTGAGCATATAAGATAGGACCGAAACTTATCGAATGCAAACATTACCGCTAACATCTCTTTCTCCGTTGTTGTGTAATTCTTTTGAGCCTCATCTAGAGTCGTACTTGCATAGTAGATGACACATGATTTTCCTTATTTCTTTTGACCAATAACGACACCTACTGCAAAGTCACTAGCATCGCACATTAGCTCAAAAGGCAAGCTCCAATCCAGAGCTTGCACAATGGGAGAAGAAATGAGAGCTTCCTTGAGCTTACGAAACACCTCAAGGCAAGCCTCATTGAAGTTAAAAAAAACCTCTTTTTTTTTGTAATTCGGTCAAAGGTTTGGCGATTGAAGAAAAATCTTTGATAAACCTCCGGTAAACCAGCATGCCCAAGAAAAGTCCGTACCCCCTTGATGGAAGTAGGAGGGGGAAACTTTTCAATCACCGAAACCTTGGCCGGATCAACCTCAATGCCGTTTTTTTAAACCTTATGGCCGAGGAAAATGCCCTCCTCGACCATAAAATGGCACTTTTCCCAATTTAAAACCAAACTCTTCTCTTGACACCTTTTCAAAACTTTTTCAAGGTTAAAAAGACAAGTGTCAAAAGACGAGCCACCAACACTAAAATCATCCATGAAAACTTCAATTTCTTTTTAAAGAATCTCAGAGAAAATGGAAGTCATGCATCTTTGAAAAGTAGAGGGAGCATTGCATAATCCGAATGGCATTCTTCGGTATGCAAATGTCCCATATGGACATGTGAAAGTAGTTTTCTCTTGATCACTTTGATGGATAGGGATTTGGACAATTCCGGAATACCCATCCAAGAAACAAAAGAAAGCATGGTTAGAAAGCCTTTCAAGCATTTGGTCCATGAAAGGGAGAGGAAAATGATCTTTCTTGGTGTTTTTGTTCAATCTCCTATAATCAATGCACATTCTCCACTCGGTCACCGTCCGGGTGAAGATTTCCTCTCCCTTTTCATCCTTGATTATGGTCATTCCACCCTCATTTGGAACTACATGAATCGGGCTAACCCATTTGCTATCGGAGATAGTATAGATGATGCCCGCCTCACGTAGTTTCAAAATTTCTTTCTTTACAACCTCTTGAAGGTTGGGGTTCAACCTTCTTTGAGGTTCAATGGAGGTGGAATGATCATCTTCAAGATGAATATGGTGCATGCATAAAGAAGGGATAATACCTTTGATATCATCAATGCTATACCCTATCATATCCCTATATTTTCTTAAAACATCAAGAATTTTTTTCAAATTAAGACCATCTAGGGTAGCATTGATAATAATAGGGTATTTTCCCTCCTTATCAAGAAAAGAATATTTCAAAGAAGGGGGAAGGGGCTTGAGTTCTACCTTGGGAGGAGGCTTAGAACTCTCCTCCAATTTCTCCTCCTTCGACTCAAGCTCGATCTCAACTTGTTTTTCAACTTCCTCCTTTGAGGATTCCTCCATTGCCATGAAAAATTCTTTAGCCTCTTTAGAGTGGAACTCTTCTTTTCATGTAAGGGCTTCTATCATTGGATCTTGAGGCCTCATCACAACCCTCCCCAAGCGATCTAGCTCCTCATTCATAACATCAACTCTATAGCATTTTTCAATCATGGGTGTCTTGAAGAACTTAGAAAACTCAAAGAAAATCTTTTCATTGGCCACTTCAAATGTGATGGTGTTGTTGTTGCAATTAATGACCGCCTCTAAAGTTTTAAGAGCTTTACGTCCCAAAATCAAAGGAGTGTTAACATCTTCCTCCATATCCATCACTACAAAGTCGAAAGGCACGTAGATGTGTCCCACTTGAATTGTAACATCCTCACGCTCTCCACAAGGTAATTTCACCGATCGATCGGCCAATTAAATTGTCTTCCTTGTAGGGATCATCTCTATATTGAGTTTTTGAGCAATGGATAGAGGGATTAAACTAACACTTTCTCTAAGATCGGCTAAGGCGCCCCTAGCTTCCATGTTCCCAATTTTCACCGGCAAAGTGAAACTTCCCGGGTCTTTTACCTTTTTGGGCATCTTATATTGGACAAGAGCACTCACTTGATATGGAAGGGTGATAAGCTCATCATTGAGCTTCCTCTTGTTGGTCAGAATATCTTTGAGGAACTTGGAGTAAGATGGCATTTGGGTCACAACTTCAAGAAAAGGGAGGTTGATATGCAAATTCTTCATGACACTAAGAAATTTTGTAAACTTGTCATTCAATTTCCTCTCCGCTAGCCAACCGGGAAAAGGAACCGGTCCATCAAGATTCCTAGCCTCACTAGGAATTGAAGTTGTCTTCTCATTGTCAAGTTCTTCTTCTCCGAACCTCCTTCTATCTCATAACCCTTTTCTTTCTCACCACCCTTGTTTTCATTCACACTCTCCTCTCCTCTCTTATTTTCCTCACTATCCCCTTCATTTGGCCCTTCATAGGAAGTTCCCGACTTCAATATGATCGCCTTGCATTCATCGGGTTTTGGCTTGTGAGATGGGTTAGGTTGTGGTATTTCGGGTAGAGTGGATGCTGAATTGAAAGGAGTTCTCTCGACCAATTGAGCTAGTTGTGAATCAACCATCTTGTTGTGAGCTCTTATATCTTGCATTTGTTGCCCAAAAGATTGCATTTGCACATGCATGGCTTGGAGGAGTTGGGTTTGAGTTAGCTCCGCTTGAGGTGCTTGTTCTTGATGATTTCTTTGAGGTTCTTGGGTTTGATTGTTGTATTGGTTGTTCCTTGGATAGCTTCCTCTTGGGTTTTGAGGTTGAGATTGAGTTGGATTTTGATATGAGGGTTTGAGTTATAGGAAGGTTGAGCTTTTTGGTTCTATTGTTGAGGTTGAGGTACAAACCGGGGTGGTGGTTGTCTCCAAGCTACTCCACCATCGCTTCCTCTAAATCCCTCTTGCCCTGTGTTGTATGCCGCTACATGTTCGGGGCTTAAACCTCCACAATAGGATGTATCATGGTTCGTTCCTCCACAATTTTGACAAGAGACAGAGTTAACTTGAGAAGAGCTTGCTCCACCACTTGAACTTGCATTTACACTCGTGTTCAACTTGGAAAGCCCTTTTGTTAGTTAATCAATTTGATGTTGTAATTGATAAACTTTCCCCAATTCGTAAATACCACCTCTCTTTGGAGCGTTTCTTCTTCGGCCCCCTAAGAGTAATTCTTTGCTACCTCTTCTATAGTGGCTTCAACTTGATTTAAAGGGATCTTGATTAATTGACCACGCCCCCGCATCCAAATTGTCTCTTGACATGGGCTCCAATCCGTCGTAGAAAAACCGCATTAGTAACCCTTGATTGTACTCATGGTGGGGACATGGTTGTACCAACTCTTTGAATCTCTCCCATGCTTCACCAAGACTTTTATCGGCATCTTGCTCAAATGATGCAATTTTCCTTCTCATTTTGGCGGACTTCTCCTTGGAGATAAAGCGCTTCAAGAACGCCTTTACCACCTCCCTCCATGTTGTGGGAGTGTTAGGATTTACTTTCTTTAGGCATTTCTTTGCTCGTCCGGTGAGAGATTGCCGGAAAAGGTGCATACGAATGTAGTCTTGACTCACTTCATTGGTTTGCATCATTGCGCACAATTCAAGGAATCGGTCCAAATGTTCAATAGGGTCCTCACTTGCACTTCCGGAAAATTTCTCCGATTGGACCATTCGAGTATATTGAGGATGGATTGAGAAGTTTGTTTCCGTGACGGGTAGCAAAATCCCTCCCGTGAACTCATAATCCTCCGGATTTCCGAAGTCACGAAACAAAACATCATTATTTTGCCCCGCCATTGATCCGCGTGATGAACTTGAAGAGTAAGTATCACTCTCACTATCAACTATATCACCAAAACCTCTTCCCTCGTCTTGATAAAGCCTACGGACTTGTCTCAAGGTTCGGTTTATTTCATGGTCAATTTGATGTGAGGGTTCTCCTTGAGACCTCCTAAGCATTCACCAAACTAAGCAAACAATTAGAGATGACAAGGATGATAAAAAAAAAAAAAAAAAAAAAGAAAGTAAAATGACTCTAACAAAAGCAATAGTAGACGCTAAACAAGCCGCTTCCCCGGCAACGGCGCCAAAATTTGATCACGGGTTATATAGGCCGTTAAGCTACTACCCTAACCAAATTAATCATTAATAATACCTAAACCTACACTAAACTAGTTAGTGGCAAGTAAGGGTCGAACCACTAGGGAAGCACGCTAATTCAACATCAAATATCACTAATGCAAGAGTGAAAAGGGGATTGTTTTTGTTGGTTTTGATGAGTAAGAACACTAAAACTACAAATAAGCAAGAAAATGATGATTAAAATCAATATAAAATGACGCTAAGAATACGGGGGTGCCAAAGAACAGAAGATTCTACCTAAACAACTCATTCTCATGCAATAGTCTAGGCAAATAAATGAAAGAGGTCTTCACTAATAAGGATCATTCTCATGCATCCTATTAGTTACAATCAAATAAAGAGAATAAAGAAGCACAATCCATAAAAACTCCACTTTAATAACTCATTCTCATGCAATCATTAAAATAGAGATGATCCTAATCTAGTTCAAATCACTTTCATGCATTTAAACTAGAAAACATCAAATAGAGTGCAACAATAATCCCAAGCTATTAAAAATCACGTTTTTCATCAATATATGGCATAAGTTCAATCCAACCATCATCATTCATCCAATATCAAATCATATCTTCCACCCCCTTCCCCTAGCTAAAAGTTTAGGCTAGAGAAGGGAGATTAAACATAATATCAAAACCAGAAATAAACTCAAGAAAATCAAAACTAAACATGATTAAAATCAATGAAATCAATAAAAACTAGATAAGCTGATAACATTGACAAGAATAAGTAACAATAAAACAAATAAATAATACTAGAGGAAAGAAGAAGAGATTACTAAAGAAAGGATTAATGAAAGATGAAAACTTGGATTCTTGCTTGATTGATGGAAGATTAAAAATTGAGCAAAGTTGAATACAATAAAGGATGCTTGAATAACATTCTATTTTCTCTCTCTAGATTAGGATAATGTTCTATGGAATTAGTACTAAGTGTCCCCTATTACAAAGAGTCCCGTCTATATATATGTGGCTCCCCCAAAAGAAAGAGACTTGGACAACAAGGCGCAAAGAAATCAGAAACCCAGTCGTGCGCGCCCGCACACGACATATGTGCGCCCGCGCAGTAGGCCTGGTGCCCGTACATCAGGTCGCGCGCCCGCACAGAAGCCGCACAACAAGTCATGCAAACTCTCTATTTAGGCTATGTTTCTTCAGCCCGGCTGCGCGGGTTATGATAGGGCTACGCGCCGGCACAGCCAAGGGTGCGCGCCCGCACAGCAGCCCACGCACAACAGTTTGCATGGCTTCTTGATATCCTCTTTCTTTCGGCACATAAAACCTGCAAAACAAAAGCATGGAAATCAAAATAAAAACAAAGCGAGAAGACTAAGAAAAGGGAAGATAAAGGATAAAAGAAAAGAGGAAGTAAAACTAAGTAAAAATGCTTAGAAAAAGAGCCAAACAAGTACAAATGAGGGGATAATCCTTAGAGAAAAAGGATAAAAGAGTGGCATAAATGCCACTCATCAAAGCACCCTTTGAATGTTGGCGACTTCGTGTTATAAATTATTAAGGCAACCAGTAGTGCCAATAAGCTTGGAAAGCTAACTCCCAATCGGGAAGGCCCCTACCGGATCTATGAAGAAGATAGTGATGGAACCTACCGCCTAGAAACCCAAAACGGCAGACGCCTTCTTAGAACTTGGAATGTAGATAACTTAAAAAAGCACTACTTATAAGAATTTTAAGTTTTTCATAAACAAAAATTCTATTAATGAGAAATCAGGCTTTGTTTTCAATTGTGTTGTTATGTTTATAATTACTATTCCGTCTGGGCAATGTTCAGACAGATTACTTGCTAAACAAACTAAGTTCAAAACTTAGTAGCGAATTCAACGACAAAGTGACATGTGGCTAATAGCCAGATCAATAAACTAGGCACAAAAACGCTACGCAACTAGTCTCAAACAAGACCAAAGGCTAATGGCTTGATGGTTGCTTATTTCACAAAATCGCATGTCCCAATATTGACAACGGCGTCAGGCGACACCCCTCCGAGTGGAATCGTCGCAGAGAACACACTACCTATTAGCTTTATGTATCTATGCAGACGACAAAGATTGAATGACCAAATTGGTTAACCTCTAGCCATCTGACCAGAATAGTCTACAGAATGATTTGGTTTTCGAAATACCGGATGTCCTAAGGCATTAGCCGGTTCTCGATTAAAGTTCTTACTTGTGTTTTTCATTCAAAAATTGCACATACTCTCACATTGGGGAAAAGGAGTTTTGTGCAATGGCTATGCGATCATCCCCAACAGAATATTACCGCCTGAGTAAGAGGCAGGAAGCACCCGTTTTAATGGCCGGATGTGTACTTGGTTTGGGGCAATCACCATTGTGATCGATTTGCCTAAAAACATCCCATACTTCTCAAAGTATCAAATGTTTTCAAGCCAATTAATCAATTTGAAATGAAACCAACCACACAGCTGTCCAGGGCAAGAACAACCGAATTACAATCTACCACATGCTTTTTATAAGTTAGCCAAAATATCAAAGAATTGCAGTATATAGGCAAAATTCAATTCAAAAATTAAAATTCAAACACAAATCCAAACATGTACAAAAACCCGATTGAGTAAAAATACTTCATAAAATTAAAAGAGGCACAAAGGCCAGTATGATTGTTAACTTGAATCACTTCTGGAATAGAAACAAAAGAAACAAATTGTCAACCCAACTCCTTAGTTGGTAAAAGTACAGTATACTCGGCTTACAAGCCGAAAGAGAAAATAAATGGCATACATCCGCATAATTTGGGGAGGCTGATTCAAGGCTGAGGAGGAAGCTGCTGATCTGGTTGGTCTTGACCTGTAGGGGGGGCTTCTGATTTATTTTCAGCCGCATAACGCTGGCTATCTTGGTTTTGTTGGCCATTCGCCGGCTCCTCTTCATTATCTTACACTTCATATCATAACTCAGCAGCCTATTCTTTGAAGCGAGGCGAAGCTACCTCTCCCAAAACTTAGGCATCATACGCCGCAGTGGCGTAATCATACCTAAGCTTGTATAATTCAAAGTCAACTTCCAGACAGAGGAGCCCCCAAGCTATCTTCAGGTGGGCCGCATTGTCCCGCTCATTCTTCTCAATCAGTCGGGTCTGCTTGTTTGCAATCTCATCCGCCTGCTGGTTTCGCAGGTTGACAATCTCCACCCCCAACCAGGCAACGTCTGCCCGGAGCTTCGTGTTCTCCTTATCAGCGTCTTATAATGCCTTGAGATCAACTTGAGCATCCTTCAGTTTTTGCTCAAGGTCATTAGCTCGGTTGTTGGCTTCATCGTTAGCAACCGTCAGACTCCGGATCAGCTCCTCCTGTTGCAACCCTACTGCTTTAATCTTTAATTCAGACATATAATTAGCATATTCAGCCGAGTTGAGGTTATTAGTAGCCCTCAGTTTGGCGTCATTTACCGCTTCTTGTTTCAGCCTGAAGGGGCCTCAGAGCCCATCCACCCTAAGCATAACCTAGAAAGGGACAGCCGGAATATGAAATACTTTGTAAAACAGAAGAAAAGATATCAGAATTGAGTTGGAAAACAGTTTTCCTCAGCCAGTTGGCCCATTATCCGGTAAAAGTCCACTATCTACAAATCAGGTACGAAGTTCTTCTCTGACCGGGTGAGGGTCCTCACCATCCTATTATCAAAGAAAGGAAGATCCAACTCTTCGGATGTAAGATCTACAGCATAAGAAGTACTTGGTGAGAGGGATGCAGCGTAGTTGGCATTCATTCATTGCCGGCAGCTGACTGAACCCTGCACACACCTAAAAATGACTCCTCAAAACCAAACCCGTTGATGAACACCTTTCACCGCCATTATTGGTCTAATTGAGTATTTACTCTTTGAAGTGCGTAAATCCATGTTCTATCCTATATATTTCATGAACCAATCCAATTTCAAGCAAATTTCCAAAAACCATAACCTATTTTCCACTTATCGTGTCCACATCGCAAAACTGAGAGAAACTGATTTTTTGGCTATACAATTTTGATCCAATTATTATTTATTTGGATAGGTATTTAAATAATCTTTCCAACAATATATCATATGCCCAATTTCGAGCTATAACGAAAAAGATATGAGCAAAACACTAAACTCAGCCTAAAACCAACACCCTTCCACTAAAACGGCCATATTTTAAAATATACATATCATTTGGATATGAATCTAATAGGGTTAGAAAGTATACTTGATAATCTTTCCAATGATATATTATATGCCTTATTCCGAGTTACAGATCAAATGTTATGATTATTTTAAAAACGGGTAAAAAACTAAAATTACCGCGCAGCAGCAAAAAGCCGCGACGCGGCAAAAGCTGACGTGTCACGGGGCTTATTCCCGTGACACGGTACCAATTTTTGTAATTCTGCATAATTTTATCTCGTGTCATGGGATTTTGCACCGTGTCATGGTGCAATTTCCCGTGTCACGGTGCCCATTCCGTGACACGGGGATATTCCGTGTAATTTCTACGTACTTTTTACACCGTGACACGGCATAATGCACTGTGCCACGGTGGACAATGCCGTGTCATGGAATTTCTTCCCGTTTCACGATGCCTATCCCGTAATCCCTAAACGCGTAATCCCTAAACGCGTTATCACTTCCCGTAACCTAATTATTTCCCGCGTCACTCAGTTTTTCCCCGTGTCACGACATCTTCCCCCGTCTGACGGTGCCTGTCACGGTGCTCTTTACCGTTACACGGTATTATTGTTTAGGGTTTTTATCTTTTTAGGGTTCCGCGTGTTCCCTCTGATCATTTTCCCCATAAATAGGACCCCCCTTTCTGTAGTTCGGGGCACCAATAATCATTCTCTCTCACCTTACACGAAAAATCATTCTCTTCTCCCTCTTTAACCTAATTTCTAGACTCCTTATTCTTCCATAATAATTCCCCTAAGCACTCCAAGGAGTCTATACTAAATCCGTGGTTCCGTCCTTAAACCAAGGCGTGAAAGCAATTTAAAGGAACGCGCAGAATGTGAGTAATTAATTAATTTAATTACTCTTATTTTATTTTTAATATTGCTAGTATCATGATTAGGGTTGTTATTATTATTATTTGATTTCGCTAACACTATTATTGTTATATTGCTTCCAATATTGATGTTATTCTATTATTTTTATGATCACTATATTGCATGTTTAAAGGGAATATGTAATTGAAAATCACGCCTAATAAGATAATTTGGACAACCGGTTTAGGATCCTTTTTAATGTTGTTATTAATTCAAGTGATCGCGATATTTTAGAATAATATGTTGCATTAATATTCAACCAATTTAGCTTAACAATAGTTTGGAGCAAATTGAATATTTTATTTGTATGCCTTTGAGATCGCAAGAATCACTTTTCACTATAAGAATCGAATAGATGCCAATACGGGCGAATTTGACTCCATGACTCACTTCGTACCATCATCCCCGATCCTCCTTTCGTGGTTCCGAACCATATGGAGTTAGTAATCTCACGGATTATGAATGGGGTGTAACCTTCACGGGTCAATCGTTGTTGCCTTCGTTGTCCCTTATTCGTGGTTGCCTTAAATGATCCGTGAACGGTTTACAAGTTCCTTAAAAACTTGTTGGCGACTCCCTATTTTATTTGTCCCTAATCGTATACGTCAATTCCCACTTCCTAAGAGTGCCAAGCATATTCACCACATGCTTTAACATAAGCGCACTTCGAACGAGGCCTACAATTTGGCGACTCCACTAGGGACGATTCTTGGTTATTTATCGATTTGAGTGATCGATATTTAATTAAGCTGAGTGGATGAGACTTGAAAGATTCTTGAAAAATATTCCTGTGATTAATTTGGCATTTTTACATTTCCATAGACGTTTTAATGTCGCATTTAGGTCTGTCCCGTAAGAAAAATTGAATAACTTGATTGCGTATGAAGGAAAACAGGGCACACGGCAAAATCTGTCGTGTCATGGTACAATGCACCATCTGACGGTGTGCCGTTCCGTGGAACGGGAATCTTTGACGTGTCATGGTAGTCCAAAAATAAGTCCGGTGGTTTATTTTCTCTTCTCACAGTCAACTTCCTTTGATTTTTCTGAAAAAAACTGTGTGTTCTACATACGTCTTAGCCCGGGGGATTTAAGCTCTATCAACCCAAAAATGCTCATGGCAATAAGGGTTCATCCGAGTTATTAAATCCACCAAAACCATGGAGTCGAGTTCGATTTCATCACAAACTCGCGGAGCCGCCCGTTGGCATACACCCTCAAGGGAGGCTGCCTGGTTAACGTGGCCAAACTCTTAACCATGGTACCCTATTGACACCAAATAAACTTGACCATAGTCGAACATAGAACTTGACCTTAGGTTGCGAACTATTCTTTGCATCATTGTGCCTACATGTTTTATGTTTGGTCGTTTTGATCCTAACCTTAACGATCTTTCTTTGTCTACGGTGGATTATTTAATGACTAACGATTGGCAATGGACCGTACTCAATAAGTAATTAGGGAAAAAAAAAGGGGAAGGGTTGCCGCGACACGGGACTGTGCACCGTGTCACGGCACAGTCCACCGTGGCGCGGTGGACATGTAGGAAAAAAAAAAGGTTTGCCGCGCCACGGCAGTTTGTACCGTGACAAGGTACAGTTTCCAAAAAAAAAAAAAAAAAAACGCGCCACGGCAGTTTGTACCGTGACAAGGTACAGTTTTCTGTGTCACGGTGCCCTTGAAATAAGTACAGTCAGGGCTTCCATGTTAATTTTGTCCTCGCGTCAGTCATTTTGGTTATTGTTCACATGTCTAGCCATACGATCATACCACGAGTCTTATAACATCACTTAGTCACTCACGAGTCAAGTATAGTCCACACACTTTCTTTATGTTCCGACTCAAGTCGTGCACCAGGTCGTTTATGATCGTATACTAGGTTCATGCATCCTTTTTCGTCATAATAAAAAATTAGTGGAGTTTTCTTACTTGTTTTAAAATATCTATTTTTTTTCCTTCCTTTCCTATCTTGAGCAATGAGTCAAACAATTAAGTGAATTATTTTATTTCAAAGTACTTGGTCAAGGAACAGGGATAGATTAATACGGTTCGAGTCGTTATCGCAACAATCTATCAGATCTAATAGGCGTTCAAAGTGAACTTTGCCATCTAAAGAAGACATTGAGAACATCAACAAATCCATTGAGGCAATGTCTTCCATGATGCAAACCCTTACCACTAGGGTCACTACCATGGAACAAAAAAGGTCACTGTTTCCACCCTTGACAAACTGAAGGAACAAATGAGTAAGATTTCCGAGGATTTCACTTATGTGGAACAGCCTCCCACTCCTTTGGATGTGAAGGATAGACTCCCTGAAAAGTTCTCCACTGCTGATATTCCAAAGTTCAAGCCTACTGACAATCCAATATTCCATTTGAAGGCGTTCTCTACAACCATGGCTCTTAAGGGATTGGACGTAACACTCTTCCCTACCGTGTTCCCTCTCTCCTTAGAACATGCTTGCCAACAATGGTTTTATCCCTAAACGCGTTTTCACTTCCTTTAACCTAATTATTTCCCGCGTCAGTGAGTTTTTCCACGTGTCACGGCATCTTCCCCCGTCTGATGGTGCCTATGACGTGCTCTTTACCATGACACGGTATTATTTTTTGGGTTTTTTATCTTTTTAGGGTTTCGCATGTTCCCTCTGCTCATTTTCCCTATAAATAGGACCCCCCTTTCTACAGTTCGGGGCACCAATAATAATTCTCTCTCACCTTACACCAAAAATCATTCTCTTCTCCCTCTTTAACCTAATTTCTAGCCTCCTTATTCTTCCATAATAATTCCCCTAAGCACTCCAACGGGTCTATACTTATTCCGTGGTTCCGTCCTTAAACCAAGGCGTGAAAGCAATTTAAAGGAACGCGCAGAATGTGAGTAATTAATTAATTTAATTACTCTTATTTTATTTTTAATATTGCTAGTATCATGATTAGGGTTGTTATTATTATTATTTGATTTGGCTAACACTATTATTGTTAAATTGCTTCCAATATTGATGTTATTCTATTATTTTTATGATCACTATATTGCATGTTTAAAGGGAATATGTAATTGAAAATCACGCCTAATAAGATAATTTGGACAACCGGTTTAGGATCCTTTTTTAATCTTGTTATTAATTCAAGTGATCGCGATATTTTAGAATAATATGTTGCATTAATATTCAACCAATTTAGGTTAATAATAGATTGGAGAAAATTAAATATTTTGTTTGTATGCCTTTGAGAACGCAAGAATAACTTTTCACTATAAGAATCGAGTAGATGCCAATACGGGCGAATGTGACTCCATGACTCACTTCGTACCATCATCCCCGATCCTCCTTTTATGGTTCCGAACCATATGGAGTTAGTAATCTCATGGATTATGAATGGGGTGTAACCTTCACGGGTCAATCGTTGTTGCCTTCGTTGTCCCTTATACGTGGTTGCCTTAAATGATCCGTGAACGGTTTACATGTTCCTTAAAAACCTGTTGGCGGCTCCCTATTTTATTTGTCCCTAATCGTATACGTTAATTCTTACTTCCTAAGAGTGCCAAGCATGTTCACCACATGCTTTAACGTAGGCGCACTTCGAACGACGCCTACAAACCCCCGAAAGGGTCAACCTTAGTCTTGACTCGCATAAAGTCAAGCGGCCAAGGAAGTTCAATCTTATTCTTACCTTGGGTTTGAGAATGGGGCTTTGAGGCATCCTCCTCCCCAGTCGTTGCCGCACCGGCTACAACATTGGCTACCCTTCGATACCGTAGAGGTATCCGACGCTTTCTTCCCCAAACGTTCTGAGCTTTCACTCTGAAACTTCATGACGGATGGTGATTTGCCGCCGGTCGTAGGACGATCTTGATTTGCATAGGAAATTAACTGGGAAGGATTCTTCCTTGCGGCCTTGGCAGCCGGAGTTTTATCCAGTTGCTTTCCTTGTCTTTTGAAAAGCTTGGAGATGGAGCGTGGAACGCGTTTGCCGGAATCCTGCAAATAGAGAATCAAAATTTACTAGCCTGCAAAAGCACTTAGAAGAAATTTAAAGAAAACTTGGAAGGTAAGGCGGACTTACCCCACCTTTCTTTGCCTCTTTGGCCTCAACGGCTGCTCTCTTGGAGATCACGCTCTCTTTACGTAGCTGCGCAGCAGATTTAGCCAGGATCTTCTCCGGATCTACCATCTTCAAGGTATCGGCTGCAAGGGGCAAACGAGGAGTTAGTTAAAATAATAAAAAGATGAAGTACAAAAATAAAAAATAAAAATAGAATTGCCAGATGCAAAGTGGATCTACCCTTGGGAAACATGGTGCTTAACTCGCAGGCGGACAGGAACCTTTCCTCCTTGAAGAAGTCTGGATGGGGGATCCAGTTCTTTGGCACAATAATATGAGTCCCATCCCCCAAGGGCTTAGTTATGGTTTCAAAGAAACCCGGGTCCATTATTTGTTCCCGGGCTCTAAAAGAGAGTGCCGGGAGAGGCCATTTTCTGCCCAAGAGTGACGCTTCCTTATTGTACCGGCGCAGCGTCCGGTTGTTTCTCAGAGTGGGAAAGGAGACCAAATAAAACTTCTCCTTCCTCCCGGACCATTTGGACATCTTGTCCAAGGTCATTAGATATTGGGGCAGAGTGGTAAGAGTATACCACGCCCCATGACCGCCTGGGGCCTTGCTCAGATAGTGCATATAAGCGAAGGCGAAAAAGCTAGGGGCTATATTCTGGAGCTCGCAGGTGGCAACGTAACTCATAATATTCACCCACGAGTTTGGGTGAACTACCAGACACCCAAATCATACCCCTTTAGGATTTTGCTAATCCTGGTATGTAGGGGGAACCGAAGGCCAACTTCTATTATCGCCTCGTAGTAGACAAAGTAATTGTCTGTATTTTTAATGTTATCCTCCCATGCCATGACCGCATCCCAGGCGGGAGAATAATTTCCCACCCCTTTCCAAACGGGTGTTTCTCTTTGAAGGCCCTGAAGTCGCTCTTAAGCAAGGCTATATCACCCGGAAGCATTCTTATCTTTTTCGGGTCAGGATTAGTTGAAGCTTTAGCCGACTACTGATAGTTAGCCGTAAAATTTTCTTGATCGGAGCAAGATGCCTCGGCTCCGGATCTTTCGGCGGCATCATTAACGCCTGCCTCTTCCCCAGATCCATTAGAAGAGGCGGCCTCTTTGCCATCTACCTCTCTTACGCTTGAGTTGCCGGAGGATGAGGGAGCCTCATTATCGAAACTACTTCTCTCCTCTGAGTCCCCTTGTTCGCCATTTGTAACAACCTCATCTACGTCACTTCCATAGCACGTCGGCTCCTAGGCTTAATAGCCGTCTTTTTAACTCTAGCTATTGTGTCCTACAAAGACACAGCGAGGGAGGAATTTGGGGATGAGGAAAGCAGTTCCAACAGTCTAGAAAAGGCACCTCTGTTCTAGATTCAGCCGTTTGGGGAGACCGGCTGAATGTCCTAGGCAATGCCGACTGTGTGGATTGAGACGTCATTTTATTTTTAAAGACTATGTATACAGACGGAAAAAAGAATGTAAACATATTGAAATGAAGGAAAAGATAAAAAAGGGTATAGGCGGTTACCTTACTTTAATTCTGGAAACTCTGAAAAATGCAACAAACGGTGACCGGGTGTTGTAAGTGAGCACAAGAAAATCATGAGAATCTCACGCAGACTGAATCAGAGTATCTCTCTCTAAGAATCTCTCTTTCCCATTCTAGAATGCCAACAAAAAGACAATGGTGAGATAAGGGAGGGGGGGGGGGTAAACTCCTATTTATAAAGGTGTGAAATGGGGGCATCCCCGTCATACCCCAGAATTTACTAGTCGTTTTCACTGTTCATCTCTCTCAGATGGACACGTGTCATAGGCGTCACGTGGCAGCAACGTGACCCCTATGAGGGGGAAATGTTTAGGGTAAAAATACGTAGACATGTGGTCCAATGAGAGAAGGTCACATGTCAAACCCATGCTGGTCCAAGTGGCCCAATAGCCATTCGACACCTGTCCCCTTCAGGAATCTTCAGAAATTGCAACTTTCAAGGGCCCAATTTCCAAAGAAGCGCCGTAAAACGGCGCAACCCACTAAAATCTAGGTCAAGTGACCTAGATAGGGGCACACCGTCCAACGACCCTATAAATAGGGAAATATTTCCCCATTTTTGGGACACAATCAATCATTTATTAGACCTACTTTCTCTCACATCCGAGAAACATCTGAGCTTTGAATCCAAGTAGATACCCACTTTACGCACTATTTGTTCTCTTTCAAGTTACTAACTTGATTGTCTTAGGCGGAGCTCCTACAACCAGAGTCTTTGTTGTTTTGCAGGTGCAGCTCGAGCCGGACCAATCTTTGTGATGTAACTAAACACATGCCCAAATACAAAACACATGCCATAAATTGATGAAAGACATGATTTTTGATAGCTTGAGATTATTGTGGCACTTTATTTGATGTTTCTAGTTTAAATGCATTAAAGTGATTTGAACTAGATTAATATCATCTTTATATTAATGATTGCATGAGAATGAGATATTAAAGTGCAATTTTATGGATTATACTTATATATTCTCTTGATTTGATTGTACCTAATAGGATGCATTAGAATGATCCTTATTAATATACACCTTTTTTATTGATTTGCTTAGACTATTGCATGAGAATGAATTGTTTATATATCATCTTGTGCTTTTTGGCATGTTCTTCATGATAACCATTATTGTTCCCCTCTTTGTAATCATGTTTGACACCCCCGTATCCCTAGCGTCATTCTCTCCTGATTTTAATCATCAATTTCTTTGCTTATTTGTAGTTTTAGTGCTCTTTATTCAAAAACCAATAAAAATATTCCCCTTTTTACTCTTGCATTAGTTAAAATTGATGTTGAATGAGTGAGCTTCCTTAGTGGTTCGACCCTTTACATGCCCCTATACTTGTATTAGGACAGTTTAGGAATATAAATGATTAATTTGATTAGGGTAGTAGTTTAACGACCTATGTAACCCTCGATCATTGCCCTCCTCGTGGGCATGACCTCGAGAGCACCGAAGATGGGGAAGCACGAGAGCGTTAGGAGCAAAGGCTTTGCCCAAGGATCTAGGAACGAGCAAGGGGAACCGAGCACACGCAACACAACAGCAGGGGTGCGCGCGCGCAAGCCCTACTGTGCGTGCGCACAGGCCTGCTTCGATCCCCTTCGCTCGATTTATTATAAATACCCTTGACTTTCCCTTTTTTAGGGGATGAATATTTTATATATACTTGAGACTTATTTCTAAAATTAGTAGAGAGAGAAACTTTAGATTACATGTTTTGTACTTTAATTTCATCTTTGAGATTGGATTTCATCTTCAATTAATGAAAATTTGTGAGAATTTCTTCCTTTCAATTTCCTTTTGCTTGTTATTTCCTATAATTGTTTACTGTTTGATTTGATTGTTGATCTTTAGTTTGAGAATTTGTTGAATGTTTGATTTCCTCCTTGATTAAGCTTGAAATGATGATGTTTGTGATTTAATTTGCTTTGTTTTTTAATTCCACCATGATTTGTGAGTAGATTAGTTGCTAGGGAGAGGGGGAAGCACGCTTGATTGATGATTATTGCTAGTTGATGATTCTTGGTTGATTGAATTGTTGCAATTAAATTGGTTGACATAGTTGTGCATGTGATTAAGAGTGATCAACCTACATGATTAATCTAGATTGCATAGAAAATTTCAATGACATGAAACCTTGATTTGAGAATTGCTTTAATTAGTTGAATTTGATTGTCATTTTCCTTGTTATTCATTCTTAGTGAACCCTATCTTTCCTTATAGGATAAAGCTCGTAGATTCTATCAATTGAACTTATTGTTTGTCCTTTGCAATGTTTAAATCAATCGAGTCAACCTTCGATTAGCATGATCATTGAGCTTGCATGTGGAACCTATATCCCTAGTTTTCAGCATATTTATTTTCTTTTATTTGTTTAGCTATTTGATACCTTAGTTATAATTTAATTCATCTTACAATCTTCCAAGTATCTTGACCCTAGGCTATAAATTTCCCCTACTGATTTCTTTGGGTTTGACCCTTGCCTTACCTTTATAACCATATTAAATTTGTTTTGTGATCAAGGGTTAAATAGGTCGTTAAACTACAACCCTAATCAAATTAATCATTTATAATACCTACACTTACACCAAACTATATAGTGGCAAGTAAAGGGTCAAACCACTAGGGAAGCACACTAATTCTACATAAATATTCACTAATGTAAGAGTAAAAAGGGGATCGTTTTTGTTGGTTATAGAGTAAGGATCACTAAAACTACAAAGCAAAGAAGATGATGATTAAAAACAAGGGAAAATGACGCTAGGTATACGGGGGTGTCAACTTTGATTTGAAAGAGAGGAATAATAATGATTATCATGAATAACATGCCAAAGAACAAAAGATTCTACCTAAACAATTCATTCTCATGAAATAGTCTAGGCAAATCAATGAAAAAGGTGTACACTAATAAGGATCATTCTCATGCATCCTATTAGTTACAATCAAATCAAGAGAATAAAAAACCACAATCCATAAAAATCAACTCTAATAACTTATTCTCATGTAATCATTAAAATAGAGATGATCTTAATCTAGTTCAAATCACCTTCATGTATTTAAACTAGAAAACATCAAATAGAGTGCAACAATAATCTCAAGCTATCAAAAATCGTGTCTTTCATCAATTTATGGTATGAGTTCAATCCAACCATCATCATTCATCCAATATCAACACATATTTTCCACCCCCTTCCCATAGGTAAGAAATTAGCCTAGAGAAGGGAAATTAAACATATTATCAAAACTAGAAATAAACTCAAAAAACTCAAAACAAAACATGATTGAGAACAATGAAATCAATAATAACTAGATGAACTAACAAGATTAACAAAAATAAGCAACAATAAAGGATATAAATAAAGCTAAAAGAAAGGATTAGAGATTACTAAATAAAGGATTAATGAAAGATGAAAACTTGAAGTGTTGCTTGATTGAAGATTAAACTTGATCAACGTTAAATACAATAAAGGAAACTTGAGTAGTAATCTACCTTCTCTCTCTAAAATTATCTGATCTCATCGTTACAGAGAGAAGCTCCCCTAAAACTAATGAAGTTAATAGAATAATAGATTCTCCCCTTAATTACCCTAAAAATGGGTTTTTATACAAAGCTAGGAAAAATAGAAAGGGTTTTTCTAAGCTATACCCCTGATGTAGTTGAGTTTCTAAGGTGTATTCATGCTTTTTCAAGTTTTTAAAGCGTGCCCTTCAAATTATTATCAATACTAAAATGTTTCCTTATTAGTTATTTAAAAGTTAATTGAGAGTGTGATTTCATGGCTTTCGTTTTCGTTATTCGGGTTGATGTGGTTAAAATTTCTTTCTCATATAATTTCCTTTCCTTTTATCATCTTTTTTATTAAATTTATAGTTAACTATAGGTGACGTGGAAGTCCCAAGAAGGGTACCATTTATTAATGGTAATGAGTTGAGGGGCACAACTTAGAAATTTGAAAAAGCATAGGTACACCTTAGAGACTCGACTACCTTAGGGGCATAGCTTAGAAATACCCAATAGTAAAAGAATGGAATAAAGTAAAATAATTAAAGAAAGTAAAATTAAATTAAGAAAAGAAAAAGAAATAAGTAAAGAGAAAAATAAAAATGAAAATAAAATAAAATAATAAAACAAAACCCATAAAACTATTAGACCCTTATTTCCTCTTTTTCGATTCCCTTTTGCTGCTCTAAATAGGATTTTAATCCCATTCTTTGCACCCTTTGGCTGCTCTAATTAGACCCTTATTTCCTCATCTTGAACAGCATTCATCCAATTCAAGCCGTTCGATCTTCATTAAAATCACGTGAGAAGCTTGTGATTGAACCCACATTTGCGCGCCCGCGAAGGTGTCGCGCAAAGGTCGTGCAAATGCTACTGCCTTGAATCCGTTTTTGGACTCCGATTGTGTGCGCCTTCTGACAGGAATGCGCGCCCGCGATGCTTTCCAACCAAATTGGGGCTTAATTGAGGCTTGATTGCTTGCAAAATGGTGAAGAGTGTTGGCCAGAAATCGCTGCTAACGTGGGCGGGAATGGTGGCTGGAGATTGAGGGTGTGACTGCATTAGTTTTTGTAAGGTGTTGCGAGTGGCAGGACTTGGTGGGATTAGGTCGGTTTGTGAAGTGGAGGAGCTGCGGTGATGTGATGTTGCGAAGGTGGAATTGCGGGAGCTTGGTGTATTGGAGGTGCGTGAGGGAGGTTGTGTGGAGGCATTGCGGCTGGAGGGAGCAGGGGAATAGGTGAGGTTGAGCTGCAGTTGCGCGGAGAGGTGAATTGGTGGGCTGCTGGTGCGAATTGGTGAAAAGGAAATGGATAGAGTTTGTGGTGCTGAGATGCGGGTGGTGGCTAGAGATTTTGGTGTTCTTTGGTGGCTGGTTTGGGCTGTTTGTGGGGTTGTGAAAAGATGGAGCAGGGTTGCTGGTGGTTATTTGGTGTGTGGAGTGGCTATGGACTTTTGACATGAATTCGGAAAGCGAACTCACTTGACATTAAACCCAAACACCTAAACACAAAACCAAAGAAAGGGATTAAGAAAAATAAAATAGAACTAAGTAATAAAATAAATATAAATAAACTAATATATAAAAATAAGAGAATTAAAACTAAAACTAACAAAATAAAAACAAATCCAAAGCAAATAAAATACGAAAATAAACTAGAAACCAATTAAATAAAGAAATTAAACTAAAACATAATAAAACTAAGTAATAAACTATAAACTTTTTTAAAAGGGATATAAGAGAATAAAAAGGGAAATAAGAGAAAATAAACACGAAAAAGGACCTAATCACTGTAACTAAGAGTGATATAAATGTCACTCATCAAACTTCCTCAAGCTAACCTTTTGCTCGTCCTCGAGCAAATTAACATGAAACACGAGAGAAGGAGAGTGAATTCGACACTAACTCACTTTTGTAGGAATCACGGTCAATTTTAGCAACTAAAGACAAGCCCTTTAAACCCCTAGATCGCCCTAGAGGACGAGTTTGCTCTGGCGAAGGTTTCCTACGAGCTTAACCCACAACTCTAGACAAAACCAAAGCAAAACGAAAAGAAAAAGAAAAGCAAACACAACCATGACCAACATAACATGACAAGGTTTAAGAAAACTAATCAAACACTAAGGCGGAAAATAATCCATTTGGACTCAAAAAGAAGAGACATGCACCAAAGAATAATAACCTTATTCAATTCATAGAGGGAAAACACGTTCTAAGATGCTCATGGTTGAAAGAGACAAACCTAAGCTAGAGAATTCATTCTCCGCCCTAGCCCCATCCAAGACGGTCCACGTTCTCTCCACTATCTTCAAATAACCCCCTTGTTTGCTCCACGTGATTCCACGAAGGATCTAGAAAAAAAGTTCAATTTGTTGAATTAGTGGGTCATCCCGACATCTCAACTATGCATACTCTCTCCATAGGGTTGAAATCTAACTCCCTCCACAGTAATTTGACCTCACCACTCTCAAGTCTAAGGGTCTTAACTAGGGTTGTAACATAAGGCAAAGGGTTAAGGCGGGGTAAAAATTTGAAAATTTTGGTGATATTTCCTAAGTGAAGCAAAAAGGTGATCAAACCTTAAAAAACAAACTCAATAAATCACCAAACATCAAAAAAAAAATACCAATAATGCCATCTCCCCCAAGCTTACTCAACACCAACATTCCATAAAAACAAAAACGAAGTAACGCTTCCCCCCAGCTTGAACGAAGCATTTTCCTCAACGCTTAACTTAGGGAAGAAAACAAACCCTTTTTTAACTCTTATTTGATGTCCTTGCCTTTTTTAACTATGGACGGCTTAATCTGGGATGCATTTTATTCATTACACACAATATATTAAATTTACTTTCTTTCTTGGTACAAAGAGCATAATACTTTCTCATTTTCATTACAACACAAAACAAACTCTCAAACCGAAATGCTTCACAATAAGGGTTAGGGAAACAAAATGTCATAAGGCTTGTAATGTGGCTCATAATCAAGAAAGTGAATAGGCCCAAAGAGTTAGCAAGAGGAGCAAATGCAAAATAAAAACAAAATATGTAACAAAATTAAAAGAAGATAAAGAAAAATGAGAAAAAGGTGCACTTTTCCTCCCATAGAGTTGCTTGGTCACGATCTTGGGAGTTAGAGGACAACAGAAGGATTAAGATATTCATAGTCAAGGATCCTAAACGCCGCTCAACAAAATTGATGAAGGATTGAATAATTTCAACCTCACAAGGGATAGGAAGTAAGAAAATACTAACTAAAGAGCTTCATATCCAATATAGAGAGCAACACCATCTTACCACTTTCCCGTGAACTAAGGGTTCAAACGTCCTCAATAGTTCTTAACCTTGCTACCTTAGCTTAAAATTTGTCTATCTCAACCACAAGCACTCTCAAACCGTGCAAATCCTCATCAACTAGGAAGATAAGCATTCAAAGACACATCATCATGAAAGGCACACAAATCCAAATGAATGAGAAAATTCCAAATTAAAATCATTTCAACTTGTCATAGTCATGTTTGTTACACAAAAAGGAAAACAAAACAAAATAAAGAGGAAGAAATAAAAAAGGTTAACAAACGAGGCATAAAATCTAAATAAGTCCCAATCGTCATAAAAGTGATCGTTCAATAACAACATCAACGATCCCAGGTTCCACAGAACCAAAAGAAAACGTCCTTGAACCATTCAATTTCTTCCTAAACTAAGCACTCAAAGAAAGAGTAAAAGAGTAAAATGAGAAAGGTCTCACCGGGAGGTTGGCATAAAAGAATAAAGGAGCATAAAATAGAGTTCACCAAATGTCACTACACTCCAAACTTCCATAAAGCAACCTACAAGGCTAGACAAGACACAAAAGAAAACATTAAAATAGAACAAAGAAATAAAAAAAAAAAAAAGAAAGGAGGGGGAGAAAAAGGGTTAGAAATCCACCGGGTTACCTCCCGGGAAGGGCTTGTTTATGGTCTCTAGCTTGACCCTTAAAATCATTCAAGGTGGATTAAAGAACATCACCTTAATCAACTAGAGGATTAAATCATAGATGCCCCAAAGCTTGAGACCTAGCACCCCTTGAGGTCTCACATCACCACAAGGGAAAGGAGGGAATGAATTAAGAGCCAATGGTGGCTCATCGTTTCTCTTTCTCTTCTTCTTGTTGTTTCTTCTTCTTTTTTCACTCTTCTTTCTTTTCCTTCTAAAATGGGGATCGAGCTTGGAATCCTCAATATTTGAAAAGGCAACCTCACCATCCTTAAGAGAGTCTTCAAGCCTAGCGGGAACTTTAAGGAAGTCATCATACCTCATTGTCACCTTATCATCACGTGGAGGTAAGCTCTCATTAGCCATCACACCATCGACCACATCAACTCTACATACGCTCACCACCATAGGGCTCTTAAAAACGACATTCTCAACTAGTCTAAAAGGAAAGGGAACCGGGCCTCAAACTTGTTTGGTTCACTAAAATCAAATGGCTCTTCATTTTGTTCTTGAACCTTGTTCTCAACCACATCATCTACAACCTTGTTTTCCTTGTAATTTTCGGGTTGATAAGTATGTGAAGGGTTAGTAGATTATTTAAAGGGGAGTTTTGTTGTTAAATGGAGAGAAAAAATTTTGGCTAGTTGGCAATCAACAATTTCATTGTGAGATTTGATCTCTTGGAATTGTTGAGTGATAATTTGACGTTGTTGAAGAATTTGGGTTTGTGTGTGGTTGGGTGGGGATTTTTCTTCATACGCTTGAGAACCTACGTCATAATTTTTATCTTTAGAGTTCTCTACTTGGTTTGAAAGGTAGGAAAAGTTTTGGGTTGGTGGATTGATGAGAGATCTTTCTTGGGGGTAGGAGTTTTCTTGCCTTGGAGGTTGTTGATGTTGTTGGGATTGAGCTTGGGATTAGGCTTGCGCCTATGTTAAAGCATGTTGTGAATATGCTTGGCACTCATAGGAAGTGGGAATTGACATTACGATTAGGGACAACGATTAGGGACAAATAAAGTAGGGAGCCGCCAACAAGTTTAAGGAACTTGTAAACCGTTCACGGATCATAAAAAGGCAACCACGATAAGGGACAACGATAGGCAACAACGATTGACCCGCGAAGGTTACACCCCATTCATAATCCATGAGATTACTAACTCCATATGGTTCGGAACCACAAAAGGAGGATCGGGGATGATGGTACGAAGTGAGTCATGGAGTCACATTCGCTCGTATTGGCCTCTACTCGATTCTTATATTGAAAAGCATTCCTGTGATCTCAAAGGCATACAAACAAAATATTCAATTTGCTCCAAACTATTATTTAACTAAATTGGTTGAATATTATTGCACACATATAATTCTAAAATATTTGTGATCACTTGAATTAATTAACATGATTAAAAAGGATCCTAAACCGGTTGACCAAATTATCTTATTAGGCGTGGTTTTCAATTCCATATTCCCTTTAACATGCAATATGGTGATCAATAAATATAATAGAACAGACATTAATATTGGAAGCAATTTAGTCAAAATTCCAACAACATAAAATCGTTAGAAAAATAATAGAAATAAAAGGAACATGATTCTTACTTTGATTCTGTTTGTTTGCAACTACAAAATAATAAACGAGTTAGTAAATTCAAGGAAATAATAAAACAATGATTAATTTAAATTAAATAAAGTAGAGTTAATTTGGGGCCAAACCCTCAAACAGTTCTACCTTTCACGCCTTGGCTTAAGGACAGAACCATAAGTAAAGTATGGACTCCTTTAAGCACTTGAAGAAGGAATTTTGAAATAAGAAGGGTAGGCTAGTATTTAGGCTAAAGCATAGAAGAGAGAAAAATAAATCAGAGAATTAATTGGTGCCCGTACATCAGAAATGAAGGGGTATTTATAGGGAAAATGTGTTGAGGGAGCACACGGAACCCTAAAATGATAAAACCCTAAAAAAGTATCCCGTGACACGGAAAACTGTACCGTGACACAGAAAGTCCCACCGTCAGACGGTAAACTTTTCTGTGACACGGTATATATTTAGCGTGACACGGGAAATTTTCAGAAAACGGGAAAGAAAACGCGTTAAGGGTTTACGCGGAAAAGACACGGAACGTCCCGTGACACGGCAGACTTCCCGTGTCACGGGAAATCCCACCGTCAGATGGGAAGGATTCCCGTGACACGTTGGTTGTCTACCGTGGCGCGGGAATTTCCAGCCCACTTTTCCGTCTAAATACATTTTTAACCCTAATTTCATTCGGAATTTTATGTGTCGATTGATAATTTCGAGCCTTTTCTGACTTATTATTATTTGGGCTAAAATAAGAAAATAATTAAATAAAAATAAACAAAAGGTTTGGGCCAAAAATAAAAAAATAAAAAAGGGTTTGGGCTAAAATTAAATATAAGTTTGGGTTGAAATAAAAACTATGCTTTTACCAAACATCAAGACCAATCCATGGACTGCTCAAAAATATGAATTCAATTAAATACGATTTTTTTAAGCACTCCCGGGATTAAATACTGAACCCGACCAATAATAGCGGTGAAAGGTTATTCATCATCGGGTTTAGTTTTGGGGAGACATTTTTAAGTGTCTACAGAAGCCCCCACTTTTACTGGGTTTGTAGAAACGTCAGTTTCGAAAAACGATAGTCAAAGTAGCCGATAAGGACGAAGAATGATTTAAGACGTTCTTCGATCCTAAATCATTCTGTATACGCCGATACCTGCAGAAAAATATTAATTCCACAGATAAAAGAGTAAAGGGATAGAATACGTATCTGGCACCAATGTATTGGTGACAAACGAATTTGGCAGCTTCCTAAGCTTGAAGGAATCCACCGAGCGACATTTGTTGAAATGCTTTCCATGCTTGAGGAAAGTCGACTGAAGAGTTTGGTAGTTTTCTAAGCCTGAAGAAACCTAGCAGATGACACTTTCCATGCTTGAGGAAAGTCGACGTATGAATTTAGTGTCATTCTATGCTCGAAGAATTCTACCGATAATGCCTTCCATGCTTGAGGAAAGTCGACAAAGGAATTTGGCAGTTTTCTATACTTGAAGAAAAATCCATCGATAACGCTTTCCATGCTTGAGGAAAGCTGATTTGGCGGTTTTCTATACTTGAAGAAAAATCCACCGATAACGCTTTCCAAGCCTGAGGAAAGACGACTTGGTAGTTTTCTGTACTTGAAGAAAAATCCACCGATAACGCTTTCCAAGCCTAAGGAAAGTCGACTTGGCGGTTTTCTATACTTGAAGAAAAATCCACCGATAACGCTCGATAATGCTTTCCAAGCCTGAGGAAAGCCGACGATTGCTGAAATTTGCAAGTGTATGATGGTTCGATTATCCCCGAACGTGGGTCGCAGATGATTCACACCTTTAAGTCGATTATCCGACCATATTAGGTGCTTAAAAAGCCGAAAATAGACTTTGATGCTTGCTAGGGGTAAAATGGTAATTTTAGTCCCCTTTAAGTATCAATTACAATTTTCCGCGCAATTCAAGCGAAAAATAACTGTCCAATTTATGCAAAAAATCGTGCAACCTTAGTCAAAATGTCAAGAATATTCGCAAATAACTGTACAAAGCCACCGTGTCACAAAAAATAGTCTCGTGACAGAGTACAGATCCCCGTCACACGGAGCTGCTTCCCGTGACGCGGCAAGGGGGGTCCCATGGCGCGAGAATCTAGTGGCTGAAAAAACGGTCAAATGACATCTTTGACCAGTCAAAGCTTGTGCACCAAACAAAATCTGACCGTTACGTGGGAACGGGGTCCGTTGCACGGGATTTTTTGGTTTGAAACATCACACATTTTCCTCATTTTTCTCATCTTTCTCGTCCGATTTTCACCCAAAAGCTCGAAATTTTTTTTTGTTTGCTCGATTTTCCGTATCTCGGCTGCTTTTCACCGGCGCTCGGTGTTCTTTCCCGTAGGCCGGCGTTCATCACTGTGTCACGGTGGTCCTGCTTCCTCTCTCTCCTTTTTGTTTTTTTTTGTTTTGGTTTTTGCTGAAACTTGCTGTTGCTGTCGTTCGTTGCTGCTTACTGCTGTTGCTGTCGCTTGAAGTTGCCGTCGGTGTCGCCGGAGCTCCGTCAGTTCTGAGGCTCACCGTGACACGGGACACACTCACCGTGTCACGGTAATAACTGACCGTGTCGCGGCGGTTTGCTGGGTTGTCGAAGCTTTTTAGAGCTTTTGTTGTTCGATTTTTCAACAAATTCACTCCAAATTTTTGCCACACTCCACATATTCGAACCTCTACAAGGATATATGTATGTTCCTCTTATTTTTTGTCTCAAATTTGCTTCAAATGAGTAATTTCATGAAAAACCCTTAAAAATCAATTTGGGGATTTTTTATTTTGAGGTTTTATGTTGAAATTCTTGCCATGATTTTACTTGTATATGTATGTATGTGTGTTTGTGAGAAATTTGAGACGAAAATTGCATGATTTGATGGAAAATTGAGCATACACCATTTTTGAGTACTACTTTTGTTCATGTTACTTCTTTGCACTTGAAATGGTGAAAATATGGTGGTAGACCTTGTAAAATGTTTCATGATGTGTTGATTCATTGTTTTTGTGCAACTTCAAAACATATTTTGTGTATGTACTATATTGTCATGGAGAACATAGTATCATGCGGCTAGGAGAACTGTAGTATTAGTTTGTCATGGAGAAACTAAATACCATAATTTTGCCAATTTTTAGCCTGGAGGTTAAAATTCAGCGTATAATTCGATAAATAACTAAATAACTTAGGAAATGATGCTAAGTATTCAGATCTTTATTTTTATAAAAATGCAACTAAAATTAAATGTCTTTGGAAATGATGCTAAGCATTGAGATCTTTATAATAGCATGCCTAGGCGACGGGATCGCGATCTTTCTACCCACGGCCGGCGTCAGGCTTTTTGGGAGGACACTCCCAATATTCCTGAGGGTATGGATGACGATGCCTTAGAGTCCGAGGCTCGGGCTTCTACGAGTAGAGGTAGATGGGTTCCACCTCTGTGGACTCCAGACCAGTTGGTTTTCTGCCGTGAAAACCATGTTTCTCATCGCCCACTCTCCGGCATAGTCGACGGCACGCTTCGCCACCACAGTTCTGGAGCCGGCGATTTTACTCCTCGACTTCACCAGATCATTACAAGGGATCCTGCTACGAACGCCCTATGGGAATCAGCTGGTTTAGTAGATTTCTATACAGCGGTTGTAGGGTTTCGCAGCCCCCGGGGTTTATGTGCGACGGTCGTTCGCGCATTGTTGGAGTATTTCTGGGATACTACCAAAACTTTTCATTTTGCTTGGGGGGAGATGACTGTGACCCCTCTAGACTTCAGTATGGTTAGCGGGCTGCGCTTCACTGACCGGGCCGTAGCTCAGATGTCTGATCTATCTTGGGGATCGGCTCAGGCAGCTGATTTGTTAGGTCCGATCGTTCAGTATATAAGGACCCAACCAGTGCCTCGAGGTGGTCCTAGGAGCGGGCGATCGGAGCTGGCTTCAGTTTTAGCTCGTGGCTTCGACATGGAGGATGCATCGGCTGAGCAGCGAGTGCGGATCTTCATCCTGATTCTGATCTCCATGACCCTTTCTCCTGATAGGAGTTCACGCGTACTCCTTTGCTACCTCCCCTCTTTGGTCATGATCCATGAGATAGGATCCTATAACTTGGCCAGCCTCGGATGCGCCGACCTTCTCTTATCGCTACGTCATGGTTGTCGGCAGCTGACCGACGAGTCTCCCATCACTGTCTATGGTCTATAGAGAGTTGTAGAGGTGATGATCTTTTCCTCTTTTGCTTTCACTTCAATTTGTTCGACTCATGTGCTAAAGATTACTATTCATTGCAGCTATGGTTCTACGAGTACTTCCCAGGCTTGGCTCCTCGCCGGCGTCGTGGAGCGGTCCATGATTTCCCTGTCGGGGCCAGCTGGCGTGATCGAGGAGAGTCGCGGGTGGAGTCTGTCCCTGCGCTGCGTGGGCTGCTACGCCGAGGCACCTCTTCTGTTGGCGTAAGAATTAGTTTTGTTGCCTGTTATTTTCCGTCTGACGTTGTTTCCGATGTTACACGCCAACTTTTTATGGTTTTCAGGTTGCCATTAATGTCCAATATCGTCCTTGGGCCGGGATGACTGATCTTCATGAGGCCTTGCGTCTTTCAGCGTACCGCGCCATTTTGGTTGGTACCGGACGCTTTGTCTGGTATTTGGGGGAGCGTGTTGTTCGTCAGCATAGCGGCGATCGCTTTGTGGTGCACTCATCTCCACCAGAGTCGATGCTGGACTCACGCTTGATTAGGGAGTTGATAAACAGGGGAGAGCGCTATACTTTTCCATGGCAGGAGCTTGTGCACATGGAGGGTGATTATGCGCAGGACTTGCTTCCCTCTCTGGCTCCTCCACCCCGTCTTCCTGAGGTATGATTTCTTTTGAGGATCTTTGTTACTAGTCGAATAACTTAATTATTCGATCATATTTTCAGACGACTATTCGCCCTGTGGGGAGGATCCAGATTCTGCCTCAGTCTGTCCGCTATCCAGGGCCGATTGGTATCACCGAGGACCATATTGCTGACGCGCCAGAGGGTTACAGACAGGAGCAGGAGTCTCTGCCCGAGGTCTTTGAGCCGATAAGTTTTTTGATGCATTATTCATCCTTTTAACACAGCTTGTTACTGACTTTTCTTTGTTCTATCCTCAGCCTAACCGCCCGGAGATGATGGGACTCATGAAGCTGGTTGACGCCCTGAAGTATTGCATCATCAAGCTTTGGCATGGTGCGAGTTGTCGGAGCTCTAGCGACGTTCTTGAGGTATCATTCATTCATTTTTTATTTATTTTTATTTTACTTCTACCATTTGTTTTATTTTCCATTGTTGACACCTTTTGGTTTTGTATCTTTCAGTAGCAACGGAGGTCCCGCTTGCGCTTGAGGCATAGAGGCTCGGACGAGGAGGATCTTGGTCGTGGTGGACGATCTCCTGAGATTCACCGGCGTTCTCATTCTCAACGAGAGCCTCAGGTTATTCAGCCGTTTCAGGAGGCTTAGTGGCAGCAGCCTCAGTCTTCCCAGCGCTTTCCGGGCCAGAGTCAAGGGCAGCGGCAGTCGTTTTCACAGCCTCCACAACCTGAGCTTGAGTCTGTTTTGACTCCCTTAGATCCTGGTTCATTTTTAGCTCCATTGTCCGGCATTCCTCCACCGGTGTCGGGCTTGTTCTCATTTCCGATGTATGGGACAATGCCTTCACCAACGATTCCCACGTCTTTGAGTCAGTCTACACCGTTTGCCGGTTGGACGGGTCCTGCCTTGAGTTTGACTACTGTTGGGGTCACAGGGACTAGTAGGGACACTACTCCCCGTACTCGGATGATGGAGGGACTCTTTGGCTCACCGTTCCCATATTCACAGGGTGAAGATGATACTGATTCTGGCTCTAGAGACTTCTGACCGAGGGTTTTTATTTGTACATACTATGATGACACTTGTCATGTTTATTTATTACGATTCTTTTGTACATTATTCACAGTTTATGTATTTATTATTGTGTGTTAGTGCGTGCTTGAGACTCATTGTGTGTGATAGTGTATTTATTAATGACGCGACAAAAACGTAAGTGGAGTAATGGAGGGTACCGACCTTCCCCAAAAGAAAAGATAATAAAAAGACAAGTGAAAATAAATAGAATAAGTAAATAAAATGATAAAGAGAAAAATAAAAAAGTGAAATAAATAAAATAAATAAAGATAAAAAATAATAAAAAAATTTGAGAATTTTATTAGAAATAAAACTCTCAGAAAATTTAAAAATAAACGGTGAAGATAAAATAATAAAAAAAATCCGGATAGATACGGGAAAAGATGAAAAAAGAAAACGCGTGAGGTGTCGTGACACGGCACTGTATACCGTTTCACGGCAAAACTTGTCGTGTCGCGGCAAAAGTTCCCGTGACACGGTGGGTTTTCTCGTGTCACGACACGCGTATTCCGCAGCGGTGTGTTTTACGCGTATGAAGAGATAATTTCTGAGCAGTTTTGAGCGCTTTTGCTTTAAAATAGGACAAATATATTCATGATATGCATAATTACGAAACACAAAATAATTTAGAATTTTATATTTCAATAATCATGTCTCAGAATTTTGATAATACATTGCGCGACTGGTCTTGTTCTTTGACCAATGCTGAAAAAAGAGAGTTAGAATTATTTCATGTCAGGGGTTTGCTAGCCCTGTGACATGTAGCTATCGAACATGATTTCCTTAGGGCAGCAATAGATTATTGGAATCCAGGAACACACTGTTTTAAATTTGATTATGATGAAATCTGTCCCCTGTCGGAGGAATTCGGTGCAATCTTTGGATTTCTTGCTAGAAATCTTATTGTCATGCCTACTCTACGTGAATATTATTACCAAGATTTTGAACGCCATCTGAATCTAACAGATCAAGATTTAAATAGAATTGTGTGTGGTAATGAGGTAGACTTAGAAAACCTTGCAAATTTATATTTTAATAGCCCTATCTCTGAGTCTTATCATGTATACCGTAGAAGGGCATATTTTTTTTGCATGTTTAGCAAGCTTTTATTTGCAAACGGTAGGGTAGGACATCCTTGTCTAGCGTCTGTGCTTGAAAATGTCGAATCTTAAAGATCTCCTATGCCGACGTGCCTTGGAGAAACATTTCGTGGCCTTGACGAAGCAAAAGCTGACCGGAAAGCCATTAGGAAGGGCTCTCTAGTACTACTGCAGGTAAAAAGACGCTCCGAGTAGCCCCCGTGACACAAAACAGGCACCGTGTCACGGTGGGTATCTGCCGTGACACGGTGAGATCTGCCGTGTCACGGGAATCTTTACCTTTTTTTTATCAACGACTGACTTGTTTTTTTTTTTTTTTTTTTTTTTTTTTTTTTTTTTTTTTTTTTTTTTTTTTTTTTGCAGATTTGGTTGATGGAGCGATTAGAACTATTTGAAGCCCCCGACGATGTTGAAAAATATGGCCCTAACGACCTAGTCCGCAGGAAAAAGAATTACTCTGCGAACATGTCGTATGAAGATTGGAAAAATTTCTTTGCAAAGAGGGAATTTTCCATTCGTTGGGTGGTGCCTTGGTGGAGGCTTACTAGGATGGTTGGCACGAATGATACTCCATATTGTCGTGTTCATAGTATCTCAAAACTGACCTTTTATTGTCCTTCTCGACTGATGCGGCAGTATGGACTTGAACAAGTAGTTTCACGCTATAACGATAGTCCTCGTGAAGTATCGTTGCATGAAAGTAACGTTCACAAGTACGAGACGTATTGGATTGGAAGACCTTTGTAGACCGTTTCTGCAAGTGACCAAGCTCCTCCTCCTTTATCTAGTGCATACAAGGTATGGTTGAACCCTAGAAGTAGGAGGGAACGATTCGGATCACGCAAGTCTGATGTGAAGAGTCGTCTTAGAAATAAGAAAGCCCCTCCTAAAGATCGTCTAGGTCCGAGAACACAAGGGATTGAGTTTAAGACTCCTATGATGCCGAGAAAGAAGAATTATGTGAAAGGGAAGGGTAAAGAAAAGATGGTCTATAGGGAGAAACAACCGAAAAATTTCAACAAAGGTGAAAGGGGTGAAAGTTCGACTAGGGGTGTCACTGTTAGGGCTACGAAAGACACATTAATGGTGAAGGCCGACCTAATTGACCAAGAGAAGGATGTTCCTAAAGTGAAGAGAGATTATATCAATAGTGCTTTGCTTTTTATAATTTATAATTTTTATTTAAAATAAGGCATATGATGCCAATAATTGTAGTCTTATTTATTTCAATAATAACAGCATATTTATTTCAGCCTTAAAAATAAAAAATTACAATGACTTTTATTTATTATTATTTATCCGAGTCAAGGAGTCGGACGCAATGGAAGAACGAAAATAAATAAAAACTCGAACAAACAGTGAATTCGCAATGAATGTGTCACTAAAAAAAATCGGAAAACCTGAAATTCCACCGTGTCACGGTGAAAAATCCCGTGACACGTTACAAGTTCCCGCGTCACGGCAATTCTTTTTTTTTTTTTTTTTTTTACTCAGGTCCAGCGCGCCACGGTGCACTGTACCGTGACACGGTGGAATGTCCCGTGTCGCAGCAAAAACCCTTTTTTTTACGTGACGCAATGCTGAACTGACGCGCATATTTGATCAACAGAGAGAGGATGTTTATTTTTTTAAAGTGGTCGGGCCCCCTTGAGGGGTTGCCTACGTATCCTAAAAAGGAATCAGGCCAAACGTTGCTCTAATGGGTCATGAACCCATGCGACTAGGCATAGAACTTCTTGAGTTGATCCTAGTTGGTTAAATTGTTGAAGTCGTTATCGTCCATGTCTACCAATTGTGCCGCTCCGCCACACAGGATGGCTTTAACAATGTACGGGCCTGACCAATTCGGTCTGAATTTTCCTCTTGGATCTAATACATTTTTACGAAGTGCCTGAAGCACTAGGTCACCCTCTTTGAATTTCCTGGTCTTGACTTTTTTATTAAAATGTAGCGACATACGCTGTTGGTAGGTTTGGACATGATGCAAAGCTCCCAAGTGTTTTTCATCAAGTAAGACCAGTTCATCGTATCTTGCCCTAATCCAGTCGACTTCATCTAGTTGGCTTTCCAATGCGATTTAAAGAGAAGGGATTTCAAGTTCGATTTGTTGTACAACTTCAACTCCATACACCAAAGAGAAAGGGGTATTCCCCGTTGATGTACGAACAGAGGTTCGATAACCCCAAAGGGCGAAATGTAGCTTACTTGGCCAATCCTTGTAATTTTCTGTCATCTTTTCGATGATAGTTTTCATATTTTTGTTGGCCGATTCGACTGCACCATTTGTTTGTGGTGTGTAAGGTGATGATCTGTGATGCTTGATATGATATTTCTATAATAATTCCGCGCATTTGGCTTGGAAATGTGTTCCATTATCACTGATCATATCATGTGGTACCCCATAGCGACATATGATATTTTTCTCAATGAATTGAGCTACATGTTTCGCCGTCAGCTTAACATATGAGGCAGCTTCGACCCATTTGGTGAAATAGTCGATTGCTACGAGAATGAATTTGTGCCCCCCTTGTCCTGGTGGTGTTATTTTTCCAATGATGTCAATGCCCCAAGTGGAGAAAGGCCATGGAGAAGTATATGTGTAAAGAAGAGAAGGTGGAACATGCTGTAAATTTGCGTAGACTTGACACTTCATACATTTCTTGACGTATTCGTGATAATCTCTCTCCATAGTAGTCCAATAGTAACCTTGTCGTTGAATATTTTGGACTAACATCTTTGCATTCATGTGTGTTCCACATATACCGGCATGAAGGTTTTCCATGGTTTTATGTGCTTCTTTCTTTGCTATGCATAAGAGATTTCTTCCCATTGCAGTTCTCTTGTGGAGTTTTCCCCTAATGAGAACATAATGTGAGGCAAGGAGCCTCAAAGCACGGCGTGCCCTTTTATCAGTATTAGGAGGGTATTCTCCTCTTGTCAAATAATTAAGGATATTTGTATACCATGGCTCTTCATCTTCTTCTTGTGGTTCTTGTTCATCGTCAAGTGCGTGAACATAAGCCGGCTCATATCTTCTTTCTATGGTCAATTGCATTCTGATTGTATCAGTTGGAATTCGCACAATTGATGATAATTTAGCTAGTTCGTCGGCGAATTGGTTTTCTTCTCTTGGAAAATACGTATATTCCACTTCATCTAGTTGCTCCGTGAGTGTTTCTAAATGAGCTTGATACGTAGCGAGACTTTCACTTCTCACTTTCCATCTCTTGGAGATTTGGTTAATGGATTAGTGAAGAATCACCATAGATTTTGAGTTTCTTAATTCCCAAGGCGACAGCTGTTTCTAACCCCAAAATGCATGCTTCATATTCTGCGGCATTGTTGGTGACATCAAAGTCGAGCTTCATGGAAATTGGGATGTGTTCTTCATTGGGTGATACAAGCAAGACTCCTACACCACATACTTTTTGGTTTGAAGCTCCATCGAAATAGAGTGTCCAGCTATCATCTTCAGTCATGAGTAAGTCTTCGTCAGGAAAATCGTACTCATCTTCTTCTTTTTAAACTTCTTCTAACGGAAAGTCTGCTAAGAAGTCACAAACCGCAGAACCATTGATGGCTTTTTGTGGCACAAATCTCCAGTCAAACTGAGCAAGTTTGACTATCCAACTTGATAATCTGCCATTGAGTGTTGCTTTTTCGAATAAGTATTTGAGAGGATCCATCTTAGACACAACATGCACTGTATGAGTGAGCACGTAATGTCTTAGTTTGTGTGCGGCCCATACAAGTGCGAGACACAACTTCTCAAGTGGTGTGTATCGCGTCTCATATCCTTGAAGTTTCTTACTCAAATAATAGATTGCATTCTCTTTGCTTTTGATCTCTTGTGCTAGCATTGCCCCCATCATTTCTCTTGTGACCTTAAGGTAGAGTCGAAGAGGAAAGTCAGGTATTGCTGGCGCTAGCACGGGTGGGTTTGCCAAGTACTCTTTGATTTTGTCGAAAGCTTTTTGGCAATCGTCATCCCATGTAACTGGGACATTTTTCTTGAGCTTCTTGAATATAGGTTCACATATCGCTGTGAGCTTTGATATGAACCTACTTATATACTGCAACCTTCCAATGGAACCTCGAATCTCCTTCTCATTTTTGGGTGGTGGCATGGCCATGATCGCCTTTACTTTTGTAGGATCTATTTCAATCCCTCGAGAACTAATCACGTATCCAAGTAATTTGCCTGACGTGACTCCGAATGCACATTTTGCTGGACTTAATCTCATGTTATACTTGCGGAGTCTTTTAAGGAACTTGCGAAGTGCAATAATATGGCCTGGGCGATCTTTAGACTTAACGATCATACCATCGACATAGACCTCCACCTCTTTGTGCATCATGTCATGTAACAATGCTGTAGCTGCTCTTTGGTAGGTGGCACCCGCGTTTTTCAACCCGAATGGCATTATCGTATAGCAATATGTACCCCATTGCGTGATGAATGTGGTTTTCTCCATGTCTTCTTCGGCCATCAATACCTCATTATATCCGGCGTAACCATCCATGAATGATAGGAGTGCATGGTTTGCTGTGTTATCGACCAGAATGTCAATGAAGGTAGAGGGAACCCATCTTTTGGGCTTGCTTTATTGAGATCCTTGTAATCAACACACATTCTGACCCTTTCATCCTTCTTTGGAATTGCTATCCATTCTGGATATTTGGATACTTTGATGAAACCTGCGGCCAACTGCTTCCTGGTTTCTTCCTTGATTTTGAGAGCCACATCGGGTTTCATACGTCGCAACTTTTGTTTGACAAGCTTCATACCTGGAATGAGTGGTATCGTATGCTAAGCTATATCCCTGTCAATTCCTGGCATATTTTGGTATGACCAAGCAAATACATCAACAAATTCACAAAGAAAGTTAATTAGCTCTTTGCGTTCATCTTTACTTAGTGTTAATCCAATTTTTACTTCTTTAACAGTCGTATCATTGGAAATGTTAACTGTTTCTGTATCTTCGATAACTGTTGTTTTATTTTTGTGTTCTTCTATTGCTTTTATTATTTCTTTGTCATTTTTATCACTAGCAAAGCAATATTGATCAGGGCTAGGGGAATTACACGCATCGTAAGCAAAGGTACTTATTTTATTGAATTCATTGGCTAATACATCATGAGAGGCAAGGTCGACTACGACCTCACTGGAATTATTAGGACTAGAAAGAGAGGACTCAACAAGAGACTCAGGGTTGAACTCTATAGCAGAAAGAGGGTCGGCCTAAGACTCTAAGGACTCGTCTACAGACTTAGACTCAGACTCGGACTCGGACCCAGAGGACTCAGACTCATCAAACATAGGACCCTCGACAGCGGTTATTTCCAACTTCTCTCCACTTGGCGTAGTGATCCTCAACGTCTTGCGCCATCCCCTTGAAATGTTGTCAGCTTGGACGATTAATTCGGAGGGGTCAAAATCCTTGTTTGCTATGACAGCTTGAACGAGCTCGGAGTAATCATTGCGGACAGCTTTGACTCATTCTTCTCCATTCCAAAAAGGAGGTTTATTCATAGATCATCAGAACTCGGGCTAGCTGGCTTATCGGTTGTGAAGAGCTCTTCGTCTTTATCCACAAAGTCACAATCGAGGAACATCTCGAATCCTGGTTCACGGATCCCATCATGGACGAATGGTTTAGGGAATTCATAGCATAGGAAGTCTTCCCCTTCTTTGATGTACTGGTCATTGAGAGTGAACGGATATGGATCCATGGCCATTTCCGTCTTCGTGATTCGAGCATTATTGCGAGCCTTCATCTTCAATAAAGCTTGTTTCACATCTTCTTTTGTTGGCTTGAATCCCAAGCCAAAAGTATCCTTCTTGAGTGCACCAGGATGGCCCCAAGATTCAGCCATTTTCTTCTTGAGTCCAAGGGTCATTCTAGGGAAATGACCTTGCTTCTTCAGAATGGCATTGATATTGGTGTTTGAATAGGGATCAAAGTCGAGATGGCACTTTTCCTCCTCTTCAATCACAAGAACATCATCAAGTGAAAACCCCCAAAGATCTTCATCTTCTTCGTCATGTTCAACATGGACGATATGAGTGTTAATAACTTGGATGCTCATAGGAGAGGCATCAATAGTAATTGGAACCCCTCCAACTATGGCTTTCACTTTCTGGTGCAGCAATGATGGAATCTCCTTTAGCTCATGAAGCCAAGGGCGTCCTAACAACAGATTGAAAGAGGCCTTAATTTCCACCACCTGAAATTTGGTGCGACGTTCAATGGCTCCAGTAGTTATATTCAGTATGATAGTACCCACGGCTTGACGGCGAGTATTATCATAAGCGCGAATCCCTTGAGTGGGGGGAGTCAGTTCTTAATTCTTTATCCCCAACTTCTTTGCAGTACGGAGTGGGCACACATTGATTGCAAAGCCATTATCAAACAGGCTCATAGGAACATTCATCTGCCTACACGCCACAGTGAGGTATAAGGCCCTATTATGTTGGTCCCCTTCCGGGGGTAGATCCTTGTCAGAAAACGAAATCAGATTGCTAGTACTTGGCAATTCAGTAGTGAGAAAGTTGACCAATCCTTGAGGAGTTATGTCATCATCAACTCCTATTTTAACTAGAGCATTCATCACAGCCTTTCGATGCTCGTGGGAAGTGGCCAAAAGCTTCCATACATTCATCTCCACCTTGGTCTTTTGCAGTTGTTTGACCACATCGTTGTTCACAGGGTCGATGGGATCCACTATCGAATGTGATTGTAATGGAGGTGGAGGTGGATTAGGTTGTTGCAACCGTCCACTTCTGGTGAGAACCTTGACCTCAAAGTCCCCCCAAACATCTTCACTTGTGCCAAGAGATGAGCAGGCTATATCCTTGAGATAGACGTCTTCATCGTCGCTATCCCAAATTCCATTCACTTCTTCAGAACTCGAGACAAATACAACTTCTGGAAGAGGTTCATTCACAGGTTGAATGAGTATTGACGGATCAAAGGAGACTTCATCTCCCGTGATAGCCAAAGCATCAGAAAGAGGACCTATTTGAATGTTAGGCTTCTTGCCCCCTAGAGGGACAGGAAGTTGATTAGCATCAATTAGGTCTTGGATTGCATCCTTCAACCTCCAGCACTTCTCAGTGTTATGTCCCTTGCCTTGATGAAACTTGCAATAAGCATTGGGGTCATAGCTAGCGGTCCTATTTTCTGGTCGAGAATCTGGAAAAGGTCCGATTGGAATAATTAGTCCTTGACCATGCAAACGGTCATAAGAAGCATCATAAGTCATTCCCAAAGGCGTGTAAACCCTCCTTTTCCTTTGGAATCTTTGAGGAGAAGCATTAAGGGCCAGCACATCATTGATATTGATATTGTTGGTAGCATTATTTGGCTTAGAAGACGAAGAAGAAGGAGTGTCGTTCTTCTTGTTTTTCCAAGTGTTGTTATTATTGTTGCTACCAACAGACTTCATTAGTTCGTCCTCGATATTGATTCCAATATCGTATACAGCTTCAAAGGTACTCAAAGGCAGAAACTTCAAGTGTTTCTTGTACTTATGACTCAGATTGGCAATGAACAAGCGAATCATTTCTTTCTCCTTGGGGGGATCCACCAGGAGCGCAGCTGTTTCCCTCCACCTGCTTAAGTAAATGGTGAAGCCTTCATTCTCTTTCTGTTTGAGAATGTAGAGTTCACGTTCAGAAGTCTTGGCCTGAATGTTACATTTGTAACGATTCATAAAGCTTTCAGCAACATCCTCCCAGGTCGCGACATGTTTGGATTCCAAAGAATAGAACAACTGTTGACAGGCATGCTCCAAGGAAAGAGGGAACACCGTAGGGAAGAGTGTCACATCTACTCCCTTATGAGCCATAGTTGCAGAAAAATCCTTCAAATGGAAAAGAGGATTATCAGTAGGCTTGAATTTGGGAATGTCAGCAGTAGAAAATTTCTCAGGAAGCTTGTCTCTTATGGACGAAGAGGTGACCGGCTGTTCAACATAAGTGAATTATTCAGAAATTTTGCTCATCTGTTCCTTAATCTTGTCCATTGCAGCGGTAGTGACATTGTTTTGATTGTCTTGTTCTACCGTGTTGACTCTAGTGGTGAGTGTCTGCATCATGTCAGACAATTTTTCAATTGTCTTATTGAGGTTCTCGATGTCTTCCTTAGTGGCCATCGGTTGAAAGTAGACTGGAGATGGATCTTGTGGAGATGATTGAGGTGGTTTCCTTGTACGCCTCTTTGGTATAAGAGGTTGTTGAGGTATTGACTCGAACCGTAACAATTTACCCCTGCTTATTGACCAAGTGTTGTGACACTGAAACAAACACACCTTTAATGACCAAACTTAACCTTAACCCATCCGGATTAAAAAGAAAAAAGAATTTTTTTTATTTATTAAAAATCTATAATTTTGAAATTCTACATGTTTATTACTATTTATTTATTTTTTTTAAATATGGGAGGATACCATCCGATTTACTCCGAAAAAAAAAAACGACACAAAAACAAGACCTCCCTAAAATACGGTCAAAAAGTAGTGCACGACTTTAAGAAAAAAATGTGTGAACACGATATGTGAGTGGTTAAGTGAGGTTATAGACTCGTTTTTTGACCGTATAGCTAGACATGACACCAAACTGGACACAAGATTCACATATGTACGCACAAAAATCGAAAAAAAAACTGAAAGGACACTTTTCCTGGGCACCGTGTCACGGTGCAGACTGTCGTGACACAGTGCAGTCTACTGTCAGACGGTAGAGAGCCCCGTGTCACGGCACTGTTCACCGTTGCGCGGCAGAACATGCCGTGACACGGTGCGCAGTTCCAGGTCAGTTTTGTGATTTTTCCAGATTTTAACCAATTTTACGTCCGTACTAATTACTATGTGAGAATAAAACCCTCGGTCATGTGTTAAACAAAAGAGTAAACACATGAAGGTTAGCACCAAACAACCACATAGCATTTAGGCACGATGATGTAAAAAAAAGTTCGCAACCTAGAGTCAAGATCTATGTTCAACTATTGGTCAAGCTTTGGGTGTCAAAAGGGTACCATGGTTAAGAGTTTGGACGCGTTAGCAAGACAGCTTCCCTTGAGGATTTATGCCAACGGGCGACTCCGCGAGTTCGTGATGAAATCGAACTCGACTCCATGGTTTGGGTGGATTTAATAACTCGGATGAACCCTTATTGCCATGAGCGTTTTTGGGTCGATAGAGCTTAAATCCCCCGGGGTTAAGACACATGTAGAACACATACGTTTTTTTCAGAAAAATCGAAGGAAGTCGACTGTGAGGAAAGAAAATAAGCCACCGGACTGATTTTAAGGCTGCCGTGACATGGCAAAAATTCCCGTGTCACGGTACTGCGCACCGTCAGACGGTGCACTGAACCGTGACACGGCATATTTTTCCGTGGCACGGCACTCAGAAGATCTGACTGGTGCCCTGTTTTACTTCGCGCGCAACCAAGTTATCCAATTTTTCCTACGAGACAGACCTGAATGTGACGTTAAAACTTCTATGCAGATGCAAAAAATGCCAAATTAATCACAGGAATATTTTTTTCAAGAATCTTTCAAGTCTCATCCACTCATCTTAATTAAATACCGATCACTCATATTGATAAAAAATCAAGAATCCTCCCAAGTGGAGTCGCCAAATTGTAGGCGTCGTTTGAATTGTGCCTACGTTAAAGCATGTTGTGAATATGCTTGGCACTCATAGGAAGTGGGAATTAACATTACGATTAGGGACAACGATTAGGGACAAATAAAGAAGGGAGACGACAACAAGTTTTTAAGGAACTTGTAAACCGTTCACGGATTATAAAAAGGCAACCACGATAAGGGACAACGATAGGTAACAACGATTTAAAGAGAAAAATAAAAATTAAAGTAAAAGAAAATAATAAAACAAATCCCATAAAACTATCAGACCCTTATTTCCTCTTCTTCGATTCCCTTTGGCTGCTCTAAATGGGATTTTAATCCCATGCTTTGCACCCCATCAAAATCCATCATCAAGCTTCATCATGAAATCGCCACCGTTCATCTTGAACAACATTTATCGTGCATCAATTCAAGCCGTTCGATCTTCATTACAATCACGTGAGAAGCTTGTGATTGAACCCACATTTAATTTGCGCTCCCGCAATGACGTCACGCAAAGGTCGAGCAAATGCTACTGCCTCGAATCTGTTTTTGGACTCCAATTCTATGCGCTTTCTGATAGGGATGTGCGCCCGCAATGTTCTCCAATCAAATTGGGGCTTAATTGAGGCTTGATTGCTTGAAAAATGGTGAAGAGTGCTGGCCGGAAATCGCTGCTAACGTGGGCAGTAATGGTGACTGGAGATTGAGGGTTAGATTGCTCTAGTTTTGGTAAGGTGTTGCGAGTGGAAGGAGTTGGTGGGAGTGGGTCAGTTTATGAAGTGGAGGAGCTGCGGTGGTGAGCTGTTGCGAAGGTGGAATTAGGGAGCTTGGTGTATTAGAGGTGTGTGGGGGAGGTTGTGAGGAGGCGTTGCGACTGGAGGGAGCAGGGGAACAGGTGAGTTGAGATGTGGTTGCGCGGAGAGGTGAATATGTGCGCTGCTGGTGCGCATGGGTGAAGGGGAATTGGCTGGAGTTTGTGGTGCTGAGATGCTGGTGGTGGCTAGAGGTTTTGGTGTTCTTTGGTGGCTGGTTTGGGTTGTTCGTGGGGCTGTGAAAAGATGGAGTAAGGGTTGCGGTGGTTGTTTGGTGTGTGGAAGTGGCTATTGACTTTTTCCATGAATTCGGAAAGCGAACTCACTTGACATAAAACCTGAACACCTACACACAAAATCGAAGAAAGGGATTGAGAAAAATAAAATAGAACTAAGTAATAAAATAAAACTAAATAAACTACAATAGAAAAATGAGAGAATTAAAACTAAAACTAAAAAAATAAAAACAAATCCAAAGCAAATAAAATACGAAAATAAAGTAGAAACCAATTAAATAAAGAAATTAGTAGTAACATACTAAACATAAGTAATAAACTAGAAACTTTATTAAAAGGAAATAAGAGAATAATAGGAAAAATAAGGTAAAATAAACAGGAAAAAGGACCTAAACACTATAACTAAGAGTGACATAAATGTCGCTCATCATTAAGTGATTATAAATTTGTTTGACTCTAGAGGAGATTGGAAAACAACCTACATTTTCCCTACATCATAGTGTAATCATCATATACTTTCATTATGGGCTAAAGATGGGCCTCTTTTTATTCGATAAATCTAGTAAGTCAAAGCTCATCAAGATTCATAAAGTGTTGTGTATGTATGTGTAGGGGATAAATTCAAGCCTTAATCCCACTAGCTTGAACCCCACTGTGATTATACACTAAAGTACGGTGGCGTCCAAAAGGGAAAAAGATAGAGCAAAAGAGTCGCCAACAAGTTTTTAAGGAACTTGTAAACCGTTCATAGGATGAAGGTTACACCCCTTAACGATCCAAGAGATCGTCAATTCCATAAGGTCATGAACCAAATAAGGGTTCGGGGATGAAGGTACAAATCCAACCTAAAAGAGATTGAACTTGCCCTAATAATAGGCCTCTACTTTATTCTGATCGTATTCATGTGCGCTTTGTAATTAACATGCAATCAATAGGATTAACCCTAAACTTGTTTAACTAGTTGGTTGAATATAATGCACAAACAAATCTATTATTGGCGATCACTTGAATTATAATCATAGTTAACCTAACAAGATTATTAATTATCTTATTCAGCGTGATTACAAGTACAAAATTCCCTTTAATCATGCATAAAAGGCGTGATCAAGCAATAAATATAAAGCATCAAGCAACATAATAATAAATAATCATGAATAATAAAATTATAATCACAATCAAAACAATAATAATCATAAATAAAATAATCATTATCAAAATAATAATAATAATAATAATAATAATAATAATAAAATTCATAATCATCATAAATTATAACAATTATAATCATAATCATGTTCATGTTAAAGCATAATAAAAATAGCAAGATCTAGGCATGATACTAACAAGATTAATAACAAAACCCTAGCATGTCACTAAGCATTAAAAATCAAATCATTAACCCTAACATGATACTAACAATCATAAATATTAGGAAGAACATAGGAAGCATCATAACAATCATATTTAATATTAAAATTAACCTAGACATGACACTAGGAATATCATAATAACAATATAAACATGATTTCTACGTCATAATATCAATAAATCAATTAAAGTACTTACTTTGATGCTTCGTACCTCTTTCTAATAACAAAATACACACGTTAGTAACTTCAAGGAAAATAATAATCAAAACAATTAAATTAAATAATTGAAAGAGAGATTTGGGACAAAACCCTCAGAAATTAAAACCTTTCACGTCTAGGGCGAAGGCAACTTCGAATATGGCTAGGTGTTTCTAGATCTTGTGAATGCAGAATTTTGTATGAGAAAAACCAAGTTTAGGAGAAAAAGAGAAAGAATTGAAAGATTAAAGAATGCTAATTAAAACTGATTGTAGATGAATGATCGTGAGAATTGGTGAATGAAAACGGAGTTTTTAATACGATATTTATAGAGAAAATCAGCCAAAAAAAATAAATTAACAAAACAGAGTCTGACGCTCAGGAAACAGAGCTGGCGCTAGGCGCCAGCACTAGTGCAAGGCGGCAATGGCTAGCGTCAGGCGCCAAGGCCTGGGGTAGGACGCCAAGCTTGATTTTAACGCGTTTTCAAAAATCCGATAAGTTTACCGTACTGGAGGATAAAATAATATAATTTCTTCGAAAATGCTATTTGATTTTAATTAAAACTCTGAAAAGTCAACAAAAGTCAACTTATCAATGCTAATTGAATTAGGAATGAAAAGAACCTTCTAGAAGAATCTAGAAGACTAAAACCATTCCTAATTGCATTAGGAATGATAAATCATATTAGGCCCTCCCCTAGATAATAGGGCCGCATATAAAGCTCAAACCGGGTCCAGTTTAGTAAATTGGCCATAACTTCCTCAATATTCATCGGAATTGGGCTTATAATATATCATTGGAAAGGTCTTTGCAAGCCCCATCCAACTACACCACTATTAGACCCATATCATGGACCAACCAAACTGGATTGGCTGTTTTCTTAAAAAAAAGTTTTCAAAAACAGAGAGAAGAGAAAAGAAATAAAAACTTTCCGCAACACTAGACCTTTCCACACTTTCGTTTCATTCGATTATGATTCGACGTGAAAGGTACTCATCACCGGGTTTGGTTTTGGGGAGACACAAATGGGTGTCTACAGAAGCCCCCACTTTGACTAAGTTTGGAGAAACGCAAGTTTCGAAAACAAAAGTCAAAGTAGCGATAGAGACGGAGACTGATTCAGAACGTTCTGCGATCCTAAATCACTCTTGTAACGCCGATATCTGCAAAACTAGCGTTAGTTACACAGATAAAAGAGTTAAGAAACGCGTATCTTGCACCGTCGAGCACACGTCTCTGAAAGTAACCGATTTGCTGCTTTGCCGTTGTTTTGATGACCTCCTCCCGCTTGAAAACCGCTACACCTGTAACTGCTTCTAGTTTTGAAGATTGCTTCGCCAGAAACGATCCTCCTCGCAATGATAATATTCCACGTCCAAGGGAACACTATCGAAGATTATTTCTCTTGAAACAATCCTCATCCGCATTAATAATATTCCACATCCTAGGGAACACCATCGAAGATTATTTCTCTTGAAATAATCCTCATCCGCATTGATAATATTCCACATCCTAGGGCACACCATCGAAGATTATTTCTCTTGAAATAATCCTCATCCGCATTGTGAATATTCCACATCCTAGGGAACACCATCGAAGATTATTTCTCTTGAAATAATCCTCATCCGCATTGTGATCATCTTCCATGCCTAAGGGAATATGATCGAAGACAACTTCGCCCGAAATTACCTCCAGTTTTTTGTGACAACTCTCCGCAAGCTATGGAATGCTGTCGAAGATATCCTTACTTGAAGTCATCTTCATTTGATGCGATATTTTTTATAAGGAAATTACCGAAGACCCACACCTGTCGATCTTTAAAAGTTCGCCTGAACTTTGCTTCCGCTATGCCTGTATGTCGGCGCTTCTGTTGCTTTGAACTTGTACGTCGGTGCCTTTTGCTTTGGGAATAGTTGCCAACACAACTCTTGTATGATGTATGACAATTCGATTTAGGGAAAGTTGTCAATGCCACGTAACAATCCATCCTTGGTAATGTAATCACGATGAAGCGACAATCCGTATCTCGGAAAATTTGCCAAAATCCAATTTTTGGAAAAGTTGCCAATGCTTCGTAACAATCTTTCATAAGAACTTTGCTACGATCGACAATCCACGTCTTGTAATATAACTCTTGAAAGCAATCCATCTTGGAAATTTGCCAATGTTATGCGACAATCCTTTTGGGAAAATATTGCCACTATTGACAATCCGCGTCTTGGAACATTTGCAAAAAAGAGTCGACCGACAATGAAAATTTTCCACTTGCTGAAGACAATCCATGTTGAGGAGCTTTTGCCGATGTTTATGATGAATAGAAACCTACAACAATCCTTGGGAAATTTTTCCATAGGGAATTGGGTGTATGACAATCCAATCTCGGAAAACTTGCCAGCGATCTATGAATGTATGACAATCCGAACTTGGAAAAACTTGCCAAACAAAGAAGGAGCACGACAATCCACGCTTGGAAACTTTGCCAGAGATGACAATCCAATTTTGGAAAAATTATCGTTGAAGAAGATGCACGACAATCCATTTTTGGAAATATTGTCAGTTGGTGATGACAATCCAATTTTTGGAAAAATTGTCGTTTATGTGCTTGCTTTTGAACCGATTGTAATGAGCCAGTGTTTTAGGCGCTTAAGCTAAGTGAGACGATCTTTCGTCAGGTTGATCACTTATTGCAATTGTAATCAAACTGACTACTTAATCATGTCAAATTTCTTATAGGGGCTAACTGGCGTACCAAGGAACCCGAAATTGTTGTATGAGGTCAAAATCACCTTTCTAATAGGCTTCGAGCTCTGTCGTTGCTGAGATATTTCTAGCGCCAGGAATTGGAGTAGGGTCCTCCCTATTCTGCTGCACCTGTATTTATTTTGACTATAGAACTTTGCCAATCTTTTTAACCATCTTAGGGTTGACCTAAGGCTTAATTATCTTAGGGTTGACCTAAGGTTTAATGTTGCTTGACTCATCGACTTGACACGACTCAAGGTATAAACTTGACTCACTTATTGATTGACTCGAGGTTGACTCGACTCAAAGTGAAATGACACATGTGTTAGACTCAAATCAAAGAGATATGACACGACATGACTCTTGTGTGCATTGTAATGTGGTCGCGCGACTCGAAAATGCAAAAAAGCAAAAAATTCCGTCATTTTTGTGGAGGGTACCGACTTTCTCCCGAAAAAGAAAGACGCGAAAAAGAAAGAAGCGAAGTGTTGAAGGTGCATGTTGAATGAGCTTAGTCAAATGTTGTGCAAGGATTAACCCATCCTAGGCTATCTCAACTGTTGACTCAATGATGAAAGTATTTGAGTAACTTAGGCACGGAGGCTAAGCACTTCATACTTCGATGTAATGACAATTATGATTGATGAGCGATTTTGATATGATAAGGCATGCTTCAACGTTATGATTTCATGACAAAGGGTTCCTAAGGGAAATACATTTGGTCATGTATCTGTGCGGTGTGTGAAATTGACACTAAAGTTAGGTAGCAAAGGCTAAGTGTGTGGAGAAAATATTATTTGTTAAAAGAGTCAAATGGTGGTGACTCTTAGGCTAAGTAAGCTAATGATGTAGGGATCAAGCCCCCAAGTCTAGCTATAAGGGATGAGCACAGGGAATCCTTTGATATGATCATGGTGTGAGTGTGTGAATGTGAATATGAATGCATGTTTATTACGGTCGCACCTCGATGTGAGGTTGCCTACGTATCCGTTAGGAATCAGGCCGAACGTAGCTCTAGCCGAACCTAGCACAAGTGTGTATACCTCAAAAGGTGTTTTTAAGGGTTGTAACGTGATTAGGCTAAAGGCTATAGAATAAGAAGGGGATAAAGGTTCAAGACCCTAGATAAGCCCCCAAGGTGTGCAACCTTGCTTTTGAATATTTGTATTTTTATGCTTGAGGTTTTCTACTCTTTTTTTAGTTCTTTCTTTTGTTTTAGCATTTATTTCATTTTTATAAGTGTGGGCAATCTCGGTCATGCGGTCTATCACTCACTTGGCATTCATGTTTCTCGAGCACTCGATAAGAGACGCAATCTGAGACGTGTTCATATCGAAGATATTTTCATATCAAAGACATTGGAACACTTTCCCTTTTGTACACTTTTATTTATTTTTGCTAGCTTATTTTTGCTATTTATTTTGATCTTTTGAAATCACTCAAGATTTTTAGAATTGCATAAGTTACACACCATCCCATCCCAAGGTTAGATAGATGTAGGTTGAAAAAATGAAGGGTCTATCGTTAGACGAGGCTCAAAGTGGCTTATGAAGAAAGGATTGTATATTTGAAAGGTGAAATGAGATATGATGTGGCTACAAGGGGTGCCTCAAATCATTGGTATACCTTGTGTTTAGCTCGACATGGATTTTTTTTTTTTGATGCAATGCAATGTGATGATCATGTGCAAGGAAATAGATGCTCATTTTATTAGAAGAAAATAAAGAATCTACAAAATTAATCTAAGGAAAGGAAAGGTGCCTATGCTAGACTTATTGGGGAAAGAAAAGATGAAAAAGATATAGAAAAAAAAAACATGAAATCTTGTCGTTGCAGCTCGCCTCTTGTCTTGTGTCATTCGCTTCATCATCACCTAGTCTTCTTGCTAGCTAGAGGCAATGGGACCTTGTTTGCTTCTATGAGATCTTGAATGAGATTTTGAAACCTGTAGCATTCATCAGTGGTATGACCGTGCCCTCGATGGTACTTGCAATAAGAATTTGGATTCCATCTCGAAGATCGATTTTCTGGCGTTGGATCCTCGGTAGGGCCAATAGGTTTGATTAATCCTCGATCATAGAGACGATCGAAAGCAGCATCGTAGGTCATTCTAATGGGTGTGAACTCTCGCCTGGGTTTCCTTTTAGATCCTTGATTGTCCGTGGCTAAGACATCATTATGGTCAAAGGTACTAACATTATTACTAGAGTGGGCGTTTTTGGAAGAAGAAGGATTGTCGCTCTTCTTTCCTTTCCAGCCACCGTGGTTACTATTGTTAATAGCTTTTTGCTTTGCGAGGTCATCTTCGATTTCAATTCTGATGTCATAAATGGCCTTGAAAGTATTCAAATCGTGTTGATATTTTTAGTGCTTTGAATACTTTTCTTGGAGATTCTTGATAAACATCCTCAGAGACTCCTTTTCGGTGGGGACCTTAATCATCTTGGCGGAAGTTTCCCTCCATTTATTAAAGAAAGAAGTAAAACCTTCATTCTTTTTTTGTCTTAGCATCTCAAGTAGTCTATGGTCGGTTTCAACTTGAATATTGCACTTGTACCTATCAACGAAAGCGTTCACTGTCGATTCCCAGGTAGAGGTTTTCTCCTTGTCAAGGGAGAAGTACCATTGTCGGCAAACGGTCTCGAGAGATAGTGAGAACAGAGAGGGAAAAACCTTCTTATCAATACCCTTAATACTCATTATGGTTTAGAAAGCTCTTAGATGAAAGTAAGGATTATCTATTGCCTTGAATTTTGGGATGTCAGTGGCGTTGAACTTATGTGGAAGAAGTTCCTTGTCCAGCGAGACCCCTTGCGAACTCATGCCCTAAAATTTATAGTCACTAGATAGCTTGCTCAAACTTTCTTGCATGAGGTTCATTTGTTGTTGCTTCACGGGATCATCGACCTTAAGTGCGAGTAGCTTCAGTGTCTCAGTCACAGTAGCCAGTTCGTTCTTAAGATCATTGACTTCTTCTCGAGTTGCCATTATCTTCTTAGCCTTCCTCTTTTGACGAATCGGTTTATCAAAAAGCGGGACTTGAATAAAGAGGTTGTCCTTGGTTATTCGCCCTTCTTTCCTCGACCAAGTACTGTGGAAAAGGAATTTGGGGATATTGATTGTTATTTACATGACTCAAATTTCATTCAACATGCAATGGATGGAGGAAGTAAAGAAAAATTGGAATATAATGTGAAAGAAGATTTAGATGATGGAGGTGGAGGGATATGAAGGATTAGGAATAGAATGTACCCCTAACTCAAATGACGGAAAGACCGATTCATGCATGAACCTAAGACATGGTCAAGGTGACATATACTCAAAGTGTGTGCTAATACTAGTGAGTGTAGGTGACATGTTGAGACTCGTGTCATGACCATGTGGCTAGACAATGTGACTAAGACTCGATTAATGACTTGAAAAGGTGTTATTGACAGCGAAAATTAACCGAATTAAATAGTAAACTGGTTAATTAGACCCTAGGTGATGACTCGACCAATAATCTGAACTGTCGACCAAGCGACAGGACTGGCGTCACACTGTGGAGCTTGGCGCCAGACAACGTAGCTGTCGTCAAGCGCTACACTCCATAGTGTGGCGCTACAGCTCAGACCTTGGCGCCAGTATTGGAGCTTCGGTCTGGGACTGTTTTCGGTGTTATTAGTCAACTGGGGTATGCCTAAAGTCGTACTATGTCAATTCCGATTAAAACATTAGACTTTATTGACTCAAATTAATTAATTGATCAATTAATTAGGAAAAGTTCTTTAAGTCATTAATTTATTTAGTCTTAACACAAATCAACAAACGGTTAAGAGAAACATAGAATATATATGCACAACAAATAATGCACAATTATTCAAGTAGGCACAACATGATGCAATGCGTTTGCAACCTAACCATGGCTCTAGTTCTCAAAAGTTCGGGATATGGTTTAGTCAAAGATGGTCCATGGTTAATTGTCCGGATGCACCGCACGGAAGCCTAACCGTGAAGGGTTGGCGCGAGTGGATGGGACACCGCAAGCTTTAGAAAAAACTCGCTTCCATGGTTTGGTGAATTCAACATCTCGGATGTACCCTTTGTTGCACGGAGCGTTCAATCAGATAGATGGAGCATGAATTCCCAGAGGGTTACGTCCATATGTAGAACACATATGGGTTTCAGAAAAGTGAGAAAAAATTCAATCAGGAAGTAGGATCGAGCAAACAATACGAAAAACCGGTCGAAATTAGAACGCATATTTCTGGCTCGGTATTGGGGGAAATTGGCGCCAGAAAACAGAGACTGGCGCCAACTTTTAACTGTAGCGCCTGGCGCCAATACTGGCATCTGGCGCTACGGCTAAAAGTGTGGCGCAAAGCTCTGGCCCCTGACGCTCTTCCCACATGCCTCAGCAGCTTTCTGTGCTCGATAAAATTTTCCAGGTTCACGCGGTGTTATTTCAGTCCTAGTTGTGAAAGATATTTCTCAAATTTCCTACGTGTAAAATCCTATGTTTTTAACTCATTACGGATGGTCTTTCCAATGAGATCTTTTTTATTCATATGACAATAATGTTAATAAAAATTACGCACATGAAATACTTAGAACTTTTCGAGTCTCATCCACTCATTCTAAATCATTGTCGAAACAAATTCAGGAATTAAAATAGAAATCCTCCCCAGTGGAGTCGCCAAAAACCTGTAGGGAATAAATTCAAGCCTTAATCCCACTAGCTTGAACCCCACTGTGATCATACACTAAAGTACGGTGGCGTCCAAAAGGGAAGAAGATAGAGCAAAAGAGTCGCCAACAAGTTTTTAAGGAACTTGTAAACCGTTCATAGGATGAAGGTTACACCCCTTAACGATCCAAGAGATCGTCAACTCCATAAGGTCATGAACCAAATAAGGGTTCGGGGATGAAGGTACAAATCCAACCTAAAAGAGATTGAACCTGCCCTAATAATAGGCCTCTACTTTATTCTGATCGTATTCATGTGCGCTTTGTGATTAACATGCAATCAATAGGATTAACCCTAAACATGTTTAACTATGTTGGTTGAATATAATGCACAAACAAATCTATTATTGGCGATCACTTGAATTATAATCATAGTTAACCTAACAAGATTATTAATTATCTTATTAAGCGTGATTACAAGTACCAAATTCCCTTTAATCATGCATAAGAGTTGTGATCAAGCAATAAATATAAAGCATCAAGCAACATAATAATAAATAATCATGAATAATAAAATTATAATCACAATCAAAACAATAATAATCATTATCAAAATAATAATAATAATAATAATAATATTCATAATCATCATAAATTATAACAATTATAATCATAATCATGTTCATGTTAAAGCATAATAAAAATAGCAAGATCCTAGGCATGATACTAACAAGATTAATAACAAAACCCTAGCATGTCACTAAGCATTAAAAATCAAATCTTTAACCCTAACATGATACTAACAATCATAAATATTAGGAAGAACATAGGAAGCATCATAACAATCATATTAAATATTAAAATTAACCTAGACATGATACTAGGGATATCATAATAACAATATAAACATGATTTCTACATCATAATATCAATAAATCAATTAAAGTACTTATTTTGATGCTTCGTACCTCGTTGTAATAATAAAATACACACGTTAGTCACTTCAAGGAAAATAATAATCAAAACAATTAAATTAAATAATTGAAAGAGAGATTTGGGACCAAACCCTCAGAAATTAAAATCTTTCACGTCTAGGGCGAACGAAACTTCGAATATGGATAGGTGTTTCTAGATCTGGTGAATGCGGAATTTTGTATGAGAAAAACCAAGTTTAGGAGAAAAAGAGAAAGAATTGAAAGATTAAAGAATGCTAATTAAAACTGATTGTAGATGAATGATCGTGAGAATTGGTGAATGAAAACGGAGTTTTTAATACGATATTTATAGAGAAAATCATCCAAAAAAGATAAATTAACAAAATAGAGTCTGACGCTCAGGAAATAGAGCTGGCGCCAACCCTGGCTAGCTGGCGCCAGGCGCCAGCACTAGCGCCAGGTGCCAATGGCTAGCGCCAGGTGCCAAAGCCTGGGGTTGGACGCCAAGCTTGATTTTAACGCGTTTTCGAAAATCCGATAAGTTTACCGTACTGGAGGATAAAATAATATAATTTCTTCGAAAATGCTATTTGATTTTAATTAAAACTCTGAAAAGTCAACAAAAGTCAACTTATCAATGCTAATTGAATTAGGAATGAAAAGAACCTTCTAGAAGAATCTAGAAGACTAAAACCATTCCTAATTGCATTAGGAATGATAAATCATATTAGGCCCTCCCCTAGATCATTGGGCCGCATATAAAGCTCAAACCGGGCCCAGTTTAGTAAATTGGCCATAACTTCCTCAATATTCATCGGAATTGAGCTTATAATATATCATTGAAAAGGTCTTTGCAAGCCCCATCCAACTATACCACTATTGGACCCATATCATGGACCAACAAAACTTGATTGGCTGTTTTCTTAAAATAAAGTTTTCAAAAACAGAGAGAAGAGAAAAGAAATAAAAACTGTACGCAACACTAGACCTTTCCACACTTTCGTTTCATTCGATTATGATTCGACGTGAAAGGTACTCATCACCGGGTTTGGTTTTGGGGAGACACAAATGGGTGTCTACTGTATGCCTTTTTTATATTGCCTGTTTGTATTTATATGTTTTATTTAATTTGAGCCAATAACAATAAAGATATTGAAAAAAGAACAAAATAGACGTACTTGAAAATATAATTTTTTATTAATTAATTAATAAGAGTACAAAATAAGTAGATTCGATAGCATGAATCACTTGGTCTATCAGAAAGAAAAAAAAAACTAAAAGGAATGAAACAATACAGGACCTAGGATGCTACATCTTGAATTGTTGACAACTTCTTGAGATTGCGTCTTTGAGCTTTGTCCGTTTCCAACGTAGGTGAAATTCTCTCAAAAATATAGTTCATCTATATGATTCATGGTTTCAATTAATTTTCCCACAATGTAGTCCCTTTGAAATGTGTCTAAACCAAGGTATTGTAAATGACACTTGTATTGTGGAGACATATTGTTTATGAACTTTGGGAGAAGTTCGTGATTCGGAGGTCTTTGTGAAAGAAGAGCAACCTTTGATCTCTACTTAGTAAAGAAGTCAATAAAGCCTTCTTCTTCCCCTTGCTTAAGCAATTCAAGATCGTGCAAGGTGGTTATGAGCTTAACATTATCTCCATATTGGGTTAAGAACGTTTTTACAACATCACTCCAAGTGGAAGTTTGTTTTGTATCGAGGTTATAAAACCATGATCTAGCAGTTGGGTCCAATGAAAGAGGAAAAGTACATGCATATAGGCTTGGCTCAACCCCTTTCAATGCCATAATTCCAATAAAGCTCATTAAGTGAGTCCTAGGATTGTCTTTAACCTTAAAGTTTGGTAAATTTGTAGTCAAGAAATTTTCTGGGAAAGCCTTGCCACTAGGTTGTGGTGCAAGCTCATAATTGAAGTACTTATTACCTGAGCTAGCTCGAAGGACAAGTTTCTCTAAGGCCTCCACTCTTTTGGCTCTTACCTTTTCTTGTAGAATGTGTTCTTCTTCTTTTTCTTGTTTTATTTTAGCCTTTTCTGCTTTTTATGAGCCTTCTTTTGGGCTAATTTTTCTCGTATGGCCTTTAGGTTTTGGAGTTCCTCTCTAAGTTTCTCCAATGCTCCTTTGTCACCCATGATTGGACTAGTACGCGATTGTGGAAGATGATCTAGTAATGTGCATCACGAGAAATTGAGCGCGTTCACTTAAATCTTTTCTACCAAGCATTTAAACAATGAATCAAAGTCAAAATGATTGTTTTATTTCGTTTTTTAAATCCTTGTAATACGAATTCACTTTAAGCAAGTTTGTTGATGATGAATGTCAAAAAATTCACGAACAATCATTAATGGAATGTCATGATTTATGTTGATTTCAACAAGGTAATCATCTAAGGATTTTACTTTAAATGAATTGTTTTCGAAAAAGGTATAAGAGAAAAACAAGAACGTTGGAATAAAAATGCTCATAAAATTTTAGAAATATTAATCGACCCAAACAAACTGCTTAGCATGATCAAATATACTATGGTATTTGTTGATCATTTAGATTATAATAGAGATCTATATCGTTTTTTTATTATGATTCTCATATTGTATATATTTAAAGGATAATATATTACTATATTCTTAAAAAGAATTATGGCCTTCGAATGTAAAATCGAAATAATTAAATCATTTTCTCGGTTTTATCATTCATTATCTTCTCTCTTTTTTGATAATAATAATTTTTTTGTATCATACTTTTTTCTTTCTTTCGTTCTATTTCTCTCTCTTCTTTTTCGTGTGAGGCAATCATCCCAAGTAAGGTTAACGTTGTTAGCCAGAGAGATATTTTAGCACCAACTTAATGATTAACCTTGAAGCGGTAATATCGTTTTCCCCATATGACATTGCGCGTAACGAGTCAAAGTCAACATTGAACAATGGGCGCGTGCAAGTAAGAGAGTTGCGTAGAAGGGTCGCACGCTGAACTTGCGCTTGGAGGCCGCGCGCAACTTTGGTAGTTGTGCGTGCCCCCTGGTACGTTCGACATTTTTTTTTACGAAAACGAAAAAAGAACAATATGAGTTTTTTTTTGGTGAAAACCGAAGCGCAATTTTTTTTTTTGTCGAACCACATTTTTTGCGAATTTTTGTTAATTTCTCTAGGTAACAAGTTGAAATTAATTAGATTAGAAACGAGGCACATATTCATGTAGTAACATAAGCACATAAAAGGAACCGTCATAGAATGCTATTGTAAGACAAGGCTTGGGTGTCCAATGGTACCATACCTTAGGGGACGATGCACAAATAAATCACTCAATGTGTTGACCCATGACATAGCCCTCCTAACATTTTGTTGGCGATATGGGTGGGATGATTGTTATTGATTTTGGGATAAAAGCCTAGTGCTGGCAACCCATAGTCAATGAGCTAATCCCCAATGGTTAAAGTGTGCTATGATTACGCCTGATGCAACGTTGCTTGTTTGGCGTTTACTTTTGTGAAAAAGGAAGACATTACGCGTTCAAGTCTCGCTCTCTAACTAGATATTATCCAAGTTAGTTCTAAGAATTGTTGGGGTTTGGTGAGTCCGACTCACCTCGGAAAAAATTCAAAAAACAAGACCGCACTCGCAATATATAAAACCATAAAAATAATTAACTTAATGACAAGATTAAGATAATAAATATACCTTTGACACGTGCTTCGTCGGACCTTGAGGGGCTCTTACTTCAAAAGCTAGCCTTGAAATTACGTTGAAATCCAACGGAAGTCCACTCACAACTCAAACACCGACTAGCTCCAGTGCCTGGGAGTTAGCAAGGCCCGACCGAAACCTGAGTAATTGAGTTCAACGGTTTTCACAGTGGTGATGCCTTTTTCAACTCTTGATTTCAAAGGTTTTCACTACTAGTGATGCCTTTTCCAACTCTTACATAAGTGCTTTTCCCAATAGCCCAACTTGGGTATTTATAGGGAAATGCATTAGTGTGAAAAGCTCTCCAATTAATGTGAGAGAATTTGATTTTCTCATTTTATTTTTAAAGTTAAAATAAAATTATTAATCAAACTAGTAATAAATCAACAAGTGGCAAGCATACAAGGGAGAGTAGGTGAGGACCATTTGGAGGAGGGGGGACCAAACATGCCCCTCATAATAGCTCCCATAACCGGCCACCCCCCTTTCTATTCATCCAATTGAGTTCGGTAACATGGAAGCTTACTTGGGCACCCTTGGTTACCTTGTGGGCTGCCATGATGCGGTTGTGAGGCTTCGGCACACCTCACTTGCGCCAAAAACTGTGGGTTGCTAGCTGCCACGGCCTAGCAAGCCACGCACCAAGTGTGCGGGCTGCTAGCTGTCGTATGCTAGCATAGCCACACATACTTGGTGCGGGTTCTAGCTTTTTTCCGCGCCCTTAGAACTCGGTTTTACCGATGCTAGGTGTTTTGGGTGTTTTTAGTCCCTCAGGATAGTTACAGCTCAAAGACTGGTCTGGTGCGGCCTGTACCTGCAAAACAACAGAAACTCCTGTTGGTTGGAGTTCCGCCTCCGACGGTCAAGTTAGGACGTGTAGGAGAGTAAAAAGGTGCGGAAATAAAGGTGAGATCTTCACAGATCCCGAGATCAGGTGCTTTCTCTGATGTTTGAGAGAATGCAGGTGATACAATAAATGATTGAATCAACTCCTCCTTAAAAAAAGGGGAATCTCTCCCTATTTATAGGGTCATGCGAAAATGTGCCCTTACTCTAGGTCATGTGACCTAGAGTTGGTGGGCTATGAAAAGTCATGGGGAATTGGGCTTTGAAAGCCGTCATTCCTTGGTGTGACAGTGGTGTCCACGTGTCACTTCTCAATTGGCCTTTGCATAGACCTACATGGCAAGGACAAGTGTCCTAATAATGGGTTGACACGTGTTGTGCTCTCAGGCCGCCACATGGCAGGGTAATTTTACCCAAAACATTTGCCCCTGTCACATAGGTGACGTGGCACGCCACGGGACGTCTGTGACACATGTCAGCATCTCATTTGGCGAAGAGAAGTTACTGTTCACCATCTGGGGTAATATCGATGCAACCCCTCAAAAATTACCCCTCTATAAAAGGAAAATCCACCCTCATTTTTCATGCATCTTGCATTGAAATTTGAGAGGATTTTCTAGAGAATTTTTTACAAAAAAGGGTGTACTCTGCCGTTTGTTACTGTCCGACTGCACCAACCGGCTCGTTTCCAAGTCAACCGTACCTTTCTAAAGGTAACCGTCTGACTTTCTTTTGTTTGTTCTTTTAAAATTTTTCCGCCAGTGTTTGTTTTTTCTTTCAATAAGATGGTTTCTCAAACACATTCGGCACGGCCTAGAGTAGTTATCAGCCGGTCACCAGGGACGGCTGAATCTAGGACTAGGGGTGCCGTTTTCCCCACCCTTCCTTCGTCCCCGAATCCGACCGACTCTATGTCTGTGCAGGACACTATGGCCAGAACGAAAAGAACCGCAAGGAGGGATGAGGGGGATGGCTCTATCAGGGTACCTCGAAATGAGGTTTATTATGACAGGCCTGGAACCCCGAGTACTCCGGATGATTTTATCATGGACTTACCGCCTGGTCAGCATGAGGCTGAATCTGACCAGGAGTCTTCCCAATCTTTTTCCCTTTCATCCTCAAATTCTTCCTCAGACGGCTTTGAATCTGAACAGGGGCCGTCTGAAAAGCCTGACGAGGAGGCCGCTTCCGCTGAAAGGGGTCAAGGTGAGGCGTCCTCTTCTCTTCAAGATGATTACACCCCCTGCTTCTCACACATCTCCCTTTCCACCCAAAAGACCATGCTAAAGGGGTTGGATGAGTTTAGGGATACGTATGTTATGGGGGCCAGCTATGAAGTCAAGGTGCCTGCCTTGACGGATGTTGTAGTCTGGCCCCTAAACCAGAGCTATCAGGACACTACATTCGGCTGTAATGCCGCAGTGATCCAGGCGGGTCTTAGGTTTCCCCTAGAGCCGGCCATTGAGGGTATCCTTGATGAATACCGCCTGGGGATCTGGAAGCTCACCCCTAACTCATGGGTGAACATCCTGGGGTATGTGGCCGCCTGCAGGATGCAAAATGTTGAACATGGATTTGAGGCGTTTGCTTCCATGCATTATCTGAGCAAAGCCCCTCAGTCAGCTGGCCCCGGCTGGTACACCCTTACAAGTAATAAGGGGTACATGATGACACTTGGTAAGGAATCCAAGTGGAAGGATTGGAGGAACAAATTCTACATCATTTCCTCCCCTGATACCAGCCGGAATGCCAAGTTCAACTCTTGGAACCAGAACCCCTATCTCCTTGGCCAAAAGGCCTTACTGCCGCCTGTCACTGAAGAAGGATGGGATCAAATTCTTGATCCAGGTTTGTTCAAGGTAGAAGTACAGGCGGTAGAGGGGGGTTCTGAGAAGGAAATAAAATTCAGCAGCTACATCCCCCAGTATGAATGGCTCAAGGACCCGACCTATTTGGCCGTCTGTGGCCTGAGCTTAGAGAAAGGAATAGGTGGGTAGATGGATGAGGGTCACATCATACATTATTTTTTTGCAAAAATTTTGATGTTGTTTTCTAACCACCCATTCGCCCTTTTGCAAAAGAAGCGATGTCTCAACTCCCTCCCAGCAAGAAACCAAGCGGCTCCGCCTTCGCCTACCGCCAGATGATGAACAAGAAAAACCAGATCTTCAAGCGGGAGCATCTGGCCACAAGTATATTTTTCACTAACTTGTGAGTTTCTCTTGTACAGGAGGGCTCAGTGAAGCCTCCTGTAGTCCCTGGGGTTAATCTCAAACCCCCCAAGCGGACTGCAAAGGAGGCGTCTCCGACGCCTGCTAAACGCTCCCGGAAGACGGTAGCTCATAAGTCCTCCGCCAGCGACTCCGGATCGCATCCCTCCACAGGCGGCAAATCGCCGGCTGCTCTCTCCGCTCTCAAGGAGGCATCTGAATCCAAGGACTCGCCGTCTGCTCGAGAAGGCACCCCTGGCAGGCGCCAAGGCAAGCAGGTCCAGGACCTGGTTATCATTTTAGGTACTTGACTTCCCTTCTTCTTTTTTTTTTTTTTTTTTTTTGTCAAGTAGAGCATGTCACGCGGCCTTTATTATGCGACCTTATCACTTGCCGGATGTGTGTTAAGTAACACCCCAACTTAATTCTTGATATACAGAAGCCCCCTCCCAAGCTCCAGACCTTAGAGAAGTTGCTAAGGAAATGCTCCGTCGAGGAGTTACTGCTCAGCAACGTGCCTCCATCCGGGGAGTTGGCAGCATGAACCTGGATGCCATCCTTGCTCTTCTTGCAGAGGTAAAAAATTTAATATATTTCAACTTCTAATTTCATTCGGACCATCTGCTTTACTAACGGCCCTTTTCTTTTGCTCGGGTGCAGGCTATGCTGCGAGTGAATGGCCTTCAAAAGCCATTCAACGAGAAGACCAAAGAGGTAAGAGCTGCCAACCTTCGGGCCGCCTCCAATCTTAACAGAGCGCAATTTGATGTTAACAAGAATGACTTGCTAACACGAGATATACTATATTCTAAGGCGGCTGCCAACTTGCAGGTTAAGAAGGATTTGGAGGCGGCTCAGCAGAGAGTTTTGGAGCTGAAGGGGGAGCTGAAGGCGACCAAGGTGGAGCTTAGCAAGCTACAAGACATCGACAGGGACACATCTAGTCTCCGTCGTCAGGTCGATAGCTTAAGAAAAAAGCTTGCCAACCAGGAGGAGCAGCTCAGGTCCAAGTTCGAGGAGCGCGCTGAGGATGAAAAGTGCCGACTCATTGAGGAGAATGAGGCCGACTGTGTCATTCGAATGAAGATGGCATGGAAGGCTCTCTTTCCTAAGGACGATTACTCCATTTGGGAGTATCGTTATGAGCAGGCGACCGACGCCTTGGACCAGGAGCATGTGGAGCCGGAGGAGCCCTTAGCGGAGGAGGAGCAGGCAGAGAAGGGAGCCATTGAGGGGGAGCACCAGGAGCCGGCCGAAGATCAAACGGTCACTCATCCCGCCAATGAGCAGGAAGGGGCGGATGATAATGCTTAGCTGTCGGTCCCTGGTGCTAATTGAGTTCTTCCTGGATTATTTCTGCGGTCGTCTGGCCATGTTTATGCATCTTCGGCCTGTGTGCCAAGTAACCTTGTCTCTTTACCGACCGTGGGGTCGGGTAACTTAACAATTTTTTTTTTCCACCGGCTGTTGAGCCGTTTTAATAAAACTTTTGGCTGGCCATAGGGTCAGTCTTTTTAATTTATGAAGAAATCATTCGGCCATTAGGTCGGATGTTGTTTATACTTTGCGTTTGAATGTTGCATTTTTCATTTGAATTTGAATTTAGGCTTTGATAGGTATGGCATTCCGGATGTTTATGACGTACCAGATGCTTTGCCCCTGGACGGATGTGTGCTTGGGTTTACAATTGGTTGATTGACTGGAAATTGGTGATACCAAAAGGAAAGGTATGGTTAATTTCTAAGTCAATCAATGCAGGTGCTGAATGTAGGTGGTCTTTCGACCTTGATGTCATTATCGAATAACTAGTCATGCGATATTTATTACAAGTGCATGATTTTGAATATAAAATTTGATGGCTCCGTCTGCTATTATTTTATTACAATAGCAGACGGCTTGTATCTTCCAGGCAGCCTCAGGTGCCTTCAACAGGTTTCAGTTATCCTTCTAGGGCCATTTTTAGAATTGGTCCGTTTGTATAGGTTGATAACCACATTGTTTTTTCTAATTATACTTAGCCTGTTTGCCCCATTTGGGAGACTGTATAATTTTTAAGGGTAACCTGAGTTAAAACTTTAGTCAATTGCTAGGTGATACAATGATCATCCGGGTTCTTAAGACTGATTCGTTTTTCAAGTTACTACGGTCAGGCGGCTATGAGTTGATCAATCAGACCGTTCAATCTTTGCCGTCTGTATGCGATGGTAGAGCAAACAAAAGAATGCTCTCTGCGACGATAACGCCCGGAGGGGCGTCGCCGGATGCCATGTTTCACATTGGAGCAGGCGAATTTATAAAATATCCAACCATCCGGCTTAGAGCCTCATGCCCCATTTGGGGGCGGTTGTGTAACCACTAAGCCTTTTTGTGCTTAGTTTGATCTCTGGCCATTGGCCTCCTGTTCAGATCTATATCAATCAAACTGGTCTGTCTGTGTTTTAAGCAGATAGATTACGTAAAAAGGGCGCATGTATGTTAAATAAACAACATGATAAAACAAAAGCATAATCTGAAAACAGAAAACTACTTTTCATTCATAGGCTTACTATTTACAAAAATTTACAACTTAGAACTAGTATTTTTTTGAGATTGTCTACATTCCAAGTTCTGGGCAACCGCCTACCGTCTGGAGTTTCCAGGCGGTAGGTGCTGTCTCGCACTTCCTCATAGATTCGGTAGGGTCCTTCCCAATTGGGAGTTAACTTCCAAGTTCATTCGCCCTACCGACTGCCTCCATTTTTCGTAACACAAGGTCATTCACTTTCAAAGGGCGCTTGTGCACTTTCTTGTTGTAGGCTCTGGTCATTCTCAGATGGTATATCTCATGTTGCAGGGCAGCATTGCCCCTGCGTTCTAGGAGGGAATCCAATGCAAGCCGCATGGCTTCCCAATTTGCCTCTTCATCATATAACATGATTCTTAGAGTAGGCTCATAGCGTTCAATGGGCAAGACAGCCTCAGCACCATAAACCATGAGAAATGGGGTTTCACCAGTAGCCCCCTTTGCAGTTGTCTGGATGGCCCACAGGACATGGATTAATTCTTCTACTCATAAACCACCGGCTCTTTCAATTTTCTTCTTTATGCCGTCTGAGATGAGTTTGTTGAAGGCTTCAACTTGGCCGTTTGCCGGAGGTCGACCAACTGAAGCAAAGTAGCTGGAGATCCCTTGATCTCCCAACCAAGTTGTGAGTTGAGGTGTTTCCAACTGATGGCAATTATCAAACACCATAGACATAGGTACCCCAAATCGAGTGATAATGTTCTTCCAAATGAAAGAGATGACATCCTTTGTCTTGATGTTCTTGACCGCCTCTGCCTCCACCCACTTGGTGAAGTAATCCACAGCCACCAAAATGTAGCGCTTTCCGCCTGGAACAGGCGTATAAGGACCGAGGATGTCCATGCCCCATTTAGCAAACGGGACCGGGCCGTGGATTGTCGTCAGATCAGTAGCCGGACGGGTTGCTTCAAAGACACCCACATATTGGCTAACAACTAATTGCGAATCAGAGTAGGCGTCAATTTTTGTTGCCCCAGCAGCCTTACACATACGGATGCCGGCTAGTAGGGCCTCATACTCCGCCTCATTGTTTGAGGCTTGAAACTTGAATCGTAGTGCATACTCAAATTTATCTCCCTCAGGAGACTCATAGATAACGCCTGCACCACAACCATTTTTTGTAGAACTCCCGTCCACATACACTTTCCAAACCTGATTGGGGTTATCCGGGGGAACCGGACGTGTCATTTCAACAATGAAGTCGGCGAACGCCTGACCCTTCACTGCCTTCCTTGGTTCGTAAGTGATTTCAAGACTTTGCATTTCAATAGCCCATTTTAACATTCTACCGGATGACTCCAAGGTTGACATTGGCCGCTTGAGAGGTTGGTCCGTGTATATAACGACCGGATGCGCCAAGAAGTATGGTTTCAACTTCTTGGATGCCATATAAAGAGCGAGGCCAAATTTTTCAACCATGGGGTACCGGAGCTCAGCGTTCCTAAGAACATGGCTAATGAAATAGACAGGGAGCTGAATGTCGTCTCTCTCAGCAAGGAGAACAGCACTGAGAGCATGATCCGAGACCGCCAGATACATGAATAACATCTCTTTGGGCAGAGGGCTAACTAGCCTTGGCAAAGAGTGCAAGTGTTCTTTCAATTTCTGGAAGGCCGTCTCAGCCTCATCCCCCCATTCAAACCTAGTCTTCTTCCTGATAGCTTGGAAGAAGTAGAGGCATTTGTCACCTGACCGGCTGAGAAATCTTCCCAAGGCCGCCAGGCAACCGGTTAACTTCTAAACTTCTTTAACAGTACGGGGTGACCTCATGTCAATTACCGCATGTATCTTCTCGGGGTTAGCCTCTATTCCCCTTTGATCAATTAAAAATCCGAGAAACTTCCCAGACTCAACATCGAAAACACATTTCTTGGGATTTAACATAACCCTATGCCGCCTGAGTGTGGTGAAGATTTCTCGGAGATCAGCAATGTGATCCGCCTGGAGCTTTGATTTGACTATCTTATCATCAATGTACGCCTCTACATTCCTTCCAATTTCATTTATGAAAACCGTGTTAATCATTCGTTGGAAAGTAGCAGGCGCATTCTTCAAACCAAACGGCATCAACAAATAACAGAACAACCCCTGATCAGTGACGAAGGCCGTCTTCTCTTGATCTTTCTTCCACAGGGGGATTTGATGGAAACCTGAGTAGGCATCCATGAAACTCATCAAAGCATGACCGGCTGTAGAGTCGACAAGGCTGTCGATCTTTGGAAGAGGATAGCTGTCCTTGGGACATGCCTTGTTGAGGTCCGTATAGTCAACACACATGCGCCAGGTACCATTCGGCTTCTTCACAAGCACCACTTTTGCAACCCAATCAGGGAAGTTATATGGCCGAATGAACCCAGCGCCAACAATTTTTTCACTTCAGCGCCTGTCGCTTGACTTCTCTGCTCGCCGTGGTTTCTTTTCTTTTGCCGGATAGGCTTTCTCTTTGGATCCACGGCGAGTTTGTGGACAGCGAGATCCGGGCTGATGCCTGGCATCTCCTCCACTTCAAAGGAAAAAATGTCTTTGAACTCTTTCAGCAGAAGGTGTAAGTCTACACCCAACTTAGCATAAGCAGTCGTCCCCCAACCTTTACAGTTCGATCCGTACGAGAGTCATCCAGAGAAAGATCGATATGCTCAACAGTCGGCTGCGGACGGAGCTCATCTAACCGCTCTCCAGTCAGTGATTACTATTTCTTTTCTTTCTTCACCTCCACCAGCTGCTTCATTTTTCTCTTCTTTCTGGCTGCTGGTGGAGCTTGGCTGGCATCCTTGACTTCGTCAAGGTCTATTGGTTCCTGCCTTTAACCATCTGGGGCCACTGTATCTTTGACAGCCGAGAGATAGCACTCCCGGGCCGTCTTCTGATCCCCATTCAAGGAACCAACAGAGTCATCATCCTTTTCATACTTGATCAACATGAGCGAAGGGATGATTACAGCCTTGGCTTCGTTGAGGGTGGGCCATCCTAAAATAATGTTATAGGCGGTTAATTACTCAACGACCAAGAACTTGACGACCAGGTGTCGCCCTTCTCCTTTTTCTCCTAGCCGGATGGGTAAGTCAATTCGGCCAGCTGGGTACACCATTCCACCCCCAAAACCAACCAAGGGGTGGGACACCGGGTGCATGCTGCTGGGCTTATACTTAAGCTTTTGCAAGCACTTGTAACTGATGATGTCTGAGGAGCTACCAGTGTCTATAAGTATTCGTCCAACCAGCTGGTTGGCGACTTTGCATTCAATGACAACCGGATCGTCATGCGGGCGGTGAACCCTGCCCCTGTCCTTCTCAGTAATCATGACATCAAGGAAGGTGCTGCTAGCAGACGCCTGCTCCTCATCAACAGCCGAGTCCATCTGCCTCAGATGGCTCTTGGTGCCCCGAATAGTAGGGCCTCCACAGGAGAATCCACCTGCTATGATGTAGACCGGATCTTTATCAGTGTCCGTACTACTAGTAGGCTGGACGGCCTTTGACGCCTGTCCTGGATTCTTCCCCTTGGACTTGGAGATGTAAGATTTCAACATCCCCTGGTCCGCCAGACGATCCAACGCCCTTTGTAAACAAAAGCAGTCATTGGTATCGTGGCCGACTTCCTCATGGAATTGGCAAAATTTATTTTTGTTCCGCTTCTGAAGGGAACTCTTCATAGGATTTGGCTTCTCAAGGGATAGCCTATCCTTGATCTCCATGAAAATGGAGTTGCAATCCTTGTTAAACTCGTACTTGGGGACGTACGGTTTAAACTCTTTCTTTTTTTTCTGGGACGGTTTATCTGAGTCCTCCACCGCCCAGACTTCCTTTCTTTTCTTGCTCTCTTCCTTCTTTTTGGCCGGCTGGCTAGGCCGACTGTCTTTTGGTTTGTCGAACTTCTTAGGGTCCGACTGATTTCCAGACGATCAGAGGTTGATCGCTTGTATAAAGCTTTCGGCCTCCATTAATGCCGCCTGTAGGGTGAATGCCCCTTTCCTGACAAGGTCGAACTTAAATGTTGACCCGTCTTTCAGACCCTTAAAGAAGTCTGTGAAAGCTACAGCGTCAGACAACCCCTGGATTTGAATCTGGGTCAGGTTGAACCGCCTAACGTATGAGCGAAGGCCCTCCTTCTCACCCTGCTTGATGGTGCTCAAGTTAAGACTTGTTTTCTTTGGAGGGATGTTCATTGAGAAGTTGGAAGCGAACAAGAAGGCTAGCTTCCTGAAGCTATCAATGGATCCGGCTGGCAGATTGCCAAACCATTGCTGGGTAATGCCCTTCAATGTGGCCGGGAAGCAACGACACCAGGTAGCATCATCCAACCCCTGTAAATACATGAGGTTAGTGTACGTCATGAGGTGGTCTTCTGGGTTGGCGGTACCGTCATAGGTACCAACCAACACATTCTTAACCTTGGCAGGTTGAACCGCCTCGGTTATCTCCCTGGTGAACGCAGAAGGTTGTTCACCAAGTCTAAGCAGACGGAGCTGCCAGTCCAGAAGCTGGACATATGCTGCCTGACCTCCAAAAGGGGTCGTCTGCATGAATTGAAGGTCATACTGACCATGTGGCGCCTGAGGCGCAGGTGGGGCGCGTCCAATCAGTTGGGGACCAAGCTGAGCGGACTTGCCACCAGTTCCACTCTCATGTAAGGACAGTGAGTTCCTTACAGAGGTTTCCTTGAAGCTATCTGGAAAGTTCGAGGTTGAGGCTGACTCAGACAGCTGTTGATGTCTTCTTCGCTCGATGATGTGCCGAGCGTCAAGAGATGATCTTTTGCTGGGTTCCGGCTGATCATGCCAGATGTTCCTCAAAGGCCCAGTGGGCAGGAGGATCTTAGTCCAGTCAAGTCGTGCGGCTGCCTTCTCCTTTGGATGGGGAGTCGGCTGCCTATCCCTGACTGGCTTCATCCTTGCAGAAGAGGAAGTCTTCTTGGCCGGGTGGCTGATCATTTTTTTGATTTCACCCTTGAAGGAGTTCATGAACTTCAGGAGTTCCTCCCGAGTGAATGGGGTGTCCCCCCTGCTCTTGGGGGCTTTCCCTTCTGATTTTCCAGGGGGCCTTTTGCTTGGACCTGCCTGGTCAAAGTTTCGTTCCAGCTGGTCTCTGGAACGTCTGTATCTTGAGAAAAAGGAGCCATCCTTGGCTATATATGTCTCCACTTCATCATCATCATCATCCTCATCCTCAGTGACAACCTCTGGTTGGGGGCGACTGTTTGGAGGAGGAATAACAGAGCATTCCAGTCGAGGAACCAGTTGCGGATTTTCTTGGCCTACCGGTTGGATAACCGGTGGCATGTTGGTAGGATCAGAATGTAGTACAGACTCTTGAACCATCTTGAGGTACTCTCCCCACAGACGGCGCCAAATGTTTTGGGTGTTTTTAGTCCCTCGGGAGAGTTACAGCTCGAAGACTGGTCTGGCGCGGCCTGTACCTGCAAAACAACGGAAACTCCTGTTGGTTGGAGTTCCGCCTCCGACGGTCAAGTTAGAACGTGTAGGAGAGTAAAAAGGTGCGGAAATAAAGGTGAGATCTTTACAGATCCCGAGATCAGGTGCTTTCTCTAATGTTTGAGAGAATGCAGGTGATGTAATAAATGATTGAATCAACTCCTTCTCAAAAAAGGGGAATCTCTCCCTATTTATAGGGTCATGGGAAAATGTGCCCTTACTGTAGGTCATGTGACCTAGAGTTGGTGGGCTATGACAAGTCATGGGAAATTGGGCTTTGAAAGTCGTCATTCCTTGGTGTGACAGTGGTGTCCACGTGTCACTTCTCAATTGGCATTTGCATAAACCTACATGGCAAGGACAAGTGTCCTAATAATGGGTTGACATGTGTCGTGCTCTCAGGCCGCCACGTGGCAGGGTAATTTTACCCAAAACACTAAGGGTATTTCGGTCAATGTTTATTTATTATTATTTTTCAGGTCTCGTCTTTTTACTATTTTCGCCTCGACTTCCGACCCTCGATTTTGCACTCCAAGCTCATATTTTTGACGTGTAAATATTAATTATTCGGTCAACTTATTAATTAATTCGTCGCTTCGGCTAGTTAGTTGCTTGGGTGTGGCCCGAAGGGTTTAGTCAAGATTAATATGTAATATTAATTATGCATTAATATTACTGATAGGAAGCGGCCTCCACCCAGGAATTCCGATCACTTGACCTCACAGAAAAAATTAGCTTTCTAATAATTCCGAACCCCTTATCGGAATAATACACTTGTTCGAAGGACACTATTCCTTTCAATTTCCCACTAGTTCTTCAAAACAAGTGTGCTTTTTGTGTATAACCCTTTTCGTATGTCACTTAATGCCTCTTCATGAACTATAAGGTAAGATTTATATGTCATCCTTGTTACGTCCAAAAGTTTTTCTCGATTCCGATTCCGAGTCCGACTTTCAATAAAGAAATGACTTATAAAATCCATCCGAGCACGACCACGCATTTTACAGTCTCGCTCTACAAGAGGCCTTGTAAACAACAAAAATATCTTCCCTATTTTTTGTAGGGGGACATTTCTTGTCTTGTAATGTAGCTCCTCTAACTAAGAGGACCTAGCCTCCTGAGTGATGCCGTTATAATCTCTTATTATGGCAGACGTTTGACAATCATTAAAACGGACTAATACTCCAAAACAAGAAAGCTCACAACACTCATGGTCACGGAAAACGGTTCTGATAGCAATAATGAGAAGTATAGTTGTGACGATTTTTAATTTCTTAACGTATTCTCATAGGTCGATCCAGTATGGTTCTAAACCAATACATGTGCAAATGATTCATGACGATCATGTCCTTGTAGCACAAGAAACGGTGCTATAAATCAAACTACACACTAATCTCAAATGGCCATTAATTGTTCATCGTTTAAATGATCTTGATTAGGGATAATTTATAATTATAATATTCAATGGTTACTTAATAGGTGTTTCCTTACCAAGATTGGTCTTGATACCCTATTTTGAATATTCCAAGAATTGAATGGACACATTATTTAATTCTAAACCACAATTAAATAGCCAACGGAGTGATTTAAATTGCATGAAAAATTTAATTACTCCAAAACTTAATGGTTCATCGTAGTGCTTTACATTAAAATTGTCCAAAATTAATTTAAACTCTAAAATAAGGAAATCAAAGCCAATCTCTGATGTGCCTGATTTCCATTGCCTCAACGTGATTGTTGTGCTTCATTTGAGGCAAAGGTTTAGTCTGTGGATCGGCTACACTTTCATCCGTTCTAACTTTACAAATTTTGATTTCACATTCTCATTTCCATTCTCGAATTATATGAAACTGCCGCTTGACATGTTTGACCTTCTGATGTTCTCTTGGCTCTCTGGATTGAGCAATAGCTCCATTGTTTTCACATTAAAGGTCTATTAGACCCTTGATGGAGGGTACAACACCAAGTTCACCAATGAACTTGCGAATTCAAACTTCCTCCTTAGCTGCCTTAGATGTTGCTAAGTATTCAGCTTCAGTTGTAGAATCTGCAGTTATGCTTTGCTTAGCACTCTTCCAACAAAAAACTCCTCTATTCAGGTAGAATATGTACCCAGACTGTGACTTGAAGTCGTCTTTGTCTATTTGGAAGCTTGCGTCGGTATAACCCTCAACAACTGATTTATCTCTACCACCATAGATTAGGAATTTATCCTTGTTCCTTTTTAGGTACTTTAGGATATTCTTGGCCGCTTTCAAATGCACCTCTCATAGGTCTGATCGGTATCGGCTCGTAGCGCTCAAGGCATACAATACATCTGGCCTAGTAAATATCATGGCATACATGATCGATTCAACTAGTGAAGCATATGAAATCTGATTTATCCTTTCTCGCTCATCAGGTGTCTTAGGACACTACTTCTTGCTTAGGGTTACGCCATGTGACATTGGTAGGTGACCTCTCTTGGCCCCATCCATTTGGAAACGAGCTAGTACCTTATCCATATAAGTACTTTAACTCTATCCTATTATCCTTTTCGATATATCCCAATAGATCTTGGTTCTTAGTATGTACTTAGCCTCTCCCAAGTCTTCCAGTTAAAACAACTTCTGAGGCAAGCCCTTACAGACTCTAATAACGGAATGATGTTTCCAATGAGTAATATATCATTGGAATATCAGAATAGGATGAAGATGTCACTCCCATTGACCTTCTTGCAAACACAAGACTCGTCTGGATTCTTGATAAAACTAACTTACTGATGGCTTCATCGAATCACAGATTTCAACTTTTGCTTGCTTACTTTAATCCATAAATGGATTTTTTAAGCTTGCATACCTTTCCAGGGTTTTTTTGGTCAACAAATCCTTCAAGCTGTATCATATACACGGTTTCTTCCAAAATACCATTTAGGAAGGCGTCTTTAACGCCCATCTTCCATATTTCATAATTTTAATATGCAACAATCGCTCACAGGATCCGAACAAATTTAAGCATTGCGACTGGATAAAAGGTTTCATCGTAATCTATACCATGAACTTGTCTATAACCTTTTGTTACCAATCTAGCTTTTTAATGAATACATTTCCATCTTTGTCGGTTTTCATCTTGAAAATCCACTTACATCCGATAGGTGTGTAGCCTTTGGGTAAGTCAACCAAGTCCCAGACTTGATTTTCAAACATGGAATCCATTTCAGATATCATGGCCTCTTTCCGTTTAGCAGATTCGGTGCTTGTCATCGCTTGCTTGTAGGTTGGCGGTTCATCTACATCCATGATCAGGATTTCCTGATTCTCGGTTAATACTAAACCAAGATATCTATTAGGTTGAGATCTCCGCCTCTGAGACCTACATAGGATAATGGATTGAGCATTTGCATTGTTGGTTCGACTTTGCATATTTTGATCACTTTGACCTTCATCAACATATGCTGTTTGAGCACTTTGACTGTCATTCTGATTTTGTTGCTCATCCTCACGAACTTCACCGAGTTTGATTTTCATCCGACTTGTCATTTTGGAAAGGTGATTTTTCTCTAAAAGGACACCATTGCGAGCAACAAACACTTTGTTTTTTATTTATCACAGAAGTAATACCTTTTGGTTTCTTTTGGGTAGCCCACAGAGAAAACCTTATCAGATTAAAGATGAAGGTTGTTAGAAATCAATTTCTTGATATATGCTTCACATCCCCATATATTTATAAAAGACAACCTAGGAGGTTTCTTCGTCCATAACTCGTATGGAGTCTTTTTTACAGCTTTCGATGGAGCACGGTTCAGTGTTAGTGCCACAGTTAAAAGTGCGAGTCCCCAGAAAGAGATAGGAAGATCCCATGGTTGATCTTACCATGTCTAACAAGGTTTGATTTCTCCTTTCGGATACTCCGTTCTATTGTGAAGTTCCTGGAGGTGTCAGTTCTTAAAGTATACCATGATATTTCAAATGGTCATCCAATTCTTGGCTCAAGTATTCACCACCTCGATCCGATCAAAGGGCTTTGATTTTCTTTCCATGTTAATGTTCCACTTCACTATAAAATTCTTTGAACTTGTCAAACGATTCAGATTTGTGCGACATGAGGTAGACATAGCCATATCTACTATAGTCGTTTGTGAAGGTTAAGAAATATCGATGTCCGCTTCTTATGGCGAAGCTCATTGGTCCACATACATCGGTATGTATTAGACCTAATAAGTTGCTCTTTATCACAACTTAGAGAATAGCTGCTTTATCATCTTGCCTAATAAACATCCTTCGCAATTCTTAAAGGATTCTAAATCGAAAGAGTCAAGAACGCCTTCTTGTAAAAGCTTCTTGATGTGTTTGATGTAAATGTGGCCAAGACGACAATGACACAAGTAAGTTTGATTTGAATCCAAGGTATTAGCTCTTTTGGTAGTATTATTCACATTATAAACTTGTTTGTCTAAAGAAAGTACATAAAGACAATTTTTAGAATGTGAAATACCATATAAAACATTATCGAGATAAAATGAACATTCATTGTCTATTACTCGAAATTCAAAACCTTTGGCGTCCAACGCCGAAATTAAAATGACGTTTTTGGTAATGTTGGGAACATAGTAAAAACTATCAAGTTCCAAAACAAGCCCAGAGGGAAAAGAAAAAATGAGAGTTCCTACGGATACGGCTACAATTCTGCCTCCATTGTCGACCTGTACTTCAACCTCTCCCTTCTCTAGCTTCCTAACGTTCCTTAGACTCTGAGAATTGGAACAAAGGTGTGAGCCAAATTCAGTATCTAATACTCATGATCTTGAGCTATTAAAGTTTAAGTCTATAACGAATATACCTGATTCAGAAGCAACGATTTTGTTCTTCTTATCTTCCTTGAATTTAAGGCAATATCTCTTCCAATGTCCCTCCTTCTCACAATAGAAGCATTCGAAATCGGATTTAGAATATGATACCTTCTTAGCTTAGTGAGGGTTTTCTCCATGTTGTGCATATTATAGTTCATCTTGAACTGATCATAATCTTTGTGCAGCGAGTGGAGAATGATGTCAATTGCCATCTCGGTTGAATACCCTGCATCAAGCCTTCCCATGTTCTCAAATAATCCTATTATTTTGAGTACATGTTGGCTGACTGACTCTCCTTTCTTGAGCTTGCTCTCAAGGGTCTGTCTACGGGTTTCAAATCTCTCAGTTCGGGCTTGCTCTTGGAACATATTCAGCAGCTCAAAAATGATCTCTAAAGTTGTCTCCTTTTCAAAGAAAATATTTTGCAGCTCAGGAGACATTGTGGCCAACATGATGCATTTGACATCCCGATTGGAACTTTGCCCTCGGTATAGGGCAGCCTGCGTCACTTCCTCATTAGGTGCATCGGGCATTTCCTCATCAAGGACATATTCCTTTTGCTCTTGCAAGAGAACAATTCACAAATTTCTTTACCAATCAAGAAAATTTGTCCCACTTAACTTCTCATTGTCAAGAATTGAGCGTAATAAAAACTAGTTGTTTGAGTTACTCGAAGACATGATTCTACAATTGAAAGAATTTTAATGAAAAGCCATTTATGATACTTAAATAAGATTAAAATTTTATTCATGCATATTTCAAACTTATTTAATGTCGTATTCACACATAAAATTGTCCCTATTTAGTGAAAAAAAATCGATTCTAAGATCCAAGGAAACAAAGAATGACTAAGCATGCTTTGGCTTGTCATAGCACTCAATCTCCCACGGTAAGCAACACTTTGCTAATGACTCCAAGCCACTCTTGGTTGAATAAACCGTCTCATCTAATTCCCTCTCAACAATTTATTCACTTTCCCACGACATGTTAGGACTCCATCACTCATATCGTTGAGTACAACCAAAACTAACTTGCATACCCGGTATGCCTTATGAGTCTAGAGAGTAGTAGTGATGCCTCACTTTGGCATAGCCCATCACTACTCTCAATAGGTCGATAAGGGTTGTTTTGGAATGGCAATTTTACTCAATATTTTAGGGACCTAGTGTTTCTATGTTAGTTGATTTAAGTGAATTTATTAATCATCACAACATTTGAAATCCTAAACATGCATATAACATATAATTCATATATAAATGATCATAAATATATAAAGCATAAGCATTTTTATGCATATTGGCAACTAGCATGACCCCTTGAATTCTTCAAGTCTTAAAAAGGTCTTTTTTTGCAACTTCATGGCTTTTTCTTAAATGAACCTCCGTCTTCAAGACTTGAAAAAAATTATGCAACTACTAGTATCTACGATTAGGACCAATCTAAATATTAAGGTACAAAAATACTCAACAGTATTTTCTATTCTAATCGAGCCCCACTAGTTGCCATTTAATAAAATCTGTGAGAGAACATACATCTAATTCATCCATTCACTATTTGTGAATGGCTCATGCATTTTACAACGATAAAACCAATAATGCATAAATACGTGATAAGTAGTAACTAATCTTGGTGGTTAATCCAATTAACACGCCAAATTAAAAATAGTCAAAGTTGTTTTAACCGATTATGTAAATAAGCGCAATTAATATTTGAAACTCCATCTAAATTTTGAATCCATCTTAATTAATCTCATTAATTAAGCCGGTAAAACCAATTATTTGACAAAATAAATTTATCAAATTCCGCTCATAAAACTGAGGCCTAGCCTCCCAATTTTTTTAAAATGATTAAAACCAAATCAAATTAATGAAATAATTAAAACAGAAAAATAAGAAAACACGAAGCCAACCGTACTCAAGTGGTTCACGCACTACATACGTGCCATATGAAATTCAAGGTTGTCTAACAACCCCGTACTATACGGCTGGGCGCACGTACCTTTTCCACCCCACATAGCACTAGCTAGGAAGATCCTAGTGGCGTTTTCTACGGGTTACAAGGTGATAGGAACAAGTCCACGACTGCTTGCCCCATTTCACAAAAACACCAAGCACGCCCATGCACTCAAACACGTTCAATGCAAGCACCCTAAGCGGCTTACCCATGGCAAGCCACAAGGCTACCATGGTGCGCCAAGGAGTGCACACACATGCAACCCATCCTCGGACCATAGATCAAGGATCCCTAGTAGCCTTGACAGTCCATGGCTGCGCGAGCAGTCCGGCTGGCCGAGAGCTAGCTCGGGGCTTCTTAGGCCTCGATTTGTGGTGCTCATACCAAAAGAAAAATCCCGATTTTGTGTGACTTATTTAATCAATTCTAAATTAATTTTAGCATCAATGAATTTTGAGGAAAAATGAAAATATGACAAGTCCAACTTAATTAATTACATCCAAATACATAAAACCAAAAATTATTCTAAGAACCGTTCTTTAATAAAAATTGGTGTAACTTTGTGCAACAAAAATAAAAGGGCAATTACTCACTATTAATTTAATTAATTTAAATTAATCTAGGGATTTTTAGAAAATAAAAGGGAGTTGGAAAAATGAACATAAGTTCAATAAAGATTCCAACTTTAATACTTGTGAATCCTTGAAAAATTATATCTTCCAATATAAAGATAAAACCATTTCTATCACAAGTTTCAAAATTTATTATTTGAATCAACTTAAAAATGATTAAATAATCAAAGTTCAACAAAAATTCATGGAATTTAGTAACTCAAAGTTTCAATCACTTAACATAATTAAAGATTGAATCTTTAGTACTTAGAAGCCTCAAAGAACAAAAAATTCACACTTAATGCAATTAATTTGAAATTATGTGAAAAATAAAACCAAGCATTCAAACACAAATTACTACCAAGTAATCATGCCTAAAGTGGTTTAATATTGAATAGAAAATAAGGATTGAACAAATTACATAACCACGATAAATATGCAATTAATTTTCAAGGTTAGAAACACTTCAAAATTTTCATAAAACTTAAAAATTCCTCGAAAAATGCATTCCTGGTCGTTTTTTTTTTTTTTTTGCTAAAAACTGAGTTCTAAAAGGAATAACCATTTCCAAAACGCCATTTACACCAAAAATTCACTACTTTTGGGTCAAAATCTGGGTTAGAGAGCTGAAGTCAGCTCTAATACGGTGTTAATATTAATAAACCGAGCTACTAATCTAAGTAGCAACTTAAAACCATAAAATTTAAGCCATAAAAATGCCTTAAAAAATAATATGATTTAAAAAACAAAACGAGCAAGGCTCCGATACTGCTGTTGGGCTTTGGTGAGTCCGACTCACCGCGGAAACAGTCCCAAAAACAAGATTACACTTGCAATAAATAAAACCATAAACATAATTAACATAATGACAAGATTAATATAATAAATATACCTTTGATGGTGCTTCGTCGGGGCTCTTAATTCGAAAGCTAGCCTCGAAATTACGATGACTTCCAACATAAGTACACCCACAACCACTAGCAAAATTAAGGTGAAAGGCATTTCTTTAAACCGGTGAACAAGTGATAATGTGGGGGGGGGGGGGGTGCCAATTCCTCCCACATTTGCCACCGGTTCAAAACCGGTGATAATGTGGGGGGTGCCAATTTCTCCCACATTTGCCACTGGTTCAAACTCGGTGGTATAAACAGGTTTTGGCACCGATTACTTGGTGCCTTTAATAATTTTGGCCACAGGTTAGCCAGTGCCAATAATATTTCCCCACGCATTTTTTTTGGGGGTACACACTTTTGGCACCGGTTAACCGGTGCCATTTTCCTAATTTTTTATTTCCCTATTTTCTTGCAATAAAATTATAAAAAAAAACCCTGTAATTCCAGTAATACTAATCTTTTTTCAGGCCTGTAATTCTGGCAATAATATTAACAAAAATAATTAATAATAATATTATTATTATTACCAATAATAATTAAAATATTAATAATAATTATAATAAGATACAAATAATATTAAAAATAATAATTCATATATAGATAAAAATATTCCCAAATGCAATACAATAAATAAAAGTGTGATATATATATATACAACGGATAGTAAGTAATTAATGAATAATAATGTAGTTAAAAAGTTAACAAAACACCAATTCACTAGTAGAAAAATGCTCATTTGCGTCGCCTTATTTGCGTCACTCGTAGATATAAATGACGCAAATGAGATATTTTGGCTTCAGTTTAAGTTATTTGTGTCGGACATTAGCGTTGAAGCGAAGCAAAAGTCTGATATATTTTCGCCTATTTGTATTTGCATCGCTTATATAAGTAGGAACGACGCATATAGTTTTGTTATTTGCGTCATTCATTTATCAACAACTGACGCAAATAACTATGTGAACTAAATTGCGTCACATCTTTCTGTAATGAGTGACGCAAATGTCTACTCAGTATACAAAAAAATACAATATTAACTCACGCTGCCGTTCGAAATTCAAAACCCCTAGAAAATTCAACCCCCAAATCCCCATATTTTCAGCAGCAAAACCCTAGAAACCCACCACTGCCGTTCAACCCAAAAACACCAGTGAATTCAACAGCAATACCTCGAGAAATTCTACTACTAATCAAAACCCCAGCAAATGTGAGGCATAATCGCGTATATTCGAGCAAATTCGAGCCAAAACCCCCTAATTTTCGAGCAAATGATCGATCCAAAACCCCCTCTCTAAGTTAGAACAATAAAAACCCAATTTCCACCATAAATCCAAACAAAATTATGAGAGAATTCAAGTTTGTGTTTCGAATTTAGGGTTTTTTTCAATTTTTCACATAGATCTAAGCAAGGAGGTTGGAGTTTTGTTCAAATTAGTAGCAATTTGTCTCGATTATTTGAAAAGTTAGGGTTTGTACTCGATTGTGGAATTTTGGCTCTAATTTTGCTGAAGTTGCAAGCTCGATTTCATCCAATGTAAGACTTCCTTATCTCTTTATCTTATTTTTCAATCTACACGGATATTTGGAGTTCAATTGTAAATGAACTTAGTTTAATTTACTATTTTGCTGTTTATTTTTTTGCACAAATTTTAGAATTACAAGCAGATTTCTTAGTAACAGATTTTTATGGTTCGTTTTCAAATTTAGGGTTCATCAATTGCAATATATATTTTGCACAAATCAAATAAATTAAGGGTTTATATACTCGATTCTAAGGAATTTTGGTTCTATTTTTGTGAAATTTATGTAGTTGATTTCAACGAATTGAAAGCAAGATCTGTTCTTTTATTCTGACTATTTTTATACTAGATGGAATTTAGGATTCGATTTTGCATTAACTTGGTTTAATTTTAATATTTTGTTGTAATTTTTTACACAAATTTTATAATTTTATTTTTCAGATTATCTACTTTATGCTTATGTCTATTAATTTACTTTTGAGCAGCTGAAGTGAATAGGATTAAGATGTAATAAGGTGTTCTTGAAAGGGTAAATTGACTTCATGGAATAAATTGTTCTTGAATAGGATTAAGATGTAATAAGGTGTTCTTGAATAGGATTAAAATGTAATATGGTGTTCTTGTTTCCTCTCCTAGTTGAATGGGTAAATTGACTTCATGGGAAAAAATTGGCACCCAGTAGCAGATATGCTCTCTTATTATTCATGGAATTGGTCATAGTGGCTCCTCACTTTTCTTTGCCAATCTTTACTGGTTATAGGTGTTTGGTGTTGTGGCTCACTGAGCTATATAGGCTACAAAATATGCAGTTCACTGAGCTTTGTATGTGTAAGCTATGGTAATGGTAAATGTTAAAGTTATATGTGAGTATACTTTGTATGTTTAATACTTTATACTTTATATATTTAGCATTTCTACAGTTCTATGAAAGTTGAAGTTCTGTGCTATCAAGATAAAGCCTCAAGTATTTGATTTAGTAGATACTGATGAAGCCAAAGTAGAACAAATTTAAACCCTATTCACCTTCTTCTTCCTTTTCGACCTCTTATATATTATTGGCTGCTTGAAAAGGTGTAGTTATAGAAAGCTAAACATGCCAAGGGGATCCCTCAGCTCTTTCAATTGTCAGACTTTGAGATTGAGTGTTTATTGGATAGCTTCCATTAAATATGTGATTAAATCTAATCTTTTTTTGCATACAACTTCCATTCGGGATTTCAAACTATGGGCTACAATGTACTCTGCCTTTTTTGAGGATTCTTTATTAATCTTAGGCTGTAACCTACATAATTAAATGTGCAAAATGTTGCTAGCTCTATGCCAGACACTAATAGGCTGTCTATTTTTTTTTTTTTTTGTGTTGCTGCTCATTTTACTGGTTTTTAAAAGGGTTGAAAATTAGTTCTAGTGAACATTGAATATATAAGATGGACATGTATGCATATTTTGTAGCTCTTTGTTCCCCTGCTTAGTATTTATTATAGTTGTTTAAATAATTGTAGAATATTATTTTGTTGCTTTGATGCTTCATTCTCAACTCTGATTGTTTACTGATTAATTGTATTTGATCAGGAACTGGTGACTTTATTTAAACTGTTTGCAAGAGAAAAAGGAAGTGGAATTCCATTATGGACTTGTTCGATCGTGTTAGGGAAAATGAAGATTTTGTCCCTAAATTGAATTACGCTGGCTTTAAATTCCATATTATTTATTGGATTATTTTGTTATAGTTCTTAGGCTTGAAATGAACGCATTTGATTTGGTGCTTGTGTTATACTTATTAATGATGAAGAGGTCAATATTGTTTTGTTGTAAACTTAGCGCATGTTGGACTCTTGTTTTGGATTATAGGCTTAAAATGAAATTTGGTTAATTGGTGTTGGGATGATGAGTATAATGTCTATGATATTGAGATGTAAATTATTGGACAGGTAGTTAATATAATGCCGTCATTCCCAATTTTATGGGTAGGACAAATTACAAAGGAGACTCTTCCGAAATTTACATTTGCATTATTCAATAATATTGCATTTTAATTTCAATTATATTAGCGTTAGCATATTACTTTATACCACTAGTGAGGAAAACAGGTACTACAAACATATACAAGGCTATTATTATAATTAAAAAAAAATTCACCTCATTTGCGTCACTCATTAAACAAACAAGTGACGCAAATACAACAATTTTGTATTGTCTAGTCAGTCATTTGCGTTACTCCTTAAAGTGACGCAAATAACAAACAAGAAGTTTATCAGAAGAGTCATTTGCGTCGCTCCTTTATGATGGAGTGACGCAAATAACAAAAAAGAAGTTTATCAGAAGAGTCAATTGTGTCGCTCTTTTATAAAGGAGTGACGCAAATTAGAATCATTTGCGTCGCTCCTTTATAAAGGAGCGACGCAAATAACAAAAAAGAAGTTTATCAGAAGAGTCATTTGCGTCGCTACTTTATAAAGGAGCGACGCAAATGACTCTTATTTGCGTCGCGCCTAGGAGCGACGCAAATGACTTTGCGTCGCTCATAGAAGCGACGCAAATACACTATAAATGAGCGACGCAAATGAGCCTTTTTCTACTAGTGATTCACAATAAAAGTGACATTAACATGTTAAAGGTCATAAAAGTCTCCAACATGTCTCGAACTTCATTCAAATCCTTGATTGTCAACAAACCATCCATTTGTACTTTGAAAAACTTGAAAAACAGAAAAATTATGTTAGAATTAATTAATAGGCTAAACAGTGCAATATGTATTTTATCAAAAATGGCTTATATGACTTCTACTTTGCCCATTTAGAACATTTCTTATCAAATGAACTATTTTTTCTTATAAAATGTCAATGTTGGCTATTATTAGGTGTCTAAGGCTTGAAATCACAACAATAAAGCATTTTATTAAGTTTAAAGACGCATTTTACTAAAAATGGCCCAAATATGGCCTATATAACTTCTACGTTGCCCATTTCCTACATTTCTTATCAAATGAACTATTTCTTTATCATAAAATATTAATATAATATTACCTAGTAGGTGTCTAAGGCTTAAAATTGAATCAAAAGGGCATTTTACCAAATATTGCCCAAATATAGCCTACATGCATGACTTCTATTTAGCCCATTTTCAACATTTCTTATGAAATCATCTATTTCTTTTTCATAACATATCAATATTATCTAGTTTTAGGTGTATAAGGTTAGAGATCACATCAAAAGAGAAAATTAACAAAAAAAAAATGGCCCAAATATGGCCTATATGACTTTTATTTAGCCCATTTTCTACCTTTCTTATCAAATGAACTATTTATTTCTCATTACATGTCAATTTTACCTATTTTTATTTGTCTAAGGCTTGAAATCACCTTAATAGAGCATTTTATTAAGTTTTACGACGCATTTTACTCAAAATGGCCCAAATATGTCCTATATGACTTCTACGTTGCCTATTTCCTACATTTCTTATCAAATGAACTATTTCTTTCTAATAACATGTCAATATTACCTAGTATTAGGTGTCTAAGGCTTAAAATTTAATCAAAATAGCATTTTATTTAAAAATTTCCCTAATATAGCCTACATGAATGACTTTTATTTAGCCCATTTTCTAAATTTCTTATCAGATGAACTATTTCTTTCTCATAACATGTCAATATTATCTATTTTTAGGTGTATAAGGTTAGAAATCACATCAAAAGAACCAATTAACAAAAAATGGCCCAAACATATCCTATATGACTTATATTTAACCCATTTTCTACCTTTCAAATCAAATGAATTATTTCATTCTCATAACATGTCAATGTTACCTAGTTTTATGTGTCCAAGGCTTGAAATCACATCAATAGAGCATTTTATTTAGTTTTAAGATGCAGTTTACTCAAAATGGCCCAATTATGGCATATATGATTTCTACGTTGCCTATTTCCTAAATTTCTTATCAAATGAACTATTTCTTTCTCATAACATGTCAATGTTACCTAGTATTAGGTGTTTAAGGCTTAAAATTAAATCAAAAGAGCAATTTATCGAAAATTGCCCCAATATAGCCTACATGCATGACTTCTATTTAGCCAATTTTCTACATTTCTTATGAAATGATCTATTTCTTAGTCATACCATGTCAATATTATTTAGTTTTAGGTGTATAAGGTTAGAAATAACATAAAAGAACAAATTAACAAAAAATGGCCAAAATATGGCCTATATTATTTCTACTTAACCCATTTTCTACCTTTCTTATCAAATGAACTATTTCTTTCTCATAACATGTCAATGTTACCTAGTTTTATGTGTCTAAGGCTTGAAATCAAATCAATAGAGCATTTTATTAAGTTTTAAGAAGCATTTTATTCAAAATGGCCCAAATATGACCTATATGAATTCTACGTTGCCTAATTACTACGTTTCTTATCAAATGAACTATTTCTTTCTCATAACATGTCAATGTTACCTAGTACTAGGTGTATAAGGCTTAAAATTGAATTAAAAGACCAATTTAACGAAATTGCCCTAATATGGCCTACATGCGTGACTTCTATTTAGCCCATTTTCTACATTTCTTATGAAATGATCTATTTATTTCTCATAAGATGTCAATATTATGGAGTTTTAGGTTTATAAGGTTAGATTTCACATCAAAAGAGCATAGTAGCAAAAAATGGCCCAAGTATGGCGTATATGACTTCTATTTAGCCCATTTTCTACCTTTCTTATCTAATGAACTATTTCTTTCTCATAACATGTCAATGTTACCTATTTTTAGGAGTAAAAGGCTTCAAATTGAATTAAAAAACATTTTATTAAGGTTTAAGACACATTTTACTCAAAATTGCCCAAATATGGCTTATGTGACTTCTACCTTGCCCATTTCCTACATTTATTATCAAATGAACTATTTTTTTCTCGTAACATGTAAATATTATCTAGTTTTAGGTGTATAAGGTTAGAAATAACATCAAAAGAGCATATTCACAAAAAATGGCCCAAATATGGCCCGTATGACTTCTTTTTAAGCCCATTTTTTACCTTTCTTATCAAATGAACTATTTATTTTTCATAACATGTCAATGTTATCCACATTTAGATGTCTAAGGCTTGAAATTATATCAAAAGAGAATTTCATTTAGTTTTAAGACTTACCTCATCAAGCTGTTTACTTTTCGTACAATGAGTCACTATGTCAAGCATGAATCTCATCACATACAAAGCACAATCAAGTCCATTTTCTTGTTGTGCGCACTAGCATATGACGAACAAATCACATCAGTGAAACATGCAAAACAAATTAGCAAATATTTACTAACATAGATTTTTAATGTGATCACAATATCGTGTAAATTACCATCGGTGACTTCCATGTTGGACTATGAGGAGCACGACAATGTAGCTTCTTCATAACACTGTAGTGAAGTACATTCAAATTTGATTAATTGTCTGAATACTTAATTAGTTAGCATAATCATCACTAGGTAGCTATATAAATATTTACTTTTGCAATATAGACTTCACGAGCCTTTTCTCCGATGATCGAGCTGAATCAAGGTGATAGATTGTGTTATTGGAAATACAAATCACCATGAGGCTCCAATGCTCCCTACATAAGTTAACAATACACAAACAAATTAATAAATAGGAGTCAACATATAATGAGGCCAAACAATTGAATTTGACATGGTTAGACATACACTCTATATCATGGGGCAAATATGAACTTGTCTCCCGCACGCACGGATTCCCTGATACTTAGTTCAACATAATACACCACGTCACGGGGGTTACCTATGATTCTAGGAGTGGATAACTGCTCGGGGCATAACCACCAAACTTTACAAGGAGAATCAGTTTCAGTTAAGCTCTCCTGTAGTGCTCTGCGTGCATGAACATTGAATAATTAATCAAATGAAGGATAATCACCACAAATTTGAATAACTTGAAAAAACTGTAGATTATGTGGGCATTGAAATACCTCATGAACGTTTTAATGAGTGAAATGTTAAGCTTTGCACCACGTAGAAATTCCTTCACATCTTCTTTACTAATCCATGAAACTGCATCCCCATCATAGTGGAACATTTCCTTAGGAAGTGCAAATTCAATGGGATCCACCAAATGACAAGCACGGTTGTGAAGAAAGGTCAAATCAACAGAGTGCGATTGAAGAATAATGTCTTCAACAAATGGTGTAGCTTGCATGGGTTAACCTCTCAAAGAGTGCAACTTTGACTCTTGTTCACTCTTGGACCGTTGTTCACTCAGCATCTTGTTAGGTTAATCAATGCTTTTAGGCTTCTCCACCCTCCTTCTATTTGAAGTTTGGCTTCTATGAAAAATCTGAAATTTCAATGAACGAGTGAGTTAAGAAAAACAAATAATAGCTCAAAAAAATCCCAAAAAAAAGTGCAGCTTCCGTTAAGGCGTAAACAGCCGAGGCAGCCGCCACCCCTGTCAAGGCTACAGCATCCCAGGTAGCCGCTGTTGGGGCTGCTGCTGCCTAGGCAACCTAATGTCGAGGCCGGAGCAGACCAGGTAGCTGTTGTCGAGGCTAGAGCAGCCTAGGGAGCAGTAGCTGAGGCCGGAGCAGCCTAGGGAGCGGCAACCGAGGCCGGAGCAGCCTAGGTAGCGGCAGCCGAGGCCGCCGCAGCCTCAGCATCGGAGATGGGGGCCGAGGAGTTGTGCTATTTTGGCGGTTTTATTTTTACAAGTGCAGTTAGAGAGTGCCTCATGGTTATTTAACACTAAAAAAATTGAAAATAAATAAATAGGCTCGTTGATCAACCTCACCCACGCACGTGGCCAATCCACGAAGCTACCTTGAGCTTGCCAAAGTTTTGTTATGTCAACCTCCTCTATCGGTACCTGTAGTGGTATGTCTTCGAACCCCGCAATCACCGAAGCGATCCTAACCGAGTAATGATGTGGCCCCGCCGTATCACCGTTCGTTGCTTCTGCACTACCATATGCCACGAAATTAAATTACCCCTTATTTGCAATCCCCGGGGCTAGAAGTGCACAATGGGTTTCTTTCTGCACTTGTAAAAAAAGAAGTTATCAAAATATGTTTTTTCCTACACTATTCATAATATAAGAAAATTCATTACGCTAGAACAAAACAAATCACCTGTAAATCTTGATATTCATGCGGTGTTGGATTATCAAGCTCGCTCAAGTATGCATGTGTAGGAGTAGCAACCTGCAATAGTTCATCAATCATGCCACCTCAGATCTCATGTAACTCAATATTTTATAACTTTTAATGCAACTGAAACTACCTCAGGTAGCACATCTTCTCCATGTATCTCATCTTCTCCATGTCTATCACCTTCCTCTTGTCCTTGTGGGTGACTACATGAGTCGACCGGTGTAGTCACGGGGAACGAAAAACTTGGTATGTTCATCTACTTCGCCAAGCATTAAATTCACCAACTAACTCGTTGCGTACTTGTTCCTTAATTGATGCCACCTTTGCATCCAACTCATCCGGTGAGTTAACACTTGCTCGAGATCGACCCGATTTTGTGTATTCTTGACCCACTACTTTCTGCAATCCTAACAATGACCCTCACGAACCTACTACTCGAACTAGATGGTATGAATTTCCCAAATCCAAGGTAAAAGGGTCATTCTCCACAATTGAGAACAATTTGCCCTTTACTAGTTCTTTAATATGCTCAAGTTGTAGCAAAAGAAAAAAGGATGTCAATAATACAGTTAATGTTTTGTATAGTGATTTTGATGCAAAAGCTTCTTAAAATTCACCAATTCATAGGTAACTTACAAGTTTATTTGCCATTTATTTGGTTTTCGGACCCTTGATGACCAATTTTCCAGTTTCCTTATCAAACGTATGGAGAGAACAAAAGAAATTACCGGCACGACTCACCAAAGTAGTGATCGTGGAACTAGAGGGTTCTTTCGATGGCACTAGAAGCGATTTGGGGTATAAACCCTTTTCACTCAGGTCTCTCTTCACCAAATATATTAACCCCATACAATGGATGTACTCCTTTTGCAATGTATTTTTTGTATTTTGCTCTCGAAGTTCCTATATAAAAACAAATGTTATTATTGGTACTACAAAAAGAGTCAAGTTATTATTCAATTGGCATCAGATTTATCAAAACTTACAATGGCTTTCTTTTGACTTTTTGAATAAAAAAATTTTCCTAGTCATCATTTAACACGCTCGACCATTTTTGCCACGAGAGAAGGTCATGCTCAACAGCTTTCTTCTTCTTTTTATGGATCCATCCATTAGTTAAGGTGGTTTTAAAGCCTCTGAATCTTTCCGCTAATAAAGATTCAAACACCCTTCTCTTCTCGTCATCATTAGGAATAGGAAACAGCTTTTGCAAGCAAAAATAAAAAACCGATAGTTAGTTTCTATTTAAAAACAACCGTAAGGTGAAGGTTTCTTAAATTGTCTAAAGGTGCCAAACAAAACACTTACCCTTGTATCATCCCAAAAGGTTTGAATCAAATCCGGAGGTACTTGCCGCATTGTAAGTGTAATGGGAATTTTGTGCGCACACATGCCAACATGATTAGCATATTGTTGACGCCATTTTCCTGCGGGTTGGCCGTTGTTGTCATACATCAAGACCATGGGAGTGGTAGGTTTCTTAAAACTTCTCGTCGGACCCCTACCCTTTCTCTGAGTTGGTTCCTTTACCCCCCCTCCACCACCTGTGTTGTTTTGATCTTGTCCTTGGCCATGAGTTTTAGGAGTTGGGTTCTCACCAACAATCTCACATACTGTATTTTCAATAGGCGACGCACGTTCTGCTGAAATTTCAAATTCTTCAAGCTTACGCACAAACTCATCTTGAGCAAGATCCTCTAGCTCACCCAAACCAACCTCCTTGTTGACATCATATGGATCATCCTCGTCCTCGTCCTCATAGTCATCATCCTCAATGTCGTCTACACAATGAAGGTCATGATCGTCCTCCATGAGATATAAGCACCAGTCAAAACAAACATAAAACGATATTAGTGTATAGGAAAGTATTAGTGCAAATGAATACTCTTATGAAATTTCATACACCAAAAAAGTTAAATATAATGCATACGAGTTGTTAGAATGAATAAATGTTAGTTCATACACAAAACAAAGGACTTGGGTTAAGTAGAAGCTCATTTAAGCCATTTTAACCTACTTATGGTCCTATAACCTTGTATTTGCATGCTAATGAGTACACTTAGGAAATTTCAAACAACAAAAATGTTAAATATAATGAATATGAGTCGTTAGAATAATTTAATGTTAGTTTATATACAAAACAAAGGACTTGGGTTAAGTAGAAACTCATTTAAGCCATTGTCACCTACTTATGGTCCTATAACCTTGTATTTTCATGATAATGAATACACTTAGGCAATTTCAAACCAAAAATATGTTAGCTTATATACAAAACAAAGGATTTGGGTCAAATACAAGCTCATTTATGTCATTTATGTCATTTTTTCCTACTTATGCTCATATATACATGATAACTAAACTATATTTGCAATGATACCATTACTAACATTTAATCATACTACCTCAATCTGAAATATTTGTTGTGTTCTGATAGCATATAATCTGCTTCGTCGTCTATGTTATTTGGTACAACAGTTCTAGAAAAAGTGAAAGGTGAAGAATCATCAAACGCATCATATTCTTCCTTATCCTCATCCTCAACATCTCCAGCTAGCACAATAGACCATTTTGAATCGACTGGTTCAGTTACGCGGAACACTTGCTTAGCTTGAGATGCAAGGATAAATGGTTCTGCACTATCATTCAAGTGGCCAAGATTTACAAGAGTAAAGTCATAATATTTAACGTTACGCCTGATATTATCAACCCACTTACATTTGAAAAGAGCAACCATGAAGGGATAATAATCAAGCTCCGGTAATTCTTGAATTCGACCATAGTATGACAACTTTGCATCGACAGATGATTTATCCTTAGCACTTGCAAACTCCCTTTACGATGCTACCAGCGTTACACCACTGTTTTGGGTGGATGAAGATTTCAAATCTTGACCCTTTGTCTAAAAAGTGTACCAATTGATGTCATATCCCTCAAATGAACGAATATCATCTCTAGGACCATACGCAAGCCACTATATTGTATCTGTCAAATTAGTAGCATCCAATCGACCTATTACTCGATCACGAAACCAATTAACAAACATCTTATTATGCAACTGCGTAATAGCCCTCTCACCTTTCGATGGAAATTCGTCACGCAAACTAGCCATGTGCTCATCTAAATATGGTTGCACATCTGCAACATTGTGCAACACATAAAGGTGTGCTTGTAAGAACTTATATCGGTCAGGTGACATTCGTTTTGACCCAATTATGCCATGACCATCAAGTCTCTCGAGAAGTAGGAAGACCAATAGGTTGAGCAATGGCTATATAGTCTTCCACAAAGTTACATATCTCATCACCACGGTCCCTTGCATCATACTTCCTTCCGGGTGAGCCCGATTTCATACTTTATTTTGCAATGTACCCATGTGTCTTCCAAAAGGATAGCACCACATCATGAACACTGGATCGCATAACTTAATCTCACACACCAAATGAAGAATCAGATGAACCATTATGACAAAAAATGACGGTGGGAAATACATCTCAAATTTGCACAAAGTCACAACCACATCCGCTTGCAAAGCATCTAGTGTACAAGGATCAAGCACTTTGCTGCATATTGTATTGAAAAACGAACAATGGCATGTAATCAATTCCCTCACGTGCTTCGCTATAATACAACGGATTGCAATCGATAGGAATACTTGCATCATAATAAGTCATTCATGGGATTTCATACATGTCAGCTTCAATTCTCCATTCAATGATACAAATCTTTTCATGTTAGATGAGTACCATCATGGAACCTTAATGCCGCACAGACATGCACAAAACATACATTTCTCTACCCTTGACAATGTATAGCAAGCCTGAGGTAAATAAGTCTTTTCATCCTTCCATTTACCCTTAACTTTCTTCATCTGTGGCCTTTCTCTTTCCCTTTCCCTTACTCTTTTCCTTCCCTTTTTTCAAAACATTTTCATTTTCTTTTCCCGGTTCCTTTCCCTTTCTAACCTTTCCCTTTCTAACCTTTTCCTGAGCCCATAATTATAAACAAATCTTTATCTCTAGCAAATATAATTGTGCACCCTTTCTATCTTTTGTTTTGCCTTGAATATTCATAAGCATTCCCTAAAGAGCATCACACACATTCTTCTCTATATGCATCACATCAAGACAATTCCTAACGTCGTGTTCTTTCCAGTACGAAGTCTTCCAAAAGATTGATTCTTTTTTAAACAGAGCGGCTAAGACCACATCTTTTTCTAATTTTCCAAACACCGTTCATATACCCTTCACCCGAGCACAAATTTCAACACCAGTCAATGGTCTAGGCGTAGTATACTCTTCCACTATCCCATAAAAAGCCTTTTTCTGCCTACAGTACGGGTGTTCACGCCTAAGGAACCTTCGAGTCCGCAAGTAGACATCTTTGCGAGAATTCTTAAGATACCGGTATATGCTTGATGTGTCATCAATACATATGGGGTATGCTTTTTTTCCTTTGACCTTGTACCCACAAAAGTTGCCATATGCAGGGAAGTCAATCATGGTCCACATAAGGGTTGCACGCAATGTGAACATCTCGTTATGATGAGCATTGAAAACGGAAACCCCTTCGTCCTACATCTTTCTCAAGTCGTCAATAAGTGGCGTAAGGTAAACATCTATGTCGTTTCCAGGTTTCCTAGGCCCCATTATTAGCAATGAAAGCATTACATACTTACGTTTCCTGCACAGCCAAGGGAGCAAATTATAAATCACTAAAAGCACCGGTCATGTGATGTGTTGGGTACAAAGAGTGCCAAATTGATTCATCCCATCCGTGGACAACCCAAGCCTTAAATTTTTTACTTCATCACTAAGTTTCTCAAACTTCAAATCAATGTTCTTCCACTCAAGGAGTCAGCTGGATGCTTCAGCATTTTGTAAATTTATCTTCCCTCTGCATGCCACCTTAAGTTTTTAGCGTTCTTTGGTATTGAGAATAGACGCTTAAACCTTGGAATAATGGGAAGATACCACAACACCTTAGTAAGAGGTCCCTCTGTACTAAGACTACAACTCATGTGCTTCTAGTGTGACAGCTTGCATTGTTGACACTCTTGCAATTGTTCATACTCATTTCGATAAAGAATACAATCATTAGGACATGCATGTAGCTTCTTATACTCCAAACCAAAGGGACACATGAGCTTCTTTGCAAAATAGTAAGAAGAAATTTCATTCCCTTTAAGAAACATATCACTTAATGCGGTCAACAAAGATGTAAAACTAATGTCCGTTCACCCATGCTTCGACCTAATGTTGAAAAGTGTTAACACGGCCGATAGTTTGGAGTATTTTTGGCACCCAGGGTACAAAGGTATTTTTGGAAGCCTTCGATAATAACTCAAACACGCCACCTTCAACACCATGTAACATCTCATCCACGTCTTCATCCTTGACCTTATCCGCCAGATCATTATTGGCTTTATCCTCACCATTATCAACAATATAGTCATTATTCTCGTATTCCTCGTCCACATGAATCTCATTACTTCTAACACGCACATCATTCTGATCAAGATCCCCACTCTACTCTCCACCTTCACCGTGCCAAATCTACACATGGTATTTATGCCTAAACCCACGACATAATACATGATACCTAACCATTTCAACACTATCGACCACATTCACATTATTATAATCAATACAAAGACAGTAAAGACCTTTGTCACCCATTTTGCGTTGATAAGATAAAGCCTTCTAGCAAAACTCTTGAACCCCATTCCAAAATTTATGTATCGCGTCTACCATACATCCAACCACGATCTTTCTCCATTTAGTAATTTGTCTCTAAACATATATAACAACATATAATGAATAATGTGTAATTGCTACATATTTTATGTAAAACAAATTCAAGTACACATTGTGAATATACTATTCATATAGTGAAAAAATGCATGTTTCCAAAGGGTCCTTATTACTCAAACCTAACCCATCCTTGAATGTCTACTCTCACTAGTTAATCTATGTAAACTTTCTAATTTTAAGGAAAATCCGGCAGCATTTCCCCATAATTCTCCAAGTACACGATGTAGATAATTAATTACCCACATATGTGCCTAGAGAACATAGTGAGGAAATGGTAAGCCAATATGTTCCTTAAAATCGAAAAGAAGACATACATTCACCACCTAAGTGAGAGTACACATTCAAGAACAGTCCCAACTAGGGACTATTCAAGACTTTCTCCTAATGAGAAAACATTGAACGGGAATCTAGGCATATGATGATGCAAGAATTCTATATATTGTTGTATTTATTTGCAATTAAACAATACACAAGTTGCAATATCATGAATAAATTTTTATTAAATGGATATATAGAAAGAAATATAGCTTAGTAAAGTTTATAATTCATACCAATATTGCAAGTACAATGGATGTACACTTATAAACTTCCCACTTGAGCTAAATATGTAGTCCTCAAGCTAAACTCGTGCTTCACATATAAATCTATTAAAAAAAACAAAAATTAGCAACGTCACTAATTCTCTAATTTATTCAATATTCTCTAATTTTTTTTTTTTAAATAAGAGCATAATTCTCTAATTTATTCACAACTAAGTAGCAAGATCACTAATTCTCTAATTTATTCACAATTCACTAAAATTTTCACAATTCTCTAGTGTATTCACAATTCTCTAATTTATTCAAAACTAAGTATCAAGATCACTAATTCTCAAATTTATTCACAAGTAAGTAGCAAGATCACTAATTCTTTAATTTATTCACAACTCTCTAATTTATTCACAATTCTCTAAAGTATAATTTATTCACATTTCTCTAAAGTATAATTTATTCACAATTCTCTAATTTATTCACAACTAAGTAGCAAGGTCACTAATCCTCTAATATATTCACAATTACCCAGTAAAACAACCTTAAATTACACATTAAAACATACCAAAATTCAACTAATTAACACTTTTACTAATCTTTAATATATTCAAAATTACTCATTAAATCAACAAAAAAATTACCCATTAAAACATATAAAATTTCAACAAAGGAAGAAGGTTACTATCTAATCTATAATGCATTTAAAATTTCCCAATAAAAAACCAAAAATTAAGAAAAATACGGGTAAAATTTTATTCAAACCTTAACTTTAATTTGCTTAAAAATTGTTCAAAATGCAATTGAAAATAATATAAGTACATATTTCAAAATAATTGTTAAATTTTGAACAAAAAAACTTAAAACTTACCCTAAGCTAGTTGTAGGTGGAAGGTAAGGGGAGGAGAGATTAAGGACGACCCTCGGTGGTGGAAGAACCAGTGGAAATCGCGCGGCGTTGGAGTGGTGGCGGGGGTTGCGCAATGGTGGAGGCGGCTGTGGTGGAGTGGTGTTTGGACCTTAGAAATTGAAAGAGAAATAAAGGGGAAAGAGAAGGACATGGGAGAAAGAGAAGGCAGCTGTGGTGGAGGGTTTTCGTCCCTCCGGCAATGTAGGTGGCCGACTACGGTGGCGGTTGTGGTGGAGGGAAAAAGGGGAGAATGCAGTGAGTTGAGGGTTTTCGCGAATGCAATAGTAAGTAGAAATGAAAATGAAAGAGAAAGAGAAGGAAGAAAGGAGGGGAAAGGAAATAAAGGTGGGATTTTTTTTTTTTTAAAAAAAAAGCCACCGGATCAAACTGGTGGCCTAAATATTTTTGCCACCAGTTTAAACTGAACCGGTGCCATTAAGCTTCCCCGGTTTGAACTTTCCACTTTTTTAGCCTTTTTTTACTGATGATTGTCATTTATGGCACTCATAGGGTAGTCTTTTTAGAATGATGTCATCCCTTTTTCATGCTTTCTTCTCTTATTTTTGGTCCTTTTTCCTTTTGTTCCTCTCTTTCCTTCTTTCTTTGTGCTTTTCGTGTTTTCTTCGTGTTTTCCTTTTATTTGGCCATTTTTCCCTTTTATTCCTTTACTTTGTTTGCTCTTGTAGGTACCTAGGAGTTGTCTTTGCAAAGGGATCATGATGAGCTATATTGACTAAGCTAGGAGGAAGCAATCTGCTTAGAGAGGGCTTTGAGAGGCCTTGGAGAGGGCTTAGAGAGGCCTTGGAGTTGCCTAGGAGAGGGCATCATCTTTTGCCCGGTTGCCGCGAGCGCGGGTCCTGAAGGCCACGGGCACGGGCTCGATTGCACCAAATTAGCCAAAATCAACCAGGTATTCCCCGCGGTTGCCCCAAGGGCTCCCCGTGGGCGCAGGTAGATTGGAGAGAGTGCTCCAGATCAGAGAGACTGCGGACCTCTAATTACTCTTTGGGAGCAAGGGATTTTTCGTGGCCTTGCCACGGGCGCGGTGGCTTTTGCTGTGGGCGCGAGATAGAAGACCCGCGGACCTGGGTGTTGCCCAGACATCCCGCGGAGTTTGTTATGGGTTTCATACCCATTTCCCCGCGGGCACGGGATTCCTTAGATAGGGAGCGGGGAACTTGTTTTCCTTCTTTGCTTATAAATACACTTGTAATCCCTTTTTGAAAACTAACTTTTAGATAACTTTCATTATCTTAGTTTTAGAGAAATAAGTTAGAGAGAAGTTCTTGGATTTGGATTGGTATTTTAACATTGGTTCAATTGTGTTTGGATTTCTTCATCTTCAATCATTAATATTAGTGAGAATCTCTTCTTTTAGTTCATCACTTTACTTGTTTGTCTTAGATTCATGTTGGATTGTTTGATTTCTTTGGATTTGAATTTGATATAGTAGCTGATATTGTTTTCTCTTGATTTTTATTTAGAATGATGATCAATGCAATTCCTAGTGATTTGTTCTTGAGTGACACCATGATTAGTGAGTAGATTAGTTGCTAGGGAGAAGGGGAAGCATGCTTGATTGATGATTTATGCTAGTTGTAGATCATTGATTGATTGAATTGTTGCAATTAAATTAGTTGACATAGTTTTGCTTGTGATTAATTAGATTAGGAGTGATCAACCTATAGGATTAATCTAGATTGCATTGCAATTCTTAATGACATGAACCATCAATTTTAGAATTGCTTTAATTTATTGAGTTTGATTATGATTTTTCTTGATTAGCCATTCATAGTGACCCCTATCTTGGCTTATAGGAGATAGCTGTTGGATTCTTTTGATTCCTACTATTGTTTGTCCTTTGCAATGCTTGAATCAATTTAACAAACTATCAATTAGCATGATTATTGAACTTGCATGTGGAACCTACATCCCTAGTGTTTAGTTTCTTGAATTACTTGATCAATCTAGCTTTGTTACCATAGTACCAACCATTTCTTCACTACAATCTTCAAAGTAACTTGACTTAGGCTATAGTTAATACTGACTTACTCCTTTAAGTTCGACCCTCGACTTGCCTAATACTCGTATTAGGTTGGTATAGGTTGTATAAATTGTATTTGATCTAGGGATAGACAATTGGCGACACGTTTATTCCTTTATCATTTACCACCTGTTTTGACTGAACCAATGGCAATATAGGGGTGCCTTTTTCATTTTTTCTACTAGTGAAATCAAACATCGACTAGGTCCAATGCCTTGGAGTTAGCAAAGCTCTACCAAAAACCGAGTAATTTATTTCAAAGGCTTTCACAATGGTGTGCCTTTTTCAACTCTTAAGTTAATAGGTTTTCACTACTAGTGATGCCTTTTCTAACTCTCACCCAAGTGCTTTTCCCAATACCCCAACTTGGGTATATATAGGGAAATGCATAAGTGTGAAAAGCTCTCCTATCAATGTAGGAAAATTTGATTTTCTCATTTTATTTTAATGCTAAAATAAAATTAATAATCAAACTAGTAATAAATTAACAAGTGGCAAGCATACAAGGAGGAGTAGGTGAGGACCATTTGGAGGAGGGGGGGGACCAAACTTGCCCCCCACTCTAGCTCCCACAACTGGCCACCTCCCTTTCTATTCCTCCAATTGAGTTCGGCCACATGGCAGCTCACTTGGGCACCAATGGTTGACTTGTGGGCTGCCATGGTGCGGTTGTGAGGCTTCGGCCCACCTCACTAGCGCCTAAAACCATAGGCTGCTAGCTTCCACGACCTAGAAAGCCATGCACCATGTGTGCGAGATGCTAGCTACCGTATACTAGCATATCCACGCACACTTGGTGTGGGTTTCTAGCTTTTTGCCGCTCCCTAGCACTCGTTTTTAAAGATGCTAGGGGTATTTTGGTCATTGTTGATTTATTATTATTTTTCACGTCTCGTCTTTATACTATTTCGAATCGACTTTTGACGCTCGTTTTTGACGCTCCAAGCTTGAATTTCCGGCGTCTAAATGTTAATTACTCGATCGACTAATTGATTAATTCCTAATTATTTCGTCGCTTTGGCTCGTTAGTTTCTTGGGTGTGACAAAAAGGGTTCATTCAAGATTAAGCTGTGTAGACACCTAAAAATGTCTCCCCAAAACCAAACCCGATGATAAATAACCTTTCACCGCCACTATTGGTCGGGTTTAGTATTTAATCCCAAAAGTGCTTGAAAAATCGTATTTTATTAAATTCATACTTTTGAAAGGTCCATGGATTAGTCTTGATGTTTAGTAAAAGCATAGTTTTAAGCCCAAGCTTACTAATTAATTTTAAGCCCAAACCTTTTTATTTTATTATTTATTTTGGCCCAAACCTGTTATTTATTTTTATTTTATTATTTTAGCCCGAATAATAAAAGTCAGTAAAAAGCCCGATATTATCAATCGACACTTAAAAAGCCGAAAGAAATTAGGGTTAAAAATGAATTTAGACGGAAAAATGGACTGGAACTGACCGTGTCACGGTACAGCCTGACCGTGTCACGGGAACCCTTCCCGTCTGACGGTGGGACTTCCCGTGACATGAGAGGTCTGTCGTGACACGGGATGTTCCGTGTCCCTTCCGCGTAAACCCTAAACGCGTTTTTCATTCCGTTTTCAGAAAATTTCCCTCGTCACTCCAAAACTAACCGTGTCACGAGAAAGTGTACCGTCTGACGGTACAGTCTGACCGTGTCACGGGATACTTTTTTAGGGTTTTTATCATTTTAGGGTTCCGTGTGCTCCCTCAGCACATTTCCCTATAAATACCCCCTCATTTCTGATGTACGGGGCAACCAGAATTTTATTATTCTTATTTTCTCTCTTCTATGCTATTAATCTAAACCCTAGCCTACCCTTTTCACTTCAAAATTCCTTCTTCAAGCACTCAAAGGAGTCCATATTTTACTCGAGGTTCTGTCCTTAAGCCAAGGCGTGAAAGGTAGAATCGTTTGAGGGTTTGGCCCAAAAATCAACCTTATTTTATTTAATTTAATTTAGTTATTGTTTTATTATTTCCTTGAAGTTACTAACTCGTTTATTATTTTGTAGTTGCAAGCAAACAGATTCAAAGTAAGGATCATGCTCTTTTATTATTATTATTATTATTATTCTAACAATTTTATGTTGTTGGGATTGTGATTAAATTAGTTTTAATATTAATGTTGATTCTATTATTATTGTTATTATTGATCGCAATATTGCATGTTTAAAGGGAATATGTAATTGAAAATCACGCCTAATAAGATAATTTGGACAACCGGTTTAGGATCCTTTTAATCTTATTATTAATTGAAGTGATCACCAAATTTTTAGAATTATGTGTGCAGTAATTTTAAACCAATTTAGTTAAATAATAGTTTGGAGCGAATTGAATTATTGTTTGTATGCCTTTGAGATCGCAGGAATACTTTTCAATATAAGAATCGAGTAGAGGCCAATACGGGCGAATGTGACTCCATGACTCTTTTCGTACCATCATTCCCGATCCTCCTTTCGTGGTTCCGAACCATATGGAGTTAGTAATCTCATGGATTATGAATGGGGTGTAACCTTCACGGGTCAATCGTTGTTGCCTATCGTTGTCCCTTATCGTTGTTGCCTTTTTATGATCCGTGAACGGTTTACAAGTTCCTTAAAAACTTGTTGGCGGCTCCCTACTTTATTTGTCCCTAATCGTAATGTCAATTCCCACTTCCTATGAGTGCCAAGCATATTCACCACATTCTTTTTACGTAGGCGCACTTCAAGCGACGCCTACAATTTGGCGACTCTATTGGGGAGGATTCTTAATTAGTTATCGATTTGAGTGATCGGTATTTAATTAAGATGAGTAAATGAGACTTGAAAGATTCTTGAAAAAATTATTCCTGTGATTAATTTGGCATTTTTTGCATCTGCATAGACGTTTTAACGTCGCATTCAGGTCTGTCCCGTAGGAAAAATTGGATAACTCGGTTGCGCGCAAAAGCAAACAGGGCACCAGTCAGATTTTCTGACTGCCGTGTCACGGCAGAGTCTGTCGTGTCACGGTACAATGTACCGAATGACGGTACACTGTACCGTGACACGCGAATTTCTGCCGTGTCACGACAGTCCTAAAATCTGTCCGGTGGCCTATTTTCTTTTCTCACAGTCGACTTCCTTCGATTTTTCTGAAAAAACGTATGTGTTCTACATGCGTCTTAGCCCCGAGAGATTTAAGCTCTATCAACCTAAAAACGATCATGGCAATAAGGGTTATCCGAGTCATTAAATCCACCAAAACCATGGAGTCGAGTTCGATTTCATCACGAACTCGCGGAGCCGCCCGTTGGCATACACCCTCAAGGGAGGCTGCCTTGCTAACGCGTCCAAACTCTTAACCATGGTACCCTTTTGACACTCAAAGCTTGACCAATAGTTGAACATAGATCTTGACTTTAGGTTGCGAACTTTTTTACATCATCGTGCCTAAATGCTATGTGTTTGTTTGGTGCTAACCCTCATGTGTTTGCTCTTTTTGTTTAACCCATGACCGAGGGTTTTTATTCTCATATAGTAATTAGTACGGACTTAAAATCGATTAAAATCTGAAAAATCACAAAACTGATCTGGAACTGCGCACCGTGTCATGGCAGGTTCTGCCGTGTCACGGTGAACAGTGCCGTGACACGGGAAAGTCTACCGTCTGACGGTAGACTGTACCGTGTCACGCCAGTCTGCACCATGACACGGTGCCCAGGACAGTGTCCTGTCAGTCTTTTTTCTCGATTTTTGTGTCCAGTATTGAGTCGTGTCTAGCTATCCGGTCAAAACACGCGTCTATAACCTCACCTAATCACTCACATATTATGTCCACACACTTTTTTTTAGTCATGCACCACTTTTTTGACCGTATTTTAGTGAAGTCTTGTTTTTATGTCGTTTTTTTTCGGAGTAAGTCAGATGGTATCCTCCCTTTAAAAATAAACAAGTAGAATTTCAAAATTATAGATTTTTTTTTCAAAAAATAAATAAAAAATAAATAAAAAATTTCCCGTGACACGGGATTTTATTCCGTCTGACGGGAGAAATTCCCGTGTCACGGCAAAAAAAAAAAAAAATTCCCGTGACACAGCCAAAAAAAAAAATATTCCCGTGACACGGGATTTTATCCCTTCTGACGGGAGAAATTCCCGTATCACGACCAAAAAAAAAATAAAAAAAAAATTCTCGTGACACGGGATTTTATCCCGTCTGACGGGAGAAGTTCCCGTGTCACGGCAAAAAAAAAAATTCCCGTGACATGGGATTTTATCCCGTCTGACGGGAGAAGTTCCCGTGTCACGGCAAAAAAAAAAATCCCGTGCCACGTCAGCATCTACCGTGGCACGGGAATGGCTGCCGCGCCACGGGAAACCCTACCGTGTCACGGCAAATTTCCACCGTGACACGGTGGAATTTTCAAAAAAAAAAAAAGCGTCAGTCAAGTCTTCCGTGTTAATTCGGTCCTCGCGTCAGTCATTTTGGTTATTGTTCACATGTCTAGCCATACGATCATACCACGAATCTTATAACATCACTTAATCACTCACGAGTCAAGTATAGTCCACATACTTTCTTTATGTTCCGACTGGAGTCGTGCACCAGGTCGTTTATGATCGTATATTAGGTTCATGCACCCTTTTTTCGTCATAATAAAAAATGAGTGGAGTTTTCTCACCTGTTTTCAAATGTCTATTTTTTTTTCCTTCCTTTCCTATCTTGAGGAGTGAGTCAAACAATTAAGTGAATTATTTTATTTCACAGTACTTGTTCAAGGAACAGAGATAGATCAATACGGTTCGAGCCATTACCGCAACAATCTCTCAGATCTAATAGGCGTTCAAAGAGAACTTTGTCATCTCCGTTACTCATCACCTTTCAATGGCCACTAAAGAAGACATTGAGAACATCAACAAATCCATTGAGGCACTTTCTTCCATGATGCAAACCCTTACCACTAGGGTCACTACCATGGAACAAAACAAGGTCACTGTTTCCACCCTTGACAAAATGAAGGAACAAATGAGTAAGATTTCTGAGGCTTTCACTTATGTGGAACGGCCTCCCACTCCTTTGAGTGTGAAGGACAGACTCCCTGAAAAGTTCTCCACTACTGATATTCCAAAGTTCAAGCCTACTTACAATCCAATATTCCATTTGAAGGCATTCTCTGCAACCATGGCTCTTAAGGGATTGGATGTAACACTCTTCCCTACGGTGTTCCCTCTCTCCTTAGAACATGCTTGCCAACAATGGTTCTATTCCCTAGATTCCAAGCGTACTGCGACTTGGCAAGATGTCACCGAAAGTTTCATGAATCGTTACAAGTGTAACATTCAAACTAAAACTTCTGAACGTGAACTCTCCATTCTCAAACAGAAAGAGAATGAAGGCTTCACCGCTTACCTGAACAGGTGGAGGGAAACAGCTTCACTCTTGGTAGATCCCCCCAAAGAAAGAGAGATGGTTCGCCTCTTTATTCAAAATCTGACTCATAAATATAGGGAACATCTCAAATTTCTTCCACTGAACACTTTCGAAGCTGTATACGACATCGGCATCAATATCGAGGATGAGCTAATAAAGACTGCTGGTAGTAACAATAATAACACTTGGAAAAACAAGAAGAACGATTATCCTTCTTCTTCGTCTTCTAAGCACGAAAATACTACCAACAATATAAGCCAAGTTGATCTTAATGAAATGTTAGCTCTTACTCCATTGCCCAAGAAAAAAAGAACTTACACTCCTTTAAGAATGACTTATGATGCGGCCTTTGATCGCCTTTACAGTTAAGGCCTGATAACACCTATTGGGCCATTTCCAGAGCCAAAACCTGAAGAAAGGAGCGCCAAATGCAATCCCAATGCCCATTGCAAGTACCATCAAGGAAGGGGCCACACTACGGAGCAATGTTGGAATTTGAAGGACGTCATTCAAGACTTGTTGGATGCAAATAAACTTCCTGTCCCTCCAGGCGGCAAGAAGTAATGAATACAAGGCACATAGATCCTTCGTGCAAGATTTCATGCTTTTTTTTATTCTTTTGTTTCGGCCCTCTCCCCCAATAAGTCTAGCATAGGTTCCGTTATCCATGTATCTATGTGTCACATTTCTTACCTTCTTCATAAATGAGCATCTCTTTCTTACATTCGATCATGTGATTAGCAAAAAACAAAAAAAAAAAAAAAAAAAAAAAAAAAAAAAAAAAAAAAAAAAATTGCCGAACTAAACACAAGGTACACCAATGATTTGAGGCACCTTTGCAACCCTGTCATTCCCCATAACCACTCAATCACATATCCAGTTCTTCATCAACCACTTTGAGCCTCGTTTAACGTTTGGCCTTCATTTCTTCAACCCACATTCACTCAACCCTGGGATTTGAAGATGTGTAATTGTATAACATTCAAAAAGCAAGTTAAAAAAAAAGTAGCAAAGAAAAAATAAAACAATGTCTAAAGGCAAGTGTTCCAATGTCTTTGATATGAACACGTCTCAAATTGCGTCTCTCATCGAGTGCTCGGTATCGTGCCTGAGAAACATGAATGCTAAGTGAGTGATGGACCGCATGATCTGAGATTGCCTACATTGATTCAAAAGAATGAAAAAAAAAAGTTCAAAGCAAAAAAAAATGTGTTGAAAATAAACTTGCAAAATTCAAAATTTTCAAATTCACAATTACACATCTTGGGGACTTCTCTCGGGTATTGAGCCTTTTACCTCTTTCTTCCTTAAAACATCAACTTAACCACATTACAACCCTTGAAAGACCTCTTTGAGGTGTACATACACTTGTGCAAAGTTCGCATCGAGGTGCGGCCACATTCACATTCATATCCACATTCACATTCATATCTATACATGATCGAGTCAAAGAATGTCCAATGCTTATCCCTACCCATTTAGAGCTAGACTTGGGGGCTTGAACCCAAATCACATTAGCTTACCCAGCCTGAAGAGTCATCATCTTTAATTCTTCTCACATCTCTTTCCATCGCTATAACCCTTGCAGCCAGCCTTAGTATCACATTCACACGCTTCACTCACACATCCATATCCATATCAATTATCCTTCCCTTTAAGAGCCCTTTATCATGAAATTTTGTTTCAACACTGTGCATGTTTCATCATATTTAAAGACAACATTCAGTAGAAGAAACATTGTATACTTGCTTAGCTTCCTGACCTGAGCAATGTTCATTGTTTCTCATAATGTGCTAAGAAACATTTATATATCAATGATTTTCAATCATACAAAGCATATCGTGCTTAGCTCCTTGACCTGAGCAACGTTCATTATGCAATAATCACTATACGTGCTTAGCTTCCAAACCTAAGTGACGTTCAAAATCGCTTCTTTACACCATATATGATGCTTAACTCCATGACTTAAGTTCATTCATCTATCGTGTCACATGATGTAATTGTCCTTAGCCTCCTGGCCTAAGAACATGCATCATGCATACATTATTTTCAGGACAAGCAATTCAATCCATACGATTCATTTCGTCTTGCTCAAGGAGGAAGTTCAAAACTTCTTTCCTTTTTCATTATTTTATTTTGGGGAAGTTCAAAAAACTTTTTCCAAGTTTTCATCGAAGGAAGTTCGAAAATAAAAGTTCAGTTTTCACATCTTTCTTTTTCGGGAGAAAGTCGGTACCCTCCACTCATGACAAAAATTGACGAAATTTTTTTGCTTTTGCATCTTCATTTGCTTGTGTCTGCACACACACATATACACACACACACAGACTCACAAGTCATACACATGTCATGTCACATCAAGTCAAACTTGGTCAAGTTAGTGGTCAAGTCAATCACAGTATATACGAGTCCATTGGCAAATTTATTTTTGCAGGTCCATCTACAGCCCACGTTCGGGGACAAGCGGACCATCTACAACCCACGTCCGGGGACAAGCGGACCATCTACAGCCCACGTCCGGGGACAAGCGGACCACCATCATTTCTTGACGCAAGGTTCTCGATACATAGAGACTTGCAATCTCATCATCTTTCGACTTTCCTCAAGCATGGAAAGTATTATCCGGTGGATTTTTCTTCAAGTATAGAAAACCGCCAAATTCCTTTGTCGGCTTTCCTCAAGCATGGAAGGCATTATCGGTGGATTTCTTCAAGCATAGAATGACACCAAATTCGTTCGTCGACTTTCCTCAGGCATGGAAGGTATTATCCGGTAGCTTTCTTCAGGCTTAGAAAACTGCCAAACTCTTCAGTCGGCTTTCCTCAAAGCATGGAAAGTGTTTCAACCAATGTCACTCGGTAGATTCCTTCAAGCTTAGGAAGCTGCCAAATTTGTTTGTCACCGACACACTGGTGCAAGATACATATTCTATCCCGTTACTCTTTTATCTGTGGAATTAACATTTTTCTGTAGGTATCGACGTATACAGAATGATTTAGGATCGCAGAACGTCATAAATCATTCTATGTCCCTATCGACTAATTTGACTATCGTTTTCAAAACTAACGTTTCTACAAACTCAGTCAAAGTGGGGGCTTCTGTTGACACCTAAAAATGTCTCCCCAAAACCAAACTCGATGATAAATAACCTTTCACCGCCACTATTGGTCGGGTTTAGTATTTAATCCCAAGAGTGCTTGAAAAATCGCATTTTATTAAATTCATACTTTTAAAAGGTCCATGGATTAGTCTTGATGTTTGGTAAAAGCATAGTTTTAAGCCCAAGCTTACTAATTAATTTTAAGCCCAAACCTTTTTATTTAATTATTTATTTTTGGTCCAAACCTGTTATTTATTTTTATTTTATTATTTTAGCCCGAATAATAAAAGTCAGGAAAAAGCCTGAAATTATCAATCGGCACTTAAAAAGCCGAAAGAAATTAGGGTTAAAAATGAATTTAGACGGAAAAATGGACTGGAACGGACCGTGTCACGGGAACCCTTTCCGTCTGACGGTGGGACTTCCCGTGATACAGGAGGTCTGTCGTGACACAGGATGTTTCGTGTCCTTTCCGCGTAAACCCTAAACGCGTTTTTCATTCCGTTTTCAGAAAATTTCCCGCGTCACTCCAAAACTGACCGTATCACGGGGAAGTGTACCGTCTGACGGTACAGTCTAACCGTGTCACAGTACAGTCTGACCGTGTCATGGGATACTTTTTTAGGGTTTTTATCATTTTAGGGTTCCGTGTGCTCCCTCAACAAATTTCCCTATAAATACCCCCTCATTTCTGATGTACGGGGCAACCAGAATTTTATTATTCTTATTTTCTCTCTTCTATGCTATTAATCTAAACCCTAGCCTACCCTTTTCACTTCAAAATTCCTTCTTCAAGCACTCAAAGGAGTCCATATTTTACTCGAGGTTCTGTTCTTAAGCCAAGGCGTGAAAGGTAGAATCGTTTGAGGGTTTGGCCCCAAAATCAATCTTATTTAATTTAATTTAATTTAGTTATTGTTTTATTATTTCCTTGAAGTAACTAACTTGTTTATTATTTTGTAGTTGCAAGCAAACAGATTCAAAGTAAGGATCATGCTCTTTTATTATTATTATTATTATTCTAACAATTTTATGTTGTTGGGATTGTGATTAAATTGGTTTTAATATTAATGTTGATTCTATTATTATTGTTATTATTGATCACAATATTGCATGTTTAAAGGGAATATGTAATTGAAAATCACGCCTAATAAGATAATTTGGACAACCGGTTTAGGATCCTTTTAATCTTATTATTAATTGAAGTGATCACCAAATTTTTAGAATTATGTATGCATTAATTTTAAACCAATTTAGTTAAATAATAGTTTGGAGCGAATTGAATTATTGTTTGTATGCCTTTGAGATCGCAGGAATGCTTTTCAATATAAGAATCGAGTAGAGGCCAATACGGGCAAATGTGACTCCATGACTCTTTTCGTACCATCATTCACGATCCTCCTTTCGTGGTTCCGAACCATATGGAGTTAGTAATCTCATGGATTATGAATGGGGTGTAACCTTCACGGGTCAATCGTTGTTGCCTATCGTTGTCCCTTATCGTGGTTGCCTTTTTATGATCCGTGAACGGTTTACAAGTTCCTTAAAAACTTGTTGGCGGCTCCCTACTTTATTTGTCCCTAATCGTAATGTCAATTCCCACTTCCTATGAGTGCCAAGCATATTCATCACATGATTTTTACGTAGGCGCACTTCGAGCGACGCCTACAAGCTATAATATTAATTTTGCATTAATATTACTGATCAGAAGCGACCTCCACCCAGGCATTCCAATCACTTGACCTCATCGAAAAAATTAGCTTTCTAATAATTCTGAACCCCTATTAGAATATTACACTTGTTCGAGGACACTATTCCTTTTAGTTACAACCCATAGGTAACCTAGTGTTGGAAATCTTGAACCATAACTAAGAACTAATCTTGTAACCTTTAAGTCCCCAGTGGAGTCTCCACTGTAAGGAGGGTATTCCCATCGTAGGGGATCTTTCTCCTTAAATGTTCATGGCCCTTTAAAAGCCTAGGAATTTACAATTGTTAGGGTATAATAGGATTTGAATTATTGAATTAGAATGGATCCAATTATCATGCTTTTTTGTAAGAAGCAAGTAGGAGTCGCCAATGAGTTTTAAGAAAACTCATAAACCTTGTTCATGTCTTTCTCTCAAATATATTTGAAGGGATATTTAGCACGAATCGTAATTTTACCCATGCCCAAATTGGCCTACATAAACCAAAAATGAGTTCAGGAGCGAGGGTACAAAGATAATGTTCCCTTAACAGGGGAATTGCTATCTTAGCCCTAGTACTACCTCTACTAGCTCTTCCTTTTGCACAATTTCATCACCAAACAATATATGCAATGTGGCTCCTAAAAACTATGTTAGTTGATTTTATTTACACGCGTCAATCACATAGGAATTACATTGCAAAAGTCGTTATTCTTTGTTTAATCAAATTCGTGTAAAAAACAAGAAATAAACAATGTTTGCCTTGACTTAGGTGATAAAACAATCAGATAATCATTCAAATTCTAGTATTGATTAACACAAGAATACTATGTGAATTAAATCATTTAAAAGTTTTTTTAAAAGTAATCAAACAACACTATTTATGCGATTAAAGTTATTTAAATAATAAAAGAAAAGTGATTTATCTAAGTGTTCAGGAAACTAACCGTTCTTCTTTATGTTAAATCTCCGTTTAATGTGTTCATGGAACTTATTTATTCTTTGTACCTCCAAGGATTTCAATGGATTCAATTAGGGTTAGAATTTATCTGGGAAGAGAGGAGAAAAGAAGTATGATAGTAAGAGAACTTGAGAGATTAAGGGTTTTTAGAATGCTAGGGTTAGAATTCTTATTTTTCGGTCCCCTTTAGGTTTGAAGGATGACCACTATTTACAGGCGTAGAAATCTATGTTTAGGGTTTTAGAGCTGCTCCGTCAGGTGGCGCGTGCAACTCTTTGAGTCGCGCTGGTATGCCTAGAGAACCTCTTTGACTTGCGCTAGGCTGATGCGCGTAACTCTAACAGTTGCACGCAGTGCGGTTTGCCTTATACGAAAACACGGTTTTAAAACTTCCATAAATTATTGGAATGTCAAATTAAGGCATGTGAGATATAATAGGAAATCTATAAATGTCCATTTCCAAACCCGCTGGAATTAGGTTAAAATATTTTATTGAAAAAAATGTATGGCTAGTGGATTGCAAGGGTATGCATGACGATTATGCACGCCGAGGGCTTATTCCCCCTGAGGCATTAGTTCCCGATTGGTTCCAATACCCCCAAGGAGGGTATTCCCCCGAAGCCTATGGTACTTATGTGGACTACTCTTCAGTCCATGGTTATGGGGCCGATGCTCCTTTTCGGGGGATGGGGGGAAATGTAGACCCTAACTACTTTGCAGGTGGTTCGGGCTACAGTGGTGCTATTAGGAGCCAGGGTGGTGCCGGCTCGAGTTATGGAGGAGGATATCAGAGGATGGATGAGGATGATGATGAGGAGTAGCTTCTCCTAGCTACACCCCCAAGTCAATGAGGGAATTGCTTGATTTGGCTTGGGGGGGGATATCTTGTACATATGGTAACTCTTTCTCTCTAATCTCTATTTATCGCTTTCTAGTATAGATTTTATTGCTTTCTACTGTAGTTTTTATCGCTTTCCTTTATGAAAAAATACAAAAAAAATTGAAAAATATAAAAATTCAAAAAAATATGTTCCAATGAATTGTAAATCATGCTTCCCTGTGTCCCATACTTGGAAAATATTGTTTTAAGTCTTGGTATATGATAATGAGCTTTGTGTATTTGTTGATCATGATTTGAAGTTTAATTGTTTGGATGCTTAATTATGTGTCAATTTTGCCCAACTGCTTGTGAATATAGTGCTTGACTAGTTGATTTGGTTAGGAATGTGTGATAGTTCCTGGTATGTCAATGAATATGAGTATTGATTTGTAACTATAAGTAATGTTTATATGACTCACTATTATGCATATTGTGGAGGACGAAGGAATTTGTTCTTTAAGGTAGCCTCTAGATGATTGTAGATACATTTGTTCCCTTCTTGCTACCCATGTTGTTGCCTTGACTTTTTGTTGTTTATTAGCCACATTAAAAGCCTATTTTGCCCCATTAGTTACTAGTCCCGAGCTTGGCTTAAGCGAGCTATTAGTGAGTGAGGTGAGGGAGTTTGTAGTGTGCTTATTATTTGCACAGTTTGGGTGGGTTTTGAGAAGTTATTTTGTTCTTGATCATGTTTATTTTTGATGAGTTTGAAAGTTTAATCTTCTTGAAAAAAAATAAAGTGTGATGTTATGAAAAAAAAAGAGAAGTTCAAAGAAAGAAAAAAAAAGAGCAAAAGGAAAAAAATTGTTCATTGTTCAAATGTTCTAGTTGGAGGTTAATCAAAGGAAATAAAGAGAATTTGAGATTTAATGAAAAAATTCAAGTTTGAAAAAAAAAAGTTTGTTTATTCACTCCGGTTCTTCACTATTATAACTTAAGAGTGAAATTTGTAAGTTGGGATTGTTGTTTATGTTTGGTGTATATTTGGTGCATTTTTGTTCGAGTTGGTTATGTAGGAGATGTTGATCACTATTTATTTTGATCATGGGTTTTATTAGGATTTGCTCCCTTAAGCATAGCTTTTCTCTCACTTATTCCCAAATGATTCCTAACCTTTACCCTAGCCTTACATTACAAGCCTTAAAGACCTTCCAACCTTTGTGCATAGAGTTGTATGAATGTGAAAGTGCTGTTTATCAATCAATGCAAGTTATGATTTGACATATTTTGAGTCGACTAGTAGGTTGAGTGTACATCTTTTTTAACACACGAGAGTATGGGTTGGGAGGGCATTGTTCACATTAAAGGGGTTGGTTGGAGAGCGATCAAGTACATCTTTTACTCGCCACATAAATAAGAGTTGAGTGTGTGAGCACTAGTCTTGAATTCTATATGCTCATGTGGTTTGATCTACTTGACAATTGTTGAGGAGGAAGAATGATTAGATGAATGAGATTGATTGACATTAAATCATGTTCATTAGATTTGTCTTGAATCGTTTGTGCTTGATTTTGTTTACTTGGGATGAAGCGTGTTTTATATGTTCATTAATGAGCTCTTTGCTTAGGGACAAGCAAAGGTTTGGCTTGGGGGAGTTTGATGTGTCAATTTATATAGTGTTTTACCCTTGTCCCTTGGTCATAATTAGTAGTGTTTTTGGCTCTTTAGAGCCACTTTTATTACTAATTGGTTTTTTCTAGTGTTTTTGTAGATTTGGTTGACTTTTGTAGGGATTTACGCTTTTGAATCATTTTCCTGAGATATTTGGAGCAACTACGAGCATTAGAGAAGCATACCAGTTTTTATAGCCCGAGCCCGGTTAGAGCCATCGAGCTGGTGATTAAGGGCTCGGTGTGTGATAGCGGGGCATATGGACCAAGTGTTCAAGACCCGAACTGGAAATCCGGATTAGGCCGAAGCATTAATCCCAATCGAAGTCCAAGCCTCGAGGAAGAGACCGGGCCCGATCGGGCAGGCGCGCAAAAGAAGGCATCAGCAAAGGCGCGCCCAATCGGGTGAGCATTAGCTCGATCGGGAGCGGCTGCCTAGGAGAAGCTTGAAGAAAAAGGCGGGCCGATAGGGTGGCCCTTCGCCCGATCAGGCGCGTGTTTTTGGAGGTACCTGATTGCCGAGATCTTAGTTTTTAATTAGGATTGTTTTAGAGATGTTTAAGTACGATTTGAGTACGTAATTTTGATTTACCTTCTCTTTTAGATTTTCTCTCTCTAAAATTCTCTCAACTTTGTTCTTAATTCCATTCCTTAGTTCAAATTACTCTTGGTAAAGATTTCTTCTCTTTTAATTTAAGTTATTTTCTTTAATTCTTTCATCATGTTTTATTCTATTGCTTTGATTAGTTTAGATTTAATTATGTACGAGTAGTTTCCTTTCTAGGGTTTGTGGGGATCCATAAATAATTTGAAGGGGTAATTTATTGTTATTAGTTATCAATGCTAGATTAATTTCCATTTGATTGATTTAATGATTTGTGAATAGATTAGGCCTGATCTTTTATGCATAAGTTTGACAATATTGATTCGAGATTCGAGAGATGAGAATGGATGTTTAGGTCTAGTTTCAATAGGCAGGTTAATTTATAAATGGTTAAGTCGAGATTCGAGAGATGAGAATTGATGTTAAGATCTAGTTTCAATAGGCGGGTTAATTTATAAATGGTTAAGTCGAGATTCGAGAGATGAGATTTAATACCGGTAGATTAATTATGTGATTGTAATACGTAACGAAAGACCTTTATGATCTGGTTAATTATGCATTAGTGATTGATTATTATGTTTTACCATGGAATGTTATTTATTGGTTAACCAATGCCCTAGGCCTTTATTTATTGTTTTCTCTTTACTCTTAATCTCCGTAGTTTAGTTTTATATCAATATTAATATATTGGTTACTTTATAATTTAGATTGCTTGAGTTAATTAGGAATAGAAAGACTAATTTCCATGTGGATTCGACCCTACTTCCCTATTTATTATTAGTTAGTGGTTTTAGGAATTACTTTTGATTAGGTGATATGACTTTAGCCTATCGGAAGCCTGTAAGAGACTACGCTTGCCATTAATAGGACAAAGATCCTTCTGCCAAAGACGTGCACAAGAAAGGTTATCTGTGTTGTTAAGCCGGATGGCAGTAAGAAGACTTACACTGACGGTCGACATGTCATCGAGCGAAATCGGAACCAGCATCTATCTGAGTCAGCCTCTACTTCGAGCATTCCAGAAAGCTTCAAAAATGCGTCTGCAAGGAATACTCATTCCTTGCATGAGAGTCGTATATGCGGTAATAGTGTCCATTCTTGCCCTCACATGATTAGAAATGGTACGTACCCCCTACGGTCTACGGCCCGTATTCTCCTCATTTCATGTAGCCGACCTTCTTTGGATGTCAAGAAGCATTCAATGTCCAACCTTTAGACTTGTAGCTCCGTCTGCTAAAACTTGGTGAACAAACTTTTGCGTTCACCAAGGAAATAACCAAGGCGGCACAACCGGCCAAGGTTAAGAATGTGTAAGTAGGTGCTTATGACGGTACCACTAACCCGGAGCACCACCTCATGGACTATTCCAACCTTATGAACATGCAGGGGTTGGAGGACGTTATGTGGTGTCGATGCTTCCTGGCCACATTGAAGGGCATAGCCTAATAATGGTTTGGTAACGTGCCAGCCGGGTGTAGTAAAAGCTTTGAGAAGCTTTCCTCTTGTTTGCCTCCAACTTCTTAATGAACATCCCTGTCAAGAAACAAGTCTTGACTTGAGCACCATAAGGTACAGAGAGAGAAAAGGGCTCAGCTTGTCAGGCGGTTCAATCTGGTGAGAATCCAGATTAAGGGGCTATTTGACGACGTAGCCTACATAGAAGTCTTTATGGGTCTGAAGGATGGGTCGACCTTTAAGATCAACAGTTTCCGAAAGAGGGTCTTCACCCTTCAAGAGGCGTTGATAGAGGCGAAGAGCTTTATTCAAGCCACCAACCTCTTCTCGTCAAGTCATTAGTCAGACTCTAAGAAGTCTGACAAACATAAAGAGAGTTAATCTGCTCAGCCGGTTAAGAAAGCTGAAGAGAGCAAAAAGAGAAATGAAGTTTGGGCGGTTGATGAGCCTGATCAGTCGTCTAAAAAGAAATATAAAGAATTAAAACCGTATGTCTCACGGTATGAATTCAATAAAGATTGCTACATCATCTTCACAGAGGTGAAGCACTGGCTGACTATTGAGAAGCCGTATCCTATGAAGAGTTTTGTTTAGTGGCAAAACAAAAATAAATACTTTCACTTCCAAGAGGAAATGGGCCATGACACTAACAACTACTATAGCCTTAAGCGGACGTTGGACCGTGTGGCTAACATGGGCTTGCTAAAGTCCTATGTCTTGAACTCCAAAGTGGCTTCTAAGATGAATCTAGGACAGTCATCAAAGACTGGCCAGCCTACTAGTAGCTCGAACACCGACAAGGATCAAATCTACACTGTAGAAGGCGGATTCTCATGTGGTGGCCCGACCAACCGGAATGATAATCTAAAGAAGATGATCCCTCGGTTGATGATGGACATGTGCCTACCAGCGAGACGGTTTATGATATCCTCATCACCGAGAATGATCGGGGCAAAGTCTGCCGACCTTATGATGACCCAGTTGTCATTGAATGTAAGGTTGCCAACCACCTTTTTGGCCAAATCCTTATAGACACGGGTAGCTCCTCTTATCTCAACAGCTACTAGTGTCTATCCAAGCTTAGGTACAAGCTTGACAACATACGCGACGTCTCTCATCCACTAATTGGATTTTTTGCAGGGTCCTGCACCTAGTCGGACAAATTGATCTACCCATCCGGCTGGGGCAGAAGGGAAAAGGGCGAAATATGATCATCCGGTTCCTAGTGGTTAAAGAATTGACTGCCTACAACATTATTCTTGGCCGACCCACTCTTAATGAGTGCAAGCCCGTCATTATCCCAACTCTCATGCTTCTCAAGTATGAAAAGGATGATGGCTCCATTGGCTCCCTAGGGATCAGAAGACGGCAAGTGAGTGTTATCTCTAAGACGTTAAACCAACGGCTGCTGCAGCCGGTCAGCCCAAGGAGCCAATAGACCTTGACGATGTCAAGGACCCTGATTCACCCCCTCAAGCAGCCGCAAAGAAAAGAAAAATTTATCAGCTTGTGGAGGTGAAGAAGAAGAAGAAGAAGAAGAAGAAATAGCAATCAATAATAGAGTAACGGTCAGATGATCTACGTCCCCATCCAGCTGGTGAGCACATTGATATTCTTCTAGACGACAGCCGTCCAGAGCGAACTGTTAAGGTGGGGACGGCTGCTTATGACCGGTTGGGTGCAGACTTGAACCTCACTGAAAGAATTTAAAGACGTCTTTTCCTTTAAAGTGGAAGAGATGCCAGGCATCAGCCCAGATCCCTTTATCCACAAACTCCCCATGGATTCTAAAAAGAAGGCCATCCGGTGAAAGAAAAGAAATTACGACGATGAGAGAAGTCAGGCGGCTGCTGCCGAGGTCAAAAAGTTGTTAGACGCTGAGTTCATTCGGCCAAGTAACTTCCCTAATTAGGTTGCGGACGTGAAGCTTGTAAAGAAGCCGAATGGTACTTGGCGCATGTGTGTTGACTACACTGACTTGAACATGGCATGTCCAAAGGACAGTTACACGCTTCCAAAGATTAACAGTATGGTCAACTCTACAGACGGGCATGCCTTGATGAGTTTTATGGATGCCTACTCCGGCTTTCATCAGATACCCCTGTGGAAAAAAGATTAAGAGAAGACGGCCTTCGTCACTGATCAGGGGTTATTATGTTATACAGTGATGTCGTTTTTCTTGAGGAATGCGCCGACTACTTTCCAACAGATGATTAATACAGTCTTCAGTAACCAAATCGGGAGGAATGTTAAGGCGTATATTGATGACATGATAGTGAATTCCAACCTACAGGCGGATCACCTTGCTGAAATTTGAGAAACACTCACCACACTCAGGCAGCATAAGGTCATGTTAAATCCCAAAAAATGTGTTTTTGGTGTTGAGTCTAGGAAGTTTCTCGGATTCTTGATTGATAAAAGGGGGATAGAGGCTAACCCCGAGAAGACAAAGGCGGTGATTGACATGAAAAAACCCGCACTGTCAACGAAGCTCAGAGGCTTACTGTAAGGAGGGTGATCCCATCGTAGGGGGTACTTCCTTAAATGCCCATGGCCATTTAAAAGACTAGGACTTTACACTTGTTAATGTGTATTAGGATTAGAATTCCTGACTGTTTGGGAGACCTTGAAGTAGGAATGATACTCTCATCACGCTTTATTTTCAGAAACTAGTAGCAGTCGCCAATGAGTTTTAGGAAAACTCATAAACCTCGTTCATGTCTTTCATCCATGTAGACTTCATTGAATAATTAGCACGAATCGTAAGTTTACCCATGCCCAAATTGGTCTACATAAACCAGAAATGAGTCTGGAAGCGAGGGTACTAAAATAACGTTCCTTTTCTTATAATATAATATCTCATGACCTTACTTTAAGAACAATTTCTTTAATTACCTTGACATTTATACTTTTTTAGACATAATTAAGCATCTAATGCGCCGTAAAATAAAGTTCCATCTTTTCCTTTAATTCACGCTTGAATTACTACATCGATGAGTCCTACTTATTTATGTATAATGCGAAAAGATATGTTGGTTGTCAAATGTTGACAATTTGAGTTTGGAACACAATACTTCATGTTTTATCAAAACTACCTAGTATTTTGAATACATGATGTCCAACCGTCCTTTCGGACTTTGTTATAAAAGTCTTTTATGAGAATTGTATTTTAGAAATGCTTTTTCTTTCTTTAAGATCTATCCTCAAAGATTTCCTTTACCAATCATGGAAACAATATTATTTGATTTAGATTACTATAAATATAAGTGCAAAGTATAATCATTTATCAAGAATATAATAAGTATGAAATTTAAGAGCATTCATGCAAACTTTAATCTTATTAAACGTCTTATCCACTCATTAAATTAGTCCTCATTTTCGAGAATAAGTCGATTCTAAGATCCAAAAAAACAAAGAGTGGTTAAGCATGCTTTGGCTTGTCTTAACACTCAATCTTCTAAGGTAAGCAACTCTTTGCTAATGGATCCAAGCCACTTTTGGTTAAGATAATTGTCGCATCTAATGCTCTCATGACGATTTATCTCTTTTGCCTCCACATGTATGGACTCCATCACTCGTATCGTTGAGTACAACCAAAACCAACATGCACACCTGTAGGGAATATTTAAAGCATTACCCCAAACTTGAACCCCACTGTGATCATACACTAAAATACGGTGGCCTCCAAAGGGAAAGAAGATAGAGTAAAAGAGTCGCCAACTAGTTTTAGGAACTTGTAAACCGTTCACGAGGTGAAGGTTACACCCCTTAACGATCAAGGAGATCGTTAACTCCAATAGGTCTGGAACCATGACTGGTAGTTTGGGGATGAAGGTACAAATCAAAGCTAAAAGAGATTGAACCTGCCCTAATACTTTATTCTGATCGTATTCATGTGCGCTTTCTGACTAACATGCAATCATTAGGTTTAACCCTAAACCTGTTTATCTATGATGGATGAATATTAATGCACAAACAAACCTATTATTGGCGATCACTTGAATTATAATCATATTAACCCTAAACAAGATTATTAATTATTTTATTAAGCGTGATTACAAGTACCAATTCCCTTTAAACATGCATAAAAAGTGTGATCAAGCAATAACAATAAATATAATCAAGCAACATAATAATCATCAAATAAAATAATCATGTTAAAGCATAATAATAGAAAGATCCTAGGCATGATATAAATAACAAACCCTAGCATGTCACTAAGCAATAAAAATCAAAGCTTTAGCCCTAACATGATACTAGTAATAAATATTAGGAAAGAAAATAGGAAGCATCGCAGAAATCATAATTGTCATATTTGATATTAGAAATCATAGTTGTTACCCTAAACACGATACTAGGAAGATCAAAACACGTTAACATGACACTAGGAAGATCAAAATAATCTAGACAGGATTTCCATATCATAATATCAATTAATAAATTACAGCACTTACTTGGACGCCTCATACCTTTTTCTAACAACAAAATACACGCGTTAGTAACTTCAAGGAAAATAATAAACAATCAAACAATTAAATCAAATAATTGAAAGAAAGATTAGGGACCAAACCCTCAGAAATTAAAACATTTCATTTCTAGGGTGAAGAAAACTTCGAACTTGGCTAGGTGTTTCTAGATCTTGTGAATGTGGAATTTTGTATGAGAAAAGCTATTTTATAAAAGAGAGAGAGAGAGTAATCAAGGGAATCTTGAAGAGAGAGAGAGATAATTGAAAATTAGAGAAAATTAATTGTTATTAATAGTTGTTGATGATTGAAAACGGAGATTTAGGAGGCTATTTATAGAGAAAATCAGCCGAATGGATAGAAAAACGAATCAGAGTTTCGAAGAGAATAAAACGAATTAGCGCCAGACGCCAAACATTAGCGACAGAGGCCAAGCATTATCGCCAGACGCTAATCCTGTCGTCAGGCGCTAGAAAACAGTTTCCACGCGTTTTCTTAATTTTGATAAAATTTAGCCGCATAGGAGGGAAAAATCGTATTTTTTTAAAAAACACTTCTTTAATTCTGATTAAAACTCAAAAAAGACAACTAAAATCAATTTATCAATTCTAATTAAATTAGGAATGAAAAGAACCTTCTAGAAGAATCTAGAAGACTATAATCGATTCTAATTGCATTAGGAATGATAAATCAATATTAGGCCCTACTCTAGATCATTGGGCTGCATAAAAATATCAAAGCGGGCCTAGTTTAGTAATTTAGCCATAACTTCCTCATTATTCATCGGAATTAGGCTTATAATATATCGTTAGAAAGCTCATTTCAAACCCGACCCAACTACACTATTATTGGACCCTTTCCATGGACCAAACCAAATTGGTTTGACTGTTTTATTAAAATAGGTTTTCAAAAACAGAGAGAAAGAAAAGAAATAAAAACTATCCGCAACACTAGACTTTCCACACTTTTACCTCATTCGATTATGATTCGACGTGAAAGGTTGATAAGTCTATTTTATATATATTTTTATCCCTCGTCCCACGGTCATATTTGTGCTTATTTGAGCTCTGCGGAGCTATTTTTATTACTAATATACGTTTTCTAGTGTTTTTGTAGAGTTGGTTTAATTTTGTAGGAATTTGCAGATTTATCCCTCGTCCCAAGTTTATTGAACCATTACAAAGATATTAGAGCCCAACCATATATTGTAAGCCCAAGGTCGAGCTAATTAAATTTTATTCGATGATTAAGGGCTCGATATTTGAAGAGGTCCATCATTTTACAAGTTATTATCACGGACCAAGCAAGGAAGAAAATTGAGTCCAAGTATGAGGAGCCCAATCCCAAAAGAGCAGCTCAAGAAAGCCACGAGATTGATTGTTGGGCGTAATGTCTGGCGGGCCCAATCAATCAAGCATCATTTTGGGCCACAGAATGCGCATGATTGCTGAGCTTATTTTGAGACGACTTTGACTCCTAGATTAATTTTGGCAGCTTTATCATAGTTTGAGTTAAGCTAGGATTTTCAATCTTAATTGTTTCTTAATAAGATTCCTTTTCCTTATAAAAAGGGAGTAGTAGTAGTTACGTAGGTAAGCTATCATTAGGTAGTTTTAGTTTTTCTTTTCTTTTTAGTTTTGAGTTTAGTTTTCTTTACTCTCTCTGTCTCTCCTCTTAAACTCTTAGTATTTGTTTCTCTCTCTACAACTTTTGGTTTAATTCCATCTCTTATTTCCCTTAACTTTGGTAACGACTTTCTTCTCCTTTAATCTCAGTTATTTACTTTATTCCTATGATTATGTCTTGCTTTATTGCTTTGATTAGTTTAGTTATGATTATGTCTGAGTAGTGTAATTCTAGGTTTATGGGGATCCATAATTAATATGAAGGGATAATTTGTTATTATTGATTATTGGTATTGCATGATAATTTCTTATTGAATTATTTTAATTCTTTGCAATTAGATTATGAATCGAGCAGGTGTAATTTGATTGTGAATGTTTAGCAATATTGAATTGATGAATCGAGCAGATGTTAATTTAATATTAAAGGCTATTTTTAATATATAGGAACTTAGATCTAGTAAATTGCGATGAGAGCCTGTTAGATATATGTTGATTAATAAATTGCGAGAGCCTGTTAATCATGTTATTTGTGCAATGTTAATTATTAATTATTATGTTTTTATCCCGGAATATTAATTATTGGTGAACCTGTGACCCTAGGCTTTCTTATTATTGTTTCTTTTCTCCCTAAAATAATTCTTCGCAGTATAGAATTGATTCCCAAAAATATTGGTTACTTAGATAATTTAGATTATAATAATTAATTAGGAGTAAAAAGACTTGTTTTCCTGTGGAGTTCGACCCTACTTCCCTATCTACTTTAGTTAGAGGACTTAGGTATTTACTTTTGATTAGGGGATATGACTTTACTTTGTCAAAATTTGGCGTCGTTGCCAGGGAAACGGTTTTATTTTTATTTCTAATTATTATTAGAGTCTAGATTATTTTATTTTATTTTTTATTATTTTTTTTAATTTTTAATTTTTTTTTTATGAGTTGAAAATATCCATGCTTACGCCACTACAAGAATTATATAATTTTTATGCATCACCTAACTACTGTAGTTGTCAACGTCTTTGTCATGAAAATCCTAAATTCCCTTATAGTGACTTTTTTGTGCGTGCTCCGGGTGATTTTAGAGTCTTTCCATATACATATGATCATATTCGGAAACAATTAGTTGCTAATGAAAGTTATTGAAAGGCTCTGGATGAAAAAGTCTATGGACACTATAATAATATGAATGTTATTGAGGATGAAGAACCATCGGTTGTAGAATTTGTGGTTGAAAAATCATTGGTTGACGAATCGGTGATTTAAAAATCATTAGTTGTAGAAACGATGGTTGAAAATTCTTTTGTTGATGATGAGGTTTATCGTAAGGGTGGAATTTTCAAGTCAATATTGGATGATAAAGACAATGACTACCTCCATGTTCGTTCTATTAACTCTAAATTTTTAACGGAGGAAGTAGAAGGTTGTGGTGTATTTTCATCTCTCTCTTTTGATTTTTCCTTCTACCTTGAGTTCTCTGTATGCGCTCCTAACCTTATCTTTGTAAGGATTAATGTGCTTGCAATTAAGCCCTATATAGTGTTTAATGAAATGTTTGCAAGAGCGTTTGATAAGTTACTCAAGGCATTGAATTCTTCCGATTGAGAGAAGGATTATGGTTGAGCAGGATCTTGATAAACTAGCGTTTGCGGGAGGCAACCCGTACTTTAATTTGCATTTTAGTTTAGTTTTTTCTTATTTTTGTGGGTGTGTTTTATTTTATTTTATTTTTTTTAATAGAGAGGTAAGGAGAGTGTAACTAATGCTAGTGGGAGTTTTTTTTTTGTGTAGATTGTGAGCTAGAGAAGGCTTCATTCACGCTGGAACTGCACTCGTATTCGATTGGGCAGAGCTCGCCCGATCGGGCGCGGGTACGCGTCAGCAAACTTTGTCAACTTTGACAGGACATAACTTTTGCGTTTCTTATCCGATTTTTGCATGTGACCTGTAGTTGGAAAGCTCTTCAAGTTTAGTTTCCAGTGCAATTAGAATCACTGTATTATAATTTATATTTCAAAAGTTATGATCAGAACAGTGAACCTAACTCAAACTTGAACTTTTTCCCACTAACACTTTGTTTCTTTCTTGCCCAATTTTGTTCCAAAGAGATGCATTGCAATCCTCGAGGCTTTGGTGACATTGATGTGGTGATGATGAAGAGTAGTCACCTTGACTACTAGCTTCCCTTTAAGACAATGAGGACATTGTCTGATTTAGCTTGGGGGGAGGTTCTCATGTTCGTATGGTACATCTTTCACTCTCTCTCATATCTTTTTATTTTTAATTTTCGTAGAATAGATTTTATTGCTTTCTTAGGTTAGTTTTATTCCAATGAATTATAAATCATGCTTCCTCGTGCCCCTTGATGAAAATTTTTCAAAATTATTTTGATTCTTGGTTATTGATGATAAATATTGAGGATTAGTTGGTCATGATTTAATGTTTGATTGCCTTGAAACCTTAACATGCTTAAATTTTGCCCAACTACTTGTGAATATAGTGCTTGACTAATTGGTTTTGTTAGGAATGTGTGATAGTTCCATAGTTCCTGGTATGTCAATCAAGTTGAGTATTGATTTTTAACTTTGAGTAGTGTTTATATGACTCATTATTATGCACATTGTGGAGGACGAAGACATTTGTTCTTTTAGGTGGCCTTCAGATGATTTAGATACATTTGTTCCCTTCTTGCTACCCATGTTGTTGCTTATGCCCTTTTATTGTTTATTTAGCCACGTTACAAGCCTATATGAGCCCCATTGGTTACTAGTACAGTCCCAAGCTTCGCTTGGGAGAGCTATTAGTTGGTGAGGTGAGGGAGTTGTGCTGTGAATATGATTTGCACAATGTGGGAATAAAAGAAGAGTGATTGTTCTTTTGATTTTGTGATTGGAAAAAAAATTGAAAAAAGTATTCAAAAGTTGAAAAAAAATTTCCAATGTGAGATATGAAGAAAAAAAAAAGAGCAAAAGAAAAAAAATATATATTTCAATGTTCAAATGTTCTATGTGAAGGTTGCTTCAAAAGAAGTAAAAATGGTATCAAGTTTGAAAGAAAAAAAGAAGAACGAGTTCAAAGTTTGTTTATTCATTCAAGTTCTATATTATTATATTTTTATGAGTGATTTATTGTAAGAGTTGAAAAATATTATTGTTATGATTGGAGTTGTATTTGGTGAATTTTTTGTGGAGTTGAGTATGTTGGAGATTTGTTGGTCATTATTTATTTTGATCATGGGTTTTATTAGGATTTGGCTCCCTTAATGCATAGCTTTTCTCTCACATATTCCCAAATTTAACCTACCCTTACCCTAGCCTTACATTACAACCTTTAAAGACCTTCCGACCTTGTGCATAGAGTTGTGTAAATGTGAAAGTGTTGTTTATCAATGCAAGTTATGATTTGACATATTTCGATTCGACTAGTAGGTTGAGCGTTCATTGTTTTATACACACGAGAGTGTGAGTTGGGAGGGCATTGTTCACATTTAAAAAGGTGGTTGGAGAGCGATCGAGTACATCTTTTACTCGCCACATAAATGAGAGTTGAGTGTGTGAGCACTAGTCTTGAATTCTATATGCTCATGTGGTTTGCTCTATTTGACAATTGTTAGGGAAGATTGGTAGTTGGATGGATTTGATTGATTGACTTTGATACATGTATGTTGGATTTACCTTGAATTATATTTATTAATTTAAATTATATTTTTGGGGTGAAGTATTAATTTATTTATTCATTGCTTTGCTTAGGGACAAGCAAAGGTTTGGCTTTGGGGAGTTTGATAAGTCTATTTTATATATATTTTTATCCCTCGTCCCACGGTCATATTTGTGCTTATTTGAGCTCTGCGGAGCTATTTTTATTACTAATATACGTTTTCTAGTGTTTTTGTAGAGTTGGTTTTATTTGTAGGAATTTGCAGATTTATGACGATTCCCAAGCTTATTGAACCATTACAAAGATATTAGAGACGGAGCGTATTTTATGACCGTATATTTTAAGCCCATGATCGAGCTAATTAAATTTGGTTCAATGATTAAGGGCACGATATTTAAAGAGGTCCAACATTTTACAAGTTATTATCACGGACCAAGCTAGGAAAAAAATTGGGTCCAAGTTTGAGGAGCCCAATCCCTAAAGAGCAGCTCAAGAAAGCCACGAGATTGATTGTTGGGCGTAATGTCTGGCGGGCCCAATCAATCAAGCATCAATTTGGGCAACGGAATGCGCATGATTGGTGAGCGTATTTTGGGACTTTGCCTCCTAGATTAATTTTGGCAGCTTTATCATAGTTTGAGTTAAGCTAGGATTTTCAATCTTAATTGTTTCTTAATAAGATTCCTTTTCCTTATAAAAAGGGAGTAGTAGTAGCTACATAGGTAAGCTATCATTACCCAGTTTTAGTTTTTCTTTTCTTGTTAGTTTTGATTTTAGTTTTATTTACTCTCTCTCTCTCCTCTTAAACTCTTAGTATTAGTTTCTCTCTCTACAACTCTTGGTTTAATTCCATCTCTTATTTCCCTTAACTTTGGTAACGATTTTCTTCTCCTTTAATCTCAGTTATTTACTTTATTCCTATGATTATGTCTTGCTTTATTGCTTTGATTACTTTATTTATGATTATGTCTGAGTAGTTTAATTCTAGGGTTTATGGGGATCCATAATTAATATGAAGGGATAATTTGTTATTATTGATTATTGGTATTGCATGATAATTTCTTATTGAATTGTTTTAATTCTTCGCAATTAGATTATGTATCGAGCAGATGTAATTTGATTGTGAATGTTTAGCAATATTTAATTGATGAATCGAGCAGATGTTGATTTAATTTTAAAGGCTATTTTTAAAAGGAACTTAGATCTAGTAAATTGCGAGAGCCTGTTAGATCTATGTTGATTAATAAATTGCGAGAGCTTGTTAATCATGTTATCTGTGCAATGTTAAATATTAATTATTATGTTTTTATCCCGGAATATTAATTATTGGTGAACTTATGGCCCTAGGCTTTCTTATTATTGTTTTTTTCTCCCTAAACTAATTCTTCGTAGTATAGAATTTATTTCCAAAAATATTGGTTACTTAGATAGTTTAGATTATAATAACTAATTAGGAGTAAAAAGACTTGTTTCCCTGTGGAGTTCAACCCTACTTCCCTATCTACTTTAAGTAGAGGACTTAGGTACTTACTTTTGATTAGGGGATAGGACTTTATCCTCTCAAAGGTACTCATCACTAGGTTTGGTTTTTGGGAGACACAAATGGGTGTCTACAGAAGCCCCCACTTTGACTGAGTTTGAAGAAACACAAGGTTCAAAAACAAAAGTCAAAGTATCATAGGGACGGAGAATGATTCAGAACGTTATGCGATCCTAAATCATTCTTGTAACGCTGATACCAGCAAACTTGCATTAGTTAAACAGATAAAAGAGTTAAGAAACGCGTATCTTGCACCGTCAAGCACACGTCTTTGGAGGTAATCGATTTGTTGCTATTGTTGTATTTGTTGTTGTGACAACCTTCCGCAAGCTAGGGAATGCCATCTTGCTGTTTTTTTTGACGATCTTCTACAAGCTAGAGAATACCGCCTGAAGACTGCTACGACTGTAACTGTCTCCAACTCCGTCGTGATAGACTTCTGCAAGCTGGAGAACCCCATCAAAGATTTCTTCTCCTGAAACCACCTTCTAGCGCTTTATGACCATCTTCTGCAAGCCAGGGAACACGATCGAAGATAAATTCGCCAAAAATCACATCTAGTTGTTTGTGACTACTCTCCACAAGCTAGGAAATGTTGTCAAAGATATCCTCGCCCGAAGTTATCCTCATTTGTTGCGATAATATTCCGAGGAAAATTACCGAAGACCAACGTCTATCGATCCTTTGCTTCCGCTATGCCTGTACGTCGGCGCTTTTGTTGCTTGAATTATGAACCAGTATGTCGGTGCTTTTGTTGTTTATGAACCATTATGTCGGTTCCTTCACTGTTTATAAACCATTATGTCGGTGCTTAGGCGCTTTAAGCTAAGTGAGACGATCATTAATCAAGTCGATTACTAGATCATGTCTAATTTCTTATAGGGGATAAATGGCGTACCAAGGAACCCAAAAATGTTGTAAGAGATCGAAATAACCGTTCTAAGTAGTTGAACGTTCTGTCACCGCTAAAAAGTTGCTGGCGCCACGAAGTTTTTCTGGCGCCAGGTGCTGGAACTAGCGCCAGACGCTAAAGTCGTCGTTTGGCGCTAGAGTCGGGAATTCCGTGTATATCCCCTTTACTCCTCATTTCGCCGATGTTGCTGTTTCTTCTTCGAAAATCGCCGCAAAACATCGTCTTGGTCGTTCTTGCTTGTTTCTCAACCAAATTTGCTCAAATTTGTTGCAAATCGAAGCTTCTTTCATCTACTTTCCCGATCTATGTAAGTTTTCTTCAAACTCATTCCAGTTTTTAATGAATTTGACACTCTTTGTTCACAAATTTTTGGGAAAATTCGAACCTTAAATTGCTTAATTCACTTTGTTTGTCAAATTTTATGTCATAAAATTGCTTGATTATGTTTATATATTGCCTTGGGAGTAATTTGTGACTTGTTTGACTCAATTTGGTGAAGAAACGAACAAATCACCATTGTTGAACCTCTTAAGGTCGGGGAGACAACGTGGCTCGTTCTTGATGTTTTTGCAAGCAATTCTTTTTCAATTTGTCACAATAATTACCGTAGTATTTCAAGAAATTGTTTGGATACTTGAAAAATTCCGTATATGCTCACTTTGAAATTGCGCTCTATTTTAGTACTACGTACTCTGTCTTTTGCGAACACAGTATCATGCGGCTAGACGAACCTTAGATATTATAAAACCTTAATTTATATTGATTTTACACAATGTAGCATGGCTACAATAAAAGGTTCGGGTTCACGGTCCTGAGACATACGACGGGAGCATAAGCCCGTAGAGGAGGACGCCGACCCGTCCACTTCTCTCGGTCCCCTCCCTGAGTGGGATGAGCGAACTTTGTACTTCTCCCCAGACCACAATATTTCTGAGAGGGTGCGTCACGGGATTACTGCTGATAGGACGCGTTGCCATGGCTCGGGCAAAGATACGCTGGGCGACCTATACAGGATATACAGGATATACATCGGCGTCGTCGGAGAGTTGAGACTTCTCCGAGAGTCTTGTGGGCAGACTGCCCTGTTCGAGGCCGCGGAGGCCATGATTGGTTCTGATGGGGGTCACAGAGTGGCTCGTGCCCTGGTGCAGTTCTTCTAGGACACTACCAACACTTTCCACTTTCCTTGTGGTGAGATGATGGTCACCCCAACCGACTTCAGTCTCATTACGGGGCTAGAGTTTAGTTTTATTGGGCTGCCGTTTGATAGCAACATCAGCGTCTTCTCTCCTGTGGTTGAGGAGTTGTTGGGTCCGATCGCTATTCGGGCTCATGCTGAGGTAGAGTCGACTCAGTTTATTGCTAAGGGTATTCTCCGGTCGACTCTAGTGGCAGCTTTTGAAGATGATGCGACCACCCGAGAGCAGCGTGTGCGCATCTTTGCGCTTATCTTGCTGTCAGGGACGTTTTCCCCTGACAAAGGTAGTAGAGTACTACTTTAATTCCAGATCAACGTTCCAGCAATGGCGCCGTGATTTGGACTGCAGCACCTGGCGATAGCTTTGTCGCCTGGCGCTACACTGCAAAATGCGGCGCTAGTCCTATCGTTTTGACAACAGTTCGGTATGTTGCTCGAGTCATCACTTTGTGTCTAATTGAACAGTTTGCTAATTAACTCGATTATTTTTATTAATAATAATACCTTATTAAGTCCTTAATCGAGTCTAGGCAATAAGTCCCATGGTTTTACACAAGAGTCAAAGCATGTCACGGGCACTCACCATATAAAGCACACACTAATATGTATGCACACTTTGACCATGTCTAAGAGAGTCTTGTATGCGTGTGTTTTCCGTCATTTTTTTAGGGGGGTAAGTCGGATATTAATCTTCCAATTAAACCACTTGTTTGAACCCTATAGTTGATTTCCAAAAATAAACACCCTATTTTTTCTTTTTTCACTATTTTATAAACCGGTAAAGTCAAAGTCAATTTGAGTCAAGTCATTAAAAAATGGTTTAATTTACTGCACGTGGTCAAGAAAGGATGGGCGTTTGATCAAAGATAACCTTTTCATTCAAGTTGAAATTTTCGACAAACCAATCGCTCAAAAAAGGAAAGCTATGAAGATAATGGCAACTCAAGAGGAAGTTAATGAACTCAGGAACCAATTGATTACTGTGACTGAGGCGTTGAAGGTTTAAACTCTCAAAATCGATGACCCTGTGAAGCAACAACAGATGGACCTCATGCAAGAAAGCTTGAGCAAGCTGTCTAGTGACTACAAGTTTCAAGGTATTAGTTCACAAGGGGTCTCGGTGGACAAGGAGCTTCTTCCGTGGAAGTTCAATGCCAACGACATCCCAAAATTCAAGGCAACTGACATCCCTTATTTCCATCTAAGAGCTTTTGAAACAATAAAGAGTATTAAGGGTATTGATAAGAAAGTGTTTCCCTCTATATTTTCTCTATCTCTTGAAACCGTTTGCCAACAATGGTTCTTCTCCCTTGACAAAGAGAGAACCTCTACATGGGAGTCAATAGTGAACGCTTTCATTGATAGGTACAAGTGCAACATTAAAGTTGAAACAGATTATAGGGAACTTAAAATACTCAAGAAGAAGGAGAATGAAGGTTTCACTTCTTTCTTCAACAAATGGAGAGAAACCTCTGCTAAGATGATTGAAGTACCAAGCGAAAAGTAATTTGTGAGGTTGTTCATCAAGAACCTTCAAGAGAAGTACTCCAAGCATCTCAAATACCAAAATAATCTCCATACCTTCAAGGCCGTCTATGACATTGGAATTAATATTGAAGACGACCTGGCTAAGCTAAAAGCTGCTAACAGTAACTCCAACAGTGGCTGGAAAGGCAAGAAGAACAACAACCCTTCTGCTTCCAAAACCACCCACTCAAACAATGTTAGCACTTTCAATTTGAGTGAAGTCCTTGCTATGAACAACCAAGGACAAAAGAAACCATTTAGGAGGAACTTTACTCATACAAGTATGAGTTATGACACCGCATTTGACCGACTAAATGAAAAAGGTCTTATAACTCCTATTGGACAATTTGGGGACCCACCAGTTGAGAAGAGGACAGATCATAACAACAGGGAAAGGACTGATGTTCGAAGAGTCGTCCGAGTTAGAGTTAGAGTCATCCATGTCCTTAGTTGTAGTACCCCTTCCTTCTTCTATATCTTCTCCTAGGGTAGTTAGCAATCATGTCCCTGAGGACATTTCCCATTTTGATGTAATGATTTCCGAATTCAATAATATGTCTTCTTTTGCTTACTCCTCGTGCTTTTCTTTAACCCAAGATGACGAGCATTGCATAACTAACAATGAAAATGACAAAGAAATTAGTAAAGCAATGGAAACACTTGAAAAGAAAACATAGATAATTGAGGAAACTGAGACGGTTGATATCTCAAATGATTCAACCATTAAAAGAGAGGTTAAAATCTGATTAAAACTTAATGAACAAGAAAGAACCGATTTCATTAATCTACTCAAAGAATTCATCGATGTATTTGCTTGGTCATATGAAGATATGCCAGGCATTAATAAAGAAATAGCTTAACACAATATACCACTATTTCCAGAAATGAAACCTGTAAAACAAAAGTTGCGTCGAATGAAACCCGACTTAGCTCTTAAAATAAAAGAAGAAGTACAAAAGCAAATAATTGCAGGTTTTATCAGGGTATCTAAATACCCCAAATGGGTGGCCAACGTCGTCCCAGTTCCGAAGAAGGATGGAAGGGTAAGAATGTGTGTCGACTATCGAGATCTAAATAAGGCAAGTCCAAAGGACGACTTTCCTTTACCACACATCGATATTTTGGTAGATAATACAGCGAATAATGCACTTCTCTCGTTCATGGATGGATATGCGGGATACAATCAGATTCTCATGGCAGAAGAAGACATGGAGAAAACAACCTTCATAACACCATGGGGTACTTACTGCTACATGGTAATGCCATTCGGGTTGAAAACGTGGGTGCTACTTACCAACGAGCAGCGACTGCCTTACTCCATGACATGATGCACAAAGAAGTTGAAGTATATGTGGACGATATGATTGTAAAATCAAAAGATCGCCCAGGCCATCAAGTAGCCTTGAGAAATTTTTTTGAAAGGCTAAGGAAAAACAACATGAGGTTGAATCCATCCAAGTGTACTTTTGGAGTCACCTCAGGCAAGCTTTTGGGTTATGTCATAAGATCTAGAGGAATAGAGATAGACCCAACCAAGATCAAGGCAATCATGTCAATTCCACCGCCCAAAATCGAGAAACAAATTCGAGGATTTATTAGCCGATTGCAATACATAAGTAGTTTAATATCCAAATTAACAACGATATGTGAACCAATATTCAAGAAGCTCAAAAAGAATGTACTAGTAATATGGGACGATGACTGTCAAAAAGCCTTTGAAAAGATCAAAGCCTATCTCGCAAATCCTTTCGTATTAGAACCAACACTTCCAAGAATACCTCTTAGGTTGTACCTAATAGCTAGTCACCAAGGTGACAATGGGAGCCATGCTTGCACAAGAAGTATAAGGTAAGAAAATTCAATCTACTATCTAAGCAAAAACATGCTCGAGTATGAAGTACGCTATACACCGCTTGAGAAATTGTGCCTCGCATTGGTGTTGGCCACAACCAAGTTAAGACATTACATGCTTGTGCATAAAGTCTTTGTAGTCTCCCGAATGGATCCACTTAAGTATTTATTCGAGAAATCTACACTCAATGGGCGCATATCAAGATGGATAGTCAACTTAGCACAGTTCGATGTAAGGTTCTTGCCTCAAAAGGCTATCGAAGGATCTGTGGTCTCAGATTTTCTAGTAGACTTTCCAATAGAAGATTCAACGCCAATACGAAGCATGCGTGGTAGGCCTTGAAACAGCTTTGGCATTGGGAGTGAAGAATTTACGAATACTTGGGGACTCTTCATTGATCATCAACCAGATTTCTAAAAGATGGAAAGTAAGGAGCGACAGTCTGGCCCCTTACCAAACTTATCTGGAAACTCTCATCAATCAGTTAGAAAAGGTAGAATACACATATCTACTTAGAGAGGAAAATCAATTTGTTAATGCCTTGGCAAGACTAGCCTCAATGGTTAGGATTCCTACGAAAATCGAGCAAATGCCTCTAACTATAGAAAAAAGGCATAAACCGGCTTATATTCAAGCTATAGAGGATTATGAAGTGATCTAAGAAGAAGAAGAAGAAGAAGAAGAACCATGATATACATACATACTTAACTATGTCACCAAAGGAGAATACCCTCCTCATGCTGACAAAAGATCAAAACAAGCATTAAGACTCTTGGCTTCCCAATACGTACTCATAGACAACAAGTTGCATAAAAGGGTACCTAAGGGTTGAGCTCTCTTATGTGTAGGGAAAAAGGATGCTCAAAGAGCTATGAAGATAATCCACAAAGGCATTTGTGGAACCCACGTTAATGGAAAAATGCTAGTCCAAAAGATAATGCGAGAAGGATATTATTGGACTACCATGAATAGGGATTGTCATCAATATGTAAAAAGATGCCCTAAATGCCAAATGTACGTCAATTTACAACATGTTCCTCCATCTCTACTTTACACCTACACTTCACCATGGCCATTCTCTACATGGGAAATTAATATTATTGGTAAAATTACTAAATTAATATTATTGATAAAATTACTCCTCCAGGAACAAGAGGTCATGAATACATCCTAGTAGCAATTGATTACTTCACAAAGTGGTGGGTTGAAGCACAATCATATGCTAAACTCACTGCAAAACATGTAGCACTCTTTATCGAAAGGAATATCATTTGTCGATATGGAGTCCCACATGAAAGGATAAGTGACAATGGAACTCACTTTTAAGCTGAGTGTGAAGAATTGTTACAAAAATATGGCATTTAACACCATCGTTCTTCTCCTTATAGAACTCAAGCCAATGGAGCAGTACAAGCAGCTAATAATAATCTAAAGACTATTATCGAGAAAATGACGGAAAATTACAAGGATTGGCCTGACAAACTCCATTTCGCACTTAGGGGTTATCGCACGTCAATTCGTACGTCAACAGGAAATACGCCATTCTCCTTGGTTTATGGAATGGAAGCCCTACAACCTGTAGAGCTAGAGATACCATCTCTAAGCATTGCACTAGAAAGTAAACTCGATGAAGGTGAAAGGACTAGGGCAAGATATGAGGAGCTAATTCTACTTGATGAAAAGCGACTAGAAGCTCTACATCATACTCAATGCTATCAAACTCGTATGGCTAGGCATTTTAATAAGAAGGTCAAGATAAGAAACATCAAAGTAGGAGACTTGGTGTTAAAAGCATTAAGGAAAAAGTTTTAGATCCAATAGGAAAATTTAGGCGTAATTGTCCCAGACCCTATATTGTCAAAACAATCCTATCAGGAGGTGCAGCAAAATTAACTGATATGGATGGCAATGAACTCTCAAACATGACAAATCTTGATCAACTTAAAACGTACTACCCATAATTACTTGAGTAGGATTCTCAAGAGAGCTACGTTTGGCATGATTCTTAAGGAAAGGATACATAGGCAACCCTTTAAGGGTGCGGCCACTTTAATTTTCGTAAATCTCACATCCCAGATATAAAAAGAAATTTGACAGAACTTCGACGAAGCATCGGCTTCCCAGAAAAAGCTCTATCGCCGGCCGATGAACCGTAGCGCAAGATGACAGCGTCTGTCGTCACACGCCAGACGGTCGCAGCCGGCGCCAGTCGTAAAGAACCGGTGCCATTTCTTTTGGGAGTACCTGGGAATATTTCGGTGTTTTTCAAAAAAATTTCGACTTTCGTACTCGAAAAATTTCTGGAAAATTAAAATTTCTGTTTTCATTGCTTTACTATATTAAATTTAAAGGAGATGATTTAGTTAAAAAGCTAAAATTTCAATAATAAAATAAACTAAAAATTAAATTATTGATTGTATTTAAATAAAGCTTAATAAAAAAAATTAACTTTAGATTTAAAACTAAGTCTAATAAATTGAAAGTTAAGCAATGCTTCAATATTTCTTCTCTTTCTTTGCTCTCTTCCAATTTTTATCTGCATCCTCTTCATTGCTCATGTCTTTAGCTAGTAGGCATCCTTTAGAGGACCTACATTCAATTTTTGAGTAGATAGTTTCTCCCTTAGCTAGAATTCCATGTTTCTTCTCTACCTAAGCCTTCTTCTTTGAAGTGTCATCTTTTCTTTTCCCTTTATCCTTTGTAGAGATCTTCTTCTTAGGCATCATAGGTGTTTTGAATTCAACCTTTTCACCAAAATGTTCCTTAATAGGAATTACCTTGTCACCTAGACGACTCTTCACATCAGTTTTATTCTGATTTTTCTTCATGTCCTTTGAAGGTTTCTTAAGAAGCCACCAATTCACATCATTGGGCAAGGAAGGAGGAACCTTTTGGGTAATCACTTCCCATAAAGGTCTAGCGCTCCAATATGCATCAAATTTTTCTACTTCTTGTGAAACAGGGAATTCATTGGGATGACGAAGATCCCTAGAAGGAATTGTTTAAAGTAGGTCGTACTGTCTTTTTACCCTGCAGGGATAGTAAAAAGTCATCTTGGTTAAGCTTGGAAGATGATAGAAAGGTTACTTGTTGACACCAATCATCTTCTCTATTTTCCACCACGGGATGACCCACTTGATAGCAAAGTTGCAAGAAGCAAACACTTTTTTCTATTCATGGCGCCCCATCTTAGAGAAGCGTTTCTTTAGCCTCACAAAGCCATTTGAAGTGTATTTTCAACATTGTCGGGAGGACTAATTAATTTTAGTCTCTCCATTAGCCACATCTGCAAAATTTCAATGCAAATAAATTAATATTACCTTACAAAAATAAGTTTTTGATTTCTGTAATTAAAAATATTATTTTTCTACCTGTAATAAAATTGAAGAGACCCGAAAAGGCGGTTTTGGATTTCTCTTCAATTAATCAAGACTAAGCATAGTCTCTCCAACAATTAATGGCATTGGATTTCTCCCAGATTAAATTTGCTCCAAAACAGTTGATATGATTGCTTGGCCCTCATTAGTTCTACGACTAGTGAGAAGATATTGGTTAAGCATGCAAAAGAGAAAAGCCCTTTTTCTATAAACATGAAAAGATTCAAAATGAGGTCTATCAAAGTAATGGCGTGCAAATTCTTTCAAATTAACTATGCTACCATCTACAATATTTGTTAGATCTTTGTCTCTTAAATTAAAGAAGCGCTCAAAATCTTTATAATAATATTCATTTATTCTAGGGATTACTGCAAGAGCTAATGCTGGGAAGCCTAAGATAGCACCAAATTCTTCCGGTAAAGGGCTAATTTCATCACACCCTAGTCTAAAACAATGAGTATCTGTATCCAAATATTCTAAGGTGGTATGAATGAAGTCTATATCAAGATCTACCCCCTTAACACCATAGACCCCCCCTATATGAAAAAAGTCTAATTCTTTTCTCTCTTTGGCAGTTAAAGACCGACACCATTCATGAGTGAAGTTGGTAAAACTCTTAGTAATTAAAGACATGATTATTTTTTTAAAAGCTAAGACTATGTTTAATCTGCTGAAATTATAAAGAAAATCGGAAGACCAGGGTGCTATTTATACACAACATCGGTGCAGTTTTAATCCGGCAAAACGCGTCGCGCCACGTGGCGCTGACGTGTCTTATAATCGAGCTTTTCAAAAACCGCGTTTTTTAGCTGATTCGAACCTGAACAATGGCTTTACGATTTTATCCCTTCTTACACCCTTTTAATTTATTTTATATATTATTTTTTTTTCATTTTCGGATTTTATTTAGACTTAATTTAAAGTTTGTTGTAAGTCCAATTTTTATTTTTCATTTTTCTTTTTGGAGGAGAAAGTCGGATACCCTCCATTAATAATAAAAATGACAAGATTTTTGCGCATAATTATTAATTATCACAATTCTTTGGACACACAAATATGCACATAAAAATGAAAAATAAATGCAAGATAAATAGAGACATAATAAATAGATAATAATATGTATATACAAATATGTCTAATAAATGAGTCAATTAGGCAAAGTTCTAGACAAGTCAAAACAAAAAACACAGGTATAAACTACGGCGCCAGAGGACGCAAATGATAAGAAACGCCCATCATATCATAGAATTGCGCAATACGAGGAGTAAGCTCTACACCAGCTCCAGCTCCAGTATCTCCAGGAGGAGGAAAACTCAGCACAGGACCCATCCACCAAAGGTCTTCCTGACGCTGAGGCTGCTGCGATGACGAGCCGACCTCGTACATTCTACCACCTTTAGGAGCCGAGGTAACATCTCCCTAGCCTACCCGCTCAGCACGTGCGACCTCAAATGAAGAGCTCGAGCCCTCCACCGCCTCGGTCCGGGCAGCCTGAGATCGACCACCCCGACCGCCAGAACCAGTACGGCGACGTCTCAAGCTAGACCTCGCCGGATCTCTTCGGACCTAAGGTCTCGTCCGCGTACGAGAAGGAATGGGTTGACCCTGCAAGAAGAAACCAAGTTAGAAACAATCAAAATGGAAGCATAATAATACAGAAACAAGGAGGAAAAGCTACCTCCTGAACAGCGTCGTCGTGACGACACGTAGCCGCGTTCCTCATCCGGACGAGCTGGCTTCGGAAGACGTCTATACACCATGCCATCGCCGTGACCACCTCGTCCGAGAACTGTCAAAGAAATAAAAGTCAGTAACAGCGCGTAACAGATACGAACAAATTGCAAATAAATGAACTTACCCGAGACTGGTGGCGAGGAATCGACTGCTATACGAAGCGTTGATCCTCAATAGCCGGAGGAATCATCTCCTCGATGTGCCTGTATGTCCCCTGGTAATGGATAGACATATGAGGTAGCCGAACTCAGTAGGCCCATCCTAACAAAAGAAAATCAAAGTCCATAAAATATCACTTGGGGGCTACTTAGCAAAAGATAAAAGTTGAATATCATACCGCTGCCTCCTCAGACAGAACAGGGGCCGGAGCTAACAATGGCAGTAGCTCCTCCTTATAGCACTGCCCAGGGATCACATGAGATCGCCAAGGGGTGTTAGCCCTCATTGACATGCTCGGCAGCCTCACATCATTAAACATATGACGCGGCGGAGAAGCAGGAACGAGGAAAACGTCTGAGGATTGCTTAATAGAAACCCTCTCTCCAAGGTATGCAAATGCTCCATACGTCCCTATGAAGTAGCGACCCTCAGTAGTGTACTGCGCAGCTAACCCAGGGACAACAAAGCCGTTCCACAGCCTGTACTTTACATCAGGCTCCTACGAAGAATGCCTATGAGATGAGAATGTACCAAAGGTAGTACGAAAGTGTTCAACTATGCAAAATCGTACCAAGAGGATCTGATCTCGAACATAGGCGGTAGACATCCCAACATCGCGGCCTTCTAAACAGGCGCTCACAGGAAACCCGCGTGGCGAGGGTCTCGCCGGCGCAACCGAAGGAAAGTACTCGTAGAACCAGATCTACAAAAGACAAAAAAGTATCAGCAATTGCAGAAGCAAAGATTAGAGCTAAACTTTATGGGAGATAAAGAAATAACTCTATGACTCTCCAGAAGCTAGACAGAGCGACGTTCCCTGTGAAGGACCGGTGTTGACACGAGTCTTGCAACGTTCGAACAAAATTAGCATAGGCCAAGGTGGCCTAGTCATAAGTCTCGATCATGTGAAGATCACGGACTGCAGGCATGTATTGCTTTCAATATTATTACTCTACGGGGTATGCCTAAAGTCGTACTAAGTCAATCCTGATTAAATTATTAGACTTTAATTACCCAAATTAATTAATTAACAAATTAGGCAAAGTTCTTTTAGTCATTAATTAGTTTATTTAGTCTTAACACAAACCAAACAAACGGTTAGGAAAAACACATAGAGTATACACAACAAAAAATGCACAATTAGTCAAGTAGGCACAATATATGCAATGAGTTCGCAACCTAACCATGGCTCTAGTTCTCTAAAGTTCGGGATATGGGTTAGCAAAAGAGGGTCCATGTTAATTGTCCAAATGCACCGCACGGAAGCCTTACCTTTGAAGGGTTGGCGCGAGCGGATGGGACACCGCGAGTTAAAAAGTCGCTTCCATGGTTTGATGAATTCAACATTCTCAGATGTACCCTTTGCTGCACAAAGCGTTCAATTAGGTAGATGGAGCATGAATTCCCATAGGGTTATGTCCATATGCAGAACACATATGGGTTTTAGAAAAGTGAGAAAAACTCAATCAGGAAATAGGATCGAGCAAACAAGGCAAAAAACTGGTCAAAATTAGAACGCATATTTCAGGCTCGGTATTGGAAGATTTGGCGCCAGAAAATAGAGGCCGGTGCAGCAATTTTCTAACGTTAGAGTTAAATCCTTAGCGCTAGACCCTATTTTCTAACGCTAGTTCCTACATGCCTCTGCAGCTTTCTGTGCTCGATAAAATTTTCCACTTTCGCGCAGCATTATTTCGATTCTAATTGTAAACGATATTCCTGAAATTTTCTACGTATAAAAATTCTATATTTTTAACTCATTACAGATGGTTTTTCCAATGAGATCTTTTTTATGCATATGATAATAATGTTAATCAAAATTACGCGCATGAAATACTTAGAACTTTTCGAGTCTCATCCGCTCATTCTAAATCATTGCCAAAATAAATTTTAGGAATTAAAATTGAAATCCTCCCCAGTGGAGTCGCCAAAAAACTATATGGAATATTTCAGGCATTACCCCAAATTTGAACCCCATTGTGATCATACACTAAAGTACGGTGGCGTCCAAAGGGAAAGAAGATAGAGCAAAAGAGTCGACAGGAAGTTTTAGGAACTTGTAAACCGTTCACAAGGTGAAGGTTATACCCCTTAACGATATAGGAGATCGTCAACTCCAATAGGTCTGGAACCATGAGTGGTAGTTCGGGGATGAAGGTACAAATCCAACCTAAAAGAGATTGAACCTGCCCTAATAATAGACCTATAGTTAATTCTGATCGTATTCATGTGCGCTTTCTGACTAACATGCAATCATTAGGTTTAACCCTAAACTTGTTTATCTATGTTGGTTGAATATTAATGCATAAACAAACCTATTATTGGAGATCACTTGAATTATAATCAAATTAACCCTAAACAAGATTATTAATTATCTTATTAAACGTGATTACATGTACCAATTCCCTTTAAACATGCATAAAAGGTGTGATAAAAAAATAACAATAAATATAATCAAGGAACATAATAATAATAAAAAAAAATAATCATGTTAAAGCATAATAATAGCAAGATCCTAGGCATGATACAAATAACAAACCCTAGCACGTCACTAAGCATAATAATCATCTTTTGAATGCGGAATTTTGTATGAGAAAAGCTATTTTAGAAAAGAGAGAGAGGGAGTAATCAAGGGAATCTTGAAGAGAGAGAGAGAGAAAGAGAGAGAGAGAGAGAGAGAGAGAGAGAGAGAGAATTGAGAATTAGAGAAAATTAATTGTTATTAATAGTTGTTGATGATTGAAAACAGAGATTTATAAGGCTGGTTTTTAGAGAAAATCAGCCGGATGGATAGAAAAACGAATCAGAGTTTCGAACAGAATAAAACGAATTAGCGCCAGACGCCAGACATTAGCGCCAGACGCTAGACCTAGCGCCAGGCGCTAATCTTGTCGTCAGGCGCTAGAAAACAGTTTCCACGCGTTTTCTTAATTTTGATAAAATTTAGCCTATAGGAGGGAAAAATCATATTTTCCTTAAAAACACTTCTTTTATTCTGATTAAAACTCTAAAAAGTCAACTAAAGTTAATTTATCAAAGCTGTTAACTGAGATGAACACTACAAGAGGGGGGGGGGGTGAATAGTAGTTGAGTTCCTAAATAAAAATTTTGCAAATATAAAACAGAACAAAATAGGAACTTGCAATGCACACAGATTTTACGAGGAAACCTTCTAGTGCCCAACTAGAAGTAAAACCTCGACCCTACCTTAGGGATTTCAAACTCAAATAATTCCACTATAATAGGGCAAACACCAAGTTACAACCTATTATAATTCAGCCTCTACTCTCAAGTTCGAGAATGAACTTGCTACAGAACAACACCTTGTTCTACCCAGTTTGAGTCCCACACTCAAACTCACTCGTACTCCCTAAGTACAGATCTTTCCCCTTCTCACCAGATGTTCTCTCTGTATGCAATGATCAAAACACTCTTACCCTGATAAATCCGAAACCAAATACAAGAATTAACACCTAGTATATGATAGGCAAGCTATGCATGAAACTCGAAACTAATATGACAGTATGATAAGCTTGGCAACTTACGCAACTATAGCTCTGTAAATTCTTCACGCATAAAACTCACAAAAAACCTGGGCTCATATTATTCTCTACTATTTATACGAGTATTACCTGTATAAACAGTAGGTTTACATAAAGATAAATAAGTAAAACTTAACTTATCTTAAAACACGGTTTTTTAATTAAATCCTTTGAAGAAAATCTTTTCAGAAAATAAGATAGAAATACTGAATTAAAAGCATAATATCTTTTTAACAAACTGATTTTAAAAGATAAATATTTAAAGAAAATCTTTTTCCAATTTCTATCTTTTATCTTTTCCGATTTTAATTTATTTGCCAAGCTAACTGTCACGCTTCTAATAAGTTTCATGTATATCCTACTTAACATATTTAACAATGAATTTAGATGATAAAATCTTAACTAAAACATTGTTGCGTTGTATTCTTGTTCTGGCAGGTTTACTTGGACTTCACGCTTACTAAGTTCCTCCAAAGATCTTAGTCAGCAATCTTCAAGTTCCTGTGAGGGAACGTTCCTTTGAGGGAACTCAGTTCCTGTTAGGGAACTCTTCTGTTATATTGAATAACTTTCTTGATAAAGAACTCCTTCAAGTCTTCTCAGCTTTAGTTACTTCTTCCATCTCCAAGATCAATTTCACCTAGGCTGCACAAACACTTGAAAAGTCTTTATGAGATGAGTTTGCTGTAACTCAAGTTCCTCATCATCAAAACCTTTAAACATAAACAATTTCCCCCTTTTTGATGATGACAAACTTAAGCAAACTCTTGAGAAAGTTAAAACAAAATAAAAGGTCGTATTTTTGTATTAAATTTATTGACAGAAAATAAACACACAACAGAAATAAAACAAAAACGAAAAGTAAGCTAAGTAAACTAAAAGTAAACGAAACTGAGAAAGTTATGATACTTTCTCAACTGGAACCCAGAACAACTTAAGCCTCCATGTTTGCTTCTTCTTTTCCCCCTTTTGGCATTATCAAAAAGTCATGTATTTTCTAGTTTATTAAACATCCACCAACAGCCCCACAAGAAATTCATCGAGTGTGGGAAACTAAAGGCAGCACTGCTAAACAACCTCTAGTAAGATCTACTCTTCAGTACAAGTGTTCAAAAGATACAAAAACACACTAGTAAAAGCTGAGTTCCAACTATTCATTTCATAAACCAAAATATTTAACATCCAGATGAACAATTTTTAAAATTTACAATCAAAATCAATTGTTCAAACATTAAAAACGAAAATTAAATATGTTCATAACTAAGACAGTGAGAGAAAAAGCTAGGCTGATTTTGAGATGGAGTAGGCTGAATTTTAGATGGGGTAGGCTAGGTTTCAAGAAACTCCAGAATCTTGTTGAAGTCCTCATTTGTTTGCTTTGCAGAGGCCTACAACCTTTCATCAACCACCTTGAGCTTCACTAGGAACTCCTCCTTCTGTTCCTATAAAGCCTTGTGAAGTTCTTTCTCCTGGAACTCCTTCTGTTCTTAAAGGTCCTTGGTATGTTTGAGCATCATTCTCTTGAGTTCCTTCAACTCCTTCCCCTGCTCCTGGACCAATTTTTCAAGTGTCAGCACATGAAGTTTTCCAGCAGAGTCCTTCATATGACTCTCTACTCTCTCCATTCTGTCAGCCAACTCAGCAACTTTCCCTTCAAGGATATTCTCCTCGACATCCAATTCTAGTGGTTGTTCCATGCTAGTTTGAGGAACACTACTGGCCGAAATCCTCCTACTCTTCCTTACAGGTTGTTCTGACATAGCCTTTTCCTTCCTCTTTCCTGTTACTTTCTGTTTCTTTTTCTCTCCTTTCTCTAATTTCTGAATTTTTCCCTGTACTACTTCCAGACTTAACCCAGGAAAGGTTTCCTCATTGATCACACTATCCGGCTTCTCATTCAAAGCCCCATATTTTCCTTTTAAGATCACTCCTGCACTTTCAAAAACAGTAGACAAAATGGCTCCATACCCCACTTTTGTCCTACTTGGAACACAATGAGCTAGATGCTGATAAATCAAAGAAGGAAAGTTCACCTTAATCTTCTTTGAAATGCAGAAGATTACAGCCATATCCATTAAGCATGCCTCCCCCTTCTTAGCAGTCCTAGGCAGAATAGTCTTTTTCACCAAATTAAACAGCAGCTTATTTAGAGGGCTTAGATCATTATGACTCATGACCTTCTTACCCCTCTGACCCCCTAATTCTTCAACTATATCCCTAGCCATGAAATTTCCTACATTGATACTACCCTTTCCCTTCAAGTAAGTATTATAACCTTCAGTAGGAGCTTTTAGAATTTTACCTAGAGTTTCTAGGTCCAATTCAATCTTTACATCATTCACCATGCTCGTTATTATCCCCAATTTTTCCTGAAAATTCTTGCAAAATTCATTCATAGCAGCAGGATACAAGTAATTTGATGAAACCCTAGTCAACAGAAATTCCCAACCTTGAAATTTAATTAAATCAAGAAACTCTAAAAATCTTGCTTTTCTACACCACACAGCGTCAAGACGATGACCTACGACTTACCTTCCTGCCATTGATTCAAGTTCCTCTTGATCAGTTGCCTCCTCTTCTTCATCTTCCTTTTGTGATTCTTCCTTTTCTGAGTTGTTCTCCTCTTCTTTTTCTTCCTCTTCTCCTTCGCTTATTTCCTCTTCTTCGCTGTTCTCCTGTGTTGTCTCTTCTGGGTTCTTCTCTTTTTCAAATTCATCAACTTCCTCAATTTTCTCTTCTAGAGATTTCACATTTTGTTTTCTTTCCTTCCACTCCTTTAATTTTTGAAGAACATTCGAGACAGAGGAGTCTCCTTGATCGATTGTACTCTCTACTTCTTTTGGTTTTGGAGGAGATTTCTTAGGGTTTTCAGAAGGTGTTCGAGAGGTAGAAGATGCTTTGTAGTTTACCATGGCTAAAGGAGATGATTCTTCCTGAATTGAGTTTTCTGGACTTTGGGATTCTTCAGAGGAAACAAACTCATCAATGATCACCATTGCAGCTTAAGGAAGGGTTTTAAAGGGGTTTTCAAAGTTTTACTGAGAGGGAGTAAATTTGATGTGACAGTGAGGTGAAAGAAGTGGGTGAAAATTTGCTTTTTTTAATAAATGAAGCAGTGGGAGAGAATTTAGGAAGTTTTCACTGTTTAGTTATTAATTGAACAAATTCAATTAATTTTTCAAAATTTAAACACTGGATGAATCTTTCAAAGATTTTAAATTTCCAAATTCACTTAATCTTGATTGAAGTTTCTATAAAACACAATTGGAACACGATTTCAACAAGTATGCAATGTACAAATTTAATAACTTATACTGTTGAGCAATTTGATGAACTTACCTTTGGTAGTTAACAACGGTGACACTTTAGCTATGTTTATCACACCAAGTTTGTGGTAGAAGTTCTTTTTGCTCTATTTACAATATTTTTGACTTTGCCATATCTTGGAACTTCAGAGGCTAGTACTTCAGCTTGATCATTCTAAGTTCCAGTCTCAATTTCTCAAATCTTTCTCTGTTCAAGGGCTTGGTTAGAATATCTGCAATTTGATTTTCAGTTTGGCAAAATTCTAACTTAATATTCCCTTGCTCCACATTATCTTTTAGAAAGTGATGCCTAATGTGGATATGTTTTACCTTTGAGTGTTGAACTGGATCTTTAGAAATACATATAGCACTTGTATTATCACAGTAAATCGGTACACATTTAAAAATAATACCAAAATCTCTGACCTGTTGTTTTATCCATAGAACTTGTGAGCAACATGCTGCTGCAGCTACATACTCAGCTTCTGCTGTAGATAAAGCAACTGTGTTTTGCTTCTTGGAACCCCAAGAAACTAAACAAGGTCCTAAAAACTGTACCATACCTGAAGTGCTTTTCCTGTTTACCAAATCACCTGCATAGTCAGCATCTGTAAAACTATTCAAATCAAAAGAATCACTTCTAGGATAGAAGAGACTCAAATCGTCAGTTCCTTTCAAGTATCTAAGGATTCTTTTTACTGCTGACAAGTGAGACTCCTTTGGATTTGCTTGGAACCTGGAACACAGACCCACACTAAAAGATATGTTAGGTCTACTCGCTGTTAGATAAAGTAGTGAACCTATCATACCTCGATATATAGATTGATCAATGCAAGTTCCAGATGGATCTTCATCCAATCTAGTAGCAATTCCCATTGGAGTATTGTTGGTTTTGGCATTTTCCAATTTGTATTTCTTGATCAGTTCCTTAATATATTTTTGCTGATGAATCATAATTCCCTCTTCAGTTTGCTTAATTTGAAAACCAAGAAAGAAATTTAATTCTCTAGACATGCTCATTTTAAATTCTCCACTCATAAGGTCAGCAAAATACTTGCACAAAGATTCGTTAGTTGCACCAAATAAAATATCATCAACATAAATTTGTACAACTAAGATATCAGTTCCATTTGACTTTAAAAACAATGTTTTATCAATTTTGCCACGTTTAAAACCATTAGGCAAAAGCAACTTAGATAATCTTTCATACCATGCTCTAGGAGCTTGCTTTAACCCATAAAGAGCCTTGTCAAGCTTATAGACATGGTTTGGGAACTCTGGATTTTCAAATCCAGGAGGCTGTTCCACATAGACTTCCTCATTTAAGTATTCATTTAAGAATGCACATTTGACATCCATCTGGTACAGCCTAAAACCCATATAAGCAGCAAAAGCAATAAGTAAACGTATAGCTTCTAACCTGGCTACAGGTGCAAATGTTTCTTCATAGTCAATTCCTTCTTGCTGGTTGAAACCTTGTACAACTAGTCTAGCTTTGTTCCTGACAATAATACCATGTTCATCTAGTTTGTTTCTGAATACCCATTTTAGTCCAATAGACTTCTTGTCTTTAGGTCTAGGTTCCAGATGCCAAACTTTATTTCTTTCAAATTCATTTAGTTCAGCTTGCATAGCATTAATCCAGTCTGTGTCAGTTAAAGCCTCAACATAATTTTTAGGTTCCATGGAAAAAAGGAATGCATTGAATGCACAGAAGTTCCTAAGTTGAGATCTGGTTTGAGTTCCTTTTGTGATGTCACTCATGATTGTGTCAACTGGATGAGATTTCTGATATTTCCAAGGCCTTGGAGTGAAATATTTGATTGGATACATCCTCTCTTCATTATTGTTGACTGGTTCTTCTGTAGGAACTTGATTCTGGAAATCCGGTTGAACTTCTTCAGGAGTTTCCACATTTTGGCCTTCATTAAGATTTTCAGTCTGTTCTTGAAGTGGAGTTCCTGGAGCATTCTCCAACTCTGGTTCAGCATTTGTTTCATTATTCGTTACTTTTGCAACTTTACCATGCTGCTTCTGCGATGATGCTAGTTCTTCATCTGGATTTTGCTTACGCACAAGTCCAATTTCGAAATCATCATCACAATCCTGTACATCAACCAAATTTTCAGTCTCATCAAATATAATATGTACAGACTCCTCAACACACATTGTTCTTTTATTATAAACTCTATAAGCTTTACTATTTGAGGCATATCCTAAGAAAACTGCCTCATCACTACGTTCATCGAACATTCCCAAGTTCCTTTTACCATTATTGTGAACAAAACATTTGCAACCAAAAGATCTAAAGTAAGAAATATTAGGTTTTCTCCCTTTCATAAGTTCATAAGGAGTTTTGTTGGTGATGGCCCTAACAGATACTCTATTGAGTATATAACATGCTGTGTTCACTACCTCTGCCCAGAAATTCCTAGGCAGCCTGCTTGATATCAACATTGTCCTTGCCATGTCTTCAAGACTCCTATTCTTGCGTTCCACTACTTCATTTTGTTGTGGAGTTCTTGGGGCAAAAAGTTGTGATCCATACCATACTCAGCACAAAACTCATCAAATTTTGAATTCTCAAATTGTGTTCCATGGTCAGATCTAAGATGTATTAACTGATTACCTGTTCTTCTCTGTTCTTTCTTAACAAAAGCAAAAAAACTCGTCAAACGTTTCATCCTTACTTACAAGAAAGAAAACCCAAGTGAACCTTGAAAAATCATCAACAATAACCATTACATATTTCTTACCACTTCTACTTTGGATTCTCATTGGACCACAGAGATCCATATGAATGAGTTCCAAAGGTCTTTTGGTACTTACCATCTTTTTGGACTTGAAAGAAATTCGGGTCAGTTTACCTTTAGCACAAGCTTCACACACTTTGTCATACAGGAACTTAATGCAAGGAAGTCCTTCCACTAAGTTCTTAGATCTTAATTTATCCAGTAAAGAAAAGCTTGCATGGCCAAATCTTTTGTGCCATAAAAGAGGATCATCCTCAATAACACTAAGACATGTTAAACTACTGTTGGGAACCTCGTTAAGATCCAACACATATGTGTTCCCTTTTCGAGTTCCTTCTAAAATAATGTTCCCAGTGTCATTGTAGATGATTCTACATTTATTTGAAGTAAAGCTAACAGAGTTACCTTTGTCACAAAACTGAGAAATACTTAACAAATTGTGCTTGAGGCCCTCGACCAAAAATACATTATCAATAGCATGGGAACGTGACTTACCTATCTTGCCAATAGCAATTATATCACCTTTCATGTTATCACCAAAGGTCACAGTTCCACCATAGTAGGCATCCAGTGAGAGAAATCTAGTTTTATCTCCAGTCATGTGCTTAGAACAACCACTGTCAAGGTACCAAGTGTTGTTCCCCCTCACTGGAACCTGCAAGAAGAATTTAAACATTAGAGTCAGGAACCCAGGTTTCCTTGGGTTCTTGTGTAACATGGGTTGATTCATTTTTCTTTACCCAGATTTGTTTTACATGTTTGATATTCTTCTGAGTGCTTTGTTCTTTCTTAGGACACTTAGCTTGCTTATGCCTTGTATTACCACAGAAATAACAAACAATGCTACTGGGCAAGTTGACATACTTCTTTTCTTTCTGGAACTTCTTTTTAAAACCTAAACCTTTAGTATTCTTAGTTTGAGCCTTAGTGATCCAATCAGGAACTCTATACTCTATTGGTTGTTTACCTTTCCTAGCCCTCTCAAGTTCCCCCTCAAGACGTGCCTTATCCATTTTTAACTCTTCAAAATCATGTTTCAATTTTTCAAAATTCGGATAATCAGTCGGTGGAGGAACTTCAGAGTTAGGAGTATCAACACTCAGTTTTAACAAAGACAATTCCACATTCAAGAGTATGTGATCTTGTTTTAAGTTCTCTAGAGTTTCTTTTAGAATTTTATTGTCATCAAACAGACTGAAGAACCTGTATTGAATGTCAAACTTCATGTTATCAACCCATTCACTGTTCTCCTTGTAAGTTATCAAAGCTTTATCACTTAGATGTTTGGATTTATGCAATTCTTTTTGATCTTCTTGTATTTCCAAAACAGTATCTATTAGATTCTCTTTAGACAGATGTTTTAATTGATTGTAAGAGAACCATACCTCAGACTCAAGCTCCTTCAGTTTGGCAGCTTCATCAGTTTTTGCCATTAGACATAAATGAGCAGTTTCTTCTGATGGTTGATCCTCCTCTTCTTCTTCTGAATCTGTATCTCCCCAAGCAACAAGCATGGCTTTCTTAACGTTGTCCTTGGTGAAGTAAGGCTTGTAAACTCTTGACTCCTTTGATTGCTCCTTGCCTTTAGTCTTTCCTTTCTCTCCATTCTGAACAGGACAATCTTTGATAAAATGATCCTTTGATCCGCACTTGAAACACGTTGTGTTTCTGGAACTTGTATACTTCTTGTTCCTATCAAACTTCCTATTGTTCATCATTTTCTTAAATTTCCTCACTAGCATAGCCATGTCTTCTTCATCAACATCTGATCCTTCTGAGTCTTCGGCCTTGAGTGCCAAACCTTTATTTCTGGTACTTTCAGTGTTGGAACTCAGATGAAGTTCATGAGTCATCAATGATCCTGCTAGTTGTTCCATATTGAACATAGTAAAGTCCTTAGCTTCCTGCATGGCAGTAACCTTGGATCTCTAGCGTTCATCTTGTGGTAGGCTTCTTAAGATCTTCCTTGCCTGTTCATCAATAGGAATTTTCTTGCCAAGGGAGTTCAGTTCATTAATAATATCATTGAATCTAGTAAACATCTCTTCTATGGTTTCTTTGGATTGCATTTCAAACCTTTCATATCTAGACATTAATAAATCTATTTTAGAACGTTTTACCTCGTTAGTACCTTCATGAGTTACCTGTAACAAATCCCAAATCTGTTTGGCAGACTTGCATCCCATGATACGATTATGTTCATGGGGTCCAAGTCCACAGTGCAGATACTTTATAGCTAAAGCGTTCATTTCAAGTTTCTGATAATCTTCTTTATCATAATCAGAAATAGATTTAGAGACTACCTCATGCTTGTCATTGGTTTGAGTTATTTCAAAATCACCAGTTTCAATTACACGCCAAACCTGGTAATTTTCTGCCTTGATGAATATCTCCATCCTGTTCTTCCAGTAGGCATAAAACTTACCGTTGAACATAGGTGGACGTTGGGTAGAGTACCCTTCTTCTAGTTTCTCCTTGTAATTCATCTCTCCAGGAACTTACTCAGCAAAATTATCTGCTTGCACGTGAGAACCGTGCTCTGATACCAATTGTTAACTGAGATGAGCACTACAAGAGGGGGGGGGGGGGTGAATTGTAGTTGAGTTCCTAAATAATAATTTTGCAAATATAAAACAGAACAAAATAGGAACTTGCAATGCACACAAATTTTACGAGGAAACCTTTTAGTGCCCAACTAGAAGTAAAACCTCGACCCTACCTTAGGGATTTCAAACTCAAATAATTCCACTATAATAGGGCAAACACCAAGTTACAACCTATTATAATTCAGCCTCTACTCTCAAGTTCGAGAATGAACTTGCTACAGAACAACACCTTGTTCTACCCAGTTTGAGTCCCACACTCAAACTCACTCGTACTCCCTAAGTACAGATCTTTCCCCTTCTCACCAGAAGTTCTCTCTGTATGCAATGATCAAAACACTCTTACCCTGATAAACCCAAAACCAAATACAAGAATTAACACTTAGTATATGATAGGCAAGCTATGCATGAAACTCGAAACTAATATGACAGTATGATAAGCTTGGCAACTTACGCAACTATAGCTCTGTAAATTCTTCACGCATAAAACTCACAAAAAACCTGGGCTCATATTATTCTCTACTATTTATACGAGTATTACCTGTATAAACAGTAGGTTTACATAAAGATAAATAAGTAAAACTTAACTTATTTTAAAACACGGTTTTTTAATTAAATCCTTCGAAGAAAATCTTTTCAGAAAATAAGATAGAAATACTGAATTAAAAAGCATAATATCTTTTTAACAAACTGATTTTAAAAGGTAAATATTTAAAGAAAATCTTTTTCCGATTTCTATCTTTTATCTTTTCCGATTTTAATTTATTTGCCAAGCTAACTGTCACGCTTCTAATAAGTTTCATGTATATCCTACTTAACATATTTAACAATGAATCTAGAAGATAAAATCTTAACTAAAACATTGTTGCGCTGTATTCTTGTTCTGGCAGGTTTACTTGGACTTCACGCTTACTAAGTTCCTCCAAAGATCTTAGTCAGCAATCTTCAAGTTCCTGTGAAGGAACTCAGTTCCTGTTAGGGAACTCTTCTTTTATATTGAATAACTTTCTTGATAAAGAACTCCTTCAAGTCTTCTCAGCTTTAGTTACTTCTTCCATCTCCAAGATAAATTTCACCTAGGCTGCACAAACACTTGAAAAGTCATTATGAGATGAGTTTGCTGTAACTCAAGTTCCTCATCATCAAAACCTTTAAACATCAACAAAAGCTAATGAAATTAGGAATGAAAAAAACCTTCTAGAAGAATCTAGAAGACTATAAACAATTCTAATTGCATTAGGAATGATAAATAAATATTAGGCCCTCCTCTAGATCATTGGGCCACATATAAATATCAAACCGGGCCCAGTTTAGTAATTTGCCCAGAACTTCCTCATTGTTCATCAGAATTAGGCTTATAATATATTGTTGGAAAGCTCTTTTCGAACCCGATCCAACTACACTATTATTGGACCTTTTCCATGGACCAAACCAAACTTGATTGACTGTTTTCTTAAAATAGTTTTTCAAAAACAGAGAGAAAGAAAAGAAATAAAAACTATCCGCAACACTAAACTTTCCACACTTTCACCTCATTCGATTATGATTCGACGTGAAAGGTACTCATCTCTAGGTTTGGTTTTGGGGAGACACAAATGGGTGTCTACAACACCCAGTGTGCCTTACCATCCTTGGAGTAGAGATGGTACCTCGCTTTGGCGTAGCCTACCATCACACTTATTTGTTGTGCAAGTGTTGTTTTGGAAAGACAAGTTTTACTCAATCTTATTAGGGACCTTGGTTTTCTATGTTGGTTGATTTAAGTGAACTTAATTAATCATTGCAACATAATGAAAAACTAAACATGCGTCTAACATATCATTCATATATAAGCACAAGCATAAATATATAAAGCAGAATTATGAGATGCATATTGGCAATTACCATATAAGTAGGGCCAAGCCAAAACAAAACAAATATGTATAAGCCAAAATTCTAAGTACATACAAATGCTAGACATGTAAAATCAATTTAATTAATTAAACATGCTTTCGAAGAGATTTAACTTTAATAAATCATAATTTATCCAAACCGTTCACGAATCGAAATTGATGTATAAAAACTTGTTCAAAGAACCAATTTCCGAATTTCCAAGGATAATTCCGAATAGGATGGATCAGTCCATATTTTCATAAATCATTTTCCCATCTAAGTGTACACCCCCAAGCTAGTAACTCTTTTACATAGTGCTATCAAGGGGAAAGACTAGGTCATACAAAGTCGATAGTCTTCAACTTACTCCGCATAGTGGGAGTTAAAAATCAAAAGATCCAAGGAATAAATCATATTAAATAAAATTTCCAATATCCCATACTCGGTTAATTTAAACAATGAAACTTCCTTTTTGAACATCTTGTGCCAGTACAAGTTTATAATCTACCATATAAACATTTTAACATTTAAAATTAAATGATCAAAACATGTTTCATCGAAATATATTTCACAATCATTTAAACATGGTTCGAAATCTCTTAACATGTAAATCACGTGCACATCAAAGTCACTTTTAAAAAGATCTAGCCACGTGAACGTATCTTGATCCTTGCAAACAAGCACGAGGTTCTTAATTACGAACTTGAAATCCCTCTATAGTAAACACAAGGTCCTAATAAAAAACTCTTCAACCTATAAACACGAGTACATAAAATGTGGACCCTTGACTTAGTTGTGCACGAGAAATTAGTTTAACTCTTACAATACTAATTATAATTTCAAAGATTAAGAAATATTTTAATGTTAAGAGGTCAAGTTAGTAATAATAATAATAATAATAATAATAATAATAATAATAATAATAATAATAATAATAATAATAATAATAATAATAATAATAATAATAATAATAAGAGTAGTGCATATATAGATGTATGTAGTACGTATGTAGCTATAATATGTTGTGTAGGAGTGATGATAATAATAATAGTAGTAACAACATAATAAATAAGAGTAGTAGTATGAATAGTAATGTAGTAATTGATAACGATTATTATAAGATAACAATGAAGATAAAGATTGGAAGGATTTATATGTAGTAGTAGTGTATTTGTAGTTGTAGTAGAAGGTCATCAACAACAATAGTTATAATAATAATAATATGATACATAAATTTATAAAATATGAGTATGTAGTACATAAGGTAGTAGTAGCATATAGTTGGAATAAAATCATCAACCACAACAATAATAATACTAATGATATTAATATTAATAATATTCATGCATTGTAGTAGTACTTAAATTAGAGGTAGTAACTAGTTATTAGTATTAAAACTAGTGGAGATTAAGCTAATAGATAAAATAATTAAGGAACAAGTAAGAAGTGGATGGTGTCACCTTTGGTGGTCGGTGGTTGCCGGTAATGGGTGGCCAGATGGCGGCAAGTGGTGCTCGTGGTGGAGTTCACGACCACTATATGGTAGCTTAGAGAAGGTGAATATAGAGAAGAAAAGGGAAGGGAGGAGAAGATAGTATGGTCACAATGGCCTCTATCCATGGCAATATATCGCCCTAACTCAGGCACTATTCCAACCAATTTTATAAATGCTACCAACTCAATTAATGCAACCAACCAAATAAATGTTGTTGGCCTAATAAATGCAGCCGGCTCAATAAATGTTGTTGACTCAATAAATGCAGTCGACCTAATAAATGTTGTGAATATGAGTAGTATTAATATAAGGGTTGACTTTGATCACGGAAGGAGGAATAATTTGGTACTTGTTAGTTTGACTCGGAAGCAAAATACTGGAGGTTGAAATTCCGACAAATTTGAGTTCTCTCATATAATTATAAAGCGTAATAAAATTATATCTTTGTAAAATCATACATGGACTTAAATAGATATTTTTGTATAATAAAATATTTCGGAAAAATCCATAATAAATAATTAGTAAACGACTTAAAAATACGGGGTATTACAGTCTACCCCCTTAAAAGAAGTTTCGACCTCGAAACTTGAGTAAAAAGTTGGTTAAATATTTCAAGTTAGTACAAATTGACTCATGCACAACCTATAATGACTCAGAACAACTCAGACTATGACTCTGGCACAATGCATAACTACTCAAAATGACTCAAAAACTAACCAAAAGGGCAAAAGCGCGAAACTCTATCGCATTCTACCCCCCTTAAAAGGAGTTACGCCCCCGTAACTCGACTACTAACCTCAAAAAACAACTCTGGATATCTTTTCCTCATATCTGTTTTGGCTTCCCAAGTAGCTTCCTCGGTTTTATTGTTTGACCATAGAACCTTGAGTGTCTTAACATCCTTGTTCCTAGTGCTTCTCACTTTACTATCCAAAATCTTCACAGGTCTTTCCTCATAAGTCAAGCTCTCGTCCATCTCGATGGTTTCAGGCTGTAAAACATGGGAAACATCTGGTATGTATTTCCGAATTAGGCTCATATGGAACACATTGTGAACTCTTTCTAGCTCATTAGACAAATAAAACTTGTATGCCACTTTTCCCACCTTTTGGATGATATCGTATGGTCCAATGCTTGGGGCTTAACTTTCCTCTTTTCCCAAATCTCATCACTCCCTTCATTGGAGAAATTTTCAATAAAACTTTCTCACCTACTTCGTATTCCTCATCACTCCCTTCATTGGAGAAATTTTCAATAAAACTTTCTCACCTACTTCGTATTCCTCATCCCTCCTTTTCAAATCTGCATAGCTCTTTTAACGATCTTGTGCGGCTTTTATTTTCTCCTGAATCATCTTTACTTATTTCACCGTGTCTTCGATCATTTCTGGCCAAAGTGTAACAATCTCGCTTATGTTGTTCCAACATATTGGGCTTCTACACTTCCGCCCATTAAAATCTTTGAATGGCGCCGTCTGTAGACACCTAAAAATGTCTCCCCAAAACCAAACCCGATAATGAACACCTTTCACCACCATTATTGGTCGAGTTTAGTATTTAATCTTTGGAGTGCTTAAATCCATGTTATATCCAATATATTTCATGAACCAATCAAATTTCTAGCTCATTTCCCTAAACCATAATCTATTTTTCACTTTTCGTGTCCACATCGAAAAACTGAGATAAACTAATTTTATGGCTATATAAATTTTTGATAGGCCTTGAAATAAGCTTTCCAACCATATATCATAAGCCAAATTCCGAGGTATAACGAAAAAGATATGAGCAAAACACTAAACTCGGCCCAAAACCAACACCTTTCCACTAAAATGACCATATCTTAAAATCTAAAAACTATTTTGACCTGATTATAATTGGGTTGAAAATTAGACTTGATAATATTTCCAATGATATATTGTATGCCTTATTCCAAGTTACGGATCAAAAGTTATGATGATTTTAAAAACGAATAAAAAACTGGAATCGCCACGCACAGTGCAAAAGCACCGTGTCACGGGAGTGTGCCCCGTCTGAGGGTGCCTTCCCCCGTCTGATGGTGCTTGGTGTCGTGACATGGTACTGTACATCGTGTCACGGTGCCATTTTTAAAGCTTTTTTGCGTCAAATTCCACCATGGCATAGTACCTGTTGCCGTGACACGGTACCTGCTGCCGTGACACGGTATTTCTCACCGTGTCACGGTGCTTTTTCCGTGTAATTTTCGCGTTTTTCAATATCATGACACAGTGTACTGTACCGTGCCACGGTGGACACTGCCGTGTCACGGTACGTGTGCCGTGTCATGGAATTTTCTCGTGTCTTTTCCGCGTAAACCCTTCACACTTTTTCACTTCCCGTCGGTCAAATATTTTCTGTGTCACTTTAGTCGTCCACCGCGTCACGGGATTTTCCCCCATTTGACGGTGCCTTCCCCCGTACGACGGTGCCTGGCACCGTGTCACATTGTGCTATGCCGTGTCGCGGTGTTATTATTTAGGGTTTTTATCTTTTTAGGGTTCTGTGTGTTCCCTCTGCTCATTTTCCATATAAATAGGACCCCCCTTTCTGCAGTTCAAGGCATCAAATCATTCTCTCTTCCTCTCTTTTACACCAAAAATCATTCTCTTCTCTCTCTCATATTCTAAGCCTTAAACTTATATTCCTAATTACACCATACTTCCCTTAAGCACTCCAAGGAGTTCATACTTAACCCGAGATTCCGTCCTTAAACCAAGGCGTGAAAGGTACAAATAACTGAGGGTTTGGACCAAATCAACTCTACTTTTTATTTATTTTAATTTAATTTTCATTTGCTTTATATTTTTTATTGAAGTTACTAACAGTTTATTCATGATATAGCAATTTAAAGGAACGCGCAGAATGTGAGTAATTAATCACTTAATTACTGTTATTTTATTTTAATATTGCTCGTATCATGATTGGATTAATTGTTAATTTGATTTGACTAACGTTATTATTGTTAAATTGCTTCCAAGCTATCTCCTTTCTCTTTCTCAGAGTCATTCCCGAAAAGTGTCCCAATCTCTTGAAAATAGCATTTACCGTCATATTAGAGTGGGGGTCATGGCAAAGAGGGGTCCTTTCATCTTCCTCGATTAAGGAGACCTCTTCATTAAAGCCCCACAAATCTTCATCATTCTTATTGTGCTCCAAATTAATAATCGGATTTTCAACGGCTTTAATCCTCATAGGTGAAGCGTCGATCGTAATAGGGATCCTTCCAACTATAGCCTTTACTTGTTAATGAAGGGATGAAGGGACGACCTTAAGGTAATGAAGCCAAGGGTATCCCAACAATAAGTTGAAGGAAGCTTTAACATCCACTACTTGGAAGGTAGTGGCATGCTCTATTGCTCCCGCCGTTACGTTCATGGTGATTTTTCCATGAGCTTGGCGACGAGTGTTGTCGTAGGCTCTTATTCTTTGTGTTGACGGGGTTTAATCTTCATCCCTTATTCCGAACATCCTTGCAGTTCTAAGTGGACAGAAATTGATTGCCGATCCATTATCTACAAGAGTCATTGGGACATTCGTCCTCTTGTATACTACTGTGAGGTTTAGAGCCTTGTAATACTTGTCACCTTCCGGAGGTAAATCCTTGTCAGAAAAGGTGATCAAGTTAGTAGGATTAGGGAGATCACTCGTGAGAAAGTTAGCCAACCCCTCATGAGTGGTTTCAGAGTCTATCTCTATCTTGTCCAAGTCGTTCATTACCGCCAACCTATGTTCTCGGGATGTAGCTAGAAGTTTTAGTACATTCATTTCGACCTTGGTCTTCTTGAATTGTTTGACAACATTGTTGTCCTCTATAATTGGTATGGGAGCTTGTTGTACGGTAGGTATAGGTTTTGTGGAGATGTGTAACACCCCAAAATTACTCTCTAATATTAACAATAATAATCCAACTTTGGGGATGAGAGTATTACCGCCACGTGATTACGTAAGGCATTAAAGAGTTTTGTAGTGGAAAATAGTACTTAACTTTCATTAATAATAATAGTAATAATAATTGTTTGATACACTTCCAAAGTAACTACACTACTAATACTATGTTTACTAAGTTAAACTAGGTGATCACCGCCCATCGTTCCCAATGCAGCAAATAGTTCACGTTGTCTGATCACCATCACCTATCTACTCATCAAAGTGATAAGTAGGGCCAAGCCAAAATAAAACAAATATGTATTAGCCAAAATTCTAAGTACATACAAATGCTAGACATGTAAAATCAATTTAATTAATTAAACATGCTTTCGAAGAGATTTAACTTTAATAAATCATAATTTATCCAAACAGTTCATGAATCGAAATTGATGTATAAAAACTTGTTCAAATAACCAATTTCCGAATTTCCAAGGATAATTCCGAATAGGATGGATCAGTCCATATTTTCATAAATCATTTTCCCATCTAAGTGTACACACCCCATAAGCTAGTAACTCCTTTACATAGTGCTATCAAGGGGAAAGACTAGGTCATACAAAATCCATAGTCTTCAATTTACACAACATAGTGGGAGTTAAAAATCAAAAGATCCAAGGAAAAAATCATGTTAAATAAACTTTCCAATATCCCATACTCGGGATAATTTAAAGAATAAAACTTCCATTTTGAACATCTTGTACCAGTACAAGTTTATAATCAACCATATGAAATATTTAAACATTTGAAATTAAACAATAAAAAAAAATTTCACCAAAATATATTTCACAATCATTTAAACATGGTTCGAAATCACTTAACATGTAAATCACGTGTACATCAAAGTCACTTTTAAAAAGATCTAGCGACGTGTACGTACCTTGATCATTGCAAACAAGCACGAGGTTCTTAATTACGAACTTGAAATCCCTACTACAGTATACACAAGGTCCTAATAAAAAACTCTTCAACCCATAAACACGAATACATAAAACGTGGACCCTTAACTTAGTTGTGCGCGAGCAATTAGTTTAACTCTTATAGTACTATTTATACTTTCAAAGTTTAAGAAATCTTTTTAATGTTAAGAGGTCAAGTTAGTCATAATAATAATAATAATAATAATAATAATAATAATAATAATAATAATAATAATAATAATAATAATAATAATAATAGTAATAATAGTAATAATAATAAGAGTAGTGCATATATAGATGTATGTAGTACGTATGTAGCTACAATATGTGGTGTAGGAGTGATGATAATAATAATAGTAGTAACAACATAACAAATAGTAGTAATAGTATGGATAGTAAGGTAGTAATTGATAACGATTATTGAACGAGGGTTAGATAGGTCGTTAAGCTACTATAATAATCAAATTAATCATTTATAATATCTAAACTTACACCAAACTAGTTAGTGGCAAGTAAAGGGTCGAACAACTAGGGAAGCACACTAATTCAACATCAATATTCACTAATGCAAGAGTAAAAAGGGGATTGTTTTTGTTGGTTTTGTTGAGTAAAGAACACGAAAACTACAAATAAGCAAGAAAATGATGATTAAAATCAAGGGAAAATGACGCTAGGGATACGGGGGTGTCAAATATGATTAGAAAGAGGGGAATAATAATGATTATCATGAAACACATTCCAAAGAACACAAGATTCTACCTAAACAATTTATTCTCATGCAATAGTCTAGGAAAATCAATGAAAGAGGTCTACACTAATAAGGATCATTCTCAGGCATCCTATTAGTTACAATCAAATCAAGAGAATAAAGAAATACAATCCATAAAAACTCCACTTTAATAACTCATTCTCATGCAATTATTAAAATAGAGATGATCTTAATCTAGTTCAAGTCACTTTCATGCATTTAAACTAGAAAACATGAAATAGAGTGCAACAATAATCTCAAGCTATCAAAAATCATGTCTTTCATCAATTTATGGCATGAGTTTAATCTAAACATCATCATTCATCCAATATCAACTCATATTTTCCATCCCCTTCCCCTAGCTAAAAGATTAGCCTAGAGAATGGAGATTAAATATACTATCAAAACTAGAAACAAACTCAAGAAACTCAAAACAAAACATGATTAAAACAATGAAATCAATAACAACTAGATGAACTAATAAGATTAACAAAAATAAGCAACAATAAATGCAAATAAATAAAGCTAAAGGAAAGGATTAGAAATTACTAAAGAAAAGATTAATAAAAGATGAAAACTTGAATTTTTGCTTGATTGAAAATTAAACTTGAGCAAAGTTGAATACCTGGAAGAAAATTGAGAAATAATCTACTTTCTCTCTCTAAAAATTATCTAATCTAACCTTAGAGACAGAAGCTTTCCTAAAACTAATTAAGAAAATGGTGGTTCAATGTTGAGAGAGTATTAACTCCAAAAGAGGATTTATATACAAGCTAATCCGAATAAAATAAATAAAACTAACTAAAATAAATAAATAACAAAACTAAAATAAAAAATAAAATAAAATAAAAAGGAAAATAAAACCCAAAAATCCCATCAGACCCACGAAAATCCCACAAACTCCCTTCATTTCGTGGCTGCTCTGATCTTTTATCTTCTTCACCATCAGCGCATCATCAACCATCATCTTCACCGTTCAATTATCATCAACTATAATCGAGCATCAAATCGTGGCCATCCGTTTTTCGTTAAAATCACGTGAGCCTTCTGATAGGGTTGTGCGGCAGCAAATAGCTTCAATCAAATTGGACCTTAATTGAGGTTAAATTGTTTGCAAATGGTGAGAGTAGGGGTAGGAATTAGCAGGGGCCGCAAGGTGCTAGTGTTAGTCGCGGTGAGTATGGTTGTTGCGGCTATTAGAGCTGGTGGGTTGGCGGAGATTGGTGTAGGGGTTGAGTGCGAAAGTGGAGTTGCGGTGGTTTTGGCGGCTGACAGGTTGCGAGTTGGCTAGGATTGGTGACGAAATGGGAGGCGCAGCAGGTGAGGTTGGTTTGTGTTGTTATTGGGTGGATGTGGTTGAGAAGGGTTTGCTGCTGTGAGTTGCGGTGGTGATTGCTGGTTGCTGGTGTGCGTGGTGTTTGAGTGAGGGAGGTACAAATTTTGGGGTGTGAGAACAGGGGGTTATGTTGTAAGGTGAGGGAAGAAGGGCAGCGTTGCTGCTGGTATTGTGTTGTTGTTGTGGAGTGCGTGAGGAGCAAGGGAGTAGGGGAGGTGTTTTGGGTGAATTGAGGGAGCATGGGAGTGTAGTGTAGGATAGGGAGATGGAGTGATGTATGGTAAGAGTGCAGCAAGAGGGGCAGCGGCTTGTTTGTGCAAGGAGTATTGTGAATTTGCCACAAACCTCGGACCTTGAACTCGAACCTACACACAAACAAACCCGAGGATGAAACCGAGACAAATAAAAGGAAATAAATAATAAAAAGAAACTAAATAAACTAAAATAAAATTACGACAAATAAATAAAACTAAAAAAATAAAGATAAACAATAAAATAAAATATGAAAATAAACTAAAAATAATTAAATAAAGAAACTAAACAAAAAACGCTAAAAATAACCAAAACACTCAAATAAAAGACGAAAGACAAGAATAAGAAAAATAATAGAAGTGAAATGATACGGAAAATAAGTCGGAAAACGACTTAATAAACACCCTAGAAGTGACATAAAAGTCACTAATCAAACTCCCCCAAGCTAATCTCTTGCTCGTCCTCGAGCAAATTAACACGAAACACGAGAGAAAGAAAGAATGATTTATTCAAGCAAGAAAAACTAAAAAGAGAAAGAATATAAATTAACTCACTTTCGTAGGAATCATGGTCAATTTTAGCAACTAAAGACAAGCCCTTTAAACCCCTAGATCATCCTAGAAAACAAGTGTGCTCTCATGAGGGTTTCCTAAGAGTTTAACCCACAACTCTAGACAAAAACCAAGGCAAAACAAATAGAAAAGAAAAGAAAACACAAAACACAAACACAACCATGACCAACATAACATGGCAAGGTTTAGGAAAACGAATCAAGCTCAATGGCAGAAAATACTCTATTTGGACTAAAAAAGAAGAGACATGCACCAAAGAATACACACCTTTCTCAATTCAATGAGGGAAAACACGTTCTAAGATGCTCATGGTTGAAAGAGACAAACCTAAGCTAAGCATAGAGAAATAGAGAATTCATTCTCCGCCCTAGCCCCATCCAAGACGTTCCACGTTCTCTCCACTAGCTTCAAATCACCCCCTAGTCAGCTCCTCATGATTCCACGAAGTAACCGGAAAAAAGATTCAATTTGTGGAATTAGTGGGTCATCCCCATATCTCAACTATGCATACTCTCTCCATAGGGTTGAAATCTATCTCCCTCCATCGGAATTTGACCTCACCCCTCTAAAGTCTAAGGGTCTTAACTAGGGTTGTAACGTAAGGCAAAGGGTTAAGGCGGGGTAAAAATTTGAAATTTTTTTAAAATTTTGGTGATGTTTCTAAAGGAATCAAAAGGGTGATCAAACCTCAAAAACAAACTCAAGAAATCACCAAACATCAAACAAAAATACCAATAATGCCATCTCCCCCAAGCTTACTCAACACCAACATTCCATAAAAACAAAAACGAAGTAACGCTCCCCCGAGCTTGAACGAAGCATTGTCCTCAATGCTTAAATTAGGGAAGAAAATGAAACCAAACCTTTTTTTTTATTATTATTTTAAACTCTTATTTGTCGTCCTTGCCTTTTTTAATTATGGACGGCTTTTTCTTGAATGCGCTTGCTTTATTAAACAAAATATATAAAATTTACTTTCTTACTTGGTCCAAATAGCATAATACTTTCTCATCTTCATTACAACACAAAACAACCTCACAAACCAAAATGCTTCATAAAACTAAGGGTTAGGGAAACGAAATATCATAAGGCTTGTAATGTGGCTCATAATCGAGAAAGGGAATAGGCTCAAAGGGTTATCAAGAGGAGCAAATGCAAAATAAAAACAAAATATGTAACAAAACAAAAAGAAGATAAAGAAAAATGAGAAAAGGGGTGCCCTTTTCCTCCCCTAGAGTTGCTTGGTCACGATCTTGGGAGTTAGAGGACAACACAAGGATTAAGATATGCATATTCAAGGATCCTAAACGCCGCTCAACAAAATTGATGAAGGCTTGAACAATTTAAACCTCACAAGGGATGGGAAGTAAGAAAATACCAACTAAAGAGGTTCATATCCACTATAGAGAGCAACACCATCTTACAAATTTTTCGTGAACTAAGGGTTCAAACATCCTCAATAGTTCTTAACATTGCTATCTTAGCTTAAAATTTGTCTATCTCAACCATAAGCACTCTCAAACCGTGTAGGCCATCATCAATTAGGAAGAAAAACATTCTTTGGCACATTATTAAATCAATCAATTCCAAATGCATGAGCAAATTCCAAAACAAATTCATTTCATCTTGCCATAGTCATGTTTGTCACAAAAAAAAAAACAAAAAGGAAAACAAAACAAAAGAAAGAGGAAGAGATTAAAAAAAGTTCACAAACAAGGCATAAAATCCAAATAAGTCCCAATCGTCATACAAGTGATCGTTAGATAACAACATCAACGATCCTAGGTTCCATAGAACCAAAAGAAAACATCCTCGAATTATTCAACTTCTTCCTAAACTAGTCCTAAACTAAGCACTCAAAGAAAGAGTAAAAGAGTAAAAATAAGAAAGGTCTCACCGGGAGGTTAGCTTAAAAGAATTAAGGAGCATAAAATAGAGTTCACCAAATGTTACTCTGCTCCCAACTTCCAAAAAGAAACCTACAAGGCAAGACAAGACACAAAAGAAAACGTTAAAAGAGAACAAAGAAATAAAACAAAAAGAAAAAGAAAGGAGGGGGGAGAAAAAGGGTTAGAAATCCTCCGAGTTGCCTCCCGGGAAGTGCTTGTTTATGGTCTCTAGCTTGACCTTTCACCTCATTCAAGCTGGATTAAAGAACATCACCCTCATCAACTTGAGGATTGAATCATAGATGCCCCCAAGCTTGAGAACTAGCACTCCTTGAGGTCTCACATCAGCACAAAGAAAAGGAGGGGATGAATCAAGAGCCAAAGGTGGCTCATCTTTTCTCTTTTTCTTCTTCTCTTTTCTCTCTTCTTTCTTTTCCTTCTAAAAGGGGGATCAAGCTTGGGATCCTCAATATTAGGAAGGGAAACCTCACCATCCTCAAGAGAGCCTTTAAACCAAGCGGGAATTTTAAGGAAGTCATCATGCCTCATTGTCACCTTATCATCACATGGATGTAAGCTCTTATATATTAGCCATCACACCATCGACCACATCAACTCTACATACGCTCACCGCCATAGGGCTCTTCAAAACAACATTCTCAACTAGCCTACAAGGAAAGGGAATTGGGCCTTCTAACTTGTTTGGTTCACTAAAATCAAATGGCTCCTCGTTTTGTTCTTGAACCTTCTTCTCAACCACATCATCTTCAACCTTGTCGTCCTTGCAAGTTTTGGGTTGATAAGTATGTAAGGGGATTTTTGTGGTTAAATGGATAGAAGAAAATCTGGCTAGTTGGGAAACAACAACTTCATTGTGAGATTTAATCTCTTGGAATTGTTGATTGATAATTTGACGTTGTTGAAGAATTTGGGTTTGTGTGTGGTCGGGTGGGGATTTTTCTCACTAGTAGAAAAAAAGCATTAGGCACCCCCCATATGGCACCGGTTCAGGCTAAACCGGTGCCCAAAATCGGTCCAGAAATGGGCGGGATTTTAGAAGAAGAGAAAAGGCACCGGTTTGGCCTAAACCGGTGCCAAAAACTAAAAGGGCACCGGTTTGAACCGGTGCCAATTGAACCGCTCCTCAATTAATAAAAAAACCGGTTCAGCATCATTATAATTAAAAAAAAAACCTCCCATATATAAACCCCCCCCAAACCCTACACTCAAGCCGCTTCTTCATCCTCTTCTCTCCTTCTCTTTCTCTCTCCTCTTCTCCTCCTCTTTCGCTCATTATTCACCACTCATCTCCTCCTCTTTCACTCATCATTCACCTGATTTTCTCATCTCCTCCTTCCCTTTCTCATCTCCTCCTCCTTCCCTTTCGCTACCACGTCTCCTTTTCCTTCTCCTTCAAGCCCACCACGAAGACCACCTTGAACACCACCACGGAGACCACCACGAGCACATGCAACACCACGAACCAGTTTGATTTTGATTTATTTTTTTTTATTTTGATTTTAATACATTTTGTTTTCGATTTTGATTGTAATACATTTTGTTTTCGATTTTAATTTTTTGTTTTTCGATTTCTGGGTTATTTTTTTTCCGTTTTCAATTTTGATTTTTTTTTTCGATTTTTGTTTATTCAATTTTAATATGTTTTTTTTTCGATTTTGATATTTTATTTTTCAATTTCTGTAATTTTTTTTTCTTATGTTTGATTTTGAATTTTTTTTCGATTTTTGTTTTTGTTTATTCGATTTTTATATATTTTGTTTTCGATTTTGTTTTTTTGTTTTTTCAATTTCTAGATTTTTTAATTTTTATTTTTTATCTGGGTTTTTTCGATTTCAATTTATTTCTATTTCTGGGTTTTTTTTTTTATTTCTGGGCATTTTTTGATTTAATTTTTTTGCGATTTCAATTTTTTTTTCTGGGTTTGAATCTTAATTTTTTTTTCTAGGTTTGAATCTTAATTTTTTTCTGGGTTTGAATTTCAATTTTTTTCTGGGTTTGAATCTTAATTTTCGTAATTTTAGTTTACAGTGAGTTTATTAATGTCGGTGTTTTAATTGATGCAGGTGAAGAATCAAGGTGTTGCTTTTGGAATTTTGATTTCAATGTTGTAGTTTTTTTATTCTTTGATGTGCAATTTTTTTTTTCTTTAATGTTATAATTTTTTTTTTCTGGATTTTGATGTTGTAATTTATTGTATTTTTTTGTATTTAAAATAACAATTTAATCATCAATATATTTCGTATTATTCAAGCTTGTTATATGTTTCTGATTATATTTCTTATTTAATGATCAATATTCATTTCATTTAAGTGGATAAAGCAAACTAAAAAAAAATTTAAAAAAAAATACATGAATTGGCACCGGTTAACCGGTGCCAATTGACTTTAATTCCCCAAAAAAAAAACAGAAGTTATGGCACCGGTTAACCGGTGCCTATTTGACCCTATGGCACCGGTTTTGAACCGGTGCTAAAAATTGGGTTTTTGGCACCCCCAAATTGGCACCGGTGCGAAAAAAGCCCTTTTTGAACCGGTGCCTAATGCTTTTTTTCTACTAGTGTCTTCATACGCTTGAGGACATAGCTCATGATTTTGATCTTGAGAGTTCTCTACTTGGTTGGAAAGGTAGGAAAAGTTTTAGGTTGGTGAATTAAAGAGAGTTCCATCTTAGGGGTAGGAGTTTTCTTGCCTTGGAGGTTGTTGAAGTTGTTGGGATTGAGCTTGGGTTACAAACTCTCTTTCCCTCAAAGTCAAAACTTCACCATGATTGAGATTGAAGTCTCTACAATAGGATTGACAGGCTAAAGTCGTATCACCTAATCAAAAGTAATTCCTAAATCCTCTATCTAATGTAGATAGGGAAGTAGGGTCGAATCCACAGAGAAATGAGTCTTTCTATTCCTAATTTAATTAATATAATCTAGATTATTAAGTAACCAATATGTAAATTTGGATATAAAACTAAACTACAGAGATTAAGAATAAGGAGAAAACAATGAATAAAAGGATCTAGGGCATAGGTTCACCAATAAATAATATTCCAGGGTAGAACATAATAATCAATTATCAATGCATACATTAATCAGATCATAAAGGGCTTTCGCTACGTATTACAACCACACAATTAATTTACTAGTATTAAATCTCATCTTTCGAATCTCGACTTAACCATTTATAAATTAACCTGCCTATTGAATCAATCAATAGGAAATCAATCTAGTATTGGCAATTAACAACCATAAATTACCCCTTCATATTATTTATGGATCCCCATAAACTCTAGAAATAGAACTACTCACACATAATAAAAACTAAACTAATCAAAACAATAAAACAAGACATGATCATAGGAATAAAATAATAACTAAGATTAAAAGAGAGAAATTGTTACCAAAGAAAATTTTGAATTAAGAATAGAGTTAAGAACAAAGTATATGAGAGAGAAACTAATCTAAAAGCTAAGTAGAGAGAGAAAATCTAAAAGAGAAGGTAGAAAGAGTAAAAGAAGGTAATTAAAATTTCGTACAAAAATCGTACTTAAACCTCCCTAAAACAAATCCTAAAATAAAACTAATCAGATCCTTAGAAAAACACGCGCCCGATCGGGCGAAGGGCCACCCGATCGGGCCCGCCTTTTTAACTATGCCCTTGTTGGTGTGCTGCGCCCGATCGAGCCTACGCTCACCCGATCGGGCGCGACTTCTTCCTTGATGCTTCCTTGCACACGCCCGCGCGATCGGGCGTATGCCTGCCTGATCGGGCCTGGCTTCTTCTTCGAGGCTTGGATTTCGATTGGGCTCGATTCCTCGGCCCAATCCGGATTTCCTCATCAGGTCTTGATTACTTGATCCAATTGCCCCGGTATCACATACCGAGCCCTTAATCACCGGCTCTCACCGGTCCTGGGCTTCAATGATGGTCGTGTCCTCCTAACGCTCGTAGTTGCTTCGTGAAAAACCCGGAAAACGCACCAAGTGTGCAATTTCCTACAAAACTCAAGCAAAACTACAAAAACACTAGAAAACACAAATTAGTAATAAAAGTGGCCCTAAAGAGCCAAAAACACTACTAATTATGACCATTGGACGGGGGTAAAACACTATATAAATTGGACATATCAATGCATCATGATCTGTCCCACCACAACGAGCACATGAGAAATCAATGATTTGTGAAGGTTTTGAACACAAACCAACACTAGAGTTCAACTTGGAAAGACCTTCATTCAAGAGCTCAACTATGTGCTTAAGTCGGCCTACTTTCTCCAACTCATAAAGATCTCCTTGCTTCCCTTGGGACCTTCTTTGGCCTCCCTTAGAATAGCTAGTAGCCACTTCTTCAATTTTAGCTTCAAATTGGCTTTGAGGGATCTTAATCAATTGGCCACCGGCACCCGCATCTAGATTGTCCTTGACATTTGCTCCAAGCCATCATAAAAGAATCTCATGAGCAAATTATGGTTGAATTCATGATGAGGACATGCTCTAATCAAATCCTTAAACCTTTCCCATGCTTCCCAAGAAGTTTCATCCGGTTCTTGCTCAAAGGAAGCTATCTTCCTCCTCATTTTTGCAGTTTGCTCATCGGAAATGAACCTCTTGAGAATGGCCTTCGCAACTTCCTTCCATGTGGTGAGAGAGTTGGGCTTCAAAATCTTGAGCCATTTCTTTACTCTTCCGGTGAGAGATTGCCGAAAGAGATGCATACGAATGTAATCTTGGCTCACTTCATTTGTTTGCTTCATTGCACACAACTCAAGGAATTGGTCCAAATGCTCAATGGGGTCTTCACTTACGCCTTCGGAAAATTGCTCAATTTGCACCATCCTAGCATATAGTGGATGGATTGTGAAATTAGTCTCGGTGGTGGGGAGAAGTATACCACTCGTAAGCTCATAGATTTCCGGATTTCCAAACTCCCTTAAACGAAGGTCATCCTCTTGTCTTGCCATATCTTACTTTGAATACAACAAAGCTAAGCACACGATTAGCAGGGATAAGTAGGATTAAATAAGCAAAATAAAAGAAAGGAAAGCAAATAAAAAGACTCTAACAATAGCAAAAATAAATGTTAAAAAAGTCGCTTCCCCGGCAACGGCGCCTAAATTTGATCGAGGGTTAGATAGGTCGTTAAGCTACTACCCTAATCAAATTAATCATTTATAATACCTAAACTATACCAAACTAGTTAGTGGCAAGTAAAGGGTCGAACCACTAGGGAAGCACACTAATTCAACATCAATATTCACTAATGCAAGAGTAAAAAGGGGATTGTTTTGTTGGTTTTGTTGAGTAAAGAACAAGAAAACTACAAATAATCAAGAAAATGATGATTAAAATCAAGGGAAAATGACGCTAGAAATAAGGGGGTGTCAAATATGATTAGAAAGAGGGGAATAATAACGATTATCATGAAACACATGCCAAAGAACACAAGATTCTACCTAAACAATTCATTCTCATGCAATAGTCTAGGCAAATCAATGAAAGAGGTCTACACTAATAAGGATCATTCTCAGGCATCCTATTAGTTACAATCAAATCAAGAGAATAAAGAAACACAATCCATAAAAACTCTACTTTAATAACTCATTCTCATGCAATCATTAAAATAAAGATGATCTTAATCTAGTTCAAAACACTTTCATGCATTTAAACTAGAAAACATCAAATAGAGTGCAACAATAAGCTCAAGCTATCAAAAATCATGTCTTTCATCAATATATGGCATGAGTTCAATCCCACCATCATCATTCATCCAATATCAACTCATATTTTTCATCCCCTTCCCCTAGCTAAAAGATTAGCCTAGATAATGGAGATTAAATATAAAATCAAAACTAGAAACAAACTCAAGAAACTCAAAACAACATATGATTAAAAACAATGAAATAAATAACAACTAGATGAACTAATAAGATTAACAAAAATAAGAAACAATAAATGCAAATAAATAAAGCTAAAGGAAAGGATTAAAGATTACTAAAGAAAGGATTAATGAAAGATGAAAACTTGAATTCTTGCTTGATTGAAAATTAAACTTGAGAAAATTTGAATACTTGGAAGAAAATTGAGCAATAATCTACTTTCTCTCTCTAAAAATTATCTAATCTAACGTAAGAGAGAGAAGCTCTCCTAAAACTAATTAAGAAAATGGTGGTTCAAAGTTGAGAGAGTATTAACTCCAAAAGGGGATTTATATACAAGCTAATCCAAACAAAATAAATAAATTGACTAAAATAAATAAAATAAAAACTAAAATAAAAAAAAAGAAAGTAAATAAAAAGGAAAAAAAAAAACCCAAAAACCCCCCAAAATCCCACAAACTCACTTCATTTCGTGGTTGCTCAGATCTTGATCTTCTTCACCATCAGCGCATCATCAACCATCATCTTCACCGTTCAATCATAATCAACTATAATCGAGCATCAAATCGTGGCCATCCGATTTTCATTAAAATCACGTGAGAAGCTCGTGATTGAACCCACATTTGCGCGCCCGCAAAGACGTTGCGCAGAGGTCGTGCAAATGCTACTGCCTCGAATCTTAATATGGACTCCATTTGTGCACCTTCTGACAGGGTTGCACGGCCGCAAATAGCTTCAATCAAATTGGACCTTAATTGAGGTTCGATTGTTTGCAAATGGTGAGAGTAGGGGTTGGAATTAGCAGGGGCCGCAAGGTGCTAGTGTTAGCCGTGGTGAGTATGGTTGTTGCGGCCATTGGAGCTGCTGGGTTAGCGAAGATTGGTGTAGGGGTTGAGTGCAAAAGTGGAGTTGAGGTGGCTTTGGCGGCTGACGGGATGCGAGATGGCTGGGATTGGTGACGAGATGGGAGGCGCAGTAGGTGAGGTTAGTTTGTGGTGTTAGTTGCGTTGTGTTGTTGTTATTGGGTGGATGTGGTTGAGATGGGTTTGATGTTGTGAGTTGCGGTGGATATTGCTGGTTGCTGGTGTGCGTTGTGTTTGAGTGAGGGAGGTACGAATTTTGGGGTGTGAGAATAGGGGGTTGTGTTGTGAGGTGAGGGAAGAAGGGCAACGTTGCTGCTGGTATTGTGTTGTTGATGTGGAGTGCGTGAGGAGCAGGGGAGTAGGGGAGGTGTTTTGGGTGAATTGAGGGAGCAGGGGAGTGTGGTGTAGGATAGGGAGATGGAGTGGTGTATGGTAAGAGTGCAGCAAGAGGGGCAACAGCTTGTTTGTGCAAGGAGTATTGTGCATTTGCTACAAACCTCGGACCTTGAACTCGAACCTACAAACAAACAAACCCGAGGATGAAACCGGGACAAATAAAAGGAAATAAATAATAAAAAGAAACTAAATAAACTAAAATAAAATTACGACAAATAAATAAAACAAAAAAAAATAAAGATAAACAATAAAATCAAATATGAAAATAAAATAAAACTAATTAAATGAAGAAATTAAACAAAAAAGCTAAAAATAACCAAAACACTCAAATAAAAGACGAAAGACAAGAATAAGAAAATAATAGAAATAAATGACTAAAAAGAGTGAAATTATACGGAAAATAAGCCGGAAAATGACTCAATAAACACCCTAGAAGTGATATAAAAGTCACTTATAAATTATTATAAGATAACAATGAAGATAAAGATTGGAAGGATTTATATGTATTAGTATCATATTTGTAGTTATAGTGGCAGGTCATCAACAACAATAGTTATAATAATAATATGATACATAAATTTATGAAATAGAAGTATGTAGTACATAAGGTAGTAGTAGCATATAGTTGGAATAAAATCATCAACCAAAACAATAATAATATTAATAATATTAATATTAATAATAATCACGCATTGTAGTAGTACTTAAATTAGAGGCAGTAACTAGTTATTAGTAATAAAACTAGTGGAGATTAAGCTAAAAGATGAAATAATTAAGGAAGAAGTAAGGAGTGGATGGTGTCACCTTTGGTGGTCGGTGACTGCCGGTAGTGGGTGGCCAGATGGAGGCAAGTGGTGCTCGTGGTGGAGTTCACGACCACTATATGAAAGCTTAGAGAAGGTGAATATAGAGAAGGAAAGGGAAGGGAGGAGAAGATGGTATGGTCACAATGGCCTCGATCCATGGCTATACATAGCCCCAACTCAAGCACTATTCCAACCGATTTCATAAATGCTGTCAACCCAATTAACGCAGCCAACCTAATAAATGTTGTTGGCCTAATAAATGTAGCTGGCCCAATAAATGATGTTGACCCAATAAATGCAGTCGACCTAATAAATGTTGTGAATATGAGTAGTATTAATATAAGGGTTGACTTTGATTACGGAAGGAGGAATAATTTGGTACTTGTTAGTTTGACTCGGAAGAAAAATACTGGAGGTTGAAATTCCGACAACTTTGAGTTGACTCATATAATTATAAAGCGTAGTAAAATTATATCTTTGTAAAATCATATATGGACTTAAATAGATATTTTTGTATAATAAAATATTTTGGAAAAAAATCCATAATTAATAATTAGTAAACGGCTTAAAAATACGGGGTATTACAAGATGGGAGGTTGCATTCTCCCGGATCTTGTGAGGACGTCTATGGGTGAATTTTCTTCATCCCAAAAATCGCTTATTGGATATATGACTGAAAGTGGAGGTTCTTCCATATCCTTAAGATAGATGTCTTCATCATCGTTATCCCAAACCCCATTGACGCTAATATCTTGTTCTTGTGGAATTTGGACTAGCTTCTTGTTGTCAATCAGCTTTTGAACTAAATCTTTGAATTTAAAACAATTCTCGATGGTATGTTCCCCTAATTGATGATATGGACAGTAGAACCTATATGTCCTCTTTAACGACTCAAATGATCTTGGTTCGAGAGGTTTAACCTTGCCATTCTCGGAGAGCATTTTGAGCATTTTAGCATAGAAAGTCCCAATTGGAGTGTAAGGCTTATTACTCCACTTGGGTGTGTTAATTACTTTGAGAGAAAATGGTTTCTTCTCCATAGGTGAAACTTTAACATGCTTTCTTTGAACCAACTTTTCTTGCTTCTTTGCGAATTCAATAGCTTCACATAACAAGTCTATTCCATCCCACATTGCTCGTATGAGAATCCATACTTCTTCCTTAGTTGCAGGTTCTTGTCCAGAAGGGAAATCACTCATGGCATCAAAAAAGGTTTCCTCCTCTTCTTTGATAGCATGAATTATTTCAACGCATTTGATGAGGGATAATGGATCAACATGGTTTTCCTCATCATAGATAGCCAAAGAATTAGAGAGAGATGCATTGTTGATATTGGCTTCTTGCTTACAAGGGGCAATGGAAGCTTATTATTGTCAATCAAGTCTTGGATAGCTTCTTTAAGCTTCCAACAGTTCTTAGTGATACTTGCAATGTGCGTTGGGATTCCAGTTAGCTGTCCTCTTTTCAACAGGATGATCTCCAAATGGTCCAATAGGAGTTATAAGACCTTTCACATCAAGTCAGTCGAATGCGGTGTCATAACTAATACCAATAGGAGTAAAGTTCCTCCTAAATTGTTTTTTTTGTCCTTGGTTATTCAAAGTAGGGACTTCACTCAAATTAAAGGTGCTAACATTATTTGAATGGGTGGCTTTGGAAGAAGAAGGATTGTCATTCTTCTTACCTTTCCTGCCACTGTTGGAGTTATTATTATTAGCAGCTTTTTATTTAGCAAGATCATATTCAATTTTAATTCCAATACCATAGACGGCCTTGAAGGTATGAAAGTTGTTTTGGTACTTAAGATGTTTGTAGTACTTTTGTTAGAGGTTCTTAATGAACATCCTCACAGATTCCTTTTCACTTGGTACTTCAATCATCCTAGTAAAAGTCTCTATCCATTTATTAAAGAAAGAAGTGAAACCTTTATTCTCCTTTTGTTTAAGTATTTATAGTTCTCTATGATCGGTTTTAACTTGAATATTGCATTTATATCTATCTATGAAAGCGTTAACAATAGATTCTCATGTAGAGGTTTTCTCTTTATCAAGGGAAAAGAACCATTGTTGGAAAACGGTTTCAAGAGATAAAGAAAATAAAGAATGAAAGACTTTCTTATCAATCCCCTTAATATTCATTATAGTCTCAAAGGCTCTTAAATGAAAATAGGGGTTATCAGTTGCCTTGAACTTTGGGATGTCGTTGGCATTGAACTTCTACGCAAGAAGCTCCTTGTCCACCGAGACCCCTTGCGCGCTAATGCCATGGAACCTGTAGTCATTAGATATCTTGCTCAAGCTCTCTTGCATGAGATCCATTTGTTGTTGCTTCACAGGGTCATTGATTTAGATGGTTAAGGTCCTTACCATCTCTGTAACACCAGCCATTTGCTTCTTGAGCTCATTGACTTCTTCTTGACTCGCCATTATCTTCTTAGCTTTTCTTTTCTGATTGATTGGTTTATCAAAAATTTGTACTTGAACGAAAAGGTTATCTCTGATTAAACGCCCTTCCTTTCTTGACCACGCGCTATAAATTAAACCATTTTATTTGTTTTAATAACTTGACTCAGATTGACTTTGACTTTACTGGTTTAAAAAGAAAAGGAAAAAAGTAAAAATAGAGTGCATATTTTTGGGAATCAAGTATATGGGTTCAAACAAGTGGTTTAATTGGTGGATTAATATCTGACTTCCCCCCTAAAAAATGACGGAAAGCACTTGCATACAAGACTCTCTAGACATGGTCAAAGTGTACATATATATTAGTGTGTGCTTTATTTGTGAGTGCAAGTGAAATGCTTTGACTCTTGTGTGAGACCATGGGACTAAGTGTTTAGACTCAGTTAAGGACTAAATAAGGTTACTGCCATTAACAAAATAATCAAGTGATTAATAAACTGTATAATTAGACTCGTCGTGGTCGCTCGAGCAAGAGTCTGAACTGTCGCCAAAGCAACAGGACTGTTGCCGCACATTGTAGTGCAGCGCCAGTCGATAGAGTTGTCGACGGCGTTACATAACAGGGTTTGGCGCTGCAGCCCAAATTTTTGCGACATTACTGGAACATTAATCTGGGACTGCTTTCAGTATTTTTACTCTACGGGACAGGCCTAAAGTCGTACTAAGTCAGTTTTGATTAATTTATTTTAATTTAATTACTTAAATTAATTAATTAGGCAAAGTCCTTTTAGTCATTAATTATTTTATTTAGTCTTAAACACAATTCAAACAAACGGTTAGGAAAAACACATAGATATGCAGAACAAATAATGCACAAGTAATCAAGTAGGCATGATATGATACAATGACTTTGCAACCTAACCATGGCTCTAGTTCTCTAAAGTTTGGGATATGGGTTAGTCAAAGATGGTCCATGGTTAAGTGTCCGAGCGCACCGCGCGGAAGCCTTACCTTTGGAAGGGTTGGCGCATGTGGATGGGACCCCGCGAGTTAAACTCGCTTCCATGGTTTAGTGAATTCAACATTCTCAAATGTACCCTTTGTTGCTCAAATCCTTCAATCAGGTAGATGGAGCATGAATTCCCAGAGGCTTATGTCCATATGTAAAACACATATGGGTTTTAGAAAAGTGAGAAAAACTCAATCAGGAAGTAGAATCGAGCCAACAGTGCTAGAACTGGGCAAAATAAGAAGGCAGATTTCTGGCTCGGTATTGGAAAAACGAAGCGCTAGCCAACAGAGACTGTCTCTAGGATATGAGCCCTGTCGCCTGGCAACAGAATTGTCGCTCGAAGACAGAGCCATATCTTCGGCGACAGGCTCTGTTTTCTAGACGCTAGTTCTTATATGCCTCAGCAGTTGTCCGTGTTCTTAGAATTTTCCAGTTTTCGCAATATTATTTTGATTCTAGTTGTGAAAGATATTCCTCAAATTTCCTATGTGTAAAAGTCCTATGTTTTTTACTCATTACGTATGGTCTTTCCAATGAGAACCTTTTTTATGCATATGACAATAATGTTAATCAAAATTACACACATGAAATACATAGAACTTTTCGAGTCTCATCCAATAATTCTAAATCATTGCCGAAATAAATTTCAGGAATTAAAATAGAAATCCTCCCCTGTGGAGTTGCAAAAAAACTGTAGGGAATTTTTCAAGCATTACCCCAAACTTGAACCCCAGTGTGATCATACACTTAAGCATGGTGGCATCCAAAGGGAAGGAAGCTAGAGAAAAAGAGTCGCCAACAAGTTTTAGAAACTTGTAAACCGTTCACAGAGTGAAGGTTACACCCCTTAACGATCTAAAAGATCGTTAACTCCTATAGGTATGGAACCAAGACTGGAAGTTTGGGGATGAAGGTACAAATCCAATCTAAAAGAGACTGAACCTGCCCTTGATGAGTGTCATTTATGGCACTCATAGGGTAGTCTTTTAGGGTTATTTCTTTCCCTTTTTCATGCTTTCTTCTCTTATTTTTGGTCCTTTTTTCCTTTAGTTTCTCTTTCTCCTTTTTTCTTTATGGTTCTCGTGTTTTCCTTTTATTTGGCTCTTTTTCCCTTTTATTTCCTTTCTTTGTTTGCTTGTGTAGGTATTTGGAGAATCACCTTTGCAAAGGAATCAAGTTGGGACCTTAATGACCAAGTAAGGAAGAAGCATTTGGCTAGAGAGGGCTTGGAGAGGCCTCGGAGAGGTCTCCAAGGTATTTCCAGCAGGCCGTGGGCGCGGGTCAGTGGAGCCGCGAGCGCGGGCCCAAGAAGAGCAAATTGCAAGATTTTGGCAGGAGCTTCCCGCGGTTGCCCCGCGGGCGCAGGAAATCTGGAGAGGGCGCTCCATCTCAGAGAGACCGCGACCCTCTGATTGAGTTTTGGGAGCAGGGGATTAGCCGCGGGCGCGACATCTTTGGCCGCGGGCGCGGGTGTTGCCCAAAAAGCCCGCGGAGGGTTCCGTACCCATTTCTCCGCGGCCGCGGATTTATCGAGAGAGGCCGCGGGAATTGCCGGTTTCTTCTTTACTTATAAATAGAATTGTAATTCCTTTTTGAAAAGAACTTTTTGATAATATTTCATTAGCTTAGTTTTAGAGAGAGAATTTAGAGAGAAGTTAGAGAGAAGTTCTTGGTTTTGGATTTGTAACTCAACATTTGATCAATCAAGTTTGGATTTCTTTATTTCCAATCATCAATATTAGTGAGAATCTCTTTCTTCTTTCATCTCTTACTTACTTGCTATTTGATTTATGCGTGCTGCTTGTTTTCCTTTGGATTTGAATTTGATATTGTTGAATATTTTGATTTCTCTTAGATTAATGCAATTTCTAGTTATTTGTTCTTGAAGAATTTCACCATGATTAGTGAGTAGATTAGTTGCTAGGGAAAGGGGGAAGCATGTTTGATTAATGAAATTTCTAGTTGATGCTCTTTGATTGATTGATTTGTTGCAATTAAATTAGTTGACATAGTTTTGCATGTGATTGATTAGACTGGGAGTGATCAACCTATAAGATTAATCTTGATTGCATTGCAACTCTTAATGACATGAACAATTGATTTGAAAGTTGCTCTAATTGATTGGGTTTGCTTGTGATTCTTCTTGATTTTCCTTTCATAGTGACACCCAGATTGGCCTATAGGAGATATCATTTGAACTCTCTTGATTGCTACTATTGTTTGTCCATTGCAATACTTGAATTAATTGATTGAGCTCTAAACTAGCATTATAATTGAACTTGCATGTGGAACCCATATCCCTAGTGTTTAGACCTTTGTTTTACTTGATTAGACTTGTTTTAGTTTACTATAGTGGCAACCATAATCTCAACTCCATCTTCGAGGTAGCTTGACTTAGACTCTAGTTTTCATCATTGCATTCCCTAGGGATCGACCCTTAACTTGCCCTATATTCATATAAGGTTGGTTAGGTGTTTACAAATTTAGTTTGACTTGGGGGAAGGGTAGATAACGACATACATTTTCCTCTCGTCAAAATGGCGCCGTTGCCGGGGAATGCTATTGGTGTTTAGCTTTTGTTGTTGAGTCTACTTCATTTTAATTGAAAAAAAATACAAAAATATTTTGTTTCATTAGGCTACACTGGTAGCCGTGCTACTAATATTTTCTTTGAAGTTTTGCATGCATAGAGCTCGTGATCGATCCATTGTGCCTTTTGACCCGGAAATCGAAAGGACTCTCTCAAGGAGAAGAATAGCTAATCGATCCTTGGGGTATAGTTCATTAACTAAAGAAGAGATTAAAGAAGAGCAAGGCATGGGAGAAAATCCGAGAGTGGCCTTGAAGGAGCTAGGAATACCCGGTGCTTATAGGTTTGAGAGCGGTATAGCTTCGCCTACAACACCGGCAAATGATTTCGAAATTCGGCCGGCCATGATCACCTTAATTGAGAGGAGGCAATATAGTGGGGCTAAGAATGAGAGCCCGTTGAACCATGTTAAAGAATTTGAAAAAATATTGCAACACCATCAAAGTCAACGGAGTTTCTCAAGAGTTCATACGCCTCAAGTTGTTCCCCTTCTCTCTCATAGGAAGATCCTTAGAGTGGATAGATAAAGAAGTGAAGCCCAACTCCTTGAGAACATGGGATGATATTACAAAGGCCTTCTTGTCCCGCTTCTACCCTCAAAAGAAGACGGCGGAGGCAAGAGCCTTGATTCAAGGGTTCAAGCAAAGGCCAAATGAAAGCCTTTACGAAGCATGAGAGATACAACGAGTATCAAAGGGAGTGCCCTCATCACGGAATCCCAACATACCAAGTGGTCTAAATCTTCTATGGCGGTTTAAGTCCCCAAGGCAAGTCATGCCTTGATGGGGGGGCCGGGGGTCCTATCATGAACAAGACCGAAGAAGAAGTGGTGAACATTATTGAGGACGTAATGACGTACTATAGAGATTGGCAAGATGGGGAGAGAGACTCTTCAAGCAAGCAAGTGGTGAACATTATTGAGGACGTGGTGACGTACTATAGAGATTGGCAAGATGGGGAGAGAGACTCTTCAAGCAAGCAATCTTCATTGTACTCGGTGGACCATCTAAATGTGATCAACAACCTTTCCTCCCAAATGACAAACTTGGGAAAGGAGATGACCACAATAAAAGCCAAGTTGGAGAGCGCTTCTTATTCTTCCCAAGTTTCGAGTCTTCCCTCCCAATTTAAGGGGAGAGGTAATCTTTCTAACTCTCAACCCCCTCCCTCTTCACATAATATGCCTATGGGTTGTTTGTTTTGTGATGCATGTGGATCGTATGATCATGACTCTAGTAATTGTCCTAATGAATGTGTTGACGAGTTTGATAACAATGAGAGTAAGCATGTGAATTATGTGTCAAATAATAATGCTCAAAGGTTTGATAATCAAAGAGGTCAATGGAACAGGAATTACCAAAACCAAGGCAATTTTGACAACTATAACCAAGGTGGTGGTTATAGAAACCAAGGGAACCAAGGTTCTCGTGGTAGCTATAATAACCAAGGTTATAGTGGCCAAAATCAAATCCAAAATTATGGTAATCAAAACCAAGGTTATGGAAATCACAACCAAGGTAGTGGTAACCATAATCAAGGTGGTGGTAACCATAATCAAGGTTATGGTCAAAATCAAAATAGGGGTACTTGGAACAATCAAGGGAGGGGTAATTTTCTAAATAATGCTCAAAGAGGTCCCCCACCCGGATTTGTTCCGAGGACTCAAGGAGAACATTCCTATTCACAACCTTCTTCACCAAGGACCAATTTGGAAGAAATAATTGAGAATCAAACCAAGTTGTTGAACACATACACAGCCGTTAGTGATAAAAAGTTCAATGAAATGATGACCCACAATAAAATGCTTGAAAACCAAATTTCTCAACTTGATAATGCTTTGAAATATCATGCAAGCCCTTCTTCTTTACCTTCCCAAGGTCTTGATCCCAAGAAACACGTGAATGATATTATTACAAGGAGTGGTAAGGTTCTTGAGGAGAGATTGCCTAGGAAAGGTGAAGATGAGGAGATTCCTAGGGAAGCCTTGGTTGAGAATGAGGGGAATAGGGAATCATTGGATGAGGTTGTGGTTGAGACACCTAGAGAGGTGAGAGTAGAGAAAGAAATTGTGAAACCCAAGCTCCCTTACCCACAAAAATTCATGAGACACAAATTGGATGAACAATTTGGGAGATTCATTGATATGCTAAAACAACTTTATCTTCCTCTACCTTTTACCGATGTGATCAACCAAATGCCAAATTATGCCAAATTCCTCAAGGACATTTTGAGTGGGAAAAGAACTTGTGAGGTTGTGGAGACTATCAATTTGACCGAAAATTGTAGTGCTATCATCATGAACAAAATGCCACCCAAATTGAAAGATCCCGGAAACTTCTCCATCCCTTGTGCCATTAACAAGATTCAAATTGATAATGCCTTATGTGACTTAGGAGCTAGTGTGAGCATAATTCCATATTCGGTTTATCAAAGACTTGAGCTAGGGGAAATCTTACCTTCTAACATTACCTTGCAATTAGCCGATAGTTCAATCAAGTTTCCAAATGGTAAGGTAGAAGATGTTCCATTGAGGGTTGGGAAGTTTGTGTTCCCGGTGGATTTTATTGTGCTTGAAATGGATGAAGATGCTACCATTCCAATCATTTTAGGTAGACCCTTTCTTGCTACCTCGGGCGCTATGATTGATGTGAGGAGTGCAAAGATTTCCCTTAAGGTAGGAGATGAGGTCATTGAATTTGATTTGAATGAAAGCATGAAGTATCCATCTTCTTCTCTAGAAAATTGCATGATGATTGATTCACTTGATCATGTTGTGTCTTCCATGCATGAGCACTTGCTCACCTCTAACGATGCTCTTGAGAATGTTTTGTTGAACAAGGACAAAGTAGGTACACCATGCAAGGAAATGGTATTCTATGAGGAATTGCTTAATGGAAGTATGGAGGAGGTGGATGAGAAAATGTGCTTGAAAATCTCAAGCCAAGAAGCTTTGCAAGCGGCCACATCAAAGGAAGGTAATGGTGTGCCTATGTTAGAGCTCAAACCTCTACCATCACACCTTAGGTATGAGTTCTTAGGCCCTCATTCCACTTACCCCGTGATAGTTAGTGCATCCTTGAGCGTGAGCCAAGCTCAAGCGTTATGTGGTGTTTTGAGAAAGCACCAAGGTTCTTTGGGATACACAATTGATGATCTTAAAGGTATAAGCCCCGCCTTGTGCCAACACCACATAACACTTGAGGAAGGCGCCCTTCCTTCTATTGAACGACAAAGAAAACTACATCCCCAAATAGGAGAGGTAGTAAAGAAGGAGATCACCGAGCTATTGGATGTGGGAATCATATTCCCCATCTCTAGCTCAAGGTGGGTCTCCCCCGTGCATGTCGTTCCAAAGAAGGGGGGCATGACCGTGGTTGAGAATGAGAAGGGTGAGCTTATTCCAACTAGGGCGGTCACAGGTTGGCGGATGTGTATAGACTATAGACGTCTAAACACATCCACCAAGAAGGATCACTTCCCTCTTCCATTTATTGATCAAATGCTTGAAAGACTAACAAGGCACAAGTTTTATTGTTTCCTTGATGGATATTCGGGATTCTTCCAAATCCCCATCCACCCCGATGATCAAGAGAAAACTACCTTCACATGTCCTTATGGGACCTTTGCCTATCAAAGAATGCCCTTTGGGTTATGCAATGCACCCGCTACATTCCAAATGTGCATGATGAGTATTTTCGGGGACATGTTGGAGGAGGAAATGGAGGTCTTCATGGATGACTTTTCAGTGGGGGGTGTTTCATTTGAGGAGTGCCTTGTGAACCTTGAGAAGTGTTTGGAAAGATGTGTTAAGGTCAATCTTGTTTTGAATTGGGAGAAATGCCACTTCATGGTGGAGGAGGGTATAGTGCTTGGGCACAAGATTTTAAATAGAGGCATTGAGGTGGATAAGGCAAAAATATAAGTGATTGAGAAACTTCCACCTCCGGTGAATGTCAAGGGTGTGAGATCGTTCCTTGGTCATGCAGGTTTTTATAGGAGATTCATCAAGGATTTTTCACTTATTTCTAAGCCCCTAAATGACCTTCTTCAAAAGGATGTTGAGTTCATTTTTGATGGCAAATGCTTGAAGGCATTTGATAGATTGAAGAAGACCGTAATCTCCACTCCTATTGTTCAAGCCCCAAGGTGGGATCTTCCTTTTGAATTGATGTGTGATGCGAGTGATTGGGCGATTGGAGGTGTTTTGGGACAACGTGTAGAAAAGAATCTTCATGTGATTTATTATATGTCCAAGACACTCAATGGGGCTCAAAAAAACTACACAACAACGGAAAAGGAATTTTTAGCAATTGTGCACTCTTTTGAGAAATTCCGTTGTTACTTGTTGGGTTCCAAGACCATAGTTTTCACGGATCACGCGGCCCTCAAGTATCTCTTTGCCAAGAAAGAGTCCAAGCCTAGGTTGATTCGATGGGTACTTGAATTGCAAACTTTTGAGATTGAGATTAGGGACAAGAAGGGTGCGGAGAATGTTGTGGCGGACCATCTTTCTCGCCTTGAGGTTGATCACATTCATGATGATGGTTCACCAATTGAGGATAGAATGCTTGATGACTTCTTATATGCCATAAAGGTGAAGGAACTCCCATGGTATGCCGACTTGGTGAATTTTCTAGCATGTGGGGAGTTTCCACCCTCTTTCTCAAAGAACCAAAGGAAGAAAATCAAAAGAGAGGCAAGACATTACTTGTGGGATGATCCCACCCTATACAAATGAGGGGTTGATGGCTTACTTAGGCGTTGTGTTCCAAATGGAGAGGTGCCTAGTGTTTTAAGGATGTGCCACTCGGACCCTAGTGGTGGGCATATGGGTGTTTCCAAGACCGCTACCAAGGTTATTCAATGTGGTTTGTGGTGGCCGCATCTCTTCAAGGACTCATGGGGCTTTGTGAAGTCATGTGACTGATGTCAAAGGGTTGGGAATATCTCCAAGAGGAATGAGATGCCTCAACAGCCCATTCTTGAGTTAGAGGTGTTTGATGTTTGGGGGATTGACTTCATGGGACCATTCCCATCTTCATATGGTAATCAATTCATACTTGTGGTTGTGGACTATGTTTCTAAATGGGTTGAGGCCATTGCCTCCCCTACTAATGACCACAAAGTAGTGTTGAAATTGTTCAACAAAATCATCTTCCCAAGGTTTGGCGTGCCTAAGGCTGTGATAAGAGATAACGGATCTCATTTTGTTCACAACACCTTCCAAAAGATGTTGAGGAAACATGGAGTGCATCAACGGTTCCGCCTTCCATATCATCCTCAATCGAGTGGCCAAGTCGAGGTCTCCAATTGTCAAATAAAGCTCATTCTTGAGAAGACGGTTGCAAGGAATAGAAAGGATTGGTCGGACAAGTTAGATGATGCTCTTTGGGCTTATCAGACGGCTTTCAAGACGCCTATTGGTACCACTCCATATCGCCTTGTCTATGGCAAATCATGCCATCTCCCGGTAGAGCTTGAACATCGTGCCTTGTGGGCCATCAAGAAGATAAATTTTGACTTAGCTAGTGCGGGGGAGAAGAGGTGGTTGGATCTTCATGAGCTAGGCGAACTTCGACTTGATGCTTAAGATTGTGCTAGCACCTACAAAGCTCGCTCCAAGGAGGTTCATGACAAGTTGATTGAGAAAAAGGAGTTTGGTGTAGGTGACAAAGTCCTCCTCTACAATTCAAGGATGAAGTTGTTCCCCGGAAAGCTCATGTCAAGATGGAGTGGACCATTCTTGGTGAAAGATGTTTTTGATAATGGTGCTGTGGAGATATCTCCTTTGAACTCCTCATCTTCATTTAAGGTTAATGGTCATCGGCTCAAGAAGTACTATGATGGAGTGTTTGTTGGACTTGTTCACAAAATCATTATTTTTAGGCCACCTTGAGATGGTGGTGCACGTCGAGCTAACGACGTTAACCAAAAGCGCTTACGGGAGGCAACCCGGATTCTCATCTCATTTCACTTTCTTTTCTTTTCTTTTATTTTTCCTTGATTGGTTTTTGATTTTATTTTGAGTTGGTTTTGTGTTTGTTTTGTAGGTCGCCTATTATCATCACTTGTTGGAAAGAAGGGATTTGATGAAGAGTTTAGAGTGTAGGGGAGAGGGCTCCCTGAGGGCTTGGAGAGACCTCGGGGGCCTCTTCACCTTTTTGAAGCATATCATTCCAGGGACTTCCCGGGGTTGCCCCGCAGTCTCTCCGTGGGCGCGGGAAGTTTTGGAGAGGCCTCGGAAGATTTGGAGAGGGCGCGACCCTCATATCAAGCAAAATTGAATTCCATTCCAGGGACTTCCCGCGGTTGCCCCGCGGTCTCTCCGCAGGCGCGGGAGGTTTTCGAGAGGGTGCGTCATGTTTGGAGAGGGCGCGGCCTATATTCAAGCTCATTTGGAAATCCATTCCAGGGACTTCCCGCGGTTGCCCCGCGGTCTCTCCGCGGGCGCGGGATTGTGGGGGCATGGTGACACGTCTTGTGTCGTATTTTAAGCAAGAGGGGTTCTTGAAGTCTTGCACTCCGGTTGGAAGGAGTGAAGATGTGTTGATTAGTTTGAAACAAGTTAACACTTTGCGTTTCATAACTAGCACTAGGAGAGCCGGTACTTACTCTTGGCTAGTGAGAAATACCCACCATTGCCTACTCCCTAACCCAGCCGCCACCTCCATCCTTCGTGAGGCTAGAAACATTTGGATGGTCCCTAGGGACAATGGGAGGATTGATGATGAGATGAAGGAGGATGATGAGATTGATGAGAATGATGAGGAAGAGGAGGAAGGAGGAGGAGAAGAATCTGATGAAGAGCAACAACAACCGCCACTACAACAACAACATGAGCATTTTCATGATGATGCTCAAAGAAGAAGAAGAGAAAGAAGACAACAACAACAACAAGATTTCCAAGGAGATTCTTATCTCCGAGAGATGGAGGCCATGAGAGTCAACATGGAGCGCATGCAATTGAGCATGCAAGGTATGTACTCGGACCACCAAACTTTGTCTTATCAAACTAGCGCCTTGTATGACGCTAGTGTGCGTAGGGGGGAGGTCACACCTCCGGTCAACTACCCTTATGTGCCGCCCCAACAAGGGTCGGTACCTTCATGGGGTGGTGACAACCTCCCTACGTACCCATATTGGCCCGGGGTTGAGGACCCCGATGTGCCAAGGCGCGAATTCCCACCTTATGATTATAGGGTCTCGGGGGGGGGGAGTGATTATCGGGGTGATCCCGCGTACTACTATGTTCACTCCCATCACCCCGAGCCCCTTGTTCAGCGTGAGCCCTATGACCAATTGACCCAATCCCAACTTGACCTATTCAAGGGTCACTATGGATTTCCTCCCAGCTACATCGGAGGTTGGGATACGGGTGATGATGGTGCCGGCCCTAGTGGCCAATAGACCCCTTATGCATGTTTGTTTCCCTTTTTTGTTCTCCCCCTTCCCTATTTTGCATGTTTGTAGGCATCGCGGTCGATGCCTTCATTTTGTGAGGGGGGTGGGTCAAAAAGGATGTTTTATGTTAGTTTGGGAGAGGCACCTAGGTCTCGGTGGGAAGTCTTTGATAGGGCTTTTGGTGGATTTTTGCTAATGGTCTCGTTGGTTTGTTGCTTGTTGTTGTTTTGTATCACTTCATGATGTTTTTGGGAGTTTCTTGAGAAAAATAAAAATTTTGATGATGATGATTTTTCTAGGTTTTTGTATATAGCTTGTGTCTTAGTGTTTTATCGTTTGCTTTTGTTTGGAAGTTACTAACAATTTCATTTTGTATATATAGCCTTTTTCTTTAACTCACCTTGCTCGTAGCCTATGCTTTGGATTGCGGAGCCTTTTGGAGAAGCACGTTCCTACTCCTTGGGTACTTTAGTTTAGCACAGACGCTTGGTGAGGCGTTTCTTATTTTACCTCTTTATTTTCACTTCTATATTTTCTTGGTTTCTTAGATTAGGATTAGATTTAGGGGAAGTTGAACGGTTCGAGGATGTATGAATTTAACACCTAGTGTGTTTGGGGTCTTTGGCGATGTGGCCATTATACCGCTTGTATGTCGATTGGGATAAACGTCTTATGATTGCATCTTTGCCCTTTTCCTCGTTCCCTTTCTTGTCCTTGTCTAAGTTTTCCATCTTCTCTTTTCTTTTCTTTCCCTTTCTTTTATTCTTGTTTGTGTGCATAACTTTTGAGGCTTTATTTTCACTTTTTCTCTTTTTGAAAATTGGACTTGTATGCAATGGACTTTTGCTTTTGAATAATAGTTTTCCTAGGTAATAATGGTATGCACGGTTTGAGATTACGTTTGGTTGATTCTAGGATAAAGCATGCTAAGATAGTTGTCTAGAACTAGGGGGATCATGAAACCGGATTCTACTCGTTTGTGGCATGTTGGTAGTTTCTCCCTATCTTTGATTTGACAACCTTAGTGAGTTTTTGCTACAACCATGTAAGATGTATATTTGTTTAAGCTTTCATCAAATTCTTGCATGAGCGGCATGGATCCTTGATTTTCGCAAACCTAATCTAGAATCTTAGCGTATGATTCCTAAGACCGTGACAAAACTACCTAGGGAGGACAAAGGCAACTTTTCGGGGAGGTGTAGACACCCATTTGTGTCTCCCCAAAACCAAACCCGGTGATGAGTACCTTTCGCGTCGAATCATAATCGAATGAAACGAAAGTGTGGAAAGGTCTAGTGTTGCGGAAAGTTTTTATTTCTTTTCTTTTCTCTCTGTTTTTGAAAACTTTATTTTAAGAAAACAGCCAATCCAGTTTGGTTGGTCCATGATATGGGTCCAATAATAGTGTAGTTGGATGGGGCTTGACAAGAGCTTTCCAACGATATATTATAAGCCCAATTTCGATGAATATTGAGGAAGTTATGGCCAATTTACCAAACTGGGCCCAGTTTGAGCTTTATGTACTACGGCCCAATGATCTAGGGGAGGGCCTAATATGATTTATCATTCCTAATGCAATTAGGAATGGTTTTAGACTTCTAGAAGCTTCTAGAAGGTTCTTTTTATTCCTAATTCAATTAGCATTGATAAGTTGACTTTGTTGACTTTTCAGAGTTTTAATTAAAATTAAATAGCATTTTCGAAGAAATTATATTATTTTATCCTCCAGTACGGTAAACTTATCGGATTTTCGAAAACGCGTTAAAATCGAGCTTGGCGTCCAACCCTAGGCCTTGGCGCCTGGCGCTAGTGCTGGTGCCTGGCGCCAGCTAGCAAGGGTTGGCGCCAACTCTGTTTCCTGAGCGTCAGACTTTGTTTTGTTAATTTATCTTTTTTGGCTGATTTTCTCTATAAATATCGTATTGAAAACTCCGTTTTCATTCACCATTCATCACCAACTCTCATCAAGTTTTTCTTGATTATTCTCTCTCTCTCTCTTTTTCTAAACTAGCCTTTTCTCAAATACAAAATTTCGCATTCGCATGATCTAGAAACACCTATCCATATTCGAAGTTGTCTTCGCCCTAGACGTGAAAGGTTTTAATTTCTGAGGGTTTGGTCCCAAATCTCTCTTTCGATTATTTAATTTAATTGTTTGTTTATTATTTTCCTTGAAGTTACTAACGTGTGTATTTTGTTATTAGAAAGAGGTACGAGGCATCAAAGTAAGTACTTTATTGTTTTTATTGATGTTATGATGTAGATATCATGTTTATATTGTTATTATGATATTCCTAGTATCATGTCTAGGGTAATTTTAATATTAAATATGATTGTTACAATGCTTCCTATTTTCTTCCTAATATTTATGATTGTTAGTATCATGTTAGGGCTAAAGATTTGATTATTATTGCTTAGTGACATGCTAGGGTTTGTTAATAATCTTGTTAGTATCATGCCTAGGATCTTGCTATTTTTATTATGCTTTAATATTAACATGAACATGATTATGATTATAATTGCTATAATTTATGATGATATTGTTATGAATATTATTATTATTATTATTATTATTATTATTATTATTTTGATTATCATTATAATATTATGATGATTATTTTGTTTTATATTTTATATTTATTGCTTGATCACGCCTTTATTGCATGTTTAAAGGGAATTTGGTACTTGTAATCACGTTTAATAAGATAATTAATAATCTTGTTAGGTTTAATTTTATTATAATTTCAAGTGATCGCCAATAATAGATTTATTTGTGCATTAAATTCAACCAACATAGATAAACAGGTTTAGGGTAAACCTATTGATAGTATGTTAATTAGAAAGCGCACATGAATACGATCAGAATAAAGTAGAGGCCTATTATTAGGCAGGTTCAATCTCTTTTAGGTTGGATTTGTACCTTCATCCCCGAACCCTTATTTGGTTCTAGACCTTATGGAGTTGACGATCTCTTGGATCGTTAAGGGGTGTAACCTTCATCTCGTGAACGGTTTACAAGTTCCTTAAAAACTTGTTGGCGACTCTTTTGCTCTATCTTCTTCCCTTTTGGACGCCACCGTACTTTAGTGTATGATCACAGTGGGGTTCAAGCTAGAGGGATAAAAGCTTGAAATTATTCCCTATAGTTTTTGGCGACTCCGCTGGGGAGGATTTCTATTTTAATTCCTGAATTTGTTTCGGCAATGATTTAGAATGAGTGGATGAGACTCGAAACGTTCTAAGTATTTCATGTGCGTAATTTTGATTAACATTATTGTCATATGCATAAAAAAGATCTCATTGGAAAGACCATCCGTAATGAGTCAAAAACATAGGATTTAACACGTAGGAAATTTGAGGAATGTCTTTCACAACTAGGACTGAAATAACACCGCGCGAAACTGGAAGATTTTATCGAGCACTGAAAGCTGCTGAGGCATGTGGGAAGTAGCGTCAGGGGCCAGAGCTTGGCGCCAGACTTTTAGCCGTAGCGCCAGACGCCAGCATTGGCGCTAGGCGCTACAGTTAAAATCTGGCGCCAGTCTCTGTTTGCTGGCGCCAATTTCCCCCAATACCGAGCCAGAAATATGCGTTCTAATTTCGACCGGTTTTTCGTATTGTTTGCTCGATCCTACTTCCTGATTGAATTTTTTCTCACTTTTCTGAAACCCATATGTGTTCTACATATGGACATAACCCTATGGGAATTCATACTCCATCTACCCGATTGAACGCTCCGTGCAACAAAGGGTACATCCGAGATGTTGAATTCACCAAACTATGGAAGCGAGTTTCTTCTAAAACTCACGGTGTCCCATCCACTCGCGCCAACCCTTCACGGTTAGGCTTCCGCGCGGTGCATCTGGACAATTAACCATGGACCCTCTTTGACTAAGCCATATCCCGAACTTTAGAGAACTAGAGCCATGGTTAGGTTGCGAACGCATTGCATCATATTGTGCCTACTTGGCTAATTGTGCATTATTGGTTGTGCATATATATTCTATGTTTCTTTTAACCGTTTGTTGACTTGTATTGAGACTACACAAATTAATGACTTAAAGAACTTTGCCTAATTAATTAATTAATTAATTTGAGCCAATAAAGTCTAATTTTTTAATCGGAATTGACCTAGTACGACTTTAGGCATACCCTAGTTGACTAATAACACCGAAAACAGTCCCAGACCGAAGCTCCCATATTAGCGCCAAGGTCTGAGCTGTAGCGCCACATTATGGTGTGTAGCGCCTGACGACACCCCTGTCGCCTGGCGCCAAGCTCCACAGTGTGACGCCAGTCCTGTCGCTTGGCCGATAGTTCGGATTATTGGTCGAGTCGTCACCTAGGGTCTAATTAACCAGTTTGCTAATTAATTCGGTTAATTTTCGCTGTCAATAACACCTTGTTGAGTCATTAATCGAGTCTTGGTCACATAGTCTAGCCACATGGTAATGACAGGAGTCTTAACATGTCACATACACTCACTAATCTTAGCACACACTTTGAGTATATGTCACCATGACCATGTCTTAGGTTCATGAATGAGTCGGTCTTTTCCGTCATTTGAGTTGGGGTACATTCTACTCCTAATTCTTCATTTTCCTCCATCTAAATCTTTCTTCACATTCCTCCATATTTCTTCACCTCCTCCATCCATTGCATGTTGAATAAAGTTTGAGTCAAATAATTAACAATAAGTATCCCCAAATTCCTTTCCCACAGTACTTGGTCGAGGAGAGAAGGGCGATTAATCAAGGACAACACCTTTGTTCAAGTCTCGCTTTTTGATAAACCGATTCGTCAAAAGAGGAAGGCTAAGAAGATAATGGCAACTCAAGAAGAAGTCAAAGATCTTAAGAACCAACTGGCTACTGTGACTGAGACACTTAAGATTCTCGCATTCAGGATCGACGATCCCGTGGAGCAAAAACAAATGGACCTCATGCAAGAGAGTTTAAGCAAGTTTTCTAGTGACTACAAGTTTCAAGAGCTTACATCACAAGGGGTCTCGGTGCACAAAGATCTTCTTCCGCAGAAATTCAACGCCAACGACATCCCAAAATTCAGAGCAATTGACAACCCTTACTTCCATCTAAGAGCTTTTGAAACCATAATAAACATTAAGGGTATCGATAAGAAGGTTTTCCCTTCTCTGTTCCCACTTTCTCTCGAAACCGTTTGTCAACAATGGTTCTTTTCCCTCGAGAAAGAGAAGACCTCTTCTTGGGAGTCGATAACAAACGCTTTCATAGATAGTTATAAGTGCAACATCCAAGACGAAACAAACTGTAGACAACTCGAGATGTTAAAACAAAAAGAAAACGAAGGGTTCACTTCTTTCTTCAATAAATGGAGGGAAACTTCTGCTAATATGGTCAAGGCTCCTACCGAAAAAGAATCTTTGAGGATGTTTATCAAGAATCTCCAAGGGAAGTATTTAAAGAACTTAAAGTACCAACACAACTTGAATACTTTCAAGGCTGTCTACAATATAGGCATTGACATTGAAGATGACCTTTTGAAAGATAATGGTGCGAGAGGAAAGAAGAACGACCATCCTTCTTCTTCCTCTTCAATTAATGAAGTACATGCCACGAACGCCTCTAAACCACAAATCCAAAGATCAAAGAGGGTGTTCACTCCACTTGGTATGAGTTATGAAACAGCTATTGAGAAGCTACATCACCAAGGACTAGTCATGCCCATAGGGCCCATCAAAGATCCAGTTCCAGAAGCCAGGCCACCTAAGTGGGACCCTAATAAGCACTACAAATATCACCAAGGAAAGGGTCACGACACTGAGGAGTGTTGGAAACTTAAAGAAGCTATTCATGATCTGATCGATAACAATGAAACTTCCGAGATTCCAGCCATCAAAGAAGACCAAACATCCTTTGATCCATAACTTCTTATCACACCTGTAGGAGAGCCCATTTTTTAGGGTAATTTTACCCTGCCACGTGGCCCAATCAGAAGGTGACACGTGTCAGCCCCAAATTGGTCTAAAATGGACCAATCCCTGCTCGACACGTGTCATTCCCGAAATCAAGGGAAAAGACGGCCTCCAGGCCCAAATCCCGAGAATGCCGCCAAACGGCGCAGCCCACCAATGATTAGGGTTCAATAACCTAATCAGGGGCACAATTCCCAAAGACCCTATAAATAGGGAGATGTCCCTCATTTTGAGGGCACGTTTTATCATTTATTGCACACTTACTCTTTGATAGAGACATCCTGAGCTTGGAATCCGAGCAGATCCCTACCTAAATTTCCGCACCTTTTTTCTCCCTTCAAGTTTCTAACTTGTGCATCGGAGGCGGAGCACCACCCCACTGGTGTCTCCGTTTGTTTTGCAGGTACAGCTCACCCCGGATCAGTCTTCGTGTTGTAACTCTCCCGAGGGACAAAAACCCCCAAAACACCCATGATCGAGACAACCCATGTAACCTCTCTCGATGAAGTGGCCATAATAGAGGAGGATGAAAGTCTTTTCTTAGATAATACCAAGAAAGACTCGTCAAGTCTAAACGAGGACGTTCGAAAACTACAAGATGTCATTGCCATGCTCTTGAATGTGGTAGAAGGATTAACAAATCGGGTAATGGTCATTGAACAAAATTCTCGCCAAGGGTTTAATGAAGAACTCAATGCTCCTAAGCCACAGGCAAAACGGACCATTGAAGAGTACACACTAATAGGAATGACTTAAAATGAAGCTTTTGACTGTCTTCACGATCAAGGTCTTATCCACCCCATTGGTCCTAGTCAAGACCCTCCGCCTGAAAAACGGTTTCCCAATTGGGATCCAAATTCTTATTGTCGATACCATAGAGGTCGTGGTCACACCACCGAAGTATGTCTCGCCCTCAAGGATCGTGTTCAAGATCTCATTGATTCAAATCTCCTTCATGTTCCTCCGCGCGACAAGAAGGCGAAGATTAGTAACAATAGTATCAGTGGCTGTAAAGGGAAGAAGAACGACTATCCTTCTTCTTCCGAAAACACCTACTCTAGTAATAGTGTTGGTACTTTCGACATTAGTGAGATCCTAGCCATGGGTAATCGAAAGCAACCGAAAAGGGAATTTACCCCTATTGGAATTAGCTACGATGATGCTTTTGATCGACTCCATGCCAAGGGAATCATTACTCCCATTGGACCAAGGTAAGGGTCATGCTACTGAGAGCTGTTGGAAGCTAAAAGGAGGATATCCAACATTTGATTGATAACAACAAGCTTCCCATACCTCCAGTTAACAAGAAGAGCGAGTGATGATAAAGGAAACAACACAAGACAAGAGGCGAGCTTCAACGACAAGATTTTGTGACCTCTTTTTTTCTATTTCTTTTTTATCTACCCTTTCCTCAATAAGTCTAGCATAGGCACCTTTTCTTTTCCTTTAGATTAATTTTGTAGTCTTTTTTCCTTTTCCTTTAATAAAAATGAGCATTTATTTCCTTATATATGATCATTTCATTATATTGCATTAAAAAAAACAAAAATCCATGTCGAGCCAAGCACAAGGTATACCAATGATTTGAGGCAACCCTTGTAGCCACATCATATCTCCTTTCGCCTTTCTAATTTACAAATCCTTTCTTCATAAACCACTTTGAGCCTCGTCTAACAATAGACCCTTCTTTTTTCAACCTACATCTACCTAACCTTGGGATGGGATGGTGTGCAACTTATGCAATTTTAAAAATGAGCTTGAGTGATTTCAAAAGATCAAAATAAATAGAAAAAATAAGCAAAAGCAAAAAAATAATAAAAGTGTACAAAAAGGCAAGTGTTCCAATGTCTTTGATATGAAAATATCTTCGATAAGAACACGTCTCAGATTACGTCTCTTATCGAGTGCTCGGTACCGTGCCTGAGAAACATGAATGCCAAGTGAGTGATAGACCGCATGATCGGGATTTCCCACACTTATTAAAATAAAATAAATGCTAAAGAAAAAGAAAGTGAGCTAAAAAAAAAGAGAAGAAAACCTCAAGCATAAAAATATAAAGATTCAAAAGCAAGGTTGCACACCTTGGGGCTTATCTAGGGTCTTGAGCCTTTTTATCCCCTTCTTCTTCAATCCTTTAGCCTAACCACGTTACAACCCTTAAAAAGACCTTTTTGAGGTATACACACTTGTGCGAGGTTCGGCTAGAGCTACGTTCGTCCTGATTCCTAACGGATACGTAGGCAACCTCACATCGAGGTGCGGCCGTAATAAACATGCATTCATATTCACATTCACACACTTACACCATGATCATATCAAGAGATCTCCATTGCTCATCCCTATTCACTTAGAGCTAGACTTGGGGGCTTGATCCTTATATCATTAGCTTACCTAGCCTAAGAGTCACCACCATTTTACTCTTTTCAATAATATATTTTTCCACACACTTAGCTTGCGGCCTAACTTTAGTGTCACTATCACACACATCACGCATACATGACCAAATATATTTCCCTTAGGAACCCTTTGTCATGAAATCTTAACGCTGAAGCATGCTTCGTCAAAATCACTCATAATTGTCATTGCATCACGAAGTATGAAGTGCTTAGCCTCCGTGCCTAACTTACCCAAATACTTTCATCATGGAGTCAACAGTTGAGATAGCCTAGGATGAATTAATCCTTGCACCTTGAGAGATAGTATCAAATGACATTTGACTAAGCTCGTTCAACATGCACCTTCAACCTTCGATTCTTTTTCACGTCTTTCTTTTTTCGGGAGAAAGTCGGTACCCTCCACAAAAAATGACGGAAAATTTTTGCACGGAAAATTTTTGCTTTTTTGCATTTTTTGAGTCACATTGAGTCAGCACTATGAAAAAACGGGTCACGAGTCACACGTGTCATTTCACTTTGAGTCGAGTCAACCTCGAGTCAGTCAATCACATCGAGTCAAGTTTATACTTTGAGTCGTGTCAAGTCAATGAGTCAAGCGACGTTAAACCTTTGGTCAACCCTAAGATAATTAAAGGGATTGGCAAAGTTCTATAGTCAAAATAAATAAATGTGTAGTAGAACAGGGAAGACCTTATCACAGCGTTCGGCGACAGAGTCAATTCTTGGCGCCAGAAATATCTCAGCAACGACAGAGCTCGAAGCCTCCCAGAAAGGTGATTTCGACTTCATACAGCAATTTTGGGTTCCTTGGTACGCCAATTAGCCCCTATAAGCAATTTGACATGATTAAGTAGTCAGTTTAATTACAATCACAATAAGTGGTCGACCTGATGAAAGATCGTCTCACTTAGCTTGAAGCGCCTAAGAATTGGCTCATCACGGAAACACCAGCATACTGGTTTTAGCGAAAGCAAAGTTCAGGCGAGCTTTAGAGATTTGCAAAAGTTGGTCTTCGGAAATTTTTCTTCAGAACATTATCGCAACAAAAATTCAAGCACCAAAGCTCTATTGTTCAGAGACGCGTGAACATTTCCATCAAAAGCTCTTTTGCTCCAGAGACGCGTGGGCATATCATCAAAGCTCTTTTGTTTAGAGACGCGTGGACATTTCATTCAAGCTCTATTGTCCAGAGACGCGTGGGCATATCAATCGAGCTCTTTTGTTCAGAGACGTGTGGACAATCCTTTTCAAGCTCTTTTGTTCAGAGACAAGTGGACATTTCCTACAAGCTCTTTTGCTCAGAGTCGCGTGGGCATCCTATTATCAAGCTCTTTGTTCAGAGACGCGTGGGCACATCATTTAGAAGTTCATATTAAAAAAGAATATAATAAAGAAGCTCTTTGTTTAGAGAACCGTGAACATATCAAAAAGAAGCTCTTTGTTCAGAGACGAGTGAACATCGAAACAACAAGGTCGCGTTCCCTAGATTATGGAGAGTTTTCACAAACAACTGAGGATTGTTTCAAGAGAAGCAATCTTCGATAGTATTCCCTTGGACGTGGAATATTATCAATGCGGATGAGGATTGTTTCAAGAGAAGCAATCTTCGATAGTATTCCCTAGGATGTGGAATATTATCAATGCAGAAGAGGATCGTTTCAGGCGAAGCAATCTTCCAAATTTGGAAGCAGTTACAGGCGTAGCGGTTTTCAAGCGGGATGACATTCTCTAGCTTGCAAGAGGTCATCAAAGCAAGGATACAGCAACAATCAGTTACTTTTAGAGACGTGTGCTCGACGGTGCAAGATACGCGTTTCTTAACTCTTTTATCTGTTTAACTAATGCTATTTTTGCAGGTATCGGCGTTACAAGATTGATTTAGGATCGCAGAACGTTATGAATCATTCTCCGTCCCTATCGCTACTTTGACTTTTGTTTTCAAAACTTGCGTTTCTCCAAACTTTGTCAAAGTGGGGGCTTCTGTAGAAACCCATTTGTGTCTCCCCAAAACCAAACCCGGTGATGAGTACCTTTTGCGTCGAATCATAATCAAATGAAACGAAAGTGTGGAAAGGTCTAGTGTTGCGGAAAGTGTTTATTATTTTTCTCTTCTCTTTGTTTTTGAAAAATATATTTTAAGAAAACAGCCAATCCAGTTTGGTTGATCCATGATATGGGTCCAATAACAGTGTAGTTGGATGGGTCTTGACAAGAGCTTTCCAACGATATATTATAAGCCCAATTCCGATGAATATTGAGGAAGTTATGGCCAATTTACCAAACTGGGCCCGGTTTGAGCTTTATGTACGGCTCAATGATCTAGGGGAGGACCTAATATGATTAATCATTTCTAATGCAATTAGGAATGGTTTTAGTCTTCTAGAATTTTCTAGAAGGTTCTTTTCATTCCTAATTCAATTAACATTGATAAGTTAACTTTGTTGACTTTTTAGAGTTTTAATTAAAATTAAATTTCTCGAAGAAATTATATTATTTTATCCTCCAGTACGGTAAACTTATCAGATTTTCAAAAACGCGTTAAAATCGAGCTTGGCGTCCAACCCCAGGCCTTGGCGCCTGGAACCAGGCTTGGCGCCTGGCGCTAGTGCTGGTGCCTGGCGCCAGCTTGCCAGGGTTGGCGCCAGCTCTGAGCGCCAGACTCTGTTTTGTTAATTTATCTTTTTGGCTGATTTTCTCTATAAATATCGTATTGAAAACTCCGTTTTCATTCACCATTCATCACCAACTCTCATCAAGGTTTTCTTGATTATTCTCTCTCTCTCTCTCTTTTTTCAAAACTAGCCTTTTCTCAAATACAAAATTCCGCATTCGCAAGATCTAGAAACACCTAGCCATATTAGAAGTTGTCTTCGCCCTAGACGTGAAAGGTTTTAATTTCTGAGGGTTTGGTCCCAAATCTCTCTTTCGATTATTTAATTTAATTGTTTGTTTATTATTTTCCTTGAAGTTACTAACGTGTGTATTTTGTTATTAGAAAGAGGTACGAGGCATCAAAGTAAGTACTTTATTGTTTTTATTGATGTTATGACGTAGATATCATGTTTATATTGTTATTATGATATTCCTAGTATCATATCTAGGGTAATTTTAATATTAAATATGATTGTTACAATGCTTCCTATTTTCTTCCTAATATTTATGATTGTTAGTATCATGTTAGGGCTAAAGATTTGATTATTATTGCTTAGTGACATGCTAGGGTTTGTTATTAATCTTGTTAGTATCATGCCTAGGATCTTGCTATTTTTATTATGCTTTAATATTAACATGAACATGATTATGATTATAATTGCTATAATTTATGATGATATTGTTATGAATATTATTATTATTATTATTATTATTATTATTATTATTATTATTATTATTATTATTATTATTATTATTATTATTATTATTTTGATTATGATTATAATATTATGATGATTATGTTGTTTTATATTTTATATTTATTGCTTGATCACGCCTTTATTGCATGTTTAAAGGGAATTTGGTACTTGTAATCACGTTTAATAAGATAATTAATAATCTTGTTAGGTTTAATTTTATTATAATTTCAAGTGATCGCCAATAATAGATTTATTTGTGCATTAAATTCAACCAACATAGATAAACAGGTTTAGGGTAAACCTATTGATAGTATGTTAATTAGAAAGCGCACATGAATACGATCAGAATAAAGTAGAGGCCTATTATTAGGCAGGTTCAATCTCTTTTAGGTTTGATTTGTACCTTCATCCCCGAACCCTTATTTGGTTCTAGACCTTATGGAGTTGACGATCACTTGGATCATTAAGGGGTGTAACCTTCACCTCGTGAACGGTTTACAAGTTCCTTAAAAACTTGTTGGCGACTCTTTTGCTCTATCTTCTTCCCTTTTGGACGCCACCATACTTTAGTGTATGATCACAGTGTGGTTCAAGCTAGTGGGATTAAAGCTTGAAATTATTCCCTACAGGAGGTATTTTCTTTTTCTAGGATAGTCCCTTTATGTTTACTTTTTTTTTTTTTTTTGGTTTGGGATATATTTGCCTACTTGTTACCCCATTGAACCTTTTTCCCTCTTTTCAAGCCGCATAATTAGATATCTAGAGCCTTTTGTTTCGTTCTCCTTCTTTTTGGTTTTTGTGAAGCAAGGGTCAATGTTTGGTGATTATGGTCTATGAAGTTGGAATTTAGTTCGAATTGGTACACATAATGGAGTTGTTTATATTTGGTAAATAATGGCAAATGCTTATGTAAAAGCCGTCCTTAGTAAAAGAGGCAAGGATGTTAATAAATGCATATTTGAAAAAGCCGTCTGAATTGAAAAAAGACAAGGACTAATGCTTTTAAGGAGTTCAAGAAAATATAAACAAATTTATAAATGAGAAAATGCAAAAAAAAAAAAAAAAAAAAAAAAAAAAAAAAAGAAGAAAAACCATAAAAATTCAAGTGTCTTTCTCCTCTCTACGCATTAAAGACAATGTTTCTTTTAGCTTGGGGGGAAAGCGCTTGCGCGTTTTGTTCTAATGATTGTAGATTGTTGCTTTGAATAAGCTTGGGGGTGTTAATACGTTTTTTTTTGGTGATTACTTAAGTTTGGTATTGAGATTTGGCCGGTCTTTGCTTTAGAATTTAGGATAACCACCAAATTTTAAATTTTAGCCTACCTTAACCCTTCTTGCCTTACGTTACAACCTTTGGGAAGACCTTTAGACCTAAGAGTTGAGTCTTTCATCGGTGGAGGGAATCATAGGTTGTAAACTAAGGAAAGGGGATGGGAAATCAAGATGTCGAGTAGCCCAAAATGTTGATCTTTTTCCGGTTCCTTCGCGGAATCTATGAGATGCTCACTAAGGGGAGACATGAGATTAGTAGGGGGAACGCGGTAAGACCGTTTGGGATGAAAGTGGAATGTGATAACTAGTTCCTATGCTTAGCATATTTATGTTTCAATCAACCTTAGGTATCTTATAACGTGCATACCATAATTCACTTTAGAAAGGTTGTTATTCATTTGAATTTAGTCTCTTTGTAAAGTCCATTTCGTAAAGTTTTTGTTTCTTTTTCTTTCCCTTTTCTGGTTTGCCTCTTAGGGGTTTGGTGGAGAGTTATGGGTAAACTCTTAGGAAACCCTTACAAGAGCATCACTCGTCCTCTAGGGCGATCTAGGGGTTTAAATGGCTTGTTGTAGCAAAAAACAATCGTGATTCCTACGACAGTGAGTCTTAGTGTAAATTCTCGCCCCTCTTTTTCTTTTTGCTTCGAATAAGCCCTTCTTATTCCTTTTTAGCCTTTGTTTTGCTCGGGACGAGCAAAAGTCTAGCTTGGGGGAATTCGATGAGTGTCATTTATGGCACTCATAGGGTAGTCTTTTAGGGTTATTTCTTTCCCTTTTTCATGCTTTCTTCTCTTATTTTTGTTCCTTTTTTCCTTTAGTTTCTCTTTCTCCTTTTTTCTTTATGGTTCTCGTGTTTTTCTCGTGTTTTCCTTTTATTTGGCTCTTTTTCCCTTTTATTTCCTTTCTTTGTTTGCTTGTGTAGGTATTTGGAGAATCACCTTTGCAAAGGAATCAAGTTGGGACCTTAATGACCAAGTAAGGAAGAAGCATTTGGCTAGAGAGGGCTTAGAGAGGCCTTAGAGAGGCCTCGGAGAGGTCTCCAAGGTATTTCCAACAGGCCGCGGACGCGGGTCAGTAGAGCCGCGGGCGCGGGCACAAGAAGAGAAAATTGCAAGATTTTGGCAGGAGCTTCCCGCGGTTGCCCCACGGGCTCTCCGCGGGCGCGGGAAATCTTGAGAGGGCGCTCCATCTCAGAGAGACCGCGGCCCCCTGATTGAGTTTTGGGAGCAGGGGATTAGCCGCGGGCGCGGGTTTATCTTGCCGCGGGCGCAGGTGTTGCCCAGAAAGACCGCGGAGGGTTCCGTACCCATTTCTCCGCGGCCGCGGATTCATCGAGAGAGGCCGCGGGAATTGCCGGTTTCTTCTTTACTTATAAATAGAATTGTAATTCCTTTTTGAAAAGAACTTTTTGATAATATTTCATTAGCTTAGTTTTAGAGAGAGAATTTAGAGAGAAGTTAGAGAGAAGTTCTTGGTTTTGGATTTTTAACTCAACATTTGATCAATCAAGTTTGGATTTCTTCATTTCCAATCATCAATATTAGTGAGAATCTCTTCCTTCTTTCATCTCTTACTTACTTGCTATTTGATTTATGCTTGTTGCTTGTTTTCCTTTGGATTTGAATTTGATATTGTTAAATATTTTGATTTCTCTTAGATTTTGATATAGAATGATGATTAATGCAATTTATAGTTATTTGTTCTTGAATTTCACCATGATTAGTGAGTAGATTAGTTGCTAGGGAAAGGGGGATGCCTCGTACCTCTTTCTAATAACAAAATACACACGTTAATAACTTCAAGGAAAATCAAAACAATTAAATTAAATAATTAAAAGAGAGATTTGGGACCAAACCCTCAGAAATATCAAACCTTTCGCGTCTATGGCGAAGGCAACTTCGAATTATGCCAGGTGTGTCTAGATCTTGTGAATGCGAAATTTTTTTTTGTGAAAAGTTGGTTTAGAAAAAGAGAGAGAGTATATCAAGAATTTCTTGATGAGAGGTGGTGAGAATTAGATGGAGAATTGATGATTAAAAACGGAGGTCTAAGGATGCTATTTATAATGAAAACAGTCTGGATTTGATAAAAAAAAATCGAAGTTTGCAAAGGAATAAAACACGTCGTTGTCGCCACAACTGCCCTTGTCATTGCGCGAGAGTGCTTGTCGCCGCGCGACAGGGTCTGTCGCGAGGCGACAGACTGACGTTCGAATCTGCAAGCGATTTTTCCACACGTTTTCTTTTTTTTTTTGATAAAATTAAATCGTAAAAGTCCGTATGAGGGGTAAAATCGTAATTTCATTTAAAACTCTTCTTTTATTCCAAATAAAACTCATAGAACTTAATTATCAAACCTAATCACATTAGGATTCAAAAAAACCTTCTTGAAGATTCTAGAAGACTATAATCAATCCTAATTGCATTAGGAATGATAATTCATAATAGCCCTTCTCTAGATCATTGGGCCGCATATAAAGATCAAACAGAGCCCAGTTTCGTAATTTGGCCATAACTTCATCATTATTCATCGGAATTAGGCTTATAATATATCGTTGGAAAGCTCTTTTCCAGCCCAATCCAACTAAACTATTATTGGACCCTTTTCATGGATCAAAATGAACTGGATTGACTATTTTCAAAAAATAGAATAGGTTTTCAAATACAGAAAGAGAGAATTTTAATAAAAACTAACTGCAACACTAGACTTTTCACACTTTCACTTCATTCGATTATGATTTTACGTGAAAGGTATTCATCACCGGGTTTGTTTTTGGGGAGACACAAATGGGTGTCTACACCTTGGTTTAAGGACGGAACCTCGGGTCAAGTATGGTCTCCTTGGAGTGCTTAGGAGAAGTATTTTGAAAGAATAGGGTGGCTAGTATTTAAGCTAAAGAGGGAGAAGAGAATTGTTTTGTGATCGAGCTTGTTGATGATTGAAAAAGGGGAGATATGACCTCTATTTATAATAAAAAAATAAGGGTCGAAGAATCAAGAAAAGATAAGAATTTGAATCGGAATAAAACTCTTGCGATACACAGCAGTTTTTTGCAGTTTTTGATTTTAGCATATCTTTTGATCCAAAAATCGGAATAAGATAAATAATATGTATTTGGAAAGCTGTTGAAGTCTAATTTCTAACCCAAATAGAATCAGATTTAAATGTATTGTAGAATAAAATATATGGTCGAAATACTTGGACGATGTCAGTTTTTTATAGAGTTTGGTATATTTCAATCACATCTTTTCCGTTATAGCTTGGAATTAATATTATAATATATCATTGGAAAAATAATTTCAAGGGCTATCCAACAATATAAGATTTGGATAAAAACTATGAGGCACGAAAATAATAATTCCTCTGTTTTCTATTAGATGCAACACACCCTTTAGCGCGAGAATTAAGAAAGGTGGGGTTTACATGATATAATAAACTTTAAAATAGGATGAGTGGTTGTTAGGAGTGTAATTTAGTGGGTCATGTGCTTTAAATAAGGGAAATAGTATAGTTTTTCCCTGAAGAAACTTTCCTTTTATAGTGTGTTGCAAGTATTGTGACATTTCCTTTTTAGGGAAGTGTTGCAAGTAAAATAAAACGGAGGAAGTATCTGACTATCTTTGAATGTCTTTCAATTCGAATGGAATTAGGACTTTCAAAAAGAAAAGTTTTATTCAATTTCAAACTCTTCAATCTTATCTTTTCATAAAGGATAATTAAGACCTTTTAGAAACTTATAGAAGCTTCTAATTAATCCTAATTGGTTTAGGAATGGGATTAAATCTTTTGGACCCTCCACATGATCATTGGGTCGTAGGTAAGGTGGGCTTAGGTTCGGTTTGGGCTCAGTTTAGTATTTTGGCCATAACTTATTCGTTACAACTCAGAATTGGGCTTATAATATATCGTTGGAAAGCTCTTTTCAAACCCCATTCAACTAGTCAATCATTGGACCTAGATTATGGACCAAAATAAACTGGAATAAACATTTTATAAAAAGGACACGAAATGAATGATTTTAAAGGACACGAAATGAATTATTTTGGGTTTAAAGGCAGTAAAAGAGGAAAATAAGTTATGGTTTCAGGAAATGGGCTAGGAATTGGTTTGGTTTATGAAATTTATTGGGATTTAATATGGATTTAAGCACTCCAAACATTAAATACTAACCCAACCAATAATGGTGATGAAAGGTTGTTCATCATTGGGTTTGGTTTTGGGGAGACATATTTAGGTGTCTACAACATGCGATTCCCTACACCAGCCAGCGATGATAGCATGCGATGCTAGCACTTGCATCACATGCTAGCATCCTTGGCATGGTGTGGCTGCTATGCTAGTTGATATGCCCCTATCACTCGGTTTGCTCGGGGTATTTGATATTCATATTTTATATGTTATTTTATCCCCCGTCCCACGGTCATTTACATGCATATTTGAGCTCTTCGGAGCTATTATTTGGTACTAATGTGTGGTTTTAAGTGTTTTGTGGAGTTGGCATTTGTTTTGTAGGAATTTCCCGAATTTTTTCAGTATTTCCTATGGTTTTCCAACCATTACGAAATTTTGGAGTCGTAGCACATACATGACCTTTGATCATAGCCCTAGACCAATCATATCGGTGATTAAGTGCTTGGTTCATGGAATTAGTCCGAGCAATGGACCAAGAAGCATTGGCCCTTGACAATTGGAGCCCAAGAAATATTGAATAGAAGGTCAAGGTCGGCCAAGCCAAAGCCGGGCCCGATCGAACAACCATTGGCTTGATCGGGTGGCTGCTCAGAAACAAATATGCAAGGAAAAATGTGGGCTCGGTCGTGCGCGTGTGTTTACAGTCGGTTTAGGAGTTTGATTTGGCTAACTCTTCGAGCTTAGTTTTAATACTCTTTTGTATTCTTTCTTAGCTACGCTTTTTAATTAATTCTTTTCTCATACTCAAAATCTTAGAGAGCTTTTTAGTTGGAGATTATTGTTAAACTCAAGTTCTTACCTTTTGAGTGCAATTCCATATTTTTCCTTCTTTTGGTATTCCCTCTTCTCTCCTTTATTTTTTATTTTGTTGTTTTAATCTGAATCATGTCTTCTTCATATGCTTTGATTTGTTTAGATTTAATTATGTGCGAGTAGTTTAATTTTAGGGTTCTTAGGGGATCCATAATTAATATAAGGGGATAATTTTTATTGTTGATTATTGATATTGCATGATAATTTCTTATTGAATTGTTTTAATTCTTTATAATTGGATTATGAATCGAGCAGATGTGATTTGATTGTAAAAGTATAGCAATATTGAATTGATGAATCGAGCAAATGTTAATTTGATATTAAAGGCTATTTTCAATAGGAACTTAGGTCTAGTAAATTGTGAGAGCCTATTATATCTATGTTGATTAATAAATTGCGAGAGCCTGTTAATCATGGTATTTGTGCAATGTTGATTGTTGATTGTCATGTTTTATCCCGGAATATTAATTATTGGTGAACCTGTGACCCTAGGCTTCTTTATTATTGAATTTTCCCTATCCTTAATCTCCTTAGTTTAATTCCCCTTTCATAACAACAATTTTGGTTACTTAATAGTTTAGATTATAATATTTAATTATGAATAAATTGATTTGTTTCCGTGTGGTTCAACCCTACTTCCCTATCTACTTTAGTTGGAGGACTTAGGTAATTGATGAGTGTCATTTATGGCACTCATAAGGTAGTCTTTTAGGATGTTTTCACCCTATTTTTCATGGTTTCCTTTATCATTTTGGTCTTTTCTCCTTTAGTTTCTCTATTTCTTCTTTCTTCGTGTTTTACTTTCCTTTATGTGCTTTTCTTCGTGTTTCCCTTTTATATTGCTCTTTTTCACTTTTATTTTCTCTCTTTGGTTACTTTTGTAGGTGCTTAAGGAGTTGGCTTTGCAAAGGAATCATGAAGAGAAAAAAGGGTTAAGCAAAGAAGAATCAAGCTCCTTGGAGAGGGCTTGGAAAAGGCACGGAGAGGGCGCTCTAGATTTTCCAATTGTCACGGGCACGGGCCCTGAGGGCCGTGATCGCGGATAAGGTGCAGCAAATTGATGATTTTTGGCAGGAACTCTCCGCGTCCTAGCCGCGGTCTAGCCGCGGGCGCGAAGACTCTGGAGAGACCGCTCCCTTTGGAGAGACCGCGGCCCCCTGTTTACACTTGGGAAAAGGGCATCTGTCGCACCCTTAACCGCGGGCGCGGGTCTTTCCCAAATTTCCTGTGAGTTAGTTATGGGTTCCGTACCCATTTCTTCACGTCCGCGGGATGTTCTTGAAGAGGGCGCCACCGATCAATTTTTTTGAAGGCTAAATATTAGATAATCTTTCATTTGCTTAGTTTTTAGAGAGAGAAACTAGAGAGAAGTTAGAGAGAAAGTAGAGATTGGAATTCTTGGATTTGATTTGTATTACAACATTTCTTCAATCAAGTTTGGATTTCTTCTTCATATCAATGAAAGTTTGTGAGATTTCTTTCCTTTGAATTTACTTCTATTGCAATTTTCTTTAATGTTTGAATGTTTGATTTAGACATTGATTTAGGTTTGAGAATTTGTTGATTGCTTGATTTTCCTTTTAATTTAGCTTGAAATGAATATGTTTGTGATTGAATTTGTTTTGTCTTTCAATTTCACCATAATTAGTGAGTAGATTAGTTGCTAGGGAGAAGGGGAATCATGCTTGATTAATGATTTTTGCTAGTTGATGATCATTGATTGATAGAATGTTTTCAATTAAATTGGTAGACATAGTTGTGCATGTAATTAATTAAACTAGGAGTGATCAACCTATAATATTAATCTAGATTGCATTGCGAATTTCAATGACATGAACCCTTGATTAGAGAATTGCTTTAATTGATTGAATTTGATTGTGATTCTCCTTGTTAGCCACTTATAGTGAACCCTAGCTGGCTTATAGGAGATATAGACTTTGGATTCCTTTTATTTCAACTATTGTTTGTCCCTTGTAATGTTTGAATCAAGAGTGATCTATCAATTAGCATAATCGTTGAGCTTGCATGTGGAACCTATATCCCTAGTGTTTAACATATTGATTGAATTCCTTTATTTGTCTTTATTCTTGATATTTTTGTTACCAACCACAACCATTGATATTCTTCGATTTAGCTTGATTATATACTATAGCATAGTTCCTACTCATTCCTTTGGGTTCGACCCTTGACTTACCACATACTTGTATAAGGTTTGTTAAGTATTTATAAATTTAGTTAGACCAAGGGAGAATAAGATGACGACCTACTTTTCCTTTTATCAAAATGGCGCCGTTGCCGGGGAGTGACATTGGTGCTTTGTTATAGTTGTTGATTCAATTTCATTCTAAAAAAACAAAAATATTTTTCTCTTATAGGCTACACTTGTAGCCGTGCTACTTATCACTTCTTTTGAAGTTGTATGCATAGAGCACGTGGTCATTCACTAGTGCCATTTTATCCGGAGATTAAGAGGACTATTACGAGATTAAGGGTTGCTAGGCGATATTTGAGCTCTAGCATATCAAGTGAGGAAGAACCGCAACTAGAGGAACAACAAGAATGGGAGAGAATCTAAGAGTGGCATTGAAAGAAGTGGGGATTCCCGGTGCATATAGATTTGAGAGTAGAATTGCTCCACCAACAACACCGGCAAATCATTTTGAAATTAGGCCGGCCATGATCATTTTAATAGAGAGGCGACAATTTAATGGAGTCAAGCATGAGAGCCCGCTAAACCATCTCAAGGAGTTTGAAAAATATTGCAATACTATCAAAGTGAACAGAGTTTCCGAAGAATTCATCCGCCTCAAGCTCTTTCCCTTTTCTCTCATTGGGCATGCTTTGGAATGACTAGACAAGGAGGTTAAGCCGAATTCTCTAACGACATGGGACGAGGTTACAAAAAAATTTCTAACCTATTTCTATCCACAAAAGAAAACGGAGGAGGCAAGAGCTTTGATTCAAGGTTTCAAACAAAAGACAAGTGAGAGCCTCTATAAAGCATGGGAGAGATATAAGGAGTATCAAAGGGAGTGTCCTCACCACGTAATTCCAACCTATAAAATTATTCAAATTTTCTATGGAGGCCTAAGTTCCCAAGGCAAGTCATGCCTTGATGGAGGAGCCCGAGGTCCCATCATGAATAGGACGGAAGAAGAAGTGGTAGACATCATTGAGGATGTTGTGTGGTACTATAGAGATTGGCAAGATGGTGAGAGAGATTCAACTAGCAAGAGTAGCTCATCGGTGTACTCGGTTGATCATCTAAATGCAATCAACAATCTCTTCTCACAAATGACGAACTTGGGGAAGAAAGTGATAGCAATCAAGGAAAAATTGGAGAGCTCTTCTTCCCAAGCTCCAAGTCTTCCCTCCCAATTTTAGGGGAAAGGTACTCCTTCTAACTCTCATCCCCCTCCTTCTAGTAACATGTGTAGTGATTGTTTGTTTTGTGATGTGTGTGGTTCATATGATCATAATGCTAGTAATTGCCCTCATGCTTTTCCGAATGGTAATGATGATTTTGATAACAATGAGAGTGAACATGTGAACTATGTGTCTAATAATACTAATGTGAAAAGGTTTGATAATCAAATGGGTTAATGGAATAGGAATTACCAAAAACAAGGTAATTTTGACAACTATAACCAAGGTGGTGGTTATAGGAACCAAGGGAGCCAAGGTTCTCGAGGTAACTATAAAAATCAAGGTTATAGTAGCCAAAATCAAAACAAAAATTATGGTAATCAAAACCAAGGTTATGGAAATCATAATCAAGGTAATGGTAACCATAATCAAGGTTACGGTCAAAATCAAAATAGGGGTAATTGGAACAATCAAGGGAGAGGTAATTTTTAAAATAATGCTCAAAAAGGCACTCCACCCGGATTTGCTCCAAAGACTCAAGGTGATAATTCCTATTCACAATCCTCTTCCTCTAGGACTAATTTGGAGGAAATCATTGAAAATCAAACAAAGTTTTTGAACACTTACAAGCTCGTAAGTGACAAGAAATTCAATGAGATGATGACTCATAATAAGATGCTTGAAAACCAAATTTCTCAACTTGCCAATGCTTTGAAAGACAATGCTAGTCCTTCTTCTTTACCTTCCCAAGGCTTAGATCCCAAGAGACCCGTGAATGCTTGATAAGTCTATTTTATATATATATATATATATTTTTTCCCCGTCCCACGTTCAATATTTGTGCTTAATTGAGCTCTACGGAGCTATTGTTATTACTAATATGCGTTTTCTAGTGTTTTTGTAGAGTTGGTATTGTTTTGTAGGAATTTTCATATTTAGCCACTACGAAGATATTGGAGTTTGATCGTATTTTAAGACCGTATATTTTAAGTCCAAGGCCGAGTTAGAGAAATTTAGTTCGGTGATTAAGGGCTCGATACGTCCAAGATTTCACAAGTCATTATTACTATGGACCAGCCAAGGAAAGAAATTGGGCCAAATAATTAAATAGCTCAAGCGTACAAATCCAAGCTTGCAAGAAAGTTACTGGACTTCAATCTCTGAGCTTCAACACGGGTCCAATCAAGCGGATCAAAGAAAACTCGGGCCGCTGATCTTGTTATTTGAGATTTCGTAATTGGGTAGGAAAGAAAAAAGTCGGTGGACTTGATTTGCTTCTAGGATGAGTTTGAGTTTGAGTTGGATTAGATGTTTGATTCCTCAAAAATTATCTTTTGACTTTTCTTATATAAAGGAGGTAGTGGTACGTAGCAGCAGTAGGTAATTGTTAGCTCAGTTTTAGTTTTAGGTAATTTTCTTAGTTTTTAGTCTTAGTTTAGCTTTGTTTATCATTAGTTTTAGTTTTTAATTTAGTTTTCTTTTCTCTTTTTCTTTTTAACTTTTCTCTCGCTCCTCTTAATTAAACTCTCGGTATTACTTTCTCTCTTGTTTCTCTCTCTAAACTCTTAGTTTATGCAATTTTATATTTCCTTCTTTTAGTACTATCTCTTCTCTCCTTTATTACTTATTTTCTTTGCTATGATTTTAATCATGTCTCCTTTAATTGCTTTATTTAGTTTAATTTTAATTAGGCACGAGTAGTTTAATTCTAGGGTTTTAGGGATCCATAAATAATATGAAGGGGTAATTTATTGCTGTTGATTATCAATGCTTGATTAATTTCGTATTGATTGATTTAATGCTCTGCAACTAGATTAGAGCTGGTCTTTTATGTAAGAGTTTAGCAATATTGATTCAAGATTCGAGAGATGAGAATTGATGTTTAGGTCTAGTTTCAATAGACAGGTTTATTTAAAAATGGTTAAGTCGAGATGAGATTTAATACCGGTAAATTAATTCTGTGATTGTAATACGTAGAAAAAGCCCTTTATGATCTGATTAATTGATGCATTGATGATTGATTGTTAGGTTTTACCCTGGAATATTGTTTATTGGTGAACCTATGCCCTACGTTTTTATTTCATTGATTTCCCTCCTACTTTCATTCCTTCCCACTTTTACTCTCCGTAGTTTAGTTTCCTTTCACCATAATATTATTTTGTTACTTGTTAATTTAGATTGCTTTAATTAATTAGGAATAAAAAGACCAGTTTCTCTGTAGATTCGACCCTACTTCCCTATCTGCATTAGTTAGAGGATTTAGGAATTACTTTTGATTAGGTGATACGACTTTAGCCTGTTAATGCTATTGTTACAAGGAGTGGTAAGGTTCTTGATGAGAGTTTTCCTAGGAAGAGTGAAACTAAGGAGGTCCTCAAGGAGGTCTTGGTAGAGGATGAGAGAGATGGTGCATCTTTAACTGGTGTTGTAATTAAGACACCTAGAGAGGTGAGAGTGGAGAAAGAAATTATAAAACCCAAGCTTCCATATCCACAAAAATTCATGAGACGTAAGTTGGATGAACAATTTGGAAGATTTATTGATATGCTTAAGCAACTTCATCTTTCTCTACCATTAACTGAAGTTGTTACCCAAATGCCCAACTATGCAAAATTCCTCAAAGACATTTTGAGTGGTAGGAGGACTTGTGATGTTGTGAAGAAGGTCAACTTGACCGGGAATTGTAGTGCAATTATAATGAACAAGATGCCACCCAAGTTGAAAGATCCCGGAAACTTCTCTATCCCTTGTGCCATTAACAAGATGCAAATTGATAATGCCTTATGTAACTTAGGAGCTAGTGTTAGCCTAATGCCATATTTGGTTTATCAAAGACTTGAGTTAGGGGAACTTATGCCTTCTAAAATTACCTTGCAATTGGTCGATAGGTCAATTAAGAATCCTAAGGGTAAGGTGGAGGGTGTTCCTTTGAGAGTAGGGAAGTTTGTGATTACGATAGATTTCATGATTCTTGAAATGGATGAAGATTCTACCATTCCTATTATTCTTGGTAGACCTTTTCTTGCTACCTCGAGTGCCATGATTGATGTGAAGAGTGCAAAATTTTCACTCAAGGTAGGAGAAGAGTTCATTGAATTTGACTTGAATGAAAGCATGAAGTATCCATGTTCTTCTTTAGAAAATTGCATATTGATTGATTCTCTTGATCTTGTTGTATCTTCCATGAATGAGCACTTGCTCACTTCTAATGATCCTCTTGAGAATTTCTTGTTGAATAAGGATAAAATAGGTGCTCCTATCAAGGAAATGGCAATGTATGAGGATATGCTTAGGGGAAGCATCGAGGAATTAGACGAGCATATATGCATGAATATTTCAAACCAAGAGGCTTTGAAAGTTTCCACTTCAAAGGAAGGTAAAGGTGTACCTATGGGTGAGCTCAAACCTCTTCCATCACACCTTAGCATCAAAGGATCAAGATGGAGCGGTCCCAATTTGGCCAAGAGTGTTTTTCCAAATGGTTTTGTAGAAGTCTCAATGAAAGATTATTCTTCTCCGTTCAAGTTCAATTGCCATTGTCTAAAGAATTATTTCGACGGTGCTTTTGTTGGATTTGTTCACTCATTGTTTCTCCAACAACCACCTTAATTGGTGGAGGACGTCGAGCTATGACGTTAAACAAGTGCTACCCGGGAGGCAACCCGGTTTTCTAACCTTTTTCTTTTGATTTTACAATTTTTTTATATTTCTTCCTTCGAGAACTTTTCTTATTTCTCTTTATTTTTGTTTGTTCTCTTGATCCTAGGTACCCTGAGATTTGATCGGAGAAAATTTCCAAAAAATTTTATTTTACTTCAAGATTTCATGAGGTTTGGTTAAGCTTAGAGGAAGGAGTTCGTTGGGGTTATATGTTATTGTGTTTGCATTTCCATCGATTTTTATTCACGTTCAAACATATTTTGGATTGTTTGTTATGAAATTTTTGAGTACTTGATCATGACACTCGATAGGGACGGTGATAATGCAAACACAAAAGCATAATTAAGGGTGTTTTCTTCAACCTTTTGCTAAATTTTTGCCGGATTTTAAAAACAAATTTGATCACCCTATGGTGCGCACGCATAACTCACCCGCGCGCAAGAACCATATGGGTCGGAGATTATGGAGTAATTTTTAGCATTTGGTAATGAATTTTAGAGCCCTCCCGAGTTGCATGTGGTACGCACGCACCACGGAGACTACCCGCGGGCGCGGGTGTCTACATCCCAAAACCTTCGAATCCGAGCAGGAACTCTCCGCGGGCTGGCCGCGGGTTGTCTACCTCGGGCGTAAAGAATTCGATAGCGGGCACGGCTTTCTGGTGCGTGCACTCCCTGGGCCTGCGCGTACGCACCAACCGCCAGCCCTTATAACCCCAAAACGCACCCCCTCTCTTATTTCTCTCATCTTTCCCACTCTTATTCACTCCTAAAACCCTATACCCTCTCTTGCAAAATCAAACCTATTCCACCTCTTTTGTTATCATTTCAACATTAATTACAATTAACACATCAAGTTTTCAAATTTAAAACCCAAAAATTTCAGATTTTCTAACCCAAATTCAATAAAAAATTAGGGCTTTTTCGAATTTTTGAAGTTTTGTGTTGAAGTTTGGAGCTTGTTTTTTTTAGTTCTATTTGTTCTTAAATCTTCATTTTAAGCATTTACAAGTATTTCAAGCCTTCATTGAGGTATAATTTCTTATTTTTAGTCATCTTCTTCCTCACTGTTCAAGCTTAAAACCCTTTTTTGCTTTCATGGTAGAATTCCATGGTTAGTTCTTTTAACTTGAAATTTGTGTTTAATGATGTCATTGAGTGTTGAATTTAAGCTTCTTCAAGATGAATGTGTATAATTTTATTGAATTCTTGAATAACCATTGTTGGCTATTTTCTCTCTCATGGGTATTCTTTATAATGGTTTTATATCTTTGATAATTCAATGCTTGAGATTATTTTTCTCAATTTGATTCATGATTTTGTCTCTTATGTTCAATTTTTTCTTTGATCGATGCTTACTTGTTTCAAATTCATGATTTTATATTAATAGCATTATTCATTTGTAGCCATATCTTGCTTCTATTGTGAGATAATTTCGTTTGTGCTTGATTCTTGAGCAATTACTTATGCTTATTCTTGAAATATGACAAATGTTAAGTCTTGCTCATGAGTTGTTTTCCTTCTTTTAGATGGCCCCACTCCGTCAAAAGAAGTAATCTAGATCAAGTTCACGCAAGCCTAGGCATGTTGTTCCACCTCAACCCGAGGGTGAAGTAACATATGGCATTGAATTTTCCAAAGAATCACATTGGGATTGTTTCAAGCGTCTATCCAAGAGGAAGCTTAGACCAACGATATTCTACGATAAAGCAACTACCAAGTTTCTAGGGATAGATGAGGATGTTCGCCTACTTGTAGAGGGCCTTGATATTTAAGAGTTTTTGGGTTTGAGTGCCCCTACTAGTGCTAGGGTGACCTATGAATTTCTTTCTTCTCTTGAAGTTGTCCAAGAACCGGGTGCAAATTCCTCAAGGATTTTGACTTTCCAACTCTTCAACAATGATCACTCATTGACGGATGCTCAACTATGTTCATATTTCAAGTTTCCTTGGGCCGAGGATGCGGATCATTGTATCTATTCGGCACATAGTAAAATGGCAAGTGATCATGGATATGATGAGCAACGTTGGTGGAGGAGTATCTTGGAGGAAGGAAAGTATGACCCTCAAACTTCCAAGTCCGCTTCCATGATTCATCCAGCAATGCGGTATTTCAACCGTATCCTCACGTACGCTCTTTGCTCCAAGGACTCTTTGGGAGATATCTCCCGAGAAGAGCTTTGTTGTTTGTGGATAGCCGACCAAAACGACTTTGAGATTGAATCGGTGGATTTAACGGAGCATTGATCACTCGATTCTTGGATATCCGTGATGGAGTTACCTATCGGGGTACATCCAATTGGGAGGGGTGATTTCTATCCTAGCTCTTTGAATTAATGATGACTACAAGACTTTGTTAGATGAGCTTCCCCCGATTATCGATCCTCGAGAAAAATCTCCCTCTCATTTCCTCAACATCTCCGCCCTTGTGAATCAAAAGTTTCTCAATCGAACTAGAAAAGATGATGTTTTCATTTGGAAAGTTTCTCGGTTTAAGGAATGGTTCCTTATCCCATGCAAGTAGGCAACTACCCGACCTGAGGAGAGAGATTCCTTGTCTTAGAGGCCCCAGTGCGAGATATTAATCCTTCTATTTGACGAAGGACGAATCTTAAAAGAGGCCGCTCAACCAATGCCTTCTCATCGAATGCTCATGCTCTTCCCCCGATCGAACCGGGAGGTACACATATTCTTTCCCCCTCTCCCACTCCTACTTTTGATATGTCAACAATTCATGCCAAGCTTGATTCTATTGCTAATGTGTTATACTCCATGCCTTCTATGCATCACCCTTATCTTGGTTATGACTATCATATGTATCAATTGTACGATTTTCATGTTCGGAGGGGGGAGATCGAGCCCTATGTGAATTACCCGTATCTCCCGATCCAACAAGGACCTGTCCCTCAATGGGAAGCTTTTGATCCTACTGTGGGTATGTAGGGAATATTTCAAGCATTATCCCTAGCTTGAACCCCATTGTGATCATACACTAAAATACGGTGGCGTCCAAAGGGAAAGAAGCTAGAGCAAAAAGAGTCGCCAACAAGTTTTACGAACTTGTAAACTGTTCCCAGGGTGAAGGTTACACCCCGTAACGATCCAGGAGATCGTCAACTCCAATAGGTCTGGAACCATGACTGGTAGTTCGGGGATGAAGGTACAAATCCAACCTAAAAGAGATTGAACCTGCCCTAATAATAGGCCTCTACTTTATTCTGATCGTATTCATGTGCGCTTTCTGGCTAACATGAAATCAATAGGTTTAACCCTAAACTTGTTTAATCTATGTTGGTTGAATATTAATGCACAAACAAAACTATTATTGGCGATTATTTGAATAATAATCAAATTAACCGTAAACAATATTATTAATTATCTTATTAAGCGTCATTACAAGTACAAATTCCCTTTAAACATGCATAAAGGTGTGATCAAGCAATAACAATAAATATCAAGCAACATAATAATAATAATAATAATAATAATAATAATAATAATAATAATAATAATAATAATAATAATAATAATAATAATAATGATAATAATAATAATAATGATAATAATAATAATAATAATAATAATAATAATAATAATAACAACAACTATAATAATCAAAATAATAATCATCATAATATAAACAAGAATCATAATCATGTTAAAAATAAAGCATAATATTAGCAAGAACCTAGGAATGATACTAACAAGATTAATAACAAACCCTAGCATGTCACTAAACAATAAAGATCAAAGCTTTTACCCTAACATGATACTAACATGAATATTAGGAAAGACAATAAAAGGCATCATAGAAATCATAATTGATTTAAGGACTTATTCTTTACCCTAAACATGATACTAGGAAGATCAAAACACCCTAACATGACACTAGGAATCATAATAACAACCTAAACATGATTTCTATATCATAATATCAATAAAATCATTTAAAGAACTTACTTGGATGTCTCGTACCTCTTTCTAATAACAAAATACACGCGTTAGTAACTTCAAGGAAAATAATATTCAAACAATTAAATTAAATAATTGAAAGAGATATTTGGGACCAAACCCTCATAAATTAAAACCTTTCACGTTTAGGGCAAAGGCAACTTCGAACTATGCTAGGTATGTCTAGTGCTAATGTTTGAGGAATTGTGTTTGTAAAAAGTTAGGCTAGAAAGAGGGAGAGAATCAAGAAATTCTTGATGAGAGTTGGTGATTGAAAAAGGGGAGATATGACCTCTATATATAGAGAAAAAAGAGGGTCGAAGAATAAGAAATAAATAAGAATTCTAAGCGAAATAAAACTCGATGGACAATAGTTTTGCGGATTTTATATTTATCATATCTTTTGATCCAAAAGTCCAAATAAGGCATATAATATTTCGTTGGAAAGATCTTGAAGTATAATTTCTAAACCAATTAGAATCAGATTAAAATATTTTGTATATAAAAAGATATGTCCGAAATAGTAGGACTGTGTCAGTTTTGGATAGAGTTTCATATCTCATTCATATCTTTTTCTTTATAGCTCGGATTAAATATTATAATATATCATTAGAAAGATAATTTCAAGATCTATCCAACCATATAAAATTTGGATAAGATTATGATGAACGAAAATAATATTTGACTATCTTTGAACATCTTTAAATTCGAATAGAATTAGGATTTAAGAAAAAGGAAAGTTTTTATTTAACTCAAATTCTTTAATCTTATCTTTTCAAAAAGGATAATTAAGATCTTTTAAAAACTTATATAAGCTTCTAAATAATCCTAATTATTTTAGGAATAGGATTAACCTTTGGACCCTCCACATGATCATTGGGTCGTAGGTAAGATCCAGTTTGAGCACAGTTTAGTATTTTGGCCATAACTTCCTCATTATTCATTGAAATTGGGCTTATAATATATTGTTGGAAAGGTCTTTTCAAGCCCCATCCAACTCACCATTATTGGACCCATATCATGGACCAAACTAAACTGGAATGCACGTTTTTCATAAATAAGGTAAGAAAAGAAATATTTTCAAAAACAGAAAGAAGAGATATTTTAATAAAAACATCCTCATCACTAGACTTTTCACACTTTTGCCTTGTTCGATAACCAAATGACATGAAAGGTATTCATCACTAGGTTTGGTTTTGGGGAGACACATTTGGGTGTCTACAAGGTCCTAGACCTTGTTGCCCTTATTGGGAGGGCCCTCATGTTCACCCTAGTTCTATCATAGGCACTACCGCGGGCACTTACGACTATGGGCGGCCCGGTGGTTGTGATTATGCATATCATCCGGCTAATCCTTCGCCTTTTTTGGACCCCGAGACTTTTGGTAGGTGGGGTAGGTCGGGTGAGCCGATCTTAGATGATTGGTCTCATTATTTTGAGGTTGATAGAATTAGAAGGGAAAGTAGGTTAAGAGGTAAGGCTCGCATGGAGGTGAGCGAGATGGCTAGCTCTAGTCATATGATGGAGACCGGTGAGGGGAGTTTTCATTCTACCCTTTACCATAGTGCAGAGTGATACTACCATGGCTACCCCCCCTTCTTATGTGCTTTATATGATGTGTCTCTATTGCCTATATTTCTTTAGGTTTAGAGTTAGGGGGGTAGCCCATTTTAAGCTTGGGGGTGTTCTATGTCATTTGTTGTTGTGCTTCGCTGTTTCCCCCCTTGCTTTTGTAGTTCATTCCTGGTCTCGTATGCTTCTGGTATTAATCTCTATGTCCTTTGGTTTTATGATGATGATGTGCTTTTGGTACTGATTTCTCTGCCCGACTATGGGTTTTGTTGTTTGTTTTGCTGATCACTATCTGTCGCGTTTCACTGTATCTCTGTTATGATGATTCCAGATGATGATAATCTGATATCTTGTTTCTTGTTACTGTTTCAGTCTGATGATTCTTGTTGCTATTACTACTTTCTTTTTCTTTATTTTCATTATTTTATTTTCTTTATTTTCTTCTTTTATTTTGTTTGGAAGTTACTAACAATTTTCTTTGTATATAGTTCTTTACTTCTCACCTTGCTCTATTTCTTATGCTTTTGATTTCGATGATTCGTAAGGTGCTCTTTTGCCTTGTTTTATGTAGCATAGCTTTGGCGTCCGGTGATATCTTTCTATTTCTCTTCTCTTTCTTTTCTTGATTGCTTAGATTAGGATTAGCTCTAGGATGAGGTGAATGGTTCGAGGATGTTTGCCTTGTAACACCTAGCGTGTTTGGGGTCATTGGCGTTGTTGTCGAATGACCGCTTGTTGATGATTGGGTTTACTTGTGATTGCTTTCATTCTAGTGCTTTTCTCCCTTTATTTTGATTTTTTGTCCTTTTCTTTCTTTCAAATAAAAATAACAAAAAAAAACATTTTTGAGGCTATTCTTTTTCTTTTTACTTGTTTAGCTCTGATCTTTGGACATTCTACAAATTTGAAATTTTGCCTTAGAATGTATGCTTTCCTATGTTTTATTAGTGTGCATACTTTGAGAGTATTTGCGGTTGACTCTAGGACAGGGTATGCTAAGGTAGCGGTTTAGACCTTTTGGGGCCTTGAAGCTAGATTCTTTTGCTTTATCATAAGACGGAGTTGCTTCCTTTGGTGGATTTGACACCTTTAGTAAGTTTTTGCTACAACCGTGTGGGGAATTTTCTTTTTCAAGCCTTCATCATATTTTGATTGTGCGGCGTGGATCCTTGACCTTTTCATACCTAATCTTGAATCTTGACTCATAATTCTCAAACATGAGTGTCATCCCTCATCCATCCTTTTCAAATCTCACCTACTTCGTATTCCTCATCCTTCATTTTCAAATCTGCATAGCTCTTTTGACGATCTTATGCGGATTTTATTTTCTCCTGAATCATCTTTACTTATTTCACCGTCTCTTCGATCATTTCTGGCCCAAGTGTAACAGTCTCGCTTATGTCGTTCCAACATATTGGGCTTCTACACTTCCGCCATACAAAGCTTTGAATGGCGCCATCTGTAGACACCTAAAAATGTCTCCCCAAAACCAAATCCGATGATGAACACCTTTCACCGCCATTATTGGTCGGGTTGAGTATTTAATCTTTGGAATGCTTAAATCCATGTTATATCCAATATATTTCATAACCAATCCAATTTCTAGCTCATTTCCCTAAACCATAACCTATTTTTCACTTTTCGTGTCCACATCGCAAAACCGTGAGAAACTGATTTTATGGCTATATAATTTTGATACAAATTTTTTTATAGGCCCTGAAATAAGATATGAGCAAAACACTAAACTCGGCCCAAAACAAACACCTTTCCACTAAAACGGCCATATCTTAAAACCTAAAAATCATTTTGACCTGATTCTAATTGGGTTGGAAAGTAGACTTGATAATATTTCCAGTGATATATTATATGTCTTATTCCAAGTTACGGCTCAAAATTTATGATGATTTTAAAAACGAGTAAAAAAACTGGAATCACCATGCACAGTGCAAAAGCACCGTGTCACGGGAGTGTGCCCCGTCTGACGGTGCCTTCCCCCGTCTGATGGTGCCTGGTGTCGTGACACAATACTGTACATCGTGTCACAGGGCCATTTTTGAAGCTTTTTTGAGTCCAATTCCACCATGGCATAGTACCTGTTGCTGTGACACGGTATTTCTCACCGTGTCACGGTGCTTTTTCCGTGTAATTTCCGCGTTTTTCCATACTGTGACACGGTGTACTATACAGTGCCACGGTGGACACTACCGTGTCACGGAATTTTCTCGTGTCTTTTTTGCGTAAACCCTTCACACGTTTTCACTTCCCGTCGGTCAAATATTTCCCGTGTCACTTTAGTCGTCCACCGCGTCATGGGATTTTCCCCTATTTTACGGTGCCTTCCCCTGTATGACGGTGCCTGGCACCGTGTCACATTGTGCTATGCTGTGTCGCGGCGTTATTATTTAGGGTTTTTATCTTTTTAGGGTTCCGTGTGTTCCCTCTGCTCATTTTCCCGATAAATAGGACCCCCCTTTCTGCAGTTCGAGGCATCAAATCATTCTCTCTTCCTCTCTTTTACACCAAAAATCGTTCTCTTCTCTCTCTCATATTCTAAGCCTTAAACTTATATTCCTAATTACACCATACTTCCCTTAAGCACTCCAAGGTGTTCATACTTAACCCGAGGTTCCGTCCTTAAACCAAGGCATGAAAGGTACAAATAACTGAGGGTTTGGACCAAATCAACTCTACTTTTTATTTAATTTAATTTAATTTTCATTTGGTTTATATTTTTTATTGAAGTTACTAACAGTTTATTAATGATATAGCAATTTAAAGGAACGCGCAGAATGTGAGTAATTAATCACTTAATTACTCTTATTTTATTTTAATATTGCTAGTATCATGATTAGGTTAATTGTTAATTTAATTTAATTTGACTAACGTTATTATTGTTAAATTGCTTCCAATATTAATATTTATTCTATTATATTATGATCACCATTTTGCATGTTCAAAGGGAATATAGATAACTGAAAATCACGCTAAATAAGATAATTTGGACAATCGGTTTAGGATCCTTTTTAATCTTGTTGTTAAATCAAGTGATCACTAATATTTTAGAATTATATGTTGCATTAATATTAAACCAATTTAGCTTAATAATAGTTTGGATCAAATGGAATATTTTGTTTGTAAGCCTTTGAGATCGCAGGAATCACTTTCCACTATAAGAATCGAGTAGAGGCCAATACGGGCGAATGTGACTCCATGACTCACTTCGTACCATCATCCCCGATCCTCCTTTTGTGGTTCCGAACCATATGGAGTTAGGAATCTCATGGATTATGAATGGGGTGTAACCTTCAAGGGTCAATCGTTGTTGCCTATCGTTGTCCCTTTATCATGGTTGCCTTTTATAATCTGTGAACGGTTTACAAGTTCCTTAAAAACTTGTTGGCGGCTCCCTACTTTATTTGTCCCTAATCGCATATGTTAATTCCCACTTCCTATGAGTGCCAAGCATATTCAACACATGCTTTAAGGTAGGCGCACTTCGAACGATGCCTACAAAATAACAAGATTAAAAGGATCCTAAATCGGTTGTCCAAATTATCTCATTAGGCGTGATTTTCAATTACATATTCCCTTTAAACATGCAAAATGGTGATAATAAATATAATAGAATAAGCATTAATATTGGAAGCAATTTAACAATAATAACGTTAGTCAAATCAAATAAAAAATTAACCTAATCATGATACTAGCAATATTAAAATAAAATAAGAGTAATTACTCACATTCTGCGCGTTCCTTTAAATTGCTACATCATGAATAAATTGTTAGTAACTTCAATAAAAAAAATATAAAGCAAATGAAAATTAAATTAAATTATATAAAAAATAGAATTGATTTGGTCCAAACCCTCGGTTATTTGTACCTTTCACCGCCATTATTGGTCGGTTTGAGTATTTAATCTTTGGAGTGCTTAAATCAATGTTCTATCCAATATATTTCATGAACCAATCCAATTTCTAGCTCATTTTCCTAAACCATAACCTATTTTCCACTTTTAGTGTCCACATTGCAAAACTGAGAGAAACTGATCTTATGGATATATAATTTTTATCCAATTATTATAATGTTGTATAGGCCTTGAAATAAGCTTTCCAACCATATATCATAATCCCAATTCCGAGCTAAAACAAAAAAGATATGAGCAAAACACTAAACTCGACCCAAAACCGACACCCTTCCACTAAAACGACCATATATTAAAATCTAAAAATAATTTTTACCTGATTCTAATTGGGTTAGAAAGTAGACTTAATAAGCTTTCCAATAATATATTATATGCCTTATTCTGAGTTATGGATCAAAAGTTATGATGATTGTAAAAATGGGTAAAAAACTGGAATTACCGCGCACAGTGCAAAAGCACCGTGTCACGGGAGTGTGCCCCGTCTGACGGTGCCTTTCTCCGTCTGACGGTGCCTGGTGCCGTGACACGGTACTGTACATCGTGTCGCGGTGCCATTTTTGAAGCTTTTTCGCGTCAAATTCCACCGTGGCCCAATGCTTGCATGATAAATGTTGTTGTAGGAAAACTCTATTAAGTCCAAATAATCTTTCCACAAACCCTGGTACTCCATAACACATGATCTCAACATATCCACCAAAGTTTATATTGTTCTCTCTATTTGACCATCGATTGTTGGGTGGAATGCAGTGCTCATCAACAACTTAGTCCCGATAGCCTTTTGTAAACTTTGCTAGAAGTTGGATAAGAACCTTGAGTCTCTATCCGATATGATGTCCATCGGCACATCATGGTATTTCACCACAAATTTCACATACGCCCTTCCCAATTGATCCATCGACCATGTGCTCCTCATGGGTATGAACGTTGCACACTTTGTTAATCGATCCACTATGACCCAAATTGTATCATTTCCTGCTCGAGTATCCAGTAATGCTCCCACGAAATCCATAGATATTGAATCCCACTTCCAACTAGGCACCTCCAAGGACTGAATTGTTCCTTGGGGTCTCTTATGCTCAATTTTGACCTTTTTACAAGTCAAACATTTAGCCACAAATTCTGCCACTTTTCTTTTCATATTTGGCCACCAGAATGTCTTTTTCATGTCCTTATACAACTTATCCCCTCCGGGATGCATTGAATAAGGAGAACTGTGAGCTTCCTCCATAACCTTTGCTTCAAATCACCTTGATTATGTGGAACACACCATCTCCCTTTAAACCTTATGCTTCCATCATCGGCTATTGCAAAGTCTAATATTTGTCCTTCCTCAATCTTTATTTTAATCTTGTTTAACTTCTCGTCCCCAAGTTGACTTTCTCGAACCTCATCATAAATCGACTGTTTGCTCAACAAGGCACTCAAAATTTTCTTTACCTCTCCTTGTTCCAACACCTCCAAATTCATCTTTTGGAATTCCACACACTATTTATTTGGTAGAATCATCGCATTAACTGCATGACTTGACTTCCTACTTAATGCATCAGCTACAACATTCGCTTTCCCTTCATGATACTGAATCTCCAAGTCGTAATCCTTAATCAACTCCAACCATCGTCGTTGTCTCATGTTCAACTCCTTTTGAGTGAATATGTACTTCAAACTCTTGCGATCGGTGAAAATCCTACATGTCACTCCGTACAAGTAGTGTCTCCAAATCTACAATGCAAATACAATTGCGGGTAACTCCAAGTCATGGGTCGGGTAATTTACCTCATAAGGCTTCAACTGTCTAGAGGCATAAGGAATCACCTTTTGATTTTTGCATCAACACACAACCTAACCCAAACTTTGACGCATCACTATACACCTCATATTGCTCACTTCCATCAGGCAGGGCTAACACAGGTGTTGTAGTCAACTTCTCTTTTAATGTCTTAAAACCCTTCTCACACTCCGAAGTCCACTCGTACTTACATTTTTTTCCTCATTAAGCTCGTTATAGGCCTTGCAATTCTCGAGAAATCCTTAACAAATCTCCTATAATAACCTGCTAACCCAAGAAAACTCCGAACATCTAACACACTCCTCGGGGTTGGCCATTCACTTACAGCCTTTACCTTTGCTGGATCCACCAATGCTCCTTCCTTAGAAATCACATGACCTAGGAAAGCTACCTCTTCCAACCAAAACTCGCACTTTGAGAGTTTGGCGTACAATTAATGCTCTATCAAGGTTGAAAATACCGCCCTCAAATGATCCTCATGCTGATCTCGATTCTTCAAATACACCAAAATATCATCGATGAACACTACAACAAACTTAACTAAGTATGGCCTAAAAATTCGGTGCATTAAATCCATAAAAACAGCAGGTGCATTGGTTAGCTCAAATGGCATTACAGTGAATTCATAATGACCATAATGATTTCTAATAGCTCTTTTTGCAATGTCCGACTCTGCTATCCTCAACTGATGATACCCTAACCTCAAATCGATCTTCGAAAATATTCCCGCCCCTTTTAACTGGTCAAATAAATGATCAATCCTAAGTAGCGGGTACTTATTTTTCACTGTCACATTATTCAAATCTCGGTAATCTATACATATCCTCAAGCTTCCATCCTTCTTCTTTACAAATAACACCAGTGCACCCAATGGTGATAAACTCGGTCGAATGTATCCTTTCTCCAGCAAGTCGTCTAATTGAGTCTTTAACTCTTTCATCTCAGCCGGGGCCATCCTATATGGAGCCTTTGAAATAGGTCATGTCCCTAGCACAAAGTCTATAGTGAACTGAACATCCCTCACAGGTGGCATCCCTAGAATTTCTTCGGGGAAAACGTCAAGAAATTCATTTACTACTGGAATATTTTTCCCATCATCTCTACCTCTTTCTCCTATCCTTTGGACAATACACAAATACAGTGGATGTCCCTTTGCTATACACTTCTTAAGTTGCAAAGCAGATATGATCTTTAACCCTGATTTCTTCCCTTCCCTTCCCTTCGATAGGTTACCCTAACTTTGCCCGGGCCACACAACGTGACTTTTTGGGCCTCGCAATCAATTTGGGCCTTGTACTTTCCCAACCAATCCATCCTCAAAATAACATCGAGGTCTTGTAAGTCAAGCTCGATTAAGTCTGACAGAAATTCTACTTTTAAAATGACAAGCGGTACACCGTGATGCATCTTAGTACAACTCATTACTTCCCCTGACGGGATAGCAATATCTAACGAAACAGACACCAGACTCTCTAACTTGAATCTGTCTACTAAAGTTCTAGAAATAAAAGAGTAAGACGCCCCTAAATCAAACAAGACTTTATTAGACATAGAACAGATAAAGAAATTGTCAATTACCACATCAGAAGCAATTGCAGCCTCACGGCTGTTCATCACGAACACACGACCCTTGGGTGTGGCTCCACTGTTGTTGGGTGTAGGCTTGGGAATGAATCCACTGGCTGAGATGGCTTGGGTTGGTTCTTCTCATCTTGGGGTTTACCCGACTGCTCATCTGAAAATTTCTTGTAACACTCATACTCACAGTGGCCTAGCTTTTGGCAATAGCGGCAGGTCACTAGATTTCCCTCACAATCCTTTCCTGGGTTTGTCTCCATTCCCTCGGTTCCCATTTCCTCTTTCAAAATTACCCCTGTTGTCCCTTTCCCATTGAAATTCCCACTCGAGTTCCCCTAAACCTTGGGTTTCTTCTCACTCCCATTGAAAGCTCCACTAGGCTTCCTCTTTTCCCCAGAATAGTTTCCCTCTAGCTCTCTCCCTTTGATCCCATAAACGTGTGCTGCCTTCCCGTAAACCTCGTCTAAGGTCTCAAAAGTCACTCCTCTCAATTTCCCTTGAAGGGTTAAAGTCAAACCTTGCTCTAACCTCTGGGCCTTAAGCGCCTCAGTTGGTACTACCTCAGGTGCAAATCTCATTATCTCAATGAACTTGCTATAATACTCATTTATCGTCATGCTCCCCATCCCTAAGGTTTGTAAACTCCATACACTTTTGTTTCATCAAATAGGCAAGGTAAACTTCTCTCTAAAAGCTTCCTTAAATTTATCCCACCCAAAGTTAGGAATACTCAGTAAGTCATTTCTCCTTTGGCTCCACCACAAATTGGCTTCCTCTCTAAGTTAATAAACAGCATTATTGACTTTTAGCTCCTCGGGGCAATTAATAGCATCAAAAAGTTTATCAAACTCTCTCACCTAATTTTCTAATCTTGCTGGGTCTACTTTGCCAAGGTAAGTGGGTGGTTTGGCTGCAACTACTCTTTTAAAATCTTCCCCAAAAGCATCAAGGTCATTATGGGCTTTTCCCTGGTTTGAGACAATACCGGCTATATTTTCGGTTATTTTGGTTAGCTTTTTGATGACAGAGCTGACTTTGGAGCTACTCCCTTTCTTAATTCGTTGCCTTAGAGACATGATCCAGAATAATGTGGTAATTAAGCACATGAATGTACAAACAAATTATCTCTACCAGTAAAGACTCAGAATTGTGATAACTTTACTGTTCACAAAATATTTTGAGTACTAAACGTTTCATCAAATTAACTGGTAAGTCTAAATTGCCATTTAAAAGAAACTCTAAATAGCATCTCAAAATAAATCGTCACGAGATTTTATCATAATTTGCATGCAATTATAACATACAAATAAACAAAACACTTCACCATATAATTCACATAAGAGTGCAATTCACCATCCAATCCATTTCTAATTTAGGAATAATTATCGAATAATAATTCATGAACCTTCACTAATATACCGTGGAATATAAAAATTCCCAAAAGACTATCAATAAAATCTTAATGGAATTCGAAATTTAATTCGAACTTTTATATTCTAAAACATAGTTTGGACGTTTGCTTAGTTCATATGCACATAATTCACATAAAGATCGAAATAATATTTTGAATACGTTTCAAACTCTTTAATATATATATATATATATATATATATATATATATATATATATATATATATATATATATATATAAGTTGAATACTTGATTCATAATGTGGATTAATTGGACTAATGAGATCCCAGGTAGGAGAGATTAGGGACGACGTTGCACTAAGCCCAAGTCATGCCTAGCCAGAGCTCATTGTCAATCCAATAATCCCCACTATTAATCTTTCTTCATATTAAAATGGAAAGTAGTTTTTACTTAAATATATACTTAATATATAGTTTCAGAAAACAAATGCAAAACTCTATCCTATATTCCCTTCTTAGGTCTACCCATCAGTTTTATATTCAAGTTTTTATCTTTTTAAGACCCGAAAACGGATACCACTTTGTAACACCCCCAAATTACTCTATAATATTAACAATAATAATCCAACTATAGGGAGTAACATGGGAGTATTACCGCCACATGATTACGTAAGGCTTAACAGAGTTTTGCAGCGGAAAATAGTACATAACTTTCATTAATAATAATAGTAATATTAATAATTTGATACACTTCCAAAGTAACTACACCACTAATACTATGTTTACTAAGTTAAACAAGGTGATCACCGCCCGTCATTCCCAATGCAGCAAATAGTTCACGTTGCCGGATCGCCATCACCTATCTACTCATCAAAGTGATAAGTAAGGCCAAGCCAAAACAAAACAAATACCTATTAGCCAAAATGATAAGTACATACAAATTCTAGACATGTAAAATCAATTTAATTAATAAAACATGCTTTTGAAAAGATTTAACTTTAATAAATCATAATTTATCCAAACCGTTCACGAATCGAAATTCATGTATAAAAACTTGTTTAAAGAACCAATTTTCGAAATAACCAACTTTTCAAGGATAATTCCGAATATGATGGATCAGTCCATATTTTCATAAATCATTTTCCCATCTAAGTGTACACACCCCCCAAGATAGTAACTCCTTTACATATTGCTATCAAGGGGAAAGACTAGGGCATACAAAGTCCATAGTCTTCAACTTACTCCACATAGTGGGAGTTAAAAATCAAAAGATCCAAGGAAAAAATCATGTTAAATAAACTTTCCAATATCCCATACTCGGGATAATTTAAACAATAAAACTTCCTTTTTGAACATCTTGTACTAGTACAAGTTTATAATCAACCATATGAAATATTTAAACATTTGAAATTAAACGATCAAAACAATTTTCACCAAAATATATTTCACAATCATTTAAACATGGTTCGAAATCACTTAACATGTAAATCACATGTACATCAAAGTCACTTTTAAAAAGATCTAGCAACGTGTACGTACCTTGATCCTTTCTAACAAGCACGAGGTTCTTAATTACGAACTTGAAATCCCTACTACAGTATACACAAGGTTCTAATCAAAAACTCTTCAACCAATAAACACGAATACATAAAATGTGGACCCTTAACTTAGTTGTGCGCGAGCAATTAGTTTAACTCTTATCATACTATTTATACTTTCAAAGTTTAAGAAATCTTTTTAATGTTAAGAGGTCAAGTTAGTCATAATAATAATAATAATAATAATAATAATGAGTAGTGCATATATAGATGTATGTAGTACGTATGTAGCTACAATATGTGGTGTAGGAGTGATGATAATAATAATAGTAGTAACAACATAACAAATAGTAGTAATAGTATGGATAGTAAGGTAGTAATTGATAAGGATTATTGAACGAGGGTTAGATAGGTCGTTAAGCTACTACCCTAATCAAATTAATCATTTATAATATTTAAACTTACACCAAACTAGTTAGTGGCAAGTAAGGGTCGAACAACTAGGGAAGCACACTAATTCAACATCAATATTCACTAATGCAAGAGTAAAAAGGGGATTGTTTTTGTTGGTTTTGTTGAGTAGATAACACGAAAACTACAAATAAGCAACAAAATGATGATTAAAATCAAGGGAAAATGACGTTAGGGATACAGGGGGTGTCAAATATGATTAGAAAAAGGGGAATAATAATGATTATCATGAAACACATGCCAAAGAACACAAGATTCTACCTAAACAATTCATTCTCATGCAATAGTCTAGACAATTCAATGAAAGAGGTCTACACTAATAAGGATCATTCTCCGGCATCCTATTAGTTAGAATCAAATCAAGAGAATAAAGAAACACAATCCATAAAAACTCCACTTTAATAACTCAATCTCATGCAATCATTAAAATAGAGATGATCTTAATCTAGTTCAAGTCACTTTCATCCATTTAAACTAGAAAACATGAAATAGAGTGCAACAATAATCTCAAGCTATCAAATTCATGTCTTTCATCAATTTATGGCATGAGTTCAATCCAACCATCATCATTCATCCAATATCAACTCATATTTTCCATCCCCTTCTCCTAGCTAAAAGATTAGCCTAGAGAATGGTGATTAAATATAATATCTAAACTAGAAACAAACTCAAGAAACTTAAAACAAAATATGATTAAAATAATGAAATCAATAACAACTAGATGAACTAATAAGATTAACAAAAATAAGCAACAATAAATGCAAATAAATAAAGCTAAAGGAAAGGATTAGAAATTACTAAAGAAAAGATTAATGAAAGATGAAAACTTGAATTCTTGCTTGATTGAAAATTAAACTTGAGCAAAGTTGAATACTTGGAAGAAAATTGAGAAATAATCTACTTTCTCTCTCTAAAAATTATCTAATCTGAACCTAAGAGAGAGAAGCTCTCCTAAAACTAATTAAGAAAATGGTGGTTCAAAGTTGAGAGAGTATTAACTCCAAAAAGAGATTTATATACAAGCTAATCCAAATAAAATAAATAAAACTAACTAAAATAAATAAATAACAAAACTAAAATAAAAAAAAAAAGAAAATAAAAAGGAAAATAAAACCCAAAAACCCCCAAAATCCAATCAGACCCACGAAAATCCCACAAACTCCCTTCATTTCGTGGCTGCTCTGATCTTTTATCTTCTTCACCATCAGCGCATCATCAACCATCATCTTCACCGTTCAATTATCATCAACTAAAATCGAGCATCAAATCGTGGCCAACCGATTTTCGTTAAAATCACGTGAGAAGCTCGTGATTTAACCCACATTTGCGCGCCCGCAAAGATGTCGCGCAGAGGTCGCGCAAATGCTACTGCCTCGAATCTGAATTTGAACTCCATTTGTGCGCCTTCTAACAGGGCTGCGCGGCAGTGAATAACTTCAATCAAATTGGACCTTAATTGAGGTTAGATTGTTTGCAAATGGTGAGAGTAGGGGTAGGAATTAGCAGGGGCCGCAAGGTGCTAGTGTTAATCGCGGTGAGTATGGTTGTTGCGGCTATTAGAGCTGATGTGTTAGCGGAGATTGGTGTAGGAGTTGAGTGCGAAAGTGGATTTGCGGTGGTTTTGGCGGCTGACGGGTTGCAAGTTGGCTGGGATTGGTGACAAAATGGGAGGCGCAGCAGGTGAGGTTGGTTTGTGGTGTTAGTTGCGTTAATGTTGTTGTTATTGGGTGGATGTGGTTGAGATGGGATTGCTGCTGTGAGTTGTGGTGGTGATTGCTGGTTGCTGGTGTGCGTGGTGTTTGAGTGAGGGAGGTACGAATTTTGGGGTGTTAGAACAGGGGGTTGTGTTGTGAGGTGAGGGAAGTAGCACCGTTGCTGCTGATATTGTGTTGTTGTTGTGGAGTGCATGAGGAGCAGGGGAGTAGGGGAGGTGTTTTGGGTGAATTGAGGGAGCATGGGAGTGTAGTGTTGGATAGGGAGATGGAGTGGTGTATGGTAAGAGTGCGGCAAGAGGGGCAGCGGCTTGTTTGTGCAAGGAGTATTGTGCATTTGCCAAAAACCTCGGACCTTGAACTCGAACCTACACACAAACAAACCCGAGGATGAAACTGAGACAAATAAAAGGAAATAAATAATAAAAAGAAACTAAATAAACTAAAATAAAATTACGACAAATAAATAAAACTAAAAAAATAAAGATAAAAAATAAAAAAATATGAAAATAAACTAAAACTAATTAACTAAAAAAACTAAACAAAAAACGCTAAAAATAACCAAAACACTCAAATAAAAGACGAAAGACAAGAATATGAAAATAATAGATGTGAAATTATACGGAAAATAAGTCGGAAAATGACTCAATAAACACCTTAGAAGTGACATAAAAGTCACTTATCAAACTCCCCCAAGCTAATCTTTTGCTCGTCCTCGAGCAAATTAACACGAAACACGAGAGAAAGGGAGAATGATTTATTCAAGCAAGAAAAACTAAAAAGATAAAGAATATACACTAACTCACTTTTGTAGGAATCACGGTCAATTTTAGCATTTAAAGACAAGCCCTTTAAACCCCTAGATCGTCCTAGAAAACAAGTGTGCTCTCGTGAGGGTTTCCTAAGAGCTTAACCCACAACTCTAGACAAAAACCAAGGCAAAACAAATAGAAAAGAAAAGAAAACACAAAACACAAACACAGCCATGACCAACATAACATGGCAAGGTTTAGGAAAACGAATCAAGCTCAAAGGCAGAAAATACTCCATTTTGACTCAAAAAGAAGAGGCATGCACCAAAGAATACACACCTTTCTCAATTCAATGAGGGAAAACACGTTCTAAGATGCTCATGGTTGAAAGAGACAAACCTAAGCTAAGCATAGAGAACTAGAGAATTCATTCACCGCCCTAGCCCCATCCAAGACGTTCCACGTTCTCTCCACTAGCTTCAAATCACCCCCTAGTTAGCTCCTCATGATTCCACGAAGGAACCGGAAAAAAGATTCAATTTGTGGAATTAGTGGGTCATCCCGATATCTCAACTATGCATACTCTCTCCATAGGGTTGAAATCTATCTCCCTCCATCGGAATTTGACCTCACCCCTCTAAAGTCTAAGGGTCTTAACTAGGGTTGTAACGTAAGGCAAAGGGTTAAAGAGGGGTAAAATTTGAAATTTTTTTAAAATTTTGGTGATGTTTCCAAAGGAAGCAAAAGGGTGATCAAACCTCAAAAATAAACTCAAGAAATCACTAAAAATCAAACAAAAATACCAATAATGCCTTCTCCCCCAAGCTTACTCAACACCAACATTCCATAAAAACAAAAACGAAGTAACGCTCCCCCAAGCTTGAACGAAGCATTGTCCTCAATGCTTAAACTAGGGAAGAAAACTAACCAAACCTTTTTTTTAAATATTATTTTAAACTCTTATTTGTTGTCCTTACCTTTTTTAATTATGGACGGCTTTTTCTTGAATGCGCTTGCTTTATTAAATGCAATATATACAATTTACTTTCTTACTTGGTCCAAAGAGCATAATACTTTCTCATCTTCATTACAACACAAAACAACCTCACAAACCAAAATGCTTCATAAAACTAAGGGCTAGGGAAACGAAAGATCATAAGGCTTGTAATGTGGCTCATAATCTAGAAAGGGAATAGGCTCAAAGGGTTAGCAAGAGGAGCAAATGCAAAATAAAAACAAAATATGTAACAAAACAAAAAGAAGATAAAGAAAAATGAGAAAAGGGGTGCCCTTTTCCTCCCCTAAAGTTGCTTGGTCACGATCTTGGGATTTAGAGGACAACACAAGGATTAAGATATGCATAGTCAAGGATCCTAAACGTCGCTCAACAAAATTGATGAAGGCTTGAACAATTTAAACCTCATAAGGGATGGGAAGTAAGCAAATACCAACTAAAGAGGTTCATATCCACTATAGAGAGCAACACCATCTTACCACTTTTTTGTGAACTAATGGTTCAAACACAATAGTTCTTAACCTTGCTATCTTAGCTTAAAATTTGTCTATCTCAACCATAAGCACTCTCAAACCGTGTAGGCCATCATCAATTAGGAAGAAAAACATTCTTTGGCACATTATCAAAGCAATCAATTCCAAATGCATGAGCGAATTCCAAAACAAATTCATTTCATCTTTCCATAGTCATGTTTGTCACAAAAAACAAAAGGAAAACAAAACAAAAGAAAGAAGAAGAAATAAAAAAAAGGTTCACAAATGAGGCATAAAATCCAAATAAGTCCCAATCGTCATACAAGTGATCGTTCAATAACAACATCAACGATCCTAGGTTCCATAGAACCAAAAGCAAACATCCTCGAATTATTCAACTTCTTCCTAAACTACTCCTAAACTAAGCACTCAAAGAAAGAGTAAAAGAGTAAAAATAAGAAAGGTCTCACCGGGAGGTTAGCTTAAAAGAATTAAGGAGCATAAAATAGAGTTCACCAAATGTCACTCTGCTCCAAACTTCCAAAAAGAAACCTACTAGGCAAGACAAGACACAAAAGAAAACATTAAAAGAGAACAAAGAAATAAAACAAAAAGAAAAAGAAAGGAGGGGGAGAAAAAGGGTTAGAAATCCTCCGGGTTGCCTCCCGGGAAGCGCTTGTTTATGGTCTCTAGCTTGACCCTTCACCTCATTCAAGGTGGATTAAAGAACATCACTAATAGAGTAATAAATTAGTCGTTAATTTCCTATCCCAAAATCAAACACTATTTATAAAATCCTAAACCAACCTAAAACAAGTATAGGTAAGTATAGGGTCGAACCCAAAGGAGTTAGTTGGTGTTATCTTTAGCCTAAATCAAGCTATTTCGGAGATTGAAGTGAGAAAATGGTTGGTGTTATGATAGCAAAATTAGACTAATCAAGTAATTCAATAAGCTAAATGTTAGGGATATTGGTTCCACATGCTAATTCAATAATCGTGCTAATCGACAATTTCTTCGTTTGATTCAAGCATTGCAAAGGACAAACAATAGTAGCAATCAAGAGAGTTCAAGAGCTATCTCCTAGTGGCCAAACTAGGGGTCACTATGAATGGCTAATCAAGGAAATTCACAATCAAACTCAATCAATTAAAGCAATTCTCAAATTGATGGGTCATGTCATTAAGAAATGCAATGCAATCTAGATTAATCTTATAGGTTGATCATTCCTAATATAATTAATCACATGCAAAACTATGTCAACCAATTTAATTGCAACAATTCAATCAATCAAAGATCATCAACTAGCACAAATTATTAATCAAGCATGCTTCCCCTTCTCCCTAGCAACTAATCTACTCACTAATCATGGTGTAACTCAAGAACAAATCACTAGAATTAGCATTGATCATCATTCCAAATCAAAATCATGAGAAAGTAATATCAACTACAAAATCCAAATCAAATCCAAGCAATACAAACAATTAAAGATGAAACTAAATCAATCAAGTAAGAGATGAACTAGAAGAAGAAAATCTTACTAACATTAATGATTGAAAATGAAGAAATCCAAGCACAATTGATCCAATGTTGAAATACAAATCCAATACCAAGAACTTCTCTCTAACTTCTCTCTCTAAAATTAAGCTAATGAAAAATTATCTAAAAGTTATCTTCAAAAAGGAATTACAAGTGTATTTATAGGCAAAGAAGAAAAACGGGATTCTCGGGCCCTCTCCAATAAACCCCGCGCCCGCGGAAAAATGGGTACGGAACCCATTAAAAACTCTGCGGGCTTTCTAGGCAACATCCGCGCCCGCGGGTCTTCTAGCCCGCGCCCGCGGAAAAAGCACCCGCGCTTGCAGCAAAAGCGCAGCGAATCCCCTGCTCCCAAAGGATGATCAGAGGGTCGCGGTCTCTCTGGTTCGAGCAGGCTCTCCAATCTACCCGCGCCCGCGGCAAGCCCGCGGCCAGACCGCGGAGAGTTCCTGGTCGAAATCTGCCACTTTTGTGCATATGAGCCCGCGCCCGCGGCCTTTAGAAACCGCGCCCGCGACAGACTGGCAAGGCTTGATGCCCTCTCTGAGCCCTCTCCAAGCCGATTATTTCCTCCTTGCTTAGTCAATATAGCCCATCTTGAATCCCTTCCAAAGACAAATCCTAGATACCTACAAAAACAAACAACGAAAAGGAATAAAAGGGAAAAAGAACCAAATAAAAGGAAAACACAAAGAAAACATGAAAAACACAAGGAAAGAAAGGAATTAAAGGAAAAAGGATCGAAAATAAGATAAGAAAGCATAAAAAGGAAGATGAAATCATCCTAAAAGGCTACCCTATGAGTGCCATAAATGACACTCATCAATCACCCTCATCAACTTGAGGATTGAATCATAGATGCCCCCAAGCTTGAGAATTAGCACTCCTTGAGGTCTCACATCACCAGAAGGAAAAGGAGGGGATGAATCAAGAGCCAAAGGTGGCTCATCTTTTCTCTTTTTCTTCTTCTTGTTGTTTCTTCTTCTCTTTTCTCTCTTCTTTCTTTTCCTTCTAAAAGGGGGATCGAGCTTGGAATCCTCAATACTAGGAAGGGAAACCTCACCATCCTCAAGAGAGCCTTCAAACCAAGCGGTAATTTCAAGGAAGTCATCATGCCTCATTGTCACCTTATCATCACATGGAGGTAAGCTCTCATTATCCATCACACCATCGACCACATCAACTCTACATACGCTCACCGCCATAGGGCTCTTCAAACCAACATTCTCAACTAGCCTACAAGGAAAGGGAAACGGGCCTTCAAACTTATTTGGTTCACTAAAATCAAATGGCTCCTCATTTTGTGCTTGAACCTTCTTCTCAACCACATCATCTTCAACCTTGTCGCCCTTGCAAGTTTCGGGTTGATAAGTATGTGAAGGGTTAGTAGATGATTATAAGGGGATTTTTGTGGTTAAATGGATAGAAGAAATTCTGGCTAGTTGGGAATCAACAACTTCATTGTGAGATTTAATCTCTTGGAATTGTTGAGTGATAAATTGACGTTGTTGAAGAATTTGGGTTTGTGTGTGGTCGGGTGGGGATTTTTCTTCATACGCTTGAGGACATAGCTCATGATTTTGATCTTGAGAGTTCTCTACTTGGTTGGAAAGGTAGGAAAAGTTTTGGGTTGGTGAATTAAAGAGAGTTCCATCTTAGGGGAAGGAGTTTTCTTGCCTTGGAGGTTGTTAAAGTTGTTGGGATTGAGCTTGGGTTACAAACTCTTTTTCCCTCAAAGTCAAAACTTCACCATGCTTGAGATTGAAGTCTCTACAATAGGATTGACACGCTAAAGTTGAATCACCTAATCAAAAGTAATTCCTAAATCCTCTAACTAATGTAGATAGGGAAGTAGGGTCGAATCCACAGAGAAACGAGTCTTTCTATTCCTAATTTAATTAATATAATCTAGATTATTAAGTAACCAATATGTAAATTTGGATATAAAACTAAACTACAAAGATTAAGAATAAGGAGAAAACAATGAATAAAAGGATCTAGGGCATAGGTTCACCAATAAATAATATTCCAGGGTAGAACATAATAATCAATCATCAATGCATACATTAATTAGATCATAAAGGGCTTTCGCTACGTATTACAACCACACAATTAATTTACTGGTATTAAATCTCATCTTTCGAATCTCGACTTAACCATTTATAAATTAACCTGCCTATTGAAACTAGACCTAAACATTAATTCTCATCTGTCGAATCTCGAATCAATATTGTTAAACTCATGCATAAAAGATCTGCGTAAGTCTAGTCACATAGCATTAAATCAATCAATAGGAAATCAATCTAGTATTGGCAATTAACAACCATAAATTACCCCTTCGTATTATATATGGATCCCCATAAACCTAGAAATAGAACTACTCACACATAATAAAAACTAAACTAATCAAAGCAATAAAACAAGACATGATCATAGGAATAAAATAATGACTAAGATTAAAAGAAGAGAAATTGTTACCAAAGAAAATTTGGAATTAAGATTAGAGTTAAGAACAAAGTATATGAGAGATAAACTAATCTAAAAGCTAAGTAGAGAGAGAAAATCTAAAAGAGAAGGTAGAAAGAGTAAAATAAGGTAATTAAAATTCTGTACAAAAATCGTACTTAAACCTCCCTAAAATAAATCCTAAAACAAAACTAATCAGGTCCTTAGAAAAACACGCGCCCGCCTTTTTCACTATGCCCTTGCTGGTGTGTTGCGCCCGATCGAGCCTACGCTCACCCGATCGGGCGAGGCTTCTTCCTTGATGCTTCCTTGCGCACGCCCGCCCGATCGGGCGTATGCCTGCCCGATCGGGCCTGGCTTCATCTTCAAGGCTTGGATTTCGATTAGGCTCGATTCCTCGGCCTAATCCAGATTTCCTCATCGGGTCTTGATTACTTGATCCAATTTCCCTGGTATCACATACCGAGCCCTTAATCACCGGCTCTCACCGGTCCCGGGCTTCAATGATGGTCGTTTCCTCCTAACGCTCGTAGTTGCTTTGTGAAAAACCCGGAAAACGCTCCGAGTGTGCAATTTCCTACAAAACTCAAGCAAAACTACAAAAACACTAGAAAACACAAATTAGTAATAAAAGTGGCCCTAAAGAGCCAAAAACACTACTAATTATGACCATGGGACGGGGGTAAAACACTATATAAATTGGACATATCAATGCATCATGATCCGTCCCACCACAACGAGCACATGAGAAATCAATGGTTTGTGAAGGTTTTGAACACAAACCAACACTTGAGTTCAACTTAGAAAGACCTTCATTCAAGAGCTCAACTATGTGCTTAAGTTGGCCGACTTTCTCCAACTCATAAAGATCTCCTTGCTTCCCTTGGGACCTTCTTTGGCCTCCCCAAGAATAGCTAGTAGCCACTTCTTCAATTGTAGCTTCAACTTGGCTTTGAGGGATCTTAATCAATTGGTCATCGGCACCTGCATCTAGATTGGTCCTTGACATTGGCTCCAAGCCATCATAAAAGAATCTCATGAGCAAATTACGGTTGAATTCATGATGAGGACATACTCTAATCAAATCATTAAACCTTTCCCATGCTTCCCCAAGAGTTTCATCCGGTTGTTGCTCAAAGGAAGCTATCTTCCTCCTCATTTTTGCAGTTTGCTCATCGGAAATGAACCTCTTGAGAAAGGCCTTCGCAACTTCCTTCCATGTGGTGAGAGAGTTGGGCTTCAAAAGCTTGAGCCATTTCTTTACTCTTCCGGTGAGATATTGCCAAAAGAGATGTATACGAATGTAATCTTGGCTCACTTCATTTGTTTGCATCATTGCACACAACTCAAGGAATCGGTCCAAATGCTCAATGGGGTCTTCACCTACGCCTTCGGAAAATTGCTCAATTTGCACCATCCTAGCATATTGTGGATGGATTGTGAAATTAGTCTCGGTGGTCGAGAGAAGTATACCACTCGTGAGCTCATAGATTTCCGGATTTCCAAACTCCCTAAAACGAAGGCCATCCTCTTGTCTTGCCATATCTCACTTTGAATACAACAAAGCTAAGCACACGATTAGCATTGACAAGTAGGATTAAACAAGCAAAATAAAAGAAAGGAAAGCAAATAAAAAGACTCTAACAATAGCAAAAATAAATGTTAAACAAGTCGCTTCCCCGACAACGGCGGCAAAGTTTGATCGAGGGTTAGACAGGTCATTAAGCTACTACCCTAATCAAATTAATCATTTATAATACCTAAACTTACACCAAACTAGTTAGTGGCAAGTAAAGGGTCAAACCACTAGGGAAGCACACTAATTCAACATCAATATTCACTAATGCAAGAGTAAAAAGGGGATTGTTTTTGTTGGTTTTGTTGAGTAAAGAACACGAAAACTACAAATAATCAAGAAAATGATGATTAAAATCAAGGGAAAATGACGCTAGAAATACGGGGGTGTCAAATATGATTAGAAAGAGGGGAATAATAATGATTATCATGAAACACATGCCAAAGAACACAAGATTCTACCTAAACAATTCATTCTCATGCAATAGTTTTGGCAAATCAATGAAAGAGGTCTACACTAATAAGGATCATTCTCAGGCATCCTATTAGTTACAATCAAATAAAGAGAATAAAGAAACACAATCCATAAAAACTCTACTTTAATAACTCATTCTCATGCAATCATTAAAATAGAGATGATATTAATCTAGTTCAAATCACTTTTATGCATTTAAACTAGAAAACATCAAATAGAGTGCAACAATAATCTCAAGCTATCAAAAATCATGTCTTTCATCAATATATGGCATGAGTTCAATCCCACCATCATCATTCATCCAATATCAACTCATATTTTCCATCCCCTTCCCCTAGCTAAAAGATTAGCCTAGAGAAGGGAGATTAAATATAAAATCAAAACTAGAAACAAACTCAAGAAACTCAAAACAAAATATGATTAAAAACAATGAAATCAATAACAACTAGATGAACTAATAAGATTAACAAAAATAAGAAACAATAAATGCAAATAAATAAAGCTAAAGGAAAGGATTAGAGATTACTAAAGAAAGGATTAATGAAAGATGAAAACTTGAATTCTTGATTGATTGAAAATTAAACTTGAGCAAAGTTGAATACTTGGAAGAAAATTGAGCAATAATCTACTTTCTCTCTCTAAAAATTATCTAATCTAACCTAAGAGAGAGAAGCTCTCCTAAAACTAATTAAGAAAATGGTGGTTCAAAGTTGAGAGAGTATTAACTCCAAAAGGGGATTTATATACAAGCTTATCCAAATAAAATAAATAAAACTAACTAAAATAAATAAAAAAATAAACTAAAATAAAAAAAAAAGAAAGTAAATAAAAAGGAAAATAAAACCCAAAAACCCCCCAAAATCCCATCAGACCCACGAAAATCCCACAAACTCCCTTCATTTCGTGGTTACTCAGATCTTTGATCTTCTTCACCATCAGCGCATCATCAACCATCATCTTCATCGTTCAATCATCATCAACTATAATTGAGTATCAAATCGTGGCCATCCGATTTTTATTAAAATCACGTAAGAAGCTCGTGATTGAACCCACATTTGCACGCCCGCGAAGACGTCGCGCAGAGGTCGTGCAAATGCTACTGCCTCGAATCTGAATTTGGACTCCATTTGTGCGCCTTCTTACAAGGTTGCGCGGCCGCGAATAGCTTCAATCAAATTGGACCTTAATTGAGGTTCGATTGTTTGCAAATGGTGAGAGTAGGGGTCGGAATTAGCAAGGGCCGCAAGGTGCTAGTGTTAGTCGCGGTGAGTATGGTTGTTGCGGCCATTGGAGCTGCTGGGTTAGCGGAGATTAGTGTAGGGGTTGAGTGCAAAAGTTGAGTTGAGGTGGCTTTGGCGGCTGACGGGTTGCGAGTTGGCTGGGATTGGTGATGAGATGGGAGGCGCAGCAGGTTAGGTTAGTTTATGGTGTTAGTTGCGTTGCGTTGTTGTTATTGGGTGGATGTGGTTGAGATGGGTTTGATGCTGTGAGTTGCGGTGGTTATTGCTGGTTGCTGGTGTGCGTGGTGTTTGAGTGAGGGAGGTACGAATTTTGAGGTATGAGAACAGGGGGTTGTGTTGTGAGGTGAGGGAAGATGGGCAACGTTGCTGCTGGTATTGTGGTGTTGCTGTGGAGTGTGTGAGGAGCAGGGGAGTAGGGGAGGTGTTTTGGGTGAATTGAGGGAGCAGGGGAGTGTGGTGTAGGATAGGGAGATGGAGTGGTGTATGGTAAGAGTGCAGCAAGAGGGGCAGCAGCTTGTTTGTGCAAGGAGTATTGTGCATTTGCTACAAAGGACCTTGAACTCGAACCTACACACAAACAAACCCGAGGATGAAACCGAGACAAATAAAAGGAAATAAATAATAAAAAGAAACTAAATAAACTAAAATAAAATTACGACAAATAAATAAAACTAAAAAAAATAAAGATAAACAATTAAATCAAATATGAAAATAAACTAAAACTAATTAAATAAAGAAACTAAACAAAAAAGCTAAAAATAACCAAAACATTCAAATAAATGACGAAAGACGAAAGACAAGAATAAGAAAATAATAGAAATAAAGAACTAAAAAGAGTGAAATTATACGGAAAATAAGCCGAAAAATGACTCAATAAACACCCTATAAGTGATATAAAAGTCACTTATCAATTATTATAAGATAACAATGAAGATAAAGATTGGAAGGATTTATGTGTAGTAGTATCATATTTGTAGTTGTAGTGGTAGGTCATCAACAACAATAGTTATAAAATAATATGATACATAAATTTATAAAATAGAAGTATGTAGTACGTAAGGTAGTAGTAGCATATAGTTGGAAGAAAATCATCAACCTAAACAATAATAATATTAATATTAATAATAATCATGCATTGTAGTAGTACTTAAATTCGAGGTAGTAACTAGTTATTAGTAATAAAACTAGTGGAGATTAAGCTAAAAGATGAAATAATTAAGGAAGAAGTAAGGAGTCGATGGTGTCACCTTTGGTGGTCGGTGACTGCCGGTAGTGGGTGGCGAGATTGAGGCAAGTGGTGCTCGTGGTGGAGTTCACGACCACTATATGAAAGCTTAGAGAAGGTGAATATAGAGAAGGAAAAGGAAGGGAGGAGAAGATGGTATGGTCACAATGGCCTCCATCCATGGCTATATATAGCCCCAACTCAGGCACTATTCCAACCGATTTCATAAATGCTGCCAACCCAATTAATGCAGCCAACCTAATAAATGTTGTTGGCCTAATAAATGCAGCTGGCCCAATAAATGATGTTGATCCAATAAATGCAGTCGGCCTTATAAATGTTGTGAATATGAGTAGTATTAATATAAGGGTTGACTTTGATTACGGAAGGAGGAATAATTTGGTACTTGTTAGTTTGACTCGGAAGCAAAATACTGGAGGTTGAAATTCCGACAACTTTGAGTTGACTCATATAATTATAAAGCGTAATAAAATTATATCTTTGTAAAATCATATATGGACTTAAATAGATATTTTTGTATAATAAAATATTTTGGAAAAAATCCATAATTAATAATTAGTAAACGGCTTAAAAATACGGGGTATTACAAGATGGGAGGTTGCATTCTCCCAGATCTTGTGAGGACGTCTATGGGTGAATTTTCTTCATCCCAAAAATCGCTTATTGGATATATGATTGAAAGTGGAGGTTCTTCCATATCCTTAAGATAGACTTCTTCATCATCGTTGTCCCAAACCCCATTGACGCTAATATCTTGTTCTTGTGGAATTTGGACTAGCTTCTTATTATCAATCAGCTTTTAAATTAAATCTTTGAATTTAAAACAATTCTCGATGGTATGTTCCCCTGATTGATGATATGGACAGTAGAACCTATATGTCCTCTTTAACGACTCAAATGATCTCGGTTCGAGAGGTTTAACCTTGCCACTCTCGGAGAGCATTTTGAGCATTTTAGCATAGGAAGTCCCAATTGGAGTGTAAGGCTTATTACTCCTCTTGGGTGTGTCAATTACTTGGAGAGAAAATGGTTTCTTCTCCATAGGTGAAACTTTAACATGCTTGCTTTGAACCAACTTTTCTTGCTTCTTTGCGAATTCAATAGCTTCACGTAACAACTCTATTCCCTCCCACATTGCTCATATGAGAATCCATACTTCTTCCTTAGTTGCAGGTTCTAGTCCAGAAGGGAAATCACTCATGGCATCAAAAAAGGTTTCCTCCTCTTCTTTGATAGCATGAATTATTTCAACACATTTGATGAGGGATAATGGATCAACATGGTTTTCCTCATCAGAGATAGCCAAAGAATCAGAGAGAGATGCATTGTTGATACTTGGCTTCTTCCTTACAAGGGGTAATGGAAGCTTATAATTTTCAATCAAGTCTTGGATAGCTTCTTTAAGCTTCCAACAGTTCTCAGTGAGATGGCCCCTACCTTGGTGATACTTGCAATGTGCGTTGGGATTCCAGTTAGCTGTCCTCTTTTCAACAGGTGGATCCCCAAATGGTCTAATAGGAGTTATAAGACCTTTCGCATCAAGTCAGTCAAATGCGGTGTCATAACTCATATCAATAGGAGTAAAGTTCCTCCTAAATGGTTTCTTTTGTCCTTGGTTATTCAAAGAAAGGACTTCACTCAAATTAAAGGTGCTAACATTATTTGAATGGGTGGCTTTGGAAGAAGAAGGATTGTCATTCTTCTTACCTTTCCTGCCACTTTTGGAGTTATTATTATTAGCAGCTTTCAGTTTAGCAAGATCATATTCAATTTTAATTCCAATATCATAGACGGCCTTGAAGGTATGAAAGTTATTTTGGTACTTAAAATGTTTGTAGTACTTTTGTTAGAGGTTCTTAATGAACATCCTCACATATTCCTTTTCACTTGGTACTTCAATCATCCTAGTAAAAGTCTCTCTCCATTTATTAAAGAAAGAAGTGAAACCTTCATTCTCTTTTTTTTTAAGTATTTCAAGTTCTCTATGATCGGTTTTAACTTGAATACTGCATTTATATCTATCAATGAAAGAGTTTACAATAGATTCCCAAGTAGAGGTTTTCTCTTTGTCAAGGGAAAAGAACCATTGTTGGCAAACGGTTTCAAGAGATAAAGAAAATAAAGAATGAAAGACTTTCTTATCAATCCCCTTAATATTCATTATAGTCTCAAAGGCTCTTAAATGAAAATAGGGGTTATCAGTTGCCTTGAACTTTGGGATGTCGTTGGCATTGAACTTCTGCGGAAGAAGCTCCTTGTCCACCGAGACCCCTTGCGCGCTAATGCCATGGAACCTGTAGTCATTAGATATCTTGCTCAAGCTCTCTTGGATGAACTCCATTTGTTGTTGCTTCACAGGGTCATTGATTTAGATGGTTAAGGTCCTTACCATCTCAGTAACACCAGTCATTTGCTTCTTGAGCTCATTGACTTCTTCTTGACTCGCCATTATCTTCTAAGCTTTTCTTTTCTGACTGACTAGTTTATCAAAAAGTTGTACTTGAACAAAAAGGTTGTCTCTGATTAAACGCCCTTCCTTTCTTGACCACAAGCTATAAATTAAACCATTTTATTTGTTTTAATAACTTGACTCAAATTGACTTTGACTTTACTGGTTTAAAAAGAAAAAGAAAAAAAAGCAAAAATAGGGTGCATATTTTTGGGAATCAAGTATATGGGTTTAAACAAGTGGTTTAATAGGAGGATTAATATCTGAATTACCCCCCTAAAAAAATGACGGAAAGCACGCGCATACAAGACTCTCTAGACATGGTCAAAGTGTACATACATATTAGTGTGTGCTTTATTTGTGAGTGCAAGTGACATGCTTTGACTCTTGTGTGAGACCATGGGACTAAGTGTTTAGACTCAATTAAGGACTAAATAAGGTTACTTCCATTAACAAAATAATCAAGTGATTGATAAACTGTTTAATTAGACTCGTCGTGGTGACTCGAGCAAGAATCTGAACTGTCGCCAAAGCAACAGGACTGTCGCCGCACACTGTAGTGCAGCGCCAGACGATAGATTTGTCGCACGGCGTTACACAACAGGGTTTGGCGCTGCAGCCCAAATTTTTGCGCCATTACTGGAACATTATTCTGGAACTGCTTTCAGTATTTTTACTCTACGGGACAGGCCTAAAGTTGTACTAAGTCAGTTTTGATTAATTTATTAAAATTTAAATACTTAAATTAATTAATTAGGCAAAGTCCTTTTAGTCATTAATTAGTTTATTTAGTCTTAAACACAAGTCAAACAAACGGTTAGGAAAAACACATAGATATGCACAACAAATAATGCACAAGTAATCAAGTAGGCACGATATGATGCAATGAGTTTGCAACTTAACCATGGCTCTAGTTCTCTAAAGTTCGGGATATGGGTTAGTCAAAGAGGGTCCACGGTTATGAGTCTGAACGCACCGCGCGGAAGCCTTACCTTTGGAAGGCTTGGCGCATGTGGACGGGAACCCGCGAGTTAAACTCGCTTCCATGGTTTGGTGAATTCAACATTCTCAGATGTACCCTTTGTTGCTCAGAGCGCTCAATCTGGTAGATGGAGCATGAATTCCCAGAGGGTTATGTCCATATGTAAAACACATATGGGTTTTAGAAAAGTGAGAAAAACTCAATCAGGAAGTAGAATCGAGCCAACAGTGCTAGAACTGGGCAAAACAAGAAGGCAGATTTCTAGCTCGGTATTGGAAAAACGCAGCGCTAGCCAACAGAGACTGTCTCTAGGATATGAGCCATGTCGCCTGGAGACAGAATTGTTGCTCAACGACAGAGCCATATCTTCGGCGACAGGCTCTGTTTTCTAGACGCTAGTTCTTACATGCCTCAGCAGCTGTCTGTGTTCTTAGAATTTTCCAGTTTTCGCAATATTATTTTGATTCTATTTGTGAAAGATATTCCTCAAATTTCCTATGTGTAAAAATCCTACGTTTTTTACTCATTACGGATTGTCTTTCCAATGAGAACCTTTTTTATGCATATGACAATAATGTTAATCAAAATTACACACATGAAATACTTAGAACTTTTCGAGTCTCATCCAATCATCCTAAATCATTGCCGAAATAAATTTCAGGAATTAAAATAGAAATCCTCCCCTGTGGAGTTGCCCAAAAACTGTAGGGAATATTTCAAGCATTACCCAAACTTGGAACCCCGGTGTGATCATACACTTAAGCATGGTGGCGTCCAAAGGGAAGGAAGCTAGAGAAAAAGAGTCGCCAACAAGTTTTAGAAACTTGTAAACCGTTCATAGAGTGAAGGTTACACCCCTTAACAATCTAAGAGATCGTTAACTCCTATAGGTATGAAACCAAGACTGGAATTTCGGGGATGAAGGTACAAATCCAATCTAAAAGAGACTGAACCTGCCCTAATAACAGGCCTCTACTTTATTCTTCTTGTATTCATGTGCGATTTCTGACTAACATGCAATTATTAGGTTAATTCTAAACCTGATTATCTATGTTGGTTGAATATTAATGCATAAATAAAACTATTTTTGGCGATCACTTGAATTATAATCAGAATAACATAAACAAGATTATTAATTATCTTATTAAGCGTGATTATAAGTACAAATTCCCTTTAAACATGCATAAAAGATGTGATCAAGAAATAGAAATAATAATATATCAAGCATCATGATAATAATAACCATCATAATCATCAAAATAATAATCATAATCATAATAACAATAATCATGTTAAAGCATAATATTAATAGCACGATCCTAGGCATGATACTAACAAACCCTAGCATGTCACTAAACATTAAATATCAAAGATTTAGCCCTAACATGAATATTAGGAAAGACAATAAGAAACATCACAACAATCATACTTGACATTAGGAATTTTTAGTTGTTACCCTAAACATGATACTAGGAAGCAATAAGACATCCTAACATGATACTAGGAATCAATAAAACAATTTAAGCATGATTTCTATATCATAATATCAATTAAACAAATAAAGCACTACTTGGATGCCTCGTACCTCTTTCTAATCACAAAATACACACGTTAGTAACTTCAAGGAAAATCAAAACAATTAAATTAAATAATTGAAAAAGAGATTTGGGACCAAACTCTCAGAAATATCAAACCTTTCACGTCTAGGGCAAAGGCAACTTCGAATTATGCTAGGTGTGTCTAGATCTTGTGAATGCGAAATTTTTTTTTGTGAAAAGTTGGTTTAGAAAAAGAGAGAGAGTATATCAAGAATTTCTTGATAAGAGTTGGTGAGAATTAGATGGAGAATTGATGATTAAAAATGGAGGTCTAAGGACGCTCTTTATAATGAAAACAGTCCGGATTTGATAAAAAAAAAAATCAAAGTTTGCAAAGGAATAAAACAGGTCGTTGTCGCCACAACTGCCCCTGTCGTTGCGCGACAAGGTCTGTCGCGAGGCGACAGACTAACGTTCGAATCTGCAAGCGATTTTTCCACACGTTTTCTATTTTTTTTGATAAAACTAAATCGTAAAAGTCCGTACGAGGGGTAAAATCGTAATTTCATTAAAAACACTTCTTTTATTCCAAATAAAACTCATAGAACTTAATTATCAAACCTAATCACATTAGGATTCAAAAGAACCTTCTAGAAGATTCTAGAAGACTATAATCAATCCTAATTGCATTAGGAATGATAATTCATAATAGGCTCATCTCTAGATCATTGGGCCGCATATAAAGATCAAACCGAGCCCAGTTTAGTAATTTGGCCATAACTTCCTCATTATTCATCAGAATTGGGCTTATAATATATCGTTGGAAAGCTCTTTTCGAGCCCAATCCAACTAAACTATTATTGGACCCTTTTCATGGATCAAAATAAACTGGATTGGCTATTTGTCAAAAAATATAATAGGTTTTCAAAAACAGAAAGAGAGAATTTTAATAAAAACTAACTACAACACTAGACTTTCCACACTTTCACTTCATTCGATTATGATTTGACGTGAAAGGTATTCATCACCGGGTTTGGTTTTGGGGAGACACAAATGGGTGTCTACACCTTGGTTTAAGGACAGAACCTCGGGTCAAGTATTGTCTCCTTGGAGTGCTTAGGAGAAGTATTTTGAAAGAATAGGGTGGCTAGTATTTAAGCTAAAGAGGGAGAAGAGAATTATTTTGTGATCGAGCTTGTTGATGATTGAAAAAGGGGAGATATGACCTCTATTTATAAGGAAAAATAAGGGTCGAAGAATCAAGAAAAGATAAGAATTTGAATCGGAATAAAACTCTTGCGATACACAGTAGTTTTTGGGGTTTTTGTTTTTAGCATATCTTTTGATCCAAAAATTGGAATAAGATAAATAATATGTATTTGGAAAGTTGTTGAAGTCTAATTTCTAACCCAAATAGAATCAGATTAAAATGTATTGTAGAATAAAAGATATGGCCGAAATACTTGGACGATGTCAGTTTTGGATAGAGTTTGGTATATTTCAATCACATCTTTTCCGTTATAGCTTGGAATTAATATTATAATATATCATTGGAAAAATAATTTCAAGGGCTATCCAACAATATAAGATTTGGATAAAAACTATGAGGCACGAAAATAATACTTCCTCCGTTTTCTTTTAGATGCAACACACCCTTTAGCGCGGGAATTAAGAAAGGTGGGGTTTACATGATATAATAAACTTTAAAATAGGATGAGTGGTTGTTAGGAGTGTAATTTAGTGGGTCATGTGCTTTAAATAAGGGAAATAGTATAGTTTTTCCCTAAAGTAACTTTCCTTTAATAGTGTGTTGCAAGTATTGTGACATTTCCTTTTTAGGGAAGTGTTGCAAGTAAAAGAAAATGGAGGAAGTATCTAACTATCTTTAAACGTCTTTCAATTCGAATGGAATTAGGACTTTCAAAAAGAAAAGTTTTATTTAATTTAAAACTCTTCAATCTTATCTTTTCATAAAGGATAATTAAGATCTTTTAGAAACTTATAGAAGCTTCTAATTAATCCTAATTGGTTTAGGAATGGTATTAAAGCTTTTGGACCCTCCACATGATCATTGGGCCGTAGGTAAGGTGGGGTTAGGTTCAGTTTGGGCTCAGTTTAGTATTTTGGCCATAACTTATTCTTTATAACTCAGACTTGGGCTTATAATATATCGTTGGAAAGCTCTTTTCAAACCCCATTCAACTATTCAATCATTGGACCCAGATTATGGACCAAAATAAACTGGAATAAACGTTTTTATAAAAAGGACACGAAATGAATGATTTTAAAGGACACGAAATGAATTATTTTGGGTTTAAAGGCAGTAAAGAGGAAAATAAGTTATGATTTCAGGAAATGGGCTAGGAATTGGTTTGGTTTATGAAATGTATTGGGATTTAATATGGATTTAATCACTCCAAACATTAAATACTTAACCCAACCAATAATGGCGGTGAAAGGTTGTTCATCATTGGGTTTGGTTTTGGGGAGATATATTTAGGTGTCTACAGCATGCGATTCCCTACACCAGCCATCGCTGCTAGCATGCGATGCTAGCACTAGCATCATATGCTAGCATCCTTGTCATGGTGTGGCTGCTATGCTAGTTGCTATGCTAGTTGCTATGCCCCTAGTACTCGGTTTGCTCGGGGCATTTAATATTCACATTTTATATGTTATTTTATCCCCCGTACCACAGTCATTTACATGCATATTTGAGCTCTTCGGAGCTATTATTTGGTACTAATGTGTGGTTTCAAGTGTTTTGTGGAGTTGGAATTTGTTTTGTATGAATTTCCCGAATTTTCCGGTATTCCTATGGTTTTCCAACCATTACGAAATTTTGGAGCCGTAGCACATACATGACCTTTGATCATAGCCCAAGACCAATCATATGGGTGATTAAGTGCTTGGTTCATGGAATTAGTTCGAGCAATGGACCAAGAAGCATTGGCCCTTGACAATTGGATCCCAAGAAATATTGAATAGAAGGTCAAGGTCGGCCAAGCCAAAGTCGGGCTCAATCGAACAGCCATTGGCTCGATCGGGTGGCTGCCCAGAAACAAATATGCAAGGAAAAATGCGGGCTCGGTCGTGCGCGTGTGTTTAAAGTCGGTTTAGGAGTTTGATTTGGTTAACTCTTCGAGCTTAGTTTTAATACTCTTTTGTATTCTTTCTTAGCTACGCTTTTTAATTAATTTTTTTCTCATACTCAAAATCTTAGAGAGCTTTTTAGTTGGAGATTATTGTTAAACTCAAGTTCTTACCTTTTGAGTGCGATTCCATATTTTTTCTTCTTTTGGTATTCCATCTTCTCTCCTTTATTGTTTATTTTCTTGTTTTAATCTTAATCATGTCTTCTTCATATGCTTTGATTTGTTTAGATTTAATTATGTGTGAGTATTTTAATTCTAGGGTTCTTAAGGGATCCATAATTAATATGAAGGGATAATTTGTTATTGTTGATTATTGATATTGCATGATAATTTCTTATTGAATTATTTTAATTCTTTATGATTGGATTATGAATCGAGCAGATGTGATTTGATTGTAAAAGTATAGCAATATTTAATTGATGAATCGAGCAAATGTTAATTTGATATTAAAGGCTATTTTCAATAGGAACTTAGATCTAGTAAATTGCGAGAGCCTATTAGATCTATGTTGATTAATAAATTGCGAGAGCCTGTTAATCATGGTATTTGTGCAATGTTGATTGTTGATTGTCATGTTTTATCCCGGAATATTAATTATTGGTGAACCTGTGACCCTGGTCTTCTTTATTATTGAATTTTCCCTATCCTTAATCTCCGTAGTTTAATTCCCCTTTCATAACAATAATTTTGGTTACTTAGCAGTTTAGATTATAATATTTAATTATGAATAAATTGATTGTTTCCCTGTGGTTCAACCCTACTTCCCTATCTACTTTAGTTGGAGGACTTAGGTAATTGATGAGTGTCATTTATGGCACTCATAGGGTAGTCTTTTAGGATGTTTTCACCCTATTTTTCATGGTTTTCCTTTATCATTTTGGTCTTTTCTCCTTTAGTTTCTCTATTTCTTCTTTCTTCGTGTTTTACTTTCCTTTATGTGGTTTTCTTCGTGTTTCCCTTTTATATTGCTCTTTTTCTCTTTTACTTTCTCTCTTTGGTTACTTTTGTAGGTGCTTAAGGAGTTGGCTTTGCAAAGGAATCAAGAAGAGCAAAAAGGGTTAAGCAAAGAAGAATCAAGCTCCTTGGAGAGGGCTTGGAAAAGGCACGGAGAGGGCGCTCTATATTTGCCGATTGTCATGGGCACGGGCACTGAGGGCCGCGAGCGCGGATAAGGTGCAGCAAATTGATGATTTTTGGCAGGAACTCTCCGCGTCCTAGTCGCGGTCTAGCCGCGGGCACGAAGACTCTAGAGAGACCGCTCCCTTTGGAGAGATCGCGGCCCCCTATTAACACTTGGGAACAGGGCATCTGCCGCACCCTTAACCGCGGGCGCGGGTCTTTCCCAAATTGCCCGCTGAGTTAGTTATGGGTTCCGTACCCATTTCTTCGCGCTCGCGGGATGTTCTTGGAGAGGGCGCCGCCGATCAGTTTTTCTTTTTTTTGTCTATAAATACTTTTGTAATTCCTTTTGAAGGATAAATATTAGATAATATTTCATTTGCTTAGTTTTTAGAGAGAGAAACTAGAGAGAAGTTAGAGAGAAAGTAGAGATTAGAATTCTTGGATTTGATTTGTATTACAACATTTCTTCAATCAAGTTTGGATTTCTTCTTCATATCAATGAAAGTTTGTGAGATTTCTTTCCTTTGAATTTACTTCTATTGCAATTTTCTTTAATGTTTGAATGTTTGATTTGGATTTTGATTTAGGTTTGAGAATTTGTTGATTGCTTTATTTTCCTTTTGATTTAGCTTGAAATGAATATGTTTGTGATTGAATTTGTTTTGTATTTCAATTTCACCATGATTAGTGAGTAAATTAGTTGCTAGGGAGAAGGGGAATCATGATTGATTAATGATTTTTGCTAATTGATGATCATTGATTGATTGAATGTTTTCAATTAAATTGGTTGAATTGTGCATGTAATTAATTAGACTAGGAGTGATCAACCTATAATATTAAGCTAGATTGCATTGCGAATTTCAATGACATGAACCCTTGATTAGAGAATTGCTTTAATTTATTGAATTTGATTGTGATTCTCCTTGTTAGCCCTTTATAGTGAACCCTAGCTTGGCTTATAGGAGATATAGACTTTGGATTCCTTTGATTTCAACTATTGTTTGTCCCTTGTAATGTTTGAATCAAGAGTGATCTATCAACTAGCATAATCGTTGAGCTTGCATGTGGAACCTATATCCCTAGTGTTTAACATATTGATTGAATTCCTTTATTTGTCTTGATTCTTGATATTTTTGTTACCAACCACAACCATTGATATTCTTCGATTTAGCTTGATAATATACTATAGCATAGTTCCTACTCATTCCTTTGGGTTCGACCCTTGACTTACCGCATACTTGTATAAGGTTTGTTAAGTGTTTATAAATTTAGTTTGACCAAGGGAGAATAAGATAACGACCTAATTTTCCTCTTATCAAAATGGCGCCGTTGCCGGGGAGTGACATTGGTGCTTTGTTATAGTTGTTGATTCTATTTCATTCTAAAAAAAAACAAAAATATTTTTCTCTTATAGGCTACACTTGTAGACGTGCTACTAATCACTTCTTTTGAAGTTGTATTCATAGAGCACGTGGTCATTCACTAGTGCCATTTTATCCGGAGATTAAGAGGACTATTACGAGATTAAGGGTTGCTAGGCAATATTTGAGCTCTAGCATATGAAGTGAGGAAGAACCGCAACTAGAGGAACAAGAAAGAATGGGAAAGAATCCGAGAGTGGCATTGAAAGAAGTGGGGATTCCCGGTGCATATAGATTTGAGAGTAGAATTGCTCCACCTACAACACCGGCAAATGATTTCGACATTAGGTCGGCCATGATCACTTTAATAGAGAGGCGACAATTTAATGGAGTCAAGCATGAGAGCCCGCTAAACCATCTCAAGGAGTTTGAAAAATATTGCAATACTATCAAAGTGAACGGAGTTTCCCAAGAATTCATCCGCCTCAAGCTCTTTCCCTTTTCTCTCATTGGGCGTGCTTTGGAATGACTAGACAAGGAGTTTAAGCCGAATTCTCTAACGACATGGGACGAGGTTACAAAAAAAATTCTAACCTATTTCTATCCACAAAAGAAAACGGAGGAGGCAAGAGCTTTGATTCAAGGTTTCAAACAAAAGCCAAGTGAGAGCCTCTATGAAGCATGGGAGAGATATAAGGAGTATCAAAGGGAGTGTCCTCACCACATAATTCCAACCTATCAAATTATTTAAATTTTCTATGGAGGCCTAAGTCCCCAAGGCAAGTCATGCCTTGATGGGGGAGCCGGAGGTTCCATCATGAATAGGATGGAAGAAGATGTGGTAGACATCATTGAGGATGTTGTGTGGTACTATAGAGATTGTCAAGATGGTGAGAGAGATTCAACTAGCAAGAGTAGCTCTTCGGTGTACTCGGTTGATCATCTAAATGCAATCAACAATCTCTTCTCACAAATGACGAACTTGGGGAAGGAAGTGATAGCAATCAAGGAAAAATTGGAGAGCTCTTCTTCCCAAGCTCCAAGTCTTCCCTCCCAATTTAAGGGGAGAGGTACTCCTTCTAACTCTCATCCCCCTCCTTCTAGTAACATGTGTAGTGATTGTTTGTTTTGTGATGTGTGTGGTTCATATGATCATAATGCTAGTATTTGCCCTCATGCTTTTCCGGATGGTAATGAAGATTTTGATAACAATGAGAGTGAACATGTGAACTATGTGTCTAATAATACTAATGTGCAAAGGTTTGATAATCAAATGGGTTAATGGAATAGGAATTACCATAACCAAGGTAATTTTTACAACTATAACCAAGGTGGTGGTTATAGGAACCAAGGGAGCCAAGGTTCTCGAGGTAACTATAAAAATCAAGGTTATAGTAGCCAAAATCAAAACCAAAATTATGGTAATCAAAACCAAGGTTATGGAAATCATACCAAGGTAATGGTAACCATAATCAAGGTTACGGTCAAAATCAAAATAGGGGTAATTGGAACAATCAAGGGAAAGGCAATTTTTAAAATAATGCTCAAAGAGGCCCTCCACCCAGATTTGCTCCAAAGACTCAAAGTGATAATTCCTATTCACAATCCTCTTCCTCTAGGACTAATTTTGGAGGAAATCATTGAAAATCAAACAAAGTTGTTGAACACTTACATGGTCGTAAGTGACAAGAAATTCAATGAGATGATGACTCATAATAAGATGCTTGAAAACCAAATTTCTCAACTTGCCAATGCTTTGAAAGACAATGCTAGTCCTTCTTCTTTACCTTCCCAAGGCTTAGATCCCAAGAGACCCATGAATGCTTGATAAGTCTATTTTATATATATATATATTCCCCGTCCCACGGTCATATTTGTGCTTATTTGAACTCTACGGAGCTATTGTTATTACTAATATGCGTTTTCTAGTGTTTTTGTAGAGTTGGTATTATTTTGTAGGAATTTGCAGAATTATGACGATTTTCGAGCTTATTGAGCCACTACAAAGATATTGGAGTTTGATTGCATTTTATGACCATATATTTTAAGTCCAAGGCCGAGTTAGAGAAATTTAGTTTGGTGATTAAGGGCTCGATACGTCCAAGATTTCACAAGTCATTATTACTATGGACCAACCAAGGAAAGAAATTGGGCCAAATAATTAAATAGCTCAAGCGTACAAATCCAAGCTTGCAAGAAAGTTACTGGGCTTCAATCTCTGAGCTTCAACACGGGTCCAATCAAGCGGATCAAAGCAAACTCGGGCCGCTGATCTTGTTATTTGAGATTTCGTAATTGGGTAGGACAGCAAAAAGTCGGTGGACTTGATTTGCTTCTAGGATGAGTTTGAGTTGGAGTTGGAGTAGATGTTTGATTCCTATAAATTTATCCTTTGACTTTTCTTATATAAAGGAGGTAGTGGTACGTAGCAGCAGTAGGTAATTGTTAGCTCAGTTTTAGTTTTAGGTAGTTTTCTTAGTTTTTAGTCTTAGTTTAGTTTTGTTTATTATTGGTTTTAGTTTTTAATTTAGTTTTCTTTTCTCTTTCTCTCTCTAAATTTTCTCTCTCTCCTCTTAATTAAACTCTTAGTATTACTTTCTCTCTTGTTTCTCTCTCTAAACTCTTAGTTTATGCAATTTATATTTCCTTCTTTTGGTACTATCTCTTCTCTCCTTTATTACTTATTTTCTTTGCTATGATTTTAATCATGTCTCCTTTAATTGCTTTATTTAGTTTAATTTTAATTATGCACGAGTAGTTTAATTCTAGGGTTGTAGGGATCCATAAATAATATGAAGGGGTAATTTATTGTTGTTGATTATCAATGCTTGATTAATTTCCTAATGATTGATTTAATGCTCTGCAACTAGATTAGCGGTGGTCTTTTATGTATGAGTTTAGCAATATTGATTCAAGATTCGAGAGATGAGAATTGATGTTTAGGTCTAGTTTCAATAGGCAGGTTAATTTAAAAATGGTTAAGTCGAGATTCGAGAGATGAGATTTAATACCGGTAAATTAATTCTGTGATTGTAATACGTAGCGAAAGCCCTTTATGATCTGATTAATTGATGCATTGATGATTGATTGTTATGTTCTACCCTGGAATATTGTTTATTGGTGAACCTATGCCCTACGTTTTTATTTCATTGATTTCCCTCCTACTTTTATTCCTTCCCACTTTTACTCTCCGTATTTTAGTTTCCTTTCACCATAATATTATTTTGTTACTTAATAATTTAGATTGCTTAAATTAATTAGGAATAAAAAGACCAGTTTCTCTGTGGATTCGACCCTACTTCCCTATCTGCATTAGTTAGAGGATTTAGGAATTACTTTTGATTCGGTGATACGACTTTAGCTTGTTAACGCTATTGTTACAAGGAGTGGTAAGGTTCTTGAGGAGTGTTTTCCTAGGAAGAGTGAAACTAAGGAGGTCTTGGTAGAGGATGAGAGAGATGGTGCATCTTTAAGTGATGTTGTGATTAAGACACCTAGAGAGGTGAGAGTGGAGAAAGAAATTATGAAACCCAAGCTTCTATATCCACAAAAAATCATGAGACATAAGTTGGATGAACAATTTGGAAGATTTATTGATATGCTTAAGCAACTTCATCTTTCTCTACCATTTACTGAAGTTGTTACCCAAATGCCCAACTATGCAAAATTCCTCAAAGACATGTTGAGTGGTAGGAGGACTTGTGATGTTGTGGAGACGGTCAACTTGACCGAGAATTGTAGTGCAATTATAATGAACAAGATGCCACCCAAGTTGAAAGATCACAGAAACTTCTCTATCCCTTGTGCCATTAACAAGATGCAAATTGATAATGCCTTATGTGACTTAAGAGCTAGTGTTAGCCTAATGCCATATTTGGTTTATCAAAGACTTGAGTTAGGGGAACTTATGCCTTCCAAAATTACCTTGCAATGGTCGATAGGTCAATTAAGAATCCTAAGGGTAAGGTGGAGGGTGTTCCTTTAAGAGTAGGGAAGTTTGTGATTCCGGTAGATTTTATGATTCTTGAAATGCATGAAGATTCTACAATTCCTATTATTCTTGGTAGACCTTTTCTTGCTACCTCGAGCGCCCTGATTGATGTGAAGAGTGCAAAATTTTCACTCAAGGTAGGAGAAGAGTTCATTGAATTTGACTTGAATGAAAGCATGAAGTATCCATGTTCTTCTTTAGAAAATTGCATGTTGATTGATTCTCTTGATCTTGTTGTATCTTCCATGCATGAGCACTTGCTCACTTCTAATGATCCTCTTGAGAATGTCTTGTTGAATAAGGATAAGATAGGTGCTCCTATCAAGGAAATGGCAATGTATGAGGATTTTCTTAATGGAAGCATCGAGGAATTAGACGAGCATATGTGCATGAATATTTCAAACCAAGAGGCTTTGCAAGTTTCCACTTCAAAGGAAGGTAAAGGTGTACCTATGGGTGAGCTCAAACCTCTTCCATCACACCTTAGCATCAAAGGATCAAGATGGAGCGGTCCCAATTTGGCCAAGAGTGTTTTTCCAAATGGTTTTGTAGAAGTCTCAATGAAAGATTATTCTTCTCCGTTCAAGGTCAATTGCCGTTGTCTAAAGAATTATTTCGACGGTGCTTTTGTTGGCTTTGTTCACTCATTTTTTCTCCGACAACCACCTTAATTGGTGGAGGACGTCGAGCTATGACGTTAATCAAGTGCTACCCGGGAGGCAACCCGGTTTTCTAACCTTTTTCTTTTGATTTTACAATTTTTCTATATTTCTTCCTTCGAGAACTTTTCTTATTTCTCTTTATTTGTTTTTGTTCTCTTGATCCTAGGTACCATGAGATTTGATCGTAGAAAATTTCCAAAAAATTTGGTTTTACTTCAAGATTTCATGAGGTTTGGTTAAGCTTAGAGGAAGGAGTTTGTTAGGGTTATATGTTATTGTGTTTGCATTTCCATCGATTTTTATTCATGTTCAAACATATTTTGGATTGTTTCTTATGAAATTTTTGAGTACTTGATCATGACACTCGATAGGGACGGTGAGAATGCAAACACAAAAGCATAATTAATGGTGTTTTCTTCAACCTTTTGCTAATTTTTTGCCGGATTTTAAAACAAATTTGATCACCCTATGGTGCGCACGCATAACTCACCCGCGCGCACGAACCATAGGGGTCGGAGATTATGGCGTAGTTTTTAGCATTTGGTAATGAATTTTAGAGCCCTCCCGAGTTGCATGTGGTATGCACGCACCACAGAGACTACCCGCGGGCGCGGGTGTCTACATCCCAAAACCTTCGAATCCGAGCAGGAACTCTCCGCGGGCTGGCCGCGGGTTGTCTACCTCGGGCGTAAAGAATTCGATAGCGGGCACGGATTTCTGGTGCGTGCACTCCATGGGCATGCGCGTACGCAACAACCGCCAGCCCTTATAACCCCAAAACGCACCCCCTCCCTTATTTCTCTCATCTTTCCCACTCTTATTCACTCCTAAAACCCTATACCCTATCTTGCAAAATCAAACCTATTTCACCTCTTTTGTTATCATTTCAACATTAATTACAATTAACACATCAAGTTTTCAAATTTAAAACCCAAAAATTTCAGATTTTCTAACCCAAATTCAATCAAAAATAGGGGCTTTTTCGAATTTTTGAAGTTTTGTGTTGAAGTTTGGAGCTTGTCTTTCTTAGTTCTATTTGTTCTTAAATCTTCATTTTGGTCATTTACAAGTATTTCAAGCCTTCATTTAGGTATAATTTCTTATTTTTTAGTCATCTTCTTCCTCACTGTTCAAGCTTGAAACCCTTGTTTTGCTTTCATGGTAGAGTTCCATGATTAGTTCTTTTAACTTGAAATTTGTGTTGAATTGAGGCTTCTTCAAGATAAATGTGTATAATTTGATTGAATTCTTGAATAACCATTGTTGGCTATTTTCTCTCTCATGGGTATTCTTTATAATGGTTTTATATCTTTGATAATTCAATGCTTGAGATTATTTTGCTCAATTTGATTCATGATTTTGTCTCTTATGTTCAATTTTTCCTTTAATCGATGCTTACTTGTTTCAAATTCATGATTTTATAATAATAACATTATTCATTTGTAGCCATCTCTTGCTTCTATTGTGAGATAATTTCATTTGTGCTTGATTCTTCAGCAATTACTTATGCTTATTCTTGAAATATAACAAATGTTAAGTCTTTCTCATGAGTTGTTTTCCTTCTTGTAGATGGCCCCACTCCGTCAAAAGAAGCAATCTAGATCAAGTTCAAGAAAGCCTAGGCATGTTGTTCCACCTCCACCCGAGGTTGAAGAAACATATGGCATTGAATTTTCCAAAGAATCACATTGGGATTGTTTCAAGCGTCTATCCAAGAGGAAGCTTAGACCAAGGAGATTCTGCGATAAAGCAACTACCAAGTTTCTAGGGATAGATGAGGATGTTCGCCTACTTGCAGAGGGCCTTGATATTTAAGAGTTTTTGGATTTGAGTTCCCCTACTTATGCTAGGGTGACCTATGAATTTCTTTCTTCTTTTGAAGTTGTCCAAGAACCGGGTGCAAATTCCTCAAGGATTTTGACTTTCCAACTCTTAAACAATGATCACTCATTGACGGATGCTCAACTATGTTCATATATCAATTTTCCTTGGGTCGAGGATGCGGATCATTGTATCTATCCGACACATAGTAAAATGGCAAGTGGTCATGGATATGATGAGCAACGTTGGTGGAGGAGTATCTTGGAGGAAGCAAAGTATGATCCTCAAACTTCCAAGTTCGCTTCCATGATTCATCCAGCTATGCGGTATTTCAACTGTATCCTCACGTACGCTCTTTGCTCCAAGGAATCTTTGGGAGATATCTCCCGAGAAGAGCTTTGTTGGTTGTGGATAGCCAACCAAAACGACTTTGAGATTGAATCGGTGGATTTCACGGAGCATTGATCACTCGATTCTTGGATATCCGTGATGGAGTTTGCCTATCGGGGTACATCCAATTGGGAGGGGTGATTTCTATCCTAGCTCTTTGCATTAATGATGATTACAAGACTTTGTTAGATGAGCTTCCTTTGATTATCGATCCTCGAGAAAAATCTCCCTCTCATTTCCTCAACATCTCCACCCTTGTGAAACAAAAGTTTCTCAATCGAACTAGAAAGGATGATGTTTTCATTTGGAAAGTTTCTCGGTTAAAGGAATGGTTCCTCATCCCATGCAAGTAGGCAACTACCCGACCTAAGGAGAGAGATTCCTTGTCTTTGAGGCCCCCGGTGCAAGATATTAATCCTTCTATTCGACGAAGGACGAATCTTACAAGAGGCCGCTCAACCAATGCCTTCTCATCAAATGCTCATGCTCTTTCCCCGATTGAACCGGGAGGTACACATATTCTTTCCCCCTCTCCCACTCCTTCTACTTTTGATATGTCAACAATTCATGCCAAGCTTGATTCTATTGTTAATGTGTGATACTCCATGCCTTCTATGCATCACCCTTATCTTGATTATGACTATCATATGTATTAATTGTACGATTTGCATGTTCGGAGGGGGGGGATCGAGCCCTATGTGAATTACCCGTATCTCCGGTCTAACAAGGACCTGTCCCTCAATGGGAGCCTTTTAATCCTACTGTAGGTCTATAGGGAATATTTCAAGCACTATCCCTAGCTAGAACCCCATTGTGATCATACACTAAAGTACGGTGGCGTCCAAAAGGAAAGAAGCTAGAGCAAAAAGAGTCGCCAACAAGTTTTATGAACTTGTAAACCGTTCACAGGGTGAAGGTTACACCCCATAATGATCCAGGAGATCGTCAACTCCAATAGGTCTGGAACCATGACTGGTAGTTCGGGGATGAAGGTGTAGGGAATTATAGGTACTACGCAGCGAAAATAAACATGAATCATATTCATGCAGTACCTAATCCTAAGATCTAATGCATAACACATAAAGAACATATAATCGTACCTTTGAAGCGTGATTCCACGTGCGATCGAGCAAGAACAATGGGAGATAAAGAACCTCAAGCGTGATTCCTCTACTTAGTCCACGAGCATGGATTAAACCTCCACTAATGCTAGTTAGTTGTGACTGAACACTTCAATCAACCTTCAACGGAGATTTGAGCCACGAACACACCACAACACCACCCACGCACCACCACATGCGCCACCCAAGGAGGAGGGGTCGTACGGACAAGGAGGAGAGAGAGGGCCGAGTAGAGAGAGAGAGAGTTAGGGTTTGGGGAAACTTGGTTGCTTGTGTGACAATTCACTGTATGTCAATTGTTGTGTCATGCAACCCTAGGCATGGTTTATATTTATAGATCATATCTAGAAATAAAACCATGTCACGTCCAAAACCCATTTGACTCTTCTAATTATCCAAGCCCAAATATCAATGTGGTATGTCATGAACTCATGAGGCCCAATAATGGGCCTCTAACTTGTTTAACCCAATACTCTTATGTGTGACCTTGTAGGATCCATTCTATAAGGCTTTGGGCCATTAAGCTAGCCCAAATATCAATTGTCATATCTAGCACCAAACATTGACGACCCTATAGAATGAACTTATTATCTCCATAATAGTGATCCTTGATATATCTAGTAATTGCACTTATCGAAGACATAACTCCTTCAATCTCCCACTTGTCTGAGACAAGTGCGCAATATTCAAATTCAAATCTTTTCTTGAAATACTGAGTGAGATTCACAGAACAAATGATTACTATGTAATGCATTTGAGCACGGCCATGCATTTTCTGAATTCTCCCTCTTCAAGGGGCCAAGACACATTCCTAATTAAATAGGTAGACTCAATCCAATCTTGTGGCAACCAAAGCTCCCACTCAACTTTTGAAGTAACCGGGAAACATCCTTTATAATCTCCAGTTACGGGCAGACGTTTGAATGTACCACAATCAAATCAGCCATTGAATGGAATCAGTGTTCTACTCATGTCAAAGGAATCCACTAATATATCCGGAAGCTCTATACTTGAACTTCAAAGTAGGTCTATAGTTCGATCATGCATCATTCATGCATATCCATGTGATTGACCGAGCTTCACTACGCTCTTATAGCCCATGAAACAGCGCTATCCAATCAATCTTAACATGCTAGTCCATTAATTGAAATCATTTATGTCCAGTTTAATGATTCCGAACTAGGAACTTAAATAATATATGAATTTAGTTCACCTGTGGGGTTTCATTCACCAGGTCATCAACCTGATGAGCCCATCAATTCATAATTATTTTGGACATTTTATTTAATCTTGAAACCACGATTAAATAAGACTGAAACTTTGTTTCAATTAATAAACATAATTCTGCAAATGAATGTATTATACATGTAACTTGTGTTTTCCCCAAAAACAAATACAACTTCTAATTACATCATTTGCCTCAATCCAATTTCATTAGCATGTTTCTCATGCTTTGGAAATGGAAGGGGTTTAGTAAGTAGAGTTCATGAGACATTCTCATAAACATGAATTTTTCAATTTCTAAATTTTAATAATCATTTTCATCTCCATACACTAATAATTTTCCTTCCTCCTTTCACAAGGAACTTAGAAATTTCTAATTTGTATTCCAACATTACATAGGACTTCGATTGAAATCTATCATCACTTGTTCTTAAAAACATGTGAATCAAATAGACTAGTATAGTCCATGACATGCATGATGCATCCTTTGCATATTGCATGAGGATCTTCACTCTAAACCTTAATTTCATCAACCTTTCTCAAAGTATTGAATCATTAAGCAACGTGTCATGTTACATGGGATTGAAACTCCTTTCAATATAATGTTGAACCTTATAAGAATCTTATCAATATAAGCTTCTTAACCAAACTCAAATATCAATCAAAACCTATCTCTATAGATTTTGAATCCCAAATGTACTCATCATTCTTCTTCAAGATTTTCATACAAAATGCACTACCCACCACTTGACTCTTCAAGAAATGAATAATTTGCTCTTATACTAGACCAATAAGACTTCATAGCTCCCACAAAACATCTTGTACACACAAAAACTTTTCTTCATTTTACGAGAACATCAAACGATTTGATTTACTCACAAAATTAAGAACACTAACTCCATGATGCTATGCATCCCAAGGATTATTGGATCTTCAAACTTTTGATTGTATCATATACAAATCTTCTTTCATGAACAATTTCAAGAAAGTGTTTTGAAATCCATCTACCAAATCTTATAAGGTAGAAATCACTGAAACATCTTTAATATATCTTTGCAACGTGACTAATGTAAAGGTTTCATCGTAATCATAGTCATACTATGAATTAGTTGAATCCTTTAATAAGTCTTTGATTTAGTTAGAAAACATTTTTCTTGCTTGTCTGCTTTGCTTATAATGGGTCTCACCCAATTAGGCAAATTATTCAAGTGTCATACACTTGCTTACAGACTTAGAATCTATTTCAGATTTCCTGGTTTTTTAAACCACTTGGAGTCATAACTTGTCAAATAATCTTTGTTACTTGCATAATCATCATGTTCCAAAACAAATGTTTTAGAACTCTTAATCAATATGAAATCATATTTCTTTGGCTAAGTTTTACATATGCTAGTCATCATTGTGGGTTTTTATGCAACAATTGAAACTCATACAACAACTTTGTTTAGCTTTCAATGAGAAACTACAATTGAGGATGTGCACTTGGAATGTACTACCTTCGACACATGGTTATTATTCACTTAATGAGACCACACGTTGTCATTTGTAACATGAGGTGAATCATGCTCATATTATTGCTTTGATTCGATTGCTTCTCAAATTTCTTCAAGATTTTTCTAAATCACTTTTCTTGAACTCTTTCAAGGCTCTCGAACTTTTCGAGATTCTTATACTCCCACTTGCCTTTTTGAGGAGACACATTTAGCATAGGGTGAACCAACCATGGTTTAAGCCATGTTTGTTTGTTGCTTTTTCTCGAACTCTTTCGAGATTTATACTACTCCCACTTGACCTTTTGGAAAAATTTCCATAAGGGCACCTACTTGAGAAACAAACATTTTGTGCTAAGTATGATTTGTGTAGTAGTACCATGTGCTCTGTATAGGAATTGATCGTGCATTAAACGATTTAATACAACTTTTATTCCTTGCTTTGTAGAAAGACTTAATAAGAACTTTTCTTATCCATATCACATATGAAGCCTTTGCTACGTTTTGATTTGACCTATGTAGGTTTGTTTAGTTTTGTAACTTATCTTAAAAGTATATCCCCTGAATAATGGTTGGAAGATACGTAATTTTATCCATTATCAAAATATATCTCATATAGATTGATAGCTCCCTTCATAAACACTTCACAGGGTTTTCTTTTGGAGTTTGTCGTAAAACGATTTCACAACTCTTGGATGTTCATCAAGGTCTTGGCTTAAATTTTCATTATTACGATCATATCGCAATATTTTGAATGTGTTTCCAAGTAAATGTCTTGATTCAAATTTTCACAATTACAATCATATTGTAATGTAATCATTATCTTGTCAAGTTGATACTGAACTTCATACTGAACATTTTGAACTTTTCAAAATTTTCACTCTTATGCTTCAACTAAGCACATGTGATCATATCACAAATGAAGTTTCATTGTCCATCTCTAGCCTTTGAACCTTTGGTTTTCTTACATCGATATGTATTCGACCTTGAGTTCTCATCATCATTTCTCTAAATGGTGACTTTGTCAATACTTTCAAATTAGAATGATATTTACATATATCTATGGATTCATAATCCAATGATGTTGAAAGTCCATCCCTTTGGATCTTTCGCATGCAATGTTCATTTTCATTCGAATTAATTGACATATTAGAGATAATTTATATATATAGAAATGGTTTATTTATTTCTATCATATAGAACTTTAAACCTGTTTAGCAATTTCAAAACACATTATGACTCAATGAAGCATAGAATAACATTTATTCCACGTTTTTGAATCTTCGATGCTTAGTCACAACTAACATTGAATGGTGTTCTGATAATGGCAAGAATGAATAACATTTATTTAATTCTAGCTAATAATTAGGTAAGGTGAAATATAGGTTCTACTTGTAAAGTTGCAACTTTTGCTTCCAGACTTGTAGATTCTACTTGTGAAGTAGCAACGTTCGCTTCTAAACTTGTAGATTTATTTCTCCTTTAGCCATACTTCTTCATGAGAACTAAACAAGACATCATATGTCCAAGAAGTAGCAATGTGCTAAATCAATTTCTATAATATACTTCTTAAATTGAAACATTTCCATTCTTTTACCTTCCAACTATATGAGGTAGTTTCTAATCAGTTGGAATTGGTCCATTTAATTTGAAACATTTGTTATTCATAACAACTTTTAGCATGTAAGTAGTTCTAGGTTTGAGAAGTAACTTGTTTGCATTTCTTGTCCTATAACTTCTTAATGCAATCCTCATATATTCCTAAACCTTTCCCATTTGAGCCACTTAGAACACTTCTCTTAGGTTCAAAATGATGCTTTGCTTAACTACTTTAAGCTTTTTTCATGATTTTGCTAAGTCTATTCAATCTTTATTTATAATAGAGTTTAATCAACTATTTAACTCTTATATAAAGTGGATGAAGAATAGCGTCATTTGATCAACTTTTGATCATAGAGATTTCCAATCACTTTCTTATATTCAATCATATTGAAGATAAGAGATTTTATTGGACTTTTACGTGTCTTTCAGAGGGTGTGTACCTCCCATCTCATTATATCCCTTGAAACACTTTTCAAAATGAAGATGTGTTGGTAATTTACTCAAACATTTTTTATAAAATCAACTTTAGACATGTGACATGGATTTTTAAAACTTGCCTTTTAGAACCATCTTAGCAAAATTGGAATATAGGTTTATAGATTATCTTTTAACCTTTTGAGAACGTTTCTCAACTTTATTTTCAATCGAGGAGATTATATATAATAATAAAATTAGAACGACATGTTACTTGTAAGTAAACGCAAAATTCAATTATGTTTAATAAAAAATTTAAAGTGCCATAAGCGAATTAAATTGGCAACTTTAAAGCATTTATTCAATTTTAATTTGATCCCTATTGAATAAAATGATTCCAAGATCCTTTATTTGTGCAATAATTGACCGGACTGAGGCCCTACCATCAAGTATTGCATTTTCAAGGTGAGTAAACTCTTTACTGATTACAACTCTTTGTAACTCTTGGTTGAATAATTAACCATCACATGTTTAATTATTACCCTTAGCTTCAAGGTTCTAAACTCTTTAGGTAACCTTGTTGAGTATAACCAATTAAAATTGTAAAACGTGATTTACCCCCCACTCCCCTAAGATATAATATGACACCTAGCTGAGGCATGACCTATCATAAATATCGAAGGTTTCGTCGGGTTTTTAATTGGAAAAGCAACCTCAATATTACTGGGACCTAGATTTATTATGTTGTGATTAAATAGTGAACTCTAGCGCATCATCATAAAACATCAATAAAATATAACATGCATAATAAACTGAATGCATAAACAAGACATAGCATGGCCCCTAATCCTAAGAAACTAATAAAGCAAAAACTCCCACTTGAACCTTCATGGGTCTCATCCACCTTGCTCCTTTGGGCCTTCACTTCATGGGCTTCTTGGATTAACTGCAACCTGTAATTTTACTCTATTCTATCTACTACTTAAATAAAATGAAATAAAATTACAAAAATACTTTATCGGTACGTAGACCGTACTAAGATTACAAAAATACATCACGATGCGCAGATCGTATTTAGTAATCTATTGGGCCATACTAGTCATTATATAGCAATAAATAACATCATATATTATAAAATTGCCACATAATAAATCACTCATTATGATTTCCTAAACTACAACATCGAATGTTCACAATTAAGGAAACATGACACCAAAATATCTCATATTTTAAATTAATGCAATTAGATAATATCATATATTATTCATGACCATCAATAAAATATCATATATTCTAAATTAGTCATGAGATAGAATCAAATCTTATTTTAATCTTAAAAGATAAATCATATTTATCCTCAAAGATTATTCTAACAATGTTAGGAAATTCTATCCTAATTACTAGCCAATCACAAAATTTTAAATCAATTATTACCCAAAAATAATTATGGGATAATCACATTAATTAAATCAATTATTATCCTTTTGGAATATGCTCAAAATATCCTAACAAATCTTATCCAAAATTAACCACTTTAATTATGGATATTTACCAATTTAACAACTTTAAATATGGATAATATCAAATATAACAACTTTTGAGTATTTGATTTTATCCTAAAATAAAAGATTTTATCCAAATAAAATCGATTTTATCTTTCAAAATAAAAGATCATGTTTTCAAAATATTTTATCCCATCCAAAATAAATCATATTTATCTTGAAATACTTTTCAAATATTTTTTTTTTGAAAACCGTGCACCAGCCACCGTGGTGTGGTCGTACACCGTGAGGTGTACGCTGCTCTGCAGCGGTGCACAGCGGCAACAGTAGTGTCGTGAAACTGTTGCACGGTGCTGCTATTGCTGCACCCCTGACCCGACTTGTTACCCTGCCCCGCCCTTCCCTCCGGACCACCTACAGCGGCAGCCGCCGTGGCTGCGCCACCTAGTCGCGGTTGTCGCTGCTAAAAAAGCTTTTTTTTTTATTTTTAATTTAAATAAAACAAAACATATTTTGTTAAATTAAATTAATGTAAATGTGGTCCAATTAATTTCAAAATTAAATCACATTCAATCTTGAAATTAGGGTTCTTCATAAAATTAATCCCAATTTAATTTTAACTTTTAAAATTAAATCGATGATCATACACAAAACATTTTTATGCATAAATCAATCAGATTAAAATTATGAAACATAAAACAAATCGAATTGAATTAAAATCAAGCACAAAAATCACATTTTTGGGCTAGGAATTTTCGAAAAAATAGGGTGGGGTTTCGAAATTTTCAAGTGATTAGGGGCAAAGTTCGGATCTCTTCATGGCTATTTTGAGCATTATTAAATCACATTTAATCAATTCCAAGAGTTAAATCACATTTAATATAACATTTGACCCATAATTAAATTATTCTCCCTCCTAATTGAATTAAAATTGTGGACTATCAAAGAATTATAGTCAATATGCGTAAATGCAATAGGCTAACCGATACCACTGTAGGGAATTATAGGTACTACGCAGCGGAAATAAACATGAATCATATTCATACAGTACCTAATCCCAAGATCTAATGCATAACACATAAATAACATATAATTGTACCTTTGAAGCGTGATTCCACGTGCGATCGAGCAAGAACAATGGGAGATAAAGAACGCCAAGTGTGATTCCTCTACTTAATCCACGAGCATGGATTAAACCTCCACTAATGCTAGTTAGTTGTGACTGAACACTTCAATCAACCTTCAACGGAAATTTGAGCCACGAACACACCACAACACCACCCACGCACCACCACACGCGCCACCCAAGGAGGAGGGGTCGTACGGACAAGGAGGAGAGAGAGGGCCGAGTAGAGAGAGAGAGAGTTAGGGTTTGGGGAAACTTGGTTGCTTGTGTGACAATTCACTGTATGTCAATTGTTGTGTCATGCAACCCTAGGCATGGTTTATATTTATAGATCATATCTAGAAATAAAACCATGTCACGTCCAAAACCCATTTGACTCTTCTAATTATCCAAGCCCAAATATCAATGTGGTATGTCATGAACTCATGAGGCCCAATAATGGGCCTCTAACTTGTTTAACCCAATACTCTTATGTGTGACCTTGTAGGATCCATTCTATAAGGCTTTGGGCCATTAAGCTAGCCCAAATATCAATTGTCATATCTAGCACCAAACATTGACGACCCTATAGAATGAACTTATTATCTCCATAATAGTGATCCTTTATATATCTAGTAATTGCACTTATCGAAGACATAACTCCTTCAGAAGGTACAAATCCAACCTAAAAGAGATTGAACCTGCCCTAATAATAGGCCTCTACTTTATTCTGATCGTATTCATGTGCGCTTTCTGGCTAACATGCAATAAATAGGTTTAACCCTAAACTTGTTTAATCTATGTTGGTTGAATATTAATGCACAAACAAAACTATTATTGGCGATCACTTGAATAATAATCAAATTAACCCTAAACAAGATTATTAATTATCTTATTAAGCGTGATTACAAGTACAAATTCCCTTTAAACATGCATAAAAGGTGTGATCAAGCAATAACAATAAATATCAAGCAATATAATAATAATAATAAGGCAAAATACACTTTAATAATCCCAACTATGGGCGATTTACCTACAATAATCCCAACTATCGATTATTCTACAATAATCCCAACTATTAGGTCAGTTTTCCTCCAGCAGTCCCAAACCGGTCAACGAAAGTCAACAACCTATTATTGAAGGTTGTTTGACACGTGTCTGCGTGTGAGTGGTTCTTAAAAAATTAAATAAAAAAACAAAAAAAAAAACCAAAAAAAAATTCCGGCAGCCACCATTCCAGCCCTTAACCACCACCTCCACCTCCTACCGCAACCCTAAAACACCACCTTCTCCAGCCACCCACACTGGAAACGACTCCAAAGACCAGCCGCACCCCCGAAACCGGCCAAAACACCTAACCTTGCCCGTGAAACAACCAACAACGGCCCCAAATTGCACCAAAATACCCTTGTGCCACCGCAAAACACTGGAGCCAACCCCAGCCCCTCGGAAAATGGCCAGCCGTCTCCCCTAACCCTCGAAAATGGCCGATCGGCCCTTCCCAACCATAAAATCCACCTTCGCCAGCCCATAACCACCCCTATACCACCGAATTCGACCTTTAAAAACTTCCACTCCCAAACCACTAAACCCTCGAAAACAACCTTCCCACCATAAAAAAACGACCCTCCTTCTTTCCCCGACCCTCGAATTCGCCCCCATGGGAAGTTTCAAGGGTGTAGGAAGGGAGGAGGAGTGGTTGATTTTTTTTTTTTTTTTGAATTGATTTTCCGACGAAGGGGTTGTAGGGGAGGAGAGTGGTTTTAGGGGGTTGGGGTTGATCGGGGGTGTGTATTTCGAGGGTAGGGAGGACCGATCGGCCGTTTTCGGGAAGTTAGGGAGGTGGTCGGCCGGTTCCAATTGGCTGTGGGTGGCTGGGAACGGCGGTGGTTTGCTGATTCGATTTTTTTTTCTTTTTTTTTTAATTTTTTTAAATAAGCCAATCATGTGATGACATGTGGCATTTAAAAAAAAAAAGTTTACCCTCACAGCAGGTAACCGGTTTTAGGGACTGCTGGAGGAAAACTAACCTAATAGTTAGGATTATTGTAGAATAATCGATTGTTGGGATTATTGTAGGTAAATCGCCCATAGTTGGGATTAATAAAGTGTATTTTTCCTAATAATAATAATAATAATAATAATAATAATAATAATAATAATAATAATAATAATAATAATAATAATAATAATAATAATAATAATAATAATAATAATAATAATAATAATAATAACAAGAATCATAATCATGTTAAAAATAAAGCATAATATTAGCAAGAACCTAGGAATGATACTAACAAGATTAATAACAAACCCTAGCATGTCACTAAACAATAAAGATCAAAGCTTTTACCCTAATATGATACTAACATGAATATTAGGAAAGACAATAAAAGGCATCATAGAAATCATAATTGATCTAAGGAACTTATTTTTTACCCTAAACATGATACTAGGAAGATCAAAACATCCTAACATGACACTAGGAATCATAATAACAACCTAGACATGATTTCTATATCATAATATCAATAAAATCAATTAAAGCACTTACTTGGATGCCTCGTACCTCTTTCCAATAACAAAATACACGCGTTAGTAACTTCAAGGAAAATAATAATCAAACAATTAAATTAAATAATTGAAAGAGAGATTTGGGACCAAACCCTCAGAAATTAAAATCTTTCACGTCTAGGGCAAAGGCAACTTCGAACTATGCTAGGTATGTCTAGTGCTAATGTTTGAGGAATTGTGTTTGTAAAAAGTTAGGCTAGAAAGAGGGAGAGAATCAAGAAATTCTTGATGAGAGTTGGTGATTGAAAGAGGGTCGAAGAATAAGAAATAAATCCGAATTCTAAGCGAAATAAAACTCGATGGACAGCAGTTTTTGCGGATTTTATTTTTATCATATCTTTTGATCCAAAAGTCCAAATCAGGCATATAATATGTCGTTGGAAAGCTCTTGAAGTATACTTTCTAATCCATTTAGAATCAGATTAAAATACTTTGTATATAAAAAGATATGTACGAAATAGTAGGACGGTGTCAGTTTTGTATAGAGTTTCATATCTCATTTATATCTTTTTCGTTATAGCTCGGATTTAATATTATAATATATCATTAGAAAGATAATTTCAAGATATATCCAACCATATAAAATTTGGATAAAGATTATGAGGAATGAAAATAATATTTGACTATCTTTGAACATCTTTAAATTCGAATAGAATTAGGATTTAAGAAAAAGGAAAGTTTTTATTTAACTCAAATTCTTTAATCTTATCTTTTCAAAAAGGATAATTAAAATCTTTTAAAAGCTTATATAATCTTCTAATTAATCCTAATTATTTTAGGAATAGGATTAACCTTTGGACCCTCCACATGATCATTGGGTTGTAGGTAAGATCCGGTTTGAGCACAGTTTAGTATTTTAGCCATAACTTCCTCATTATTCATCGGAATTGGGCTTATAATATATTGTTGGAAAGGTCTTTTCAAGCCCCATACAAATCACCATTATTGGACCCATATCATGGACCAAACTAAACTAGAATGCACATTTTTCATAAATAAGGTAAGAAAATAAATATTTTCAAAAACAGAAAGAAGAGATATTTTAATAATAACATCCTCATTACTAGACTTTTCACACTTTCGCCTTGTTTGATAACCAAATGACATGAAAGGTATTCATCACTAGGTTTAGTTTTGGGGAGACACATTTGGGTGTCTACAAGGTCCTAGACCTTGTTGCCCTTATTGGGAGGGCCCTCATGTTCACCCTAGTTCTATCATAGGCACTACCCCGGGCACTTACGACTATAGGCGGCTCAATGGTTGTGATTATGCATATCATCCGGCTAATCCTTCGCCTTTTTCGGACCCCGAGACTTTTGGTAGGTGGGGTAGGTCGGGTGAGCCAATCTTAGATGATTGGTCTCATTATTTTGAGGTTGATAGAATTGGGAGGGAAAGTAGTTTAAGAGGTAAGGCTCGCATGGAGGTGAGCGAGATGGCTAGCTCTAGTCATATGATGGAGACCGGAGAGGGGAGTTCTCATTCTACCCCTTACCATAGTGCGAAGTGATACTACCATGCATGGCTACCCCCCTTCTTATGTGCTTTATATGATGTGTCTCTATTGCCTATATTTCTTTAGGTTTAGAGTTAGGGGGGTAGCCCATTTTAAGCTTGGGGGTGTTCTATGTCATTTATTGTTGTGCTTCGCTGTTTCCCCCCTTGCTTTTGTAGTTCATTCCTGGTCTCGTATGCATCTGGTATTGATCTCTGTGTCCTTTGGTTTTATGATGATGATGTTGTGCTTCTGGTACTGATTTCTCTGCCCGACTATTGGTTTTGTTGTTTGTTTCGCGGATCACTATCTGTCGCGTTTCTCTGTATCTATGTTGTGATGATTCCTAATGATGATAATCTGATATCTTGTTTCCTATTACTGTTTGAGTCTGATGATCTGTTGCTATTACTACTTAGCTTGCTTTTTCTTTATTTTCATTATTTAATTTTCTTTATTTTCTTCTTTTATTTTGTTTGGAAGTTACTAACAATTTTCTTTGTATATAGTTCTTTACTTCTCACCTTGCTCTATTGCTTATGCTTTTGATTTCGATGATTCATAAGGTGCTCTTTTGCCTTGTTTTATGTAGCATAGCTTTGGCATCCGGTAGATCTTTCTATTTCTCTTCTCTTTCTTTTCTTGATTGCTTAGATTAGGATTATCACTAGGATGAGTTGAATGGTTCGAGGATGTTTGCCTTGTGACTCCTAGCGTGTTTGGGGTCATTGGCGTTGTTGTCGAATGACCGCTTGTTGACGATTGGGTTTACTTGTGATTGCTTTCATTCTAGTGCTTTTCTCCCTTTATTTTGATTTTTTGTTCTTTTCTTTCTTTTAAATAAAAATAACAAAAAAAACATTTTTGAGGCTATTCTTTTTCTTTTTGCTTGTTTAGCTCTGATCTTTGGACATTCTACAATTCGGAATTTTGCCTTTGAATGTATGCTTTCCTATGTTTTATCAGTGTGCATACTTTGAGAGTATTTGCGGTTGACTCTAGGATAGGGTATGCTAAGGTAGCGGTTTAGACCTTTTGGGGCCTTGAAGCTAGATTCTTTTGGTTTGTCATAAGACGGAGTTACTTCCTTTGGTGGATTTGACACCATTAGTAAGTTTTTGCTACAACCGTGTGAGGAATTCTTTTTCAAGCCTTCATCATATTTTGATTGTGCGGCGTGGATCCTTGACCTTTGCATACCTAATCTTGAATCTTGACTCATAATTCTCAAACACGAGACCGAACCAACTAGGAAGGACAAAGGCAACTTTTCGAGGTGGTAATTTTTCATTTCTAGGATTTTTCCTTCTTTTTAGTTCATTGGGTTTACATTTGCCTTCTTGCTAACCATTTGAGCCTTTTCCCTTCTTTTCTAGCCACATCTTTAGAACTTTGAGCCTTTTGTTTGTTTTTGTTCCATTTTTTGGTTTTGTGAAGCAAATTGTCACGATTTTTGGAGTTTGTGGTCTAAAAGGTTGGATATTGGTTTTATTTGAAAGCAAGCTCGTCTTTTGTATATATTGTAAATAATGGCAAGTGAATAAAGGAAAAGTTGTCCAAAGTAAAAAAGGGGCAAGGACATAATAAATGCAAATTGTAAAAGCCGTCCTAAGTTAAAAAGGCATGAATTGCTTTGAAAGAAATGAAAATAACAATAAAAAAATAGAAATGAAAATGAGAAAGTTCAATAATATTTTGATGTGATTCTTTTCCCTTTTCAAGCATTGAGGACAATGTTTCCTTTTATCTTGGGGGAGAAGCGTTCACGCTTTTTGTATATATGCTTGTGGATATAGCTTTGAATAAGCTTGGGGGTGTTAGTTTGTTTTTGTTTGGTGACTACTTGATTGTGATTCTAAGAAAGGACCCGTTCTTTGCTTCACTTTTAGGGATACCACCAAATTTTAAAATTTTAGCCTACCCCTAACCTTTTGCCCTAACGTTACAACCTTTGGGAAAGTCCTTTCGACTTAGTGGTTGAGTCATATACCGAGGGAGGGCATTATGAGTTAAAGCCTAAGGAAAAGGGATGCAAGGTCAAGATGTCAAGAAACCCTCAAAATTTTACTCTTTTCCGGTTCCTTTGAGGAACCATAGAGACGCTTACTAAGGGAAGATTTGAAGCCATAGGGAGAACGCGGTTAGATTGGTTGGGATGAAAGTGGATTGCGCCTCATTAGTTCTATATGCTTAGCATACCTTATGTTTCAATCAACCGTGAATATCTTGAAGCATGCATACCCATTTCATATAGAAAAGTGTTCATTCATTTGCATTTGACCGTTTGTGAAGGTCCTTATCAAGAGCTATTTGTTTGAATTTTTGTTTTACCTTCTTTTTATTTTAAATGATTTTGCCTCGTTTTATTTCAAAGAGTTGTGGGTTAAGCTCTTAGGAAACCCTTACGAGACCTCACTTGTCCTCATAGGCGACTTTGGGGTTTAAAGGGCTTGTTGTAGCTAAAAACAACCGTGATTCCTACGTTAGTGAGTCTTAGTGTATATTCTTTTTCTCTCATTTTCTTTTCTAAATAAGCCCTCCTTATTCCTTTTAGCTTTTGTTTTGCTCAGGACGAGCAAAAGTCTAGCTTGGGGAAATTTGATGAGTGTCATGTATGGCACTCATAAGGTAGTCTTTTAGGATGTTTTCACCCTATTTTTCATGGTTTCCTTTTATCATTTTAGTCTTTTCTCCTTTAGTTTCGTTATTTCTTCTTTCTTCGTGTTTTACTTTCCTTTATGTGATTTTCTTCATGTTTCCCTTTTATATTGCTCTTTATCTCTTCTATTTTCTCTTTTTGGTTACTTTTGTAGGTGCTTAAGGAGTTGGCTTTGCAAAGGATTCAAGAAGAGAAAAAAGGGCTAAGCAAAGAAGAATCAAGCTCCTTGGAGAGGGCTTGGAGAGGGCACGGACAGGGCGCTCTACATTTGCCAATTGCCGCGGACGCGGATAAGGTGCAGCAAATTAATGATTTTTGGTAGGAACCTAGCCGCGGTCTAGCCGCGGGCGCGGAGATTTTGGAGAGACCGCATCCCCTTGTTTACACTTAGGAATAGGGCATCTGTCGCGCCCTTAGCCGGGGGCGCGGGTGTCTTCGCCGCGGGCGCGGGTCTTGCCCAGATTGCCCGCGGAGTTAGTTATGGGTTTTGTACCCATTTCTCCGCACCCGCGGGGTGCTTTTGGAGATGGCGCAGCCGATCAATTTTTCTTCTTTATCTATAAATACTCTTGTAATTCCTTTTGAAGGCTAACTTTTAGATAATCTTTCATTTGCTTAGTTTTTAGAGAGAGAAACTAGAGAGAAGTTAGAGAGAAAGTAGATATTGGAATTCTTGGATTTGATTTGTATTACAGCATTTCTTCAATCAAGTTTGGATTTCTTCTTCATATCAATGAAAGTTTCTGAGATTTCTTTCTTTGAATTTACTTCTATTGCAATTTTGTTTAATGTTTGAATGTTTGATTTGGATTTTGATTTAGGTTTGAGAATTTGTTGATTGCTTGATTTTCCTTTTGATTTAGCTTGAAATGAATATGTATGTGATTGAATTTGTTTTGTATTTCAGTTTCACCATGATTAGTGAGTAGATTAGTTGTTAGGGAGAAGGGGAAGCATGCTTAGTTGATGATTTTTTCTAGTTAATGATCATTGATTGATTGAATTGTTGCAATTAAATTGGTTGACATAGTTGTGCATGTGATTAATTAGACTAGGAGTGATCAACCTATAAGATTAATCTAGATTGCATTGCAAATTTCAATGACATGAACCCTTGATTTGAGAATTGCTTTAATTAAATTAATTTGATTGTGATTCTCCTTGTTAGCCATTAGTAGTGAACCCTAGCTTGGCTTACAGGAGATAGCCTTTGGATTCCTTTGATTGGAACTATTGTTTGTCCCTTGTAATGTTTGAATCAATTGAGTGATCTATCAATTAGCATAATCGTTGAGCTTGCAAGTGGAACCTATATCCCTAGTGTTTAGCATATTTTTGTTACCAACCACAACCATTGATATTCTTCGATTTAGTTTGATAATGGACTATAGTATAGTTCCTACTCATTCCTTTAGGTTCGACCCTTGACTTACCGCATACTTGTATAAGGTTTGTTAAGTGTTTATAAATTTAATTTGACCAAGGGAGAATTAGATGACGACCTAGTGTTCCTCTAGTCAGTAATTCTTTTGATTAGGTGATATGACTTAAGCCTATCAGCATTCCGATGCAGGGGTATTTGTGACCTTGTTGATTGCTTGATTTTATTGTTTCATTGTTTCATAAATCCTACTCGACTTGGGACACTCGGTGTTTAGGGTAAAAATACCCTAGACACGTGGACCAATGAGAGGAGGCCACATGTCGAGTTCAGGATGGCCCACGTGGCTTAATATCCTCTTGACACGTGGCCCCCTTAGATACATCTCTGAAATGGCGACCTTCAAGGGCCCAAATCCCAAGAAGCGCCGTAAAACGGCGCAGCCCACTGAAATTTAGGTCAAATGACCTAAATAGGGGCACGTTCTCCAATGACCCTATAAATAGGGAAATATTTCCCCATTTTGGGGACACATTCAATCATTTATTACACCTACATTTCTCTCACATCAGAGAAACACCTGAGCTTGGAATCCAAGCAGATCCCCACCTAAATTTCCGTACTTTTTATTCCCTTTCAAGTTATTAACTTGATCGTCGGAGGCGGAGCTCCTACCACCCGGAGTCTCCTTTGTTTTGCAGGTACAAATCAGCCGGATCAGACTTCGTGACGTAACTCTCCTAAGGGACAAAAACACCCAAAACATTTGGCGCCGTCTGTGGGGAGAGTACCTCGAAGATGGTTCAAGAGTCTGTACCACCTCCTAACCGTCTGGGCGATGACTCGGAAGTTTTCACAGACCGGGAGGATGAAAATCCTCAGGTCGAAACCTATACAGCCGATGATGGCTCTCTGATAACCAAGCGCATCCGGCCCAGAGACACTCTGAGCGGGGTGCCTCCCAGGCGGGTACAAATCGACCCCCTGGGCAGCCGAAAGGGAAAACCCATACGGCAACTAGATCAGCACCTGTCACCCGAGACGAACTCATGAGATTCATGACAAGTTTCAAGGGTGAAATTAAAGAACTGATCACTAAGAGCCGGGTTGGCCCAAGTAGGGCTCAGTCGGTTAAGAAGACTCCTCTAGAAAAGGGGAAGTCAGTCAGAGATCGGCAGCCCACTCCTCATCCAAAGGAGAAGGCAGCTGGGACCATTAATTGGTCCAAAATTCTTCTTCCTAAGAGGAATACCAACAATACTCGCTGGACCCAGCAGCCAATGGGAAGTAAAAAATCAACTCTTGATGCTCGGGAGATCATTAACCGGAAGAGAAATCAACACTTGTCTGAGTCGGCTTCTACGTCGAATTTTCCAGACAGCTTCAACAATACTTCTGCAGGGAATGCACTTTCCTTGCATGAGAGTCAGACAGGCGGTAATACCGTCCACTCTGGCCCTCAGATGATTGGGACTGCACCATATGTACCTTCTTAGGTCTACGGTCAGTACCCACCTTACTATATGCAGCCGGCTCTCTTCGGAGGTCAGGCGGCATATCACAATGTCCAGCTACTGGACTGGAAGCTCCGTCTGCTTCGCCTAGGTGAACGACCTTCTGCGTTCACCCGGGAGATAACCGAGGCGGCATAGCCGACCAAGGTTAAGAATGTATTGGTTGGTACCTATGATGGTACCACCAACCCGGAAGATCACCTCATGGCTTACACCAACCTCATGTACTTACAAGGGTTGGATTATGCCACTTGGTGTCGATGCTTCCCGGCTACGTTGAAGGGCATTGCCCAACAATGGTTTGGCAATTTGCCAGCCGGGTCCATTGATAGTTTCAGGAAGCTTGCCTTCCTGTTTGCTTCTAACTTCTCAATGAACATCCCTGCTAAGAAAACAAGCCTGGACTTGAGCACCATTAAGCAGGGGGAGAGAAAAGGGTTGCGCACCTATGTCAGGCGGTTCAATATGATTAGAATTCAAATTCAAGGACTGTCTGATGAGGTAGCTTTCACAGACTTTTTCAAGGGTATGAGAGACGGGTCGACTTTTAAGTTCGACCTAGTCAGAAAAGGGGCTTTCACTTTACAGGCGGCCCTGAGGGAGGCGGAAAGCTATATTCAAGCAACCGACCTCTGCACGCCTGGTAATCAGTCGCACTCCAAGAAGTCTGACAAACAGAAAGACAGCTGGCCTGCCTAGCCGGCCAAAAAGAAAGAAGAGAGCAAGAAAAGAAAAGAAGTTTGGGCGGTTAGTGACTCTGACCAGCCGTCCCAGAAGAAGAAGAAATAATTTAAACTGTACGTCCCTAAGTACGAGTTTAACAAGGACTGCAACTCCATCCTCATGGAAATTAAGGATCGGTTGTCCCTAGAGAAGCCGAATCCAATGAAAAGTTCCATTTAATCAAGGAACAAAAACAAATTCTTCCAATACCATGAGGAAGTTGGCCATGACACCAACGACTGCTTCAGCCTTCAACGGGTGTTGGACCGTCTAGCTGACAAGGGGATGTTGAAGTCCTACATTTCTAAGTCCAAAGGGACTAATAAGAAGAATCTGGGGCAGTCGTCTAAGACCCCCCAGCCTGCTAGTAGTTCGGACACTGACAAGGAGCCGGTCTACACAATAGCAGGCGGGTTCTCATGCGGTGGCCCTACCATCCGGGGCACTAAGAGCCATCTTCAAAAGATGGACAAAGATGATGATGAACAGGCGTCTACAAGCTCCTCCTTCCCAGACGTCCTGATCACTGAGAAGGAAAGGGACAGCGTCCACCGTCCGCATGATGACCCGGTCGTCATTAAATGTAAGGTTGCCAACCAGCTGGTTGGGCGAATCCTTATTGACACCGATAGCTCATCAGACATCATCAGCCTCTGGTGCCTGCAAAAGCTGAAATACAATGACAGCATCATGCATCCGGTTACCCACCCCTTAGTTGGTTTTGGGGGTGGAATGGTTTACCTAGTCGGAAGGGTTGATTTACCAATCCGGCAGGGTGAGAAAGGAAAAGGGCGACACCTGGTCGTCAAGTTCTTGGTCGTTGAGGAGCTGACCGCCTACAACATTATTTTGGGCCGGCCAACCCTCAACGAAGCCAAGGTTGTAATCATCCCTTCCCTCATGCTCATCAAGTATGAGAGGGATGACGGCTCTGTTGGTTCCCTGAATGGGGATCAGAAGACGGCCCGGGAGTGCTATCTCTCAGCCGTCAAAGATATTGTGGCCCCAGATGGTCAGGAACCAATAGACCTTGATAATGTCAAGGATGCCGACCCAGTACCAGCCCCACCAGCAGTCGGGAAGAAAAGAAAGGCACCTCTGCTGGTGGAGGTGAAGAAAGAGAAATAATAGCAATCACTGACCGGTGAACGGTCAGATGAGCTCCGTCCCCAACCGGATGGAGAACATGTTGATGTACCCCTGGACGACAGCCGTCCAAAGCGTACTGTAAAGGTTGGGACGGTTGCTTATGCTAAGTTGGGTGCAGACTTGCACTTTCTGTTGAAAGAATTCATAGACATTTTTGCGTTTGAAGTGGAAGAGATGTCAGGTGTCAGCCCGGATCTTGCTGTCCACAAACTCGCCGTGGACCCTAAAAAGAAGCCCATCCGGCAAAAGAAAAGAAATCACGACGAGGAAAGAAGTCAAGCGGCAGCTGCCGAAGTTAAAAAGCTGTTGAACACTGAGTTCATTCGGCCATGTAATTACCCCGACTGGATGGCGAATGTTGTGCTTGTAAAGAAGTCGAATGGTACCTGACGTATGTGTGTTGATTACACAGACCTCATTAAGGCATGTCCCAAAGACAGTTATCCGCTTCCTAAGATCGACAGTCTGGTCGACTCGACAGCCGGGCATGCCTTGATGAGTTTTATGGATGCCTACTTCGGCTTCCATCAGATACCCCTATGGAAGAAAGATCAAGAAAAGACGGCCTTCGTCACTGATCAGGGGTTATTCTTTTACACTGTGATGCCGTTTGGGTTGAAAAATGCGTCGGCTAAGTTCCAACGGATGATTAATACGGTCTTTATTAATCAAATTGGGAGGAATGTAGAAGCGTACATTGATGACATGATAGTCAAATCCAAGCAGCAGACGGATCACCTTACTGATCTCCGAGAAACCTTCACCACACTCAGGCGGCATAAGGTTATGTTAAATCCTAAGAAATGCGTCTTTGGTGTTGAGTCTGGGAAGTTTCTCGGATTCCTGATTGATCAAAGGGGGATAGAGGCTAACCCCGAGAAGATACAGGCGGTAATTGACATGAAGTCACCCCGCACTATCAAGGAATAGCACAGAGACTAACCGGTTGCCTGGCGGCCTTGGGGAGATTCCTCAGCCGGTCAGGAGACAAATGCCTTTACTTCTTCCTAGCAATCAGGAAGAAGACCAGATTTAAATGGGGGGATGATGTTGAGGCGGCCTTTCAACGGCTGAAAGAACACTTGCACTCTTTGCCAAGGCTTGTTAGTCCACTGCCTAAAGAGGTGTTATACATGTACCTAGCCGTTTCAGATCATGCCCTCAGTGCTGTTCTCCTTGCTGAGAGAGACGGCATTCAGCTCCCGGTCTATTTCATTAGCCATGTTCAAAAAAATGCTGAGCTCCGGTACCCCATGGTATAAAAATTTGGCCTTGCCCTGTATATGGCTTTCAAGAAATTGAAACCGTATTTTCTGGCTCATCCGGTGGTAATTTACACCGACCAGCCCCTTAAACGTCCAATGTCTACTTTGGAGTCATCGACAGAATGTTGAATGGGATATTGAAATGCAAAGTCTTGAAATCACTTTTGAACCTAGAAAGGTAGTGAAAGGTCAGGCGTTTGCCGACTTCATTATTGAAATGACACGACCGGTGTAACCGGATAACATTGACCAGGTTTGGAAAGTGTATGTAGTCGGAAGCTCAACGAAGAACGGCTGCGGTGCAGGAATTATATATGAATCCCCTGAGGGGGACAGATTTGAATATGCACTCGGTTTAAGTTTCAGGCCTCAAATAATGAGGCGGAGTCTGAAGCCTTGCTAGCCGGAATCCGCATGTGTAAGGCAGCAGGGGCAACTAAAATTGACGCCTATTCTGATTCACAGTTGGTCATTAGCCAGTATGAGGGAAAATATGAGGCAACTCATCCGGCTATGATCAAATACCTTCAGGTAGTCAAAGAAGAGGCTGAGGCACTTGAGGAATTCCGTTTGAATCAAGTGCCTAAATTGGACAACAATCAGGCGGATGCGTTGTCCAAATTAGCTTCATCCGCCTGCTGTGATACGCCTCGGTCGGTCTTTTGGGAAGTTCTTTAAAATAGAAGCATACATGAAGAGCCCATTGGAATCTTAGACCGAAGCTCTACCTGGATGGATGGCATCCGGGCATACTTAACAGACGGCAGACTTCCTAATTCACCACAGGAGGCAGCCGTCATGAAAAAACGATCGTGGAGGGGGGTCCTTCTTGGCGGCCTTCGTAGCCAGAGCTTTCTCCAGATCGTCTCATTGCCTTTTGAGAAGCTTGGAGAAGGATCGTGGAATTTTCTTTGCGGAGTCCTAAGAAACGAACAAGGGTAAGTATACCCAACCGGCAAATTGTAAAAAAAAAATGTAAACGCATAAAAAGTCAGGCGGTCTTACCCCGCCTTTCTTAGAGTCCTTGGCTTCGACGGCTGCCTTCTTGGCGAGTGCAGCCTCTTTGCGCAGCAGCGCCGCTGACTTAGCCGGTGTCTTCGCCGGGTTGACCATTTTCAAGGCGTCGGCTGCATGAACAAAATTCATGGTTAGAAGAAATTATGGCAAGTTTGCAATAAAAATAAAAATAACAAGCATTCCGGATGTAAAGTATTCTACCCTTGGGAAACATGGTACTCAGCCCGTAGGCGGACAAGAAGCACTCGTCCTTGAAGAAGTCCGGATGGGGGATCCAGTTCTTGGGAGCTATAATGTGAAACCTATCCCCCATGGGTTCAGTTGTTGTTTTGAAAAATCCCAGCTCTATTATTTGCTCCCGGGCCTTAGTAGATAGCACCAGGAGAGGGCACTTCCTGCCTAGAAGAGTCGGCTCAATGTTGTACCGGCGCAGTGTCCGATTATGTCTCAAAGTTAGGGAAGAAATCAAGTAAAACTTGTCCTTCCACCCGGACCATTTGGACACTTTGTCCAAAGTCATCAAATATTGGGGCAAGGTAGTTAGAGTATACCATGCCCCATGGCTGCCTGGGGCCTTGCTCAAATAGTGCATGTGAGCGAAGGCGGAAAAGCTTGGGTTTATATTTTGGAACTCGCAGGCGGCGATTTAGCTTAGAATGTTCACCCACGAATTGGGGGTGAGCTGCCAAACTCCTACATCGTACCCCTTTAGGATTTTCCTTATCCCGGGGTGGAGGGGGAACCGGAGGCCGGCTTTGATGACCACCTCGTAGCACACGAAGTAATGGTCTGCATTATCAATATCATCGTTCCAGGCCATTACAGCGTCAGCCGGAGGAACGATGATGTCCCAGCCCCTTCCAAAGGGGTGCTTTTTTTTGAAGGCCCTAAACCGCTCTTGAGAAGGGCAATGTTACCCAGTAGCATCCGGGTCCGTTTGGGGTTGGGGTTGTCAGCGACCTTAGGCGGCTGTTGATAGTCAGCCGAAAAATTATCTTGGTCAGAGCCGGAAGATTTGACCCTTGACCCTTGGCCGGCCTCAGCATCGCCGGCTTCATTAGAGGAGGCGGCTCCCTCGCCGTTTACCCCTCGTACCCCCGAGCTCCCGGAAGTAGAGAGAGCCTCTTCATCGGAACCACTCTCCTCCAAATCCCTCTGTTCCCCGTCGGGAACAACCTCATCGGCTGGCACTTCCATAGTGCGTCGGCTCCTAGACCGTTTGGCCGTCTGTTTCATTCTGGTTATTGTGTCCTGCACAGACACAGAGAGGGAGGAATTCGGAGATGAGTATATCGGTTCCGACAGTCCAGAAAAGGCACCCTCTGTTCTAGACTCAGCCGTTCCGAGGGACCGGCTGAGTGTCCTAGGCAGTGCCGAGTAAGTGGATTGATAACTCATTTATATTTTCTAAAAACTAGGTATACAGGCGGAGAAAAAATTGTTTACAAGTTGAAAAGGAGAAAAGCTAAAATGGTACAGGCGGTTACCTTCCTTTTACTCTGAAAAATCTGAAAAACCGCTATAACCGGTAAGCCTGGTGTTCAACTTCTAGCACACGGAAACTTGAAACTGTTTTGATGCAAACGGAGGCAGAGAATTTCTCTCTTTAAGCTCTCACTTTCTCTCTCTAAAAAGTCAAAATGAGCGTAAGGTGAGAGAAAGGGGGGTAAACTTCTATTTATAGAATGTGAAAGCGGGGGAAACTTTGATTTGAAATTTAAAGTTTACTACCCGTTACTGTTCACCTTTGAAAGGTGGACACGTGTCACAGGCCCCACGTGATATGCACGTGCGCCCTGTGAGGGGCAAATGTTTAGGGTAAAAATACCCTAGACACGTGGACCAATGAGAGGAGGCCACATGTCGAGTTCAGGATGGCCCACGTGGCTTAATATCCTCTTGACACGTGGCCCCCTTAGATACATCTCTGAAATGGCGACCTTCAAGGGCCCAAATCCCAAGAAGCGCCGTAAAACGGCGCAGCCCACTGAAATTTAGGTCAAATGACCTAAATAGGGGCACGTTCTCCAATGACCCTATAAATAGGGAAATATTTCCCCATTTTGGGGACACATTCAATCATTTATTACACCTACATTTCTCTCACATCAGAGAAACACCTGAGCTTGGAATCCAAGCAGATCCCCACCTAAATTTTCGTACTCTTTATTCCCTTTCAAGTTACTAACTTGATCGTCGGAGGCGGAGCTCCTACCACCCGGAGTCTCCGTTGTTTTGCAGGTACAACTCACCCACATCAGAATTCGTGACGTAACTCTCCCGAGGGACAAAAACACCCAAAACACTCGGTATCGATGCTCTTAGCTCGATATTCGACGTCTATGATCATAATACTCTAATGACTCATTAATTCCTTTCGAATTAATTTGTCATCATGGATCGGTTACTTGATTGGGTGTGACCCGTAGGGTTCAGTCAAGAGTAAGATGTAATATTAATATATATTAATATTACTGATCAAAAGTGGCCTCTAGCTAGGCATTCCGATCATTTGACCTCACTGAATAATTAGCTTTCTAATAATTCCGAACCGTCTATCGGAATAATACACTTGTTTGAAGGACACCATTCTATTTAGAATCATCATAATTAGATCCAACATCATCCACATCAATCGTCATTGTATATTTGTATACCAAACATAAGTGGACTAATTGAGTGAATGCATGAACAATGAATAAAGCGCAACAATATATAATGAGCCTTGTTTAAAGGGATTCCCGTTATGCAAGAATAATTGCATAACGAGGGGTAAGAGTGTAATCGCACGTAATATATATATATATATATATATATATAATAATAATAATAATAATAATAATAATGATAATAATAATGATAATAATAATAATAATAATAATAATAATAATAATAATTTCGGGTGGATAACGGATCGGGTGACGGATGACGCGGAGTTAAACTCGAATCCGACCCGATTTGTCACCCACATACGTCACTTACTCTTCATCCATTTAATAGGGATATTCGTCCATTAAATTAAATCGGGTGGATCGGGTTGGCGGATATGCGTTTACATTTGCCATCCCTAGCAGGACAAGTCTAGCAGCAATATTAAGGTTTTTAGACCTCCAAATCTTAATCCTTGCACAAATTTTGTCTATCATGTTCTCACATTCGACTATAGAAAATCTTTTTTAGTTGGTTGACACCCCTAAGTATCTAAAAGATAGATGACCTCATGGAGAAACTCCAATGGTTATAGGGACTTGCTTGCAATTTTAAATATTCCCTAGCTACTAGCTTGACCATTGGAGTAAAAATACGTAATTAGCTTAGTCAAGCAAATTAGCTTTGCCAAGCTAAATTTGCTTGATAAAAACTTGTCAAAAAGAAAATGTTAAAAGTCAATTAGTAATTAAGATAAAAATAATAAATTGATAATTTAAATAGTAAGCTAATAGCTAGCCATTGGGGATCAAACTAGCTACAAACATAATTAGCTTGAAAGCTTATGTGGCATGACAAGTTAATTTGATAATTAGCTTGCCGTTGGAGTTACTCTTACAAACTCAGTAATACCCAACACCTCATTAACCAGGCTTTTATTCATCCCAATGTAGTATACTGAGTTTTTTTTTTTAAGATTAGCCTTCAGAACAGTTGCCTTAGAAAAGACTTCAAACCCTTTCATCATCAGCTTAATAGACTCCACATCCCCTTTACATCAAATAATTAGGTTATCAACAAAATACAAATGAGTCAAACCCAAGCCTTACACCTTTGATGAAAATTGAACTTCTCCATGCAACTCACAAGTCATAATCTCCAATATTCTGAAAGGTATTCAATACAAAGAACAAAAAATAGGAGGAGAGAGGGGATCACCCTGTCTCAAACCTCTTTTTGGCTTAAATAATCCATGCAGACCCCTAATATCATTAAAAGAGTTCTTACACATATTATGATCATTTCAATGAAACTTTGAGGAAATTTCAGAGCTTCCACACATCTCTTTTATGAAATTCCATTCACCTGTATCATATGCCTTCTTCAAATCCAGCTTAATTTAACACCCATCATTTGCATTTGTTCTGCCATATTGCCTAACCAAGTCTTGACAGACCGTGATGCTATGCACTATGTATCTGCTGTGCACAAAGACACTTTGATCCTCAGCAATTATATAAGGGAGAACCTGTCTCAATCTATCACATATAACTTTAGAGATGCCAAGTCAAGTCAAAATCAAGTCGGGTTAAAATTGGGTTGGGTTAATAGCAGTTTGGATAAAAAACAATTTGGATTGAATCGGGTATTTGTTGAATCAATTTCGGTTCAGAGTTCAGGTCGGTTCAAATTGGTTCAGTTTGAGTTCAATTCGGGTCAAATCATTTCGTGTTGAGTTCATGTCGGGTCAAATCGGTGCCGAATTAAGTTCAAATCGGATCCAATTCAGATTCGGATTGAGTTTAGCTCGATTACAGATCGGGTTTGGGTGTAAAGTCTCTCAAAACAAATCAGATCACTTATAGTTCAAAATGGATAATTTTCCGTGGTTTGGTTCAGTTTTGACACCTCTACTTTGAATTCTCGATTCGCTCCCTTGGTAGTATGCTGTCCAATCCCCAAAAATCAATGCTCCCTCCGTGTTTTTTTAAGTGTTACAGTTTGACCGGCACATAGTTTTAGACAATCTAATTGAGTTAAATAAAATAAGAGGTAAGTGGGGTAGTTGGAGTATTAAAAAATTGTAAAAGAAAAATAGTGGAATTAATAGTTTATTGAAAAGTAATGAATGTGAGAGGAAGGATATAATAAAAAAGTAGTAGTGGGTTTGGATGGGACCATGAGTGGAAAAAGATATAATATCATAATGTAGCTTTGTGCCAAAAATAGAAGTGCAACACTTATTAAAATACGACCGGATTTGATAGGTGTAACTAAGGGTGAAAGTAATTTGGATTAAAACCGAACCGAACTGAAAACCAAACCGAATTAGTAATTCGATTTGGATTTTTTTTTAATTTGAATTGGATCCAATTGGAAAAATTAAAGAATATGGATTACGGATTGGATTCGGTTTGGGGTTTTAAAAACTGAAAACCGAATTACAAACCGAATTTCAACCCAATACTTGTAGCCCATTTTCTTTTTCAAATTATCCAACCACTTTCCCTTTTCATATACTACGTATAAACTTTAAAATTAAACCTAATTCTCAATTCTCCTTTTCTCAATATTTTACTCTCTCACAAAGAATGTAGTTAACAAGAAATGATTGTAGGAATTTTTTGGGTGAAGTTTGAGTTTCGGGTTTGAATGTTGCAAAAGAAGGGAACAAATTTCGGTTTGGATTGAATTCTAATTTGAAAAACCGAATTAATTCGGTTCGGATTGGATTGGATCGAATCTGAATTCGATTTGGATTCGGATTGAGATTTCCGAAACCGAATTAATTCGGATTGAATTCGGTTTTGGCTATAATCCAAACCGTAAACCGAACTTTCACCCCTAGGTGTAACATTTAAAAAAACACGGAGGGAGTAACACTCTTTCTCAAAAAAAACCATTTTCCAATTCCATTCCAATGCTTCTAAAACCCTAACCAATCTACCATAACACCATCAATGGAAGACACTGATGGAAGTTTGAGCTTCGATTTTGAAGGCAACCTCGACACTATCCCTAACATCCCCACTGCTTCTAATCCCGTCATCCAACCTGATCCAAATGCCGCCCCTTTCGCCGGAGCCGCCGTCGCAACTGGCGGTTCTGCCCCTTCTGACCAGACTTCAGGGCAAGGCAATCGCCGCAGCTTCCGGCAAACCGTTTGCCGCCATTGGCTTCGCAGCCTGTGTATGAAGGGGGATTCTTGCGGCTTCCTTCACCAATACGACAAGTCTCGGATGCCCGTCTGCCGGTTCTTCAGATTGTATGGCGAGTGTCGTGAGCAGGATTGTGTTTACAAGCACACCAATGAAGATATTAAAGAGTGCAACATGTATGTCTCTAATTTTTTTTAATCAATTTGTTTGTTTGTGATTTTACTTGTTTTTAAGGTGAGTAGTTATGAATTGTATTGCTTTCCCGTAGATTGATAGCCGAGCTTGTCGGACCGTTATTAGTGTTGAATTGTATTGCTTTCCCGTGGATTGACAGCTGATCTTGTCGGACCGCTGTTAGTGTTGAATTGTATTGCTTTCCCGTAGATTGATAGTTGAGCTTGTCGGACCGCTGTTAGTGCTGAATTGTATTGCTTTCTAGTAGATTGATAGCGGAGCTTGTTGGACCGCTGTTAGTGCTGAATTGTATTGCTTTCTAGTAGATTGATAGCGGAGCTTGTCGGACTGTTGTTAGTGTTGAATTTTATTGCTTTCCCGATTGACTGATAGCCGAGCTTGTCGGACCGTTGTTAGTGTTGAATTGGTTGGCCTGCAATTGTAGTAGGAGAATGGAAGTATTCTTTAACAATGCCATGTTTAACATGATTAAAAGTGATATCAAGGCCTGTAGTTATTGGTATATGCGTTTGTGCTGTACTTCTAGGGGGTGTTTGTTTGTAGGGATTGTAGGTGGGATAGGGATTAATAATCCCTTGTATCCTATAATCCCTTGTTTGTTTAATGGGAATTGTTCTATCCCATATGAAAGGGATAGGGATAAAAAATAGTTAGATTTTTGTAACAAGAGGAGGGGGGGGGGCATGTACAAGGTGTAGGGATTAATTTTGAAATGTAAAAACAATTTTACCCTTAATGAAAGGGAAGGAAGAGGGGAGAGGAGAAATGTTAGCAAGGATAGTTATTTAATTTTACTATTTATTCCAATTTAATTCCCAAATCTTACCAAATAATGGATAACATAATTTTTATCCTTATCCCACCTATTAATTCCCTATCCTTATCCTACCTTCTTATCCTCATTATCCCTATCCCTATTGCCAAACGCCCCGCTAATAGAAATAAGGTGAGCGGGTAGGTGTTGCCAAATACTATTTAGTGAATTATTGATTCTTTAGCAGAATTTGCTCTGTGAAGGCTCGATTAATTAGATTTATTTGGGTTAAGTAACGGCTGGGATAGGAGATGTGGTGAGAAAACACCTTACGTATTCTTATATTTGATGTCTTCTTTATTTTAGTAGACTAGAGTGTACCTGTCCATACGGGATTATATGGAAGTGCATTGGCGAGGCTATTGCCTATTGGTGTAGGTACTGGGTAGTTATTGAGATTTTTTTTTTCAAAAGATAAAGTGTTAGAATTAATGGATTAGGCTTTTGAAGCTTTCATCTTAAAACTGACTTCTAAATAAATATATACCAGTAGATTACTAAACCACTCCCATTAGATTTATGATGATTGTGCCGGTTATAGTGTAGCCGGTTTTCCATTTTCACATCAGAAATAGATTGAAGAAGAATTTTTTGAGAGTGACCAAGGTGTTGCAGCTGTCCGGATCAGAATTTCTAGGGATGCCTTGCCCATGTTACTCGTAGACTCAAAATTTGTGGACAGAGGAACTATAAGATTTTATCTAAATTTATTTTTATTAAGAGAATTCTTAATTAATAAAATTCTTGTTTTTTGGGGGGCTAATTTTAAACATCCGTAGTATACATCCTCCTTAGCTCAGATAGTTGTTAATTATTTTCCTTAGTATTGATTGTGTGAAGGAAAGGAGAGTAGGGGTTTTATTGAACATTATATTTTATGATATAAACCTGGCAGCACCGTAGCGGTTACTTAGTCTGACTAAACTTTGTTTAATATATAATTGTATTCTCTAGCCAATAACAGCCTTTGTTTAGAATGATAGTCGGTAAGTTAATATTTAGAAGAGGAAGTTCAATGAGCAATAAAAGAAGTGTATACCAATGGTACATAGTGAGTGGCTAGTATGTAAAGAGCTAAAGATGGTTCAACAAATTTAAAAGGTATTTATAAGATCAAACACATAAGGGAAAACCCGTTGCCATGCTCTTTTTCTTATAAAGAAAATTACGTATACTTTTATTGAAGAATGTTAAGCACAAGGACTAAGATATAGGGAGCTCATTTTTGTTGTTACCACAACCTTAAGGGGCCAAATAACTTTAAGTTATGAGGTATGGGGTTAATATCTGATCTCTAATTTTGATACATGAAACCTATACCTAATTAAGTGTTTGCTTGCTACATAATAACAGAATACCTTTCTCCCTTGTACTTATTTTCTATCCTCTATCATCACCATTTTTTTTATGATCCATCTCTTCTTCTCCAACAAACTCATCTTTGCCATGCTTCTTTTTTTTTTTTTAATTTTTTTTTTAATTTTTTTATGATCCATCTCTTCTTCTCCGACAAACTCATCTTTGCCATTCTTTTTTCTTTCTTTTATTTTTATTTTTATTTTTTATGATCCATCTCTTCTTCTCCGACAAACTCATCTTTGCCATGCTTCTTTGTGTCGACTTTGCCTTTGCTAAGAACACCTTGGCATCCTACTTCAACAAAAATTCAATGGGTTAAGAGGTTGCTTTTACTATCGTTTTTTCATTTTTTTTTTATTTTAAAAATTTTTAATGCAACAAATACTTTGTTTTAGAACTAAAAATAATTTGGTTTCTAGAATTAAAATTCACATCCTCAATTTAAGCATGTATATTTATCTCACAAATCTCACCACATGAAAATTCTACACTACACATAAAAAGCCATGGAACATAAGAGTAAAAGACTGCCTTTAGTTTCAATCTACAATTTTTAACTTTTGTAGCACAAAGGCCCTACCAAGTAGCATATTTGGTGTCTATATTTTCCTTCACTTCCTACCTTTGAGAAAAGGGGGAGTTTTCATTGGTGATCTTGTGTCATTGTATATTTTGTTTGATTGCCAAAAGAAATTGCAATTTTCATGAATAACCCAATATTTCTGATTTATATTCAAGGGTGGCATTAATGAGTGTATTTGGTTATTTTATCACTCGAGTGGATAATATTTGTTGATATTTATTGCTTCAAAAAAATGAAAAAGAAAAAGAAAAAGAAAAAGAAAAAGAAAAAAAAACTATCACCAACTAACCAGCTATGCAATCAACTCACCAAGGGAGCCACCATCACCACCATCAGCAGGGCATTGATTTTACCACCAAGCCACAACTCAATAACTGCCACCATCCACCGCATGAGTCAATCTCATCTAGTTGCCTCCAGATGTGTGTGAGAGAGGGGGTATATATACCTATCGTGCTCATCAGATGTTTGTGAGAGGGGGGATATATACCTATTTTGCTGAATAGCGAAGAATGCAGATGTGTGTGAGAGAGGGGGATTTATAAACCTATCTTGCTTAACAATGAAGAATGAAGATGTGTGTGAGAGAGGGTGGATTTATATATCTTTCTTCCTTTCAAGGTTGAATTAGATAATAGAAGATCCTCATCTAGAGTTTTACTTGTAACATGGAGTTTGATAGTTTGGGCTGTTTTATGGGTAGGTTAATTGATTCATATCATAGTCATTTCTTTATTCATTTCCTTTTCCTTTAAATTTAACCTAAACACTTTTTTGTTAAGCATGATAATGTATTTTTTTTAAACCAAAAACCATTATTAATGATTGTTTATACAAAAATGCCAAAGCATAAGGCCATTTATTAGATTTGCAAACTTTTTTAGCTACCAAATGTAGAGTGCAATTTCATAGGGCCATTAATGAGAGTTCCCCTCATAAATATTGGACATTTCAAGCTGTAATAGAATCCCTTCAAGACTTCAGTTTGTAAAGCAAACTCTAAGGCATCACATGGTAGCCTTTGAGCCTATCATGAATGTCTTCAGAAGAGGATACTTCTATATGTTTGGTTTCAAAATCTTTCTAAGACGGCGGTTGGGGTGATGGAGAGGGGCATGGTTTGGTAAAGAAGAATAAGAAAAGGTTTTATGGTTGAAAAATTGTATCTTGTTGGATAGTAAACTCCACTTCAAAATCCTTTGGCTTATAAAATGCTTCCCGAAATCATTTTTAAAAAAATGGCAGCACTTTTAGTGTTGTACTATTCATATATACCAACTTTGACAAGTATCTTAACTAATTATTTGTAAGTTAAAGTACGCCCTTCGTTCCTAAATAATTGACACACATGTCACTACATTAGTTTGGATATATAGCAATATATATGATTAAATATTAGTAAAATAAATATTAAAAAGTTAGATCATTAATACCTATATAACTATATATTTCATGATAAAATTGCTTTTTATACGTTATGTATGGACTGACTTAGGTTGCCGGAAATTATGACGAATTAAAGCAACAAAGTTGAATGCTTGATTAATAATAGAAGGAGGATTACAAGTTAATAGCTTGAAGATTGCTCTGACCAAGTAGCTTGAGGCTATTACTCTCACCAAGTAGCATGAGGCTATTACTCTCACCTACTCTACTTATACTTAAGATGGTCAAGGATTTCGTTGAAGCTTAACATGTGATACTTAGCTAAATTAGAAAAATACAGTTAAACAAAAAAAAAAAAATATATTGCTTTGATGCTTTCTTTCCTTCTCTTCTTCTTAATTAATTTTGTCCTCTTCTCAATTAGAGCTTCCATAATTCATAAGAGTGTTTGCTGCTGTTGCTTTTTCACCTCCTTGGTTGACTTGCCTTCTTCTTGCATGGACCCGTATGGGTGGTTGACTTGCTTGGACACCTTGACTACTTGGGTCCGTGACAATACCCTGCCCAAAAGACTCATCTTATCCTCAAGGAAGTCAGGGAAGCGCTAACAGGGACTCGCCATCTTCCCAGGTGGCTTGGCTTTGAACTCCGCAACCCTTTCCACTTGACAGGACTTCCCTCCCCTTCCCATTGACGGCGTCCGCTTGTCGGACATCCATAATTGCATTAGGTTCAATTACCAACTCGCACTCATCGTTAATCTACTATGGGAGGTTCACCAAGGCGTCCCCCACCGCGCGTTTCAATTAGGAGATGTGAAACACGGGTTGAAGCTTGCTGGTTGGTAGCAAGTCTAATTTGTAAGCAACTTTCCCGACCCTTTGCACCACTGTATAAGGCCTGTAATACCTTGCTGCTAACTTCATAAAAGGCCGCTTCGCTAAGGACTTCTTAAGGTATGGCTGAAGCTTCTAGTAAACTGCTTCCCTAACCATGAACTTGTCATCTTTTTTCTTTTTATCTGCGAATCCCTTCATCAATTGTTGCGCTTGTGCCAAATTAAGACGTAATTCCTCAGGCACAAAATCTCGCTCCCTTAACCCCTCCACTAAGCTGCTGGCCGGTGTTTGCCCTAAACTCAGCCGCCACTACTTGGGTGGATCTCGACCATATACCACCTTGAAAGGGGTCATCTTGGGCGACGAATGTGGCGACTTATTATATGAGTACTCTGCCCATGCCAACCACTTAGCCCAGTGTTTCGGTTGCCCCGCCATAAAGCACCGTAGGTACACTTCAAGCCCCTTGTTTACTATCTCGGTTTGTCCGCCGAGTTGCGGATGATAAGCGGTACTCCGTTTCAGATGTGTGCCTGGAGTCGAAATAGCTCCTTTCAGAATATGCTCATGAATACTCTGTCACGATGAGAGACGATGGAAGAGGGGAACCCATGGTAGCGCACCACCTCCACATGAAACAATCGGCCACCCGCAGCGCATTATAAGAGTGCTTTAACCCGATAAAATGGCTATACTTGAACCACCGGTTCAACACCACCAACACCGAATCTATTCCCTTGGACGAGGGCAAGCCTTCCACAAAGTCCATTGATAGATCTTCCCAAATCGTCCCCGGAATCGAAAGCGGCTGTAGGAGCCCAAGCGGATGTTAGCAACCTTGTTCCGTTAGCATACCTCACACTTGCGCCCAAATTCCCCTACATCTTTCCTCATCCCTTGCCAATACTAATAAGCGGTGACCTGTAACCCATTATGGCCACGAGTAGGGGTGGCGTGATATTCGTTTAATAACTCAGGCTGGGTATCACGATTCTCCCTTTGTAGAGGAGCCTACTTCCCTCTTGTTTAAACCCACTTGGACCGTTTCCCTTGCTTAGGGCCTTTTTGATTTGGGCTAAGCAAACATCAGCCTCTAATTCCTTCTCCAATTCTAACGAAGTTGAAGTAACCATTGTAATGTTGGGCCTTGGAAACAACTTGGCCTATTTCTCCTCCTATGCGGATAGTGCATTCGCAACCCGATTAGAGGCCCCGGGTTTGTATTGCACCTCAAATTCAAACCTGACTGCTTCCTTAACCACTTTTGATAATCTCCCCGACTTTCCTTTGTTATGTGATGTAACGAAGACTTTGTTAGTCGGTTCTCACCACAAAGTGTCAGCCCATTAGATTATGCTTCCATCGAACTATGGCTAGGCAAATGGCCATAAGTTCCTTCTCGTAAATGGACTTGGCTTGGGCCTGAATTCCCAACATCTTGCTATAATAAGCGATGAGCCGACAAACTTACATGAGGATCGCCCCTAGCCCATATCCTGAAGCATCGTTTCTACTACGAACGTCTTAGCAAAATTTGGCATAGTCAATACGGGGGCGGTGACCATGGCCTCCTTAAGCCGTTGGAAGGCTTGAGTCGCTTCCTCGGTCCACCCATAACAGTCCTTTAAGTGGACCGGCGATCGAGGCATATCGGGCTACAAATTTTCGATAATTGCCCGTTAGCCCAAGGAAGCCTCTAAGCCCCCTCAAGTTCTTACGGCAGGCCCAATTCATGATTGCTTGCACCTTTTCTTGGTCCATGGACACCCCATGACAAGATATAACATGGCCTAAGTATGCTACTTGTTCTTGACGAAACTCACATTTCTTAAAGTTGGCATAGAGCATGTTTGTTGTCAATCTTTCAAATTCTTCTTCTAAGTGTTTGGCATGTTCACACTCATCTTTGCTATACACCAAAATATCGTTTAAAATACTAAGACGAATTTCCATAAGAAAGGACGGAAAATATCATTCATCAAGGATTGGAATGGAATGTGACCGGTGCATTAGTAAGGCCAAAGGGCAATACGAGAAACTCGTAATGACCATCGTGAGTACGAAAAGTGATTTTAGGCACATCCTCGGGTTTCACCCGAATTTGACGGTAACCCGATTTTAAATTGAGTTTTGAGAAAATTCTAGCCCCATGGAGCTCATCAAGGAGTTCGTCGATAACCGAAATGGGATATTTATTCAGTACCATTTCCTTGTTTAAAGCCCGATAATCCACACAAAATCACCAAGACCCGTCTTTCTTTTGATAAGCAAGACCGGGCTAGAAAAAAGACTTGTGGATAGCCTTATTATTCCGGCCTCGATTATTTCTCGAATAAGCTTCTCGATCTCATCTTTTTGGATTTGAGGGTAGCGTTAAGGTTTGGGGTTGCTCCCCTCCTTGAGTGTGATTGCATGTTCATGCTCACGTTGAGGAGGAAGTCCCATTGGTATATTGAACACCTTCTAATATTTTTCAAGAAGGCCTTTCATGTTTTCTGGTATGGGCCTAGTGGCTTAGGCCTGTACCTCCTCAATTTTGTTGATCTCCACTAAGAGCCTAACCTTTTCTTTACCCATGCTTCTCACCACAGCCTTCAACGAGACGTGATTTCTCAAGTGCGGGGTCGCCTCCCAAGGTCATCGGAACTATGGCGATGGCGAATTTCATGACATGAGTTTTCCAATTTGTGATCATGGATCCCAATTTCTCCGATCATTGAACCCCCGAGTATCACCTCGGCATTTCCCAAAGACAAGGGTAAGAACTCCTCGGTGATGGTAACTCCTCCATCTAGCTTGACCTTGTGTATAAAAAAGTGAAGGCGCACTAAGGCGATAGGGGTTCCAGAGCCTAGGCGATAGGCACAAGCGCAAGGCGCGCGCCTTATCTAAGTAAGGCGCACTTTTCTACATTTAGAGGTCCCTTCACTTATGCATATATATATGTGATTGAAATATAATATTAAAACACATAAATATATAAGAAAAACATTGATTTCTCATTGCACATAGTTTTCCAAAAACATCGCATACAAAATAGTGTATATTATGCACTAGGCCACTAGCAATTAGGAAACAAATATAGTAGTTTTAAAAGGATATGTAAATCTGTCCTCCTTTGCTCCTACTATCCTATTTAATCATCAAAGCATCAAACATCTCCCATATCATCTCCATTAAGTGACAAGTAGCCTTCATCATCATCTTCATCTTCTTCTTCATTTGCTTGTCCTAATGGCTGCCTTTGTATGGTTCCTTTGCTTGAACTACCAATATTTTCTCCAAGTCTACCTCCTCTTGATCTCAAGTTGAATCTTTCTTCAAAAATTCCGGCCGCACTAGCAACTTGGCCTCATGTAAGATCATCATCATCATCAAACACATGATCATTTTCAGCATCTTCTTCTATCCTTCCGGTTAACCACTCATTGCTATCATCAATATCTTTCAAAGCTATGGGATCAATCTTATCACGAAACTTGTATTTTTGAACCAATGCCCGATTATACTTAACACACACCAAGTCATTTAAACGAGATTGTGTGAGTCGATTCCTCTTTTTTGAATGAATCTGTCAAAACAGAATATATTTAGCTATAACCTCCGAGAAATTGACAAATCAATTTTAATAAATAATTAGAAGGAAACACCACTTACATGTTCAAAGGTACTTTAATTTCTTTCACAACCTGATGCACTACATGTAAGACTTAAAATCTTTATGGAAAATTGCTGTAAAGTAGGTGTAGAAGAACCATAACAAGACCACCACCTACAAAATTAAAATTTACATTATAGAGATTAGTATGTAATTAGGTGAATAGTTACAATTAATTGAATTGATATAAGTTGTTTACATGGAGCTTTAGTTTTCCTATGCTTTATAGCCATTTGATTTCCAAAGAGACCATTTGCTTGCTTGTAAGAAGTGAGCTCGGTCATAATCTTGTCTTGCTTGTCAAGTTGAGGGACCAACCATTGGATGCACTCATATAATCCATTTACTACCTCTTCACATTGCTCAGTTTCGGGATTATCATAAAAAATTCAGGGTTCAGCAAGTGTCCAACAGCGTTTAAAGGACGGTGTAGTTGACATTCCCATCCTTATCAATCATCTCAAAGACTTCTTTGTATTTGGACTCATTTTGATTGAATGATGTTGAAATTGCTTCTTTGGCACGATCCATTGCCTTATATATGTAGCCCATAGGAGGTTTATTTTCACCATCCACCAACCTTAGTGCACGAACTAATGGACCTGTTAGCTTCAATGCATACACTGTACCATTCCAAAAGGAAGGCATCATAACCGTTTCAGCTGCTTCTTTTTTGTCTCCTGGTTCCTTAGCCCATTTGCTACTTCTCCATTGTTGAGAAGTAAACATTTTTCTTAGATTGTGTTGCTGCTTGTGTATTGATGATAATGTAATAAATGCAGTAGCAAACCTTGCCTTTGCTGGCCTTAACAAGTTCTTTTGGTTAGTGAATTGTCTCATCAAATAGAAGACCAGGGCGTTGATAAATGAAGCTATTCATTTGAATTGCCCTCTTTAGGACTCTTTCAATGATAGGAAGTCGTCCAATATCTTCAAGGATAAGATCAATACAGTGAGCTACACACGGAGTCCAATACAAGTGTGGATAATTTGCCATTAAGAGGGTACCTAATCAAAACAAAGTTATATAAGAAACTAGTGAAATAATAAAATTAATTTGAAACAATTTTTTTTTTTGTAAATTTCTTACCAGCAGCAACATAATTGCTTCCATTGTCTGTGATAACTTGCACAACATTGTTTTCTCCAATCTTGTCAACAATAGCACTTAGCAGGTTATATAGTTTGTTCCCCGTCTTTATATAGCTTGAGGCATCAACAGATTCAAGGAACATACTTCCTTTCGTACAATTGACTAGAAAGTTGATGATTGTCCTACCACATTTATCAGTCCACCCATCCGAATTTGGCCCATTCTTCTTTGTGACTTTTCATGATCTCATCGACATTCTAAACTTCCTTTTTAGAAAAGGAACCCTGACATCATATGCACTTGGAGGCTTCATTCCAATTCCGACTCTAGTGATAGAACAATAGCAATTTTGAAGCTAGGATAATTAAGAGCATTGAATACAATTCCAACATCAAACATCCATTTTGAAAAATCTGCACATGCCTTCTCCCTTTGTTCTTTCTTGTAAGATTCATTAAGGGTTTTTTGTGTACCCGGTGTTTGTGTACGAGATCTAAAAAAAGCATCCATTGGACCAACTTGTTTTGCTCTTTTATCATTGCTTGATGCTTTGACATTCATTGGCCTTTTTCCTTTTGAGTTAGATCCCAACATTTGCAATTCATTATCTTCATCATCAAGGTCTTATCTTCATCATCAAGGTCAGCCACTTGATCAAACTCATGCATCAAATTAACTTGCTCTCTATTACTCTTTCTCTTTAACATGTATTCTATTATTTCTTCTCTCACATGATCAGGACACTTTGGACAAGATTTTATGTTTCTGTAACCACTAGCCAAATGTTGTTTAAGTCTGAATATTCCTCCTTTGGCCACTTTCATACAATACTTGCAAGTGACATTGTTCTTATTATTTGGATTAGCTAAATATCCATGTGTCCGCCTATATCAGTTCGTGTGGTGCCATCCTCCTCCATATCTGTCATTAGAAAAGAACAAGACTTAAATACAAATTATATTTGTAATAAATTATAGGAAAATTTGTCAAAAATAAGCCAACCTTTAAGCGGTTAGCTCAAAATAAGTCAACCTTTTAATTAACTAAGAATAAGTCAACCTTTTGGAGGTATTTTCTTTGATTGAGTATTAACCTGTTTAAAACTGGTAAAACAAGTTAAAATGACATGTGTTTTGATTTTATTGGTTTGGATTTTAAGATTTTAATTTTGATTTTTTACTTACTTTCAATTCAATTTTAGTTTAATTTTTTAATTTTTTTACCCCAATCTCTGCCTCTTTCCTCCTCCCACCTTCCACCGTCCCCTTCTCTCTCCTCTCCCAACACCACTCTATTCTCTCTCCTTAACGCCAATATTGACCATAATCCATGGTATGTAAAAATGTTAGCCTTTAGTTTTTATTTTTTATTTAATTTTAATTTTTTTATTACCCAATTCGTGCCCCACCTTCCCTCTTCAACAAACCCAAATAAAAAAGTTGGAAGTGTGGAGTGGAAAGACAGGTAGGTCCATGACAAAGTTGTAGTGAGGGAGGCGGAGGCGGCGGCGGCAGCGGCAGCGGAAGCGTATGAGGTTTTAGAATAGTCCAATGATGAAGATGATGTCCAGGAGAAGTATTGTATTGATTATCTCGGAGTTTGAGGGTGACGTGTGCGATGAACAGTTGGAAGAGTTGTTCTTTGGAGGGAAAGTAGTTGTTTTGGAAGGGTCAATCATTACCACTACCCGTCGCTCTTTTACTTCACCACCAAGCTTCATGTTCTTTGAGTTTGAAAGTCCCACCACCGAACACGACACTTCAATGGTGGGTTCATTAGTTTCCCTTGTTTCTTCTCCTTCATCCCCTTATCCTCCATCGTTTTCCTCTTCATCGGCGACCATGAGGGTGAGCTCCTTCTGTTTATAACGGTGGTGCACCCCTCATCTTTTGTCACACCTAAAGCACAACCCTTTTGCCCTTCGATCTTGTAACTCTGATTTCGTCAATCATCGAGTGGACCCTACCGCCTTATGGCCAAAGCTATATTGGGTTGCACCACGCTCACTGAGGCTTGAGACGGGGCTTGATTAATCAAAGAAGGAGGATTACAAGTTATTAGCTTGAGGCTATTACCAATGTATAAAAAAGCTCAAGGTGCACTAAGGCGAGAGGGGTTCCGCTGCTCCTAAGGCGTGCCTCAGTGTGCCTCTTTGAAGTGACGCGCAATATATGGGCTGTTAAATTTTTTTGGCTGAAGTTTGCCTCATGTGCGCCTCGTGCGCCTTACCCGAAACGCCTTGCCAAACCTAATTAAGCGCTCACCCCCTGCGCCTCAGCGCCTTTTTCGCTATTACTCTCTCTAAGTAGCTTGAGGCTACTAATCTCACAATGTGTTTACACTCAATTTCTGGATATCTTCTCTGCTACCGAGATTACTCTACTTATACTACGATGGTCATGGATGACCATGAAGCATAACATGTGATACTTAGCTGAATTAGAAAAACATAATTAAACAACAAAGAAACTAAGTTGCTTTCATCCTTCTCTTCTTCTTAATTAATGTTGTCCTCTTCTCAATTGGAGCTTCTATAATTCATAAGACTGTTTGCTGCTGCCTTTTCTCCTAGGTGGTTGTATTGCTTGGACACCTTGACTACTTGGGTTAGTGACACGTTACTACAAAACAATGTTCGAATTTAGTATATAATAGTAAATAAAAGTCAAACGAGTAAATTATTTAGGAATAGAGGGAGTATTCATGTACACTTTTAATTGAATTAGTCTAATTGTTTATTTTCTTCATGTGAACTTTCTTTTATACTACTCCATCTATCCTTGATTTCTTGCATAACTTTCCTTGTTAGGCCATCTTAGATTACTTGTAACCTACAACTTAGATTTGTTTAGGAGTGTTGTGATATGGGCATGGGTATAGGTACAATTATGACATGATATGACAATTTATGTAAATCGGGTTTAAATTTGGACAACATGACATTTACATAATACAATATATTTTATAAATAAAAAGAGGGTGTTAGAAAAGCAAAAGAATAACAAAAAAGTTCTAGAGCAAACCTTAAGACTTCATTTGCTTTGATGTAAAATGTTTTCATAGAAAATGATTTTTCCATTTATCCTTATTTTCCTTTGTTTGTTTTTTGAACGGGTGGAAAACATTTTTCCCAATGGTAGAAAATTACACCTTATTGGTGGAAAATATTTTCCTTTACTAGAAAAGGGAAGCCACTTATTCCTTCCTCTTCCTCATCCCTTTTTTACTTTCCTCTCATTAATTGTCACATTTCCACTTCTATTTTTTTTTTCTCTATAATTTTTCTTTTATGGCAAATGAGGTTTTTCCTTGAAAATGTGTTTTTCTATGAAAACTAAATTTTCATCGAAAATGTTTACTTCAAACCAAACAGCGCCTAAATGTAGAAGAGTGTCAAAAAGAAAAAGAAGGTGACAACTTCACGTTTTAGATGGTGCTATTTAATTTTAATTTGATGTGTCGCGCTTCGAGTAAGGCTTTGATTGATTGTCGGGTTAGGTAACTCACAAAGTAGTACCATGTAATTTTTTACAAATGGGTAAATTCTCTCTCTCTCTCTCTCTAATGCTTACCACTAGACCTTTACCACTAGACCATGTAGGCGATCGAAGGTGATGGACTTGCATCTCCCTTGCGACAAAAACCCCTATATATGTGGGCTTTGTATATGTTCGGAGATTCCCCAAGTGTATAACTTGTGGTATCCTTTTTTTTTTTTTTTTTTTTTTTTTTTTTTTTTTTTCCTTCTTTTGACAGGAACTTGTGGTATCTTATCGTAGGTGACGTATTCAAGTGCACAATGTCAGGTTTGAGATGGATTTGTACTAGTATTTGGTGTCATGTTGTATCAACACGTGTTTATCCCTGCAGTATTCTCTTACTTCACTTTGGCTCCACTACCTACTAAATATAATAAAATACCACATCTTGCTGAATATTTATTTCATTTCATTGTAGTTGTGTTTTTTTATTTAGCATACCGGTTTGCCAATGCACTACTTTGACTTTGAACATCTTTAATTATATTTGTAAAAAAATCGTTAAAGACATTTTAATAATATATTACAGTAGTGTAGAAGGTATTTCTCACTAATTTTATTGAATGGTGCTTTTGGACAAATATTCCTTATTGCTCTTCTTTTTATTATTGAGGTAAGTGACAAAATTAAATCTGTGGATATCACGGTCTATCATATCCTTATCTCTAACTTGTCATTTTGGGACATGTTTATTTTCAACAGAATTAGAGGAGTTCTAAGCTGCCTTTTTGCGTTGATTGTGATTTGGTAGTTTATATAAAATGGGCTCAACAAAACATCATCTGTGGTAGCTAGGATAAGGCTATGCTGCACACATTTAAACTGTTCTTTATCCTTCTCACTTTTGGAGTCTCGTCTGAGGCGTTAGGCTAATAATTGTAATGCTTCTAAAAAGCGTCCTTTTTGTTTTGAAACCTCTTAGCGATTAGATTATAGATGGATTATGCTTCAGAAAATCAGAGGTAAATGGTGGTGCAGAGCAGTGAGAGAGAAAAAAAGAAAAGAAAATAAAAGCTTCTCACCCACCACTCTCTCCTATTATAACTATACCCCTCCATATTTTCTCAATCCTACCATTTAATGTTAATCTATTTATTTAAGGTGTAAATATTATTTAAGATATTTAAACATTACAATCAAAAGTTTATTGTGTTTACTTGCGTTATATTATTTGGTTATTAAGATTAGTTTACTTGATAAACTCTCGATTATTTTTTTAATCAGTTTTTTTTTTTTTTTCTGTCTCATTGGCTATTTTTTTTCCATTAATCAACTTATAGTTAAAGTGCTTATAATATTAATAATAACTGTAAGTTAATTATTAATAATAATGACAATAATAGTAAGTGGAATTGGAAAAAAAGTACTTACGTCGAAAATAGAGATTTTTTAAAGGATGTCAAAATATGGTAAAATGGGTGTCTATTTATAATTAAAAATAAAATTTATGATCGATGGTTTTTTTTTTTAAGTTATAAAAATTAATAAAATGTAACATGCGTTTTTTTTTTTGGTGGGGGGGGGGGGGGGCGGGGCAGAGCTGCCACATTTCAGCAGCCCGCCATTAACGAATTACTGTAGCATTTGGAATTTCCTTATGGCGTTAGGAAATTTCTCATGGGCATTTCTTGTTTCATCCATGAGTGTTGCTGCTTTTTTTCTTCCCCCCACCATTATATCTCCTCATGGGCACTTTTTTGGCCATCACTGAGAGTGCTCTTATAGGCATTTACTGGATGTTAAATTATTGCATTGCAAGAGTATTTTAGTAAATGATAGTCTGCATTTGTGGTTCTAATTTTAAGTTGGATCACTGACTGTAGGTACAAATTGGGTTTCTGTCCAAATGGGCCAGACTGTCGTTACCGACATGCAAAGCAGCCTGGACCTCCGCCTGCTGTTGACGAAGTACTTCAGAAGATCCAGCAACTCACCTCATACAGTTATGGTGTCTCAAATAGATTTTCTCAACAACGGAATACAAATTATTCTCAGCAAGCAGACAGGTCGCAGTTTCCACAAGGTGCTAACACTGCAAATCAAGGTTCAGTCCCAAAATCTACAGCAACAGAGTCTTCCAACATACAGCAACAATTACAGCAGCCTCATCTGGCTGGTCAGGACAACATACAAAATCTTCACAGTAATTCATCTAGTCAAACAGGCAGGACAGCTACTCCACTTCCTAAGGGGATAACTAGGTGTGTCCAGAGTGCTTAAGTTTTCTATAAGGTTTATGATTCAAATTATTGTATATGATGTTTTATTTCAGGGCTAATATTCTTGTACAAGCTGTATCTTTGCCTTTGCACATATAAAAAGTATATCTGGAACCTAGACATATACATATACATATACATACATACATACATACATACATATATATATATATATATATATATATATATATATATATATATATATATATATATATATATATATATATATAATATTTCTACAGTGGCTATACAGAAATGGTGAAATATGTTTCATTTTTTTTATTGTTGATACCTACTTTATCCTTTTTATAGAGATCTTGGCTTTCTGCATTTTTGTTTGGTCAAGGGGTGTTGGTACAATGACCATAATTTCTTATTGTGATATATAAAAAATCCCTAGTTTCCTTTAAGTGTGATACCTTCTGCGGACCAACATACTTATATTGCTGTATGAGTAACTGATTGGTGTTAGATAAGGGGTACACTTTCCTCTTTGTTATTGCATTGGACCACTAATTTTTTTAGGTTTTTTAGATGAAAGTGAAACTAATTGGTATATTACTGTTCTCATAATTGTATATTTCTCTATAAACTTCAATAAATGATAAGAGTTATTTTAATGGGCTTGGAAGGGGCAAATCTCATGTGTAAATATGGAGAACCAGTAATTTGAAGATCCTTAAAAGAAATTAAGAGAGAGTAATTTGTACTAGAATTTTCTCCTTTTTTTTCCTTCTCTTATTTACCTTACCACCGGATCATTAAGGCCCCCCCCCCCCCCCTCGGGGGGGGGGGGGGTTTGGAGGAGTATGTGTATTGAGAACTTTGAAATTTACTGTTGGCAGGCTCCTAGAAAGCTACACTTACCTTGTTTCATTTAATATTTGGTCCAAAGAGAATAAGGTTTAGCTCACAAACTTATATTAATTTTAATTAGTTTTGTTTTGCAAACACTTATTCTTTTTAAACAAACTTCTACCTTGGCATCAATGCAGTAAATTAACCGTTGAATACCATGAATTACTTGGGGAATAGTGTTTCTGTCTGAATTCATTGTGCTTTTCTTTGTAAATACATCATGGACCAGTTCTTTTGAATTTATGAGGGCACTTAGGGTATAGTGTTCCTTGTCTATTCATCTTTTACCTCTATTGTTATTGAAGATTCAGTGTTATTTTAACAATATGTACTTGCTGGACCGTTCTATATTCTATATAGGATCTGAGAAGGTGAAGGTCCTGTTGGTTTTTTTTTTTTTTTTTTTCTTGTTAAAATTGTTAAAGCGGAAGTTGTTGACAGAAAGTGTTATATTGAACTTATGCACCCACACTGTTTGGAGATTAGAAGTTCTATTCAGATGAAGTTTGCATACAGCTGCATTATATGGAGGTTCAGGACAAGGAGGGTAGAGGATATGGAACTGGTAGCAACTTGTTCTATTTTCTAGTGTTGTTCAGTGTTTCATGGGATGGTTAAGGAAATTTGTTTTTTGCTGTAATCCTTAATTCATGTGCTGTATTGATGTTCTCTTGCTCTATCAACAGGAACGTTGTAGTTGTAGAGTATTGTTGTTTAGTTTACTCACTTGCTACATTTCTATGTGAGTTGATTTTGTTGTCAAATAATTACTCTTTGAAAGAACTTGATGATATTCAGGCACACTAAAGCTGCTATAATTATTTCATTTAGATCATTCAATATAATGCTCTGATATACCTGCACCAATGCAAACCATCTAGCTTCACATGTCTTCCAAAAACCGTATCTTGCAGCACAGATTAGCATATTTAATGTGGGTAAAGAGGAAAATGGGAAAAATGGGGAGCGAAGGGAAGGGTATATAAAAATTACCAGATCATGTATGTAATGATGCCATGCTTATCATATCAGTTTCATCCCTTTGAAACCAAGTTGACTCTTTGCAAACAATTTCATACATTTTTCTGGTTGGGGATTTTTATAAAAAACTTTCTTGGATATTCTTCCTTCATTTCAATTTGTTGAAATACAGGTATTTTATTGTGAAGAGCTGCAATCGTGAAAACTTGGAGTTATCTGTTCAACAAGGTGTATGGGCTACCCAAAGAAGCAACGAAGCCAAACTGAATGAAGCTTTTGATACTGTTGAGCATGTAATCTTAGTTTTTTCTGTTAACCGTACTCGACATTTTCAGGTGGGGTTTCGTAATTCTTTCTGGCAATTTAGATGATGATGGGTTTGCCAAGTTTATAGACACCACTGATAGAGTGCTTATTTTCTACTGCTAGGGCTGTGCAAAGATGACATCGAAAATTGGTGAGACTGCTAGTGGTGGTAACTGGAAGCATGCACATGGGACAGCGCATTATGGGAGAAATTTCTCAGTCAAATGGTTAAAGGTATGTTCATTATGAAATAAGTTGTAATTGCAATTTACAATTATTTTAATTTTATCTTTTTTTGTGAAGAGCCAAATGTGGAATAATTTAATATATACTTCTTCCGTTGGTTTAAGGTTGGAACATATTAAATTTCGCACATGTTAATACATGACTTCAACCATTAATTTATGTAATTATCAGTATGACAGTAAAAAATGTGGAAAGTTGATATTTGACAGTTATACATTGAGACATATCCCACTTGATTATGATTTGCCTTGTGTAAAATTTACCAATAATAGTCAAAGAAGAGTATGTGAACAGTGCTAAAGTCAACACTTTTTTTTTTTTTTTTTTTTTTTTTTTTTTTTGGTTTTTGTTTTTGTTTTTTAAGGTTTTTAGTTAATGGACATTGTAATTTGTTGCATATAATAACTGACTTCTATAAGAATAACTAGATGAAGCCCGTGCGATACACGGTTTGTCAGTATTTTTTTTTACAAAAATATTTTTCATATTTATGTGATTAAAATTGTTATTATATTAGTTTTAGAATATTAGATAAAATTCCTAATATCAAAAGATAATATTTTGTATTTAATTAATTTAAACTTTAAAATTTCATTTGCTAATTTTGCTTACGTGGCATTTGAATTATTTAATTGTAAAAGAAATTAATAATCTCTTACTTAATTGGCTACTACTTAAATTCATAATCCTACGTGGCGCGCTAAGAAAATTAAATCCTACGTGGCTCTCTAAAAACTCGGGGAAAAACTCCCCTTTATATATATATATTAGATTTATGAGAACATATAAAACCAATGTACTCCATAGACTTGGTATGCTCACTTCCTTTTTCATTTTTCTCAAATTTGATTGCCCATGTCTAAAAATGGCAAGGGCCCATGGTTTTGGCTTTAGATGATCAAGCAACATATTTCTTAAAATTATGTGCCATGTTAAGTGAGCACATTGATTAGGATGCGGGAGTAGAATGAAAGAAAAGGCTATTTTTTTTTTTTAAAAAAAACCTATCACACTACGTAGATGTTAGAAAGAAGAAGAAGAATGGAAAATTTAGGGTGAACAGGTAGAATAACTACCAAATTACATACTCAATCTATAAATACATAGTCGAAATAGGGCTTAATTGTCCGAGCTCTTTTATAGAGTGCTCTCACTAGGATTTAGTCTAGCCGGAGGTCCCGAACTGGTTCGAAAAAATAGTTGGATCGAATTAGTCTCGTATTGTAGACTCAAACCTCCACGCTCTTTATCACGAGATTCTGAGCTAATCTGACCCCGCGTTACCCAACTCCAAGGGAAAATAAGAGGGATAAATTGGGAGAGTTTAAACAAATGCTTAGTACAATATCTAGAAGTACTGCGCTCGTAAGCGGAATCAAAGAAAAAATGTGATGTTTTTTTCCATAAGACTGCTTTAATCTGTCAATGGGCTCTCATGTAGTTTATGTTTAGCAGTTAACCATAAACTTTGCGTTTAAATCCCCCAAGAACGGAGTTTGGGTTCTGTCTTACATCTAACCTAGGCAAGTTTCTTGGTGTCCAAAGGCCACCCCTTGCCCGCCCGTCACCAATTGGCACACTAGCCTAGAGCAATGGGCTGAGAAGAGGTGTAGCCAGTATTTTCTTGATGGTATGAGTAAGCGATAGGGTTTGGTGAATCAGCTTGACGACTCAGACTCACCCACTTCAAAGGTGGAACGTCCGTGTGATGAGTGTTATTGGACCTAGCAGTAAAATTACAGGTCCTTTTGAATTGGGTTTCCACTTAATCACCCACTTCAAAGGTGGAACGTCCGTGTGATGAGTGTTTTTGGACCTAGCAGTAAAATTACAGGTCCTTTTGAATTGGGTTTCCACTTAACACCATCCTTTATTTCTCACATATTGTTGTTTAGTTTCTTTAACTTTTTTATTTTTCTTGTTTCATTTCTCATGGACAGTTCCCTATGTTGATTCATTTTACCTGACTTCAAATCATTATGGGAAATGGCAATGTTGTTGTTGTTGTTGTTGCAATCTCTGTTACATGGACTCCGCAAAAATCATCACGTACCCGTGTCGACATGACACGACACGGACACGGACACGGACACGGTTGTGAAATTCGGGTACGACACGGCAGTTTCAGTTGACATCTAGAGCTTCATGTTCTTTAAGCTTCAAAAATGGCAGCAAGCTTGAGCAAGAAGACCGTTCAAATTTACTCCATTTAAGAGAAGATAAGAGAGGAGAGAGGAGAGAGAAATCAGAAATTCATGGTTGAAATTAAATGTTTGACTGACACTAGACCCCAAATAACTTTCTTTTTTTTCTTTACCGTGTGGACCCACACTCCACTATCTCAATTCAATTTTTTATTTTTAATGTACTCCCTCATTCACTCATTGTAATACTTGTATTCCTTGTGTCCAATTATACTACGAATTATTTTTATTTTTTGTTCACTAATGATAAAAACATATAAAATTATAAAACTATAATTTTTTTGCAAAAAATGAAAGTGTCGTGTCCCCGCACTGGTGTCCAAATATAGGACAGAGTCCCCGTGTCCTAAAATTTTGGAAATTGACGAATTGGACACTCGGACACGTGTCCGTGTCCGACACGTACCCGAGTCCATGTAACATAGGTTGTAACTCTTTATGTGATGTTGTCTTACTTTCCCAAATGAATTATACTGTTTTAAAGGTCCATATACTCATTTAATAACACTATTTGCTTCATTGTGGCAGTTGTGTGAGCTGTCTTTCAACAAAACACGGCATTTGAGGAATCCTTACAATGAGAATTTGCCAGTGAAGGTATTTTATGGCTTTGTTTAGACAACAACAGTGCTGTATTTTGACTAGCAAATTCAAATGCTCTATAAAATGTTTTTTCAGATTATGCACCACATATTCTTTTGTCTTTTAACTAGCATTTTCTTTTTATCTTATGTAAAGACAGTTGGTTTTTTAAAGTTAATGATGTGGTTCAACCTAGGTTAGAATAGTGTTTAAATCTATAGTTTTATAAATTAGTATATTTAATTCATATGTTCAATGCCTTCTTTAGCTGATTTAACTTAATGAGGGGTCGTTTGGTTCGCACGGGGTAATCGGAATGGAATGAACAAAAGGAAAGACAAGGAATTGAATGAAAATGCCTAAAATTTGGGGTGTTGTTTGTTTTAAAAACAAAGGGAATGAGACCCACCTCTCCCACCACCACACCACCACCACACAACCACCCAACGTTCCACCACTAAAACACCACCGAACCACTCGCTGCACCTCCCTCACCCTTTGCCACCCTTCTCCGACCATCCCCGCCCCTCGCAAAACCTTCCTCAGCCTTGAAAAAACCCTAGATCGAAATTGAAATTAATCGCTTAATCGAAACAAGGGTGGTGATGAAGGTTTTCGAGGGATGGGGGAAGTACGACAACCTCCGACGAGGGTTGAGGGAGGTGCGAACATGGGCAGCGAATCCCGACAAGGGGTTTAGGAAGTTTTTCAAGGTCGGCGAGTGGCGGAGGAGGGACACGACGGCCAGAGGAATGCTTTTGCAGGGACGTAGAAGGGGCGGTGAGGGTCGGGGAAGGGGCGACGAGGGTCAAGGAAGGGGCGGCGAGGGTCGGGGGAGGGGCTCCGGTGGTGTGAGTAGGTAGGAAGGTGGTGATGTTGGGGTGGTAGGGAATGGGAATGGAAATACTTAGGGGGTGGGTAATGGTCTTAGAAGGATTTGGGGGAATGGATGGGGTAAAGGGAATGGGAAAAAATGATTAACAAACACCAACAAAGGGAATCAGGGTGGTTGATTCCCTTTCCCTTTGATGATTACCCCCAACCAAACGACCCCTGAGAATGTTAGTCTGATCTTAAAAAATGTGTTGCAAAATGGTATAATCCAATAGTGTTTTAGCCTCCACGTTTAGCAATCTAATAATCTATGTAATGCTTTAACATTCTTTATGATTTGAGATGTAGGAAGAGAATGGAATTTTATTTAAAAGCTTGAGTTTTAACACAATATTTTATTGAAAGTTGTCCCTTACTTCTTCCATTTCTGTAGGCACATTTTCTCTTGCAAATATTGAACTATGATTATCTTTAATGATCTTTAAGGAAAAAAATTATTAGTTTATATTTTGAATATATATGTGAAGACAATTTTAACAAAACACAACATGTCTATATTTTTTGTTACATTTAAATTATAAAAGACAATAAAAGGGGACTGTGTGAATAGTGCTAAAATCTAAACATATCAACTAAAGAGATGGAGTAAGTAAAGGGTTGAACCAACAAATATTTCTAATATCTACAATTAAAGGTTGGTCCACTTTTTTTCTTTCAGATAAAAGTATTCCACTATCTCATATCTCCTCCACCTTTCTCATGGAAAAATCGGTTTATTTAATCTCAACTTTTGGTTTATTCACTTTTATTGGTTCCAACCGATTATAATAGAGACATGTGTCACCACCTCCGGAACCCCAACCCCCTGAAACGGCCACCTCTCCCCACCTCGACCCCCCGAAACCGCCGCCCCTCAGCCTACCACTACAAAACTGTCTCCCTCTCGAAGAAATTTTGAGGCTTAATCTCCACTCAGGTTGCATTTCCGGTATTTTATTGCCACTCCCTCCTTTTCCTAGCCACAAAACCCCTTCCCTTCCACTTCCCCTTCCCCATTGTCGCCTCCTCCCTTGTCGTTTCCCTGCGCTACCCGCTGCAGCCAACATTTACCCAATTATAACTCTCTCTCTCTCACTCACTCTCTCCCTCTTTTACCACTTAAATAAACTGTTTCTCTATATTCTAGGGTTATCCACATGAACCATCAAACAAAATTCGGCCAGAAATACCGTTACATCTCGTCGAAGTTTGTATCCACGGCGATTATCCATAAAAGAAACAACAAACAGGAGAGAGAGTCGGAAAGAAAGAGAGAAAGGGGGAGGGGTAGTTTTTTTTTTTTTTTTTTTTTTTTTTTTTTTATTTTTGGGACTGGGGTGGGAATTTGGGTGGTCTTGTTGGTTGGAAAGGGGGACGGTTTTGGGTGGTGTGGGTGGTTTCGGTGGTGGGAAATGGGGCGGTTTTAGTGGGGGTGGGGACTGCTGGAGATGTGGTTGGGGGAAGTGGCGTGGCTGGGGTGTTTTTGTTTAATTTTTTTTTTCTTTTAAATTTCATTTCATTTTTGACCAATTACGTGGTGGGATGTGTCGATAAAAAAAAAAACCCTATTTAACAGGTTATTAGTCACTCGAGACCAATAAAAGCGAATACGCCCCAAAATTCGGATTATTTTAAAATAATCTTGGCATTATTTAAAGCGCATATGAGAAAGTTAAGATTTCCAAAAATATTTTTAGTAGCCCACTCCAAAAATTCCTACAACTATGTGCCCAACAAAGTGCTTAAAGCTGTATGGGATGGAGGGAGCAATGATCTGTTACATTGTCACTAATCTAACGTATTAAATTTTGTTTTATTCAGATTGTTTCAAGTAATAACTCAACAGTTTTTATAATCTCTCAACAAACTAATTTACTCCTTTGGAATCACAAAATATAACATTATGGGGAATTAACCAAATTCTGAAAGCAAACAAAAATTAGAAGTTACAAGAAGGCAAATGCAATCTTATTGATTTAATTAAGGTATAATTGGTATAAACCACCTTTTTTGTCCAACTTTTTTTAAAAAACCACCTTTTTATTTTTTTTTATTTTTTATTTACTAAACCACCTTTTGAGTACCTAAATTTTTTATCGCACCACCCCTATTTCAAATCTAACAAATTGCATCTCAACCATCCACTTCCAAATCATCAACCATAGCAAAACCTTCCCTTCTATCTTAACCATCACTTCTATTACCTCAATTTATGGTTGAGAATAAACAAATACTACAATTTAATTTTTGTAGCAAAATTAGGTTTGGTTTTTTAGATCTTTACTCAATTTAGTCATGCATTTATATAGAGGGAAGGTTTAAATGTTTTTGGGGGTGAAAAAATACATGATTTAGGAGCGAAAGGCACAAGTTATGGGCCCCTTTGACGTCTCAGTTAAATTTTTTGTCAAAATTTGAAATAAGGGTTGTGCTATCAAGAATTTAGGTACTTAAAAGGTGGTTTAGTAAATAAAAAAAACATAAAAGGTGGTTTTTTAAAAAAAGTGGGACAAAAAAGATGGTTTTTACCAATTTTGCCTTTAATTAATAACTAAACTTTGAACAAAAGGGTCAAACTTTAGTCTTTTCTTTGAAATCTTTGTATATATGGTTTTGGATTGTGGAAATTTCTAAAATTCTTTATTTTCGGTTTTAAATTGTTGTTTCAGATTAGTAGAGATTGCCAGGAGCTTGAGCCTTCTGTTGGGGAGCAGCTGGCTTCCTTGCTTTATCTTGAACCTGACGGTGAACTTATGGTATGTTTGTTTATATGGTTTTACCATGAAATTGTTATTTTAATTTTTTAAAATTTCAACGTAGAATTACTTAAGCACCTGAAAATATTGCATCTCTTCTCTATTGTGAATCTCATGTCATATGATCTGTGGATCCTGTAATCTCAGCTGGGAAGACCATATTAGATGTACAGAAAACTGAAAATAGAAGCCTAGATGGACACATGAACCCAATTAATACAACGTTATAGTCTGGAATGAATTAATGTGAGCTGATGGAGTTTCTGATATTGTCTTATTTGAGACCTTAATTTTCCATATCATCTGTGGGTTGACTCGGAACCTTCCATACTGTATATTTCTTTTCTGATGCTAGAAGCAGAATTTTCTCAATTTATTTCTTATTTTCATATGGGTATTATTAAATGCTGAAATGGCTGTGGGAGAACATTAATGATATATAGAGAATTAATTTATAGGAGATATATGGACACGGGAACCCAGTTTTGTCAGTGGGTTTAGTCAGGATTCAGTGTTTTCAGACCCAGGTTTCTGATCCAGAATGATATACATGATACTAATCAAAGATCTTTTTCAGCGAATTATCTAAGACAGAGCATTATATTATTGCCCTGTTGATTAGGTAAAAGTTTGGAGAAAATGTGACATGCTGTTATTGAAAATAGAGTGACAAATACTAATAATTCCTGCTGCTGTAACACTTTTTGTATCCATTGAAAGAGAACCAAAGGTTTTCTATCTTGTACTTCGGCTCCTATGATGAAGCAGAAACTGCAGAACATAAAATTTATCATTGGTACTATCTATGGTGTTCCAATCCCTCTTTTTCAGACCATTTCTATCCCTAGTTGTGCCTTGTGTGTTATATTTAAATTTTGCTGAAAAGATAAAAATAATTCAGCTTTCAACCTGTCACTTATGGTCAGTTCAAACTAAGGAAAAGATAAATCCTATATTCCTATGATAAAGAGCCTTTTCAAGGTCTCCCTTAATCATGCAACTACCATCACAACAAGTAACTCTTGGATAAATCCTATAATTAACTTGAGTGTTTAATGTGCCACATTTTAAGTGATTTAGCTGATTAATCTTTTGTGCATGATGCTAAATTTTGCTAATTAATCTTTTGTGCATGATGCTAAATTTAAATTAAAATTTAGAAACAAGGAGAAATTTAGCTAGTAGTAGTACTAGGGAATGGAAGTGGGAATGAGTTTTGGCAACCTAGAGGGTGGTCAGAACAACTTCAGGAGTTCCCCTAATGCAATAATAACTGTCACTCTTATCAGAGTGGGCACATGTTGACGTAGGGTATTATAGATGGTATCATACGTGTTAAAACAGGTGCATATGATGAGCTCTGGTAATATGATGCAGCTACAGTGCCTTAGGGCCTGTTCCGATTGGCTGAGCTGAACTAAACTGAACTGAGCTTATTAATTAGTGATTTTTAACTACGAATTAGTGATCTTTGATTATTTATTGATTATTTATTACTATACATATGTGTATATACAAATGTACATATTATTATTATTATTATTATTATTATTATTATTATTATTATTGATGATTATTGTTACTATTATTTATTGATTATTATTATTATTGTTATTATTATTATTATTATTTATTGATGATTATTATTATTATTTATTGATTATTATTATTAGTATTATTATTTCAATTATTATTGTTATTATTATTATTATTTATTGATTATTATTATTATTATTATTATTATTATTATTATTTATTACTTATTTATTATTATTGTTGTTGTTGTTGTTGTTGTTACTATTATTTATTGATTATTATTATTATTATTATTATTATTATTGTTATTATTATTATTATTATTTATTGATGATTATTATTATTATTATTTATTGATGATTATTATTATTATTTATTGATTATTATTATTAGTATTATTATTTCAATTATTATTGTTATTATTATTATTATTTATTGATTATTATTATTATTATTATTTATTACTTATATATTATTATTATTATTATTATTATTATTATTGTTGTTGTTGTTGTTGTTGTATTATTGTTGTTGTTGTTGTTGTTGTTGTTGTTGTTGTTGTTGTTGGCAATATCATTAGACGTAAATTAAGAGCCGAACTAAACTGAGCTAAGAGCTCAGCTGAGCTAAGCTAAGAGCTCAGCTAAGCTAAGCTAAGAACTCAACTGAACTGAACTGAACTGAATTTCAACGGATTAGAACAGGCCCTTAGTGCGTCCCATTGAACATGCTTTACCTAGACCTTTTTAATCTTAAAGACAACTGTGCCTCAACTGCACTTTTTCAAGCAGTACATCTGTTTTATCCCACTCCTGTATTCTTCCTTATTCCATCCCTTCTTGCCAAATTACTGCAGTATCATTTTCATTGATGAAGATATTGTTTGCAATCAAAAATTACTCCGAAATAACGGTTTTGCAACTCTATATGGTTTAAAATTCTCTTTGGGCACATTAGAAGTGCATTGAATATTAATGGAACTCTTTGGCTTTTTTTATTTTTTTATTAATGGTAGTTCATTTATTGAAATGTATAAGGAAGACAGTTCAAATATCTAATTAGCGAATATCTTTTTTTACAGTATTAAATCTTCTACTAGAAAAATAATGTCCATTGTAGATTAATTTTGGCAAATTTTCCTACCCTCTTTCGTATTGTGTAATTTTCCTTGAGGGAGTTCATCAACTTTTAGTTTTGATCTTGGTCTTGATTAGATTCACTTAATTGTAGACAAAGGAATAAAATATGCTGCAAGACTGCATTAGTTTGTAGTAGAATATGGAATAACTACACTCTAAACTCACAAGAACAATGAAATCTGATATCTGATTTGGATATTGATATTACATTTTTCAAGTTTAAAAATCAAATTGTTATTAAAAAAATTAAAAAAAAAGGAAAAAATTAGAAAATAACACCACAAAATTGTCATAATTGATCATAACACCACAAATTTTAAAACTTTTATTATAACACCACCAAAAACCCCAAAATTTTGATTTCGCCACCACTTAACTTTTCCATCCAAAAACCGTTAGTGGTTCCCACATTGTACACGTGTCAATTATTTATTGGATTTTTAAAAAAAAAATTTAAAATAATTTTTTAAAAAGGAAAAACCTCTAAAATTACCCAGCCACCATTGATGGTGCCGGTTTCCACCGTCGCTACCCCAACCCAGCCCCCACCGCCATCATCCAATCCCAACTGACCACCCTCGACCCCCAAAACCAGCTAGCCAACCAACCACCATGTCGATTCGAAACCATACCCACGAAACCAGCTCCGATTTGGTTTCAGGTGAGGGTGAGAGGAGTAGGGCGGTTTGTGGGTTTGGGTACGGATGTGCTGGTGTGGCCTGGTTCGGCGACGACTTTGGTTAGGGAGGAGCTCGGCGAAGTTGGGTAGGGTAGAGGAGTTTGGCGACGACGACTGGCTGGTTTGGGTGGCTCGGCGATGAATCCAGGTAGGGAGACAATAATAGGGGCTGGGTTGGGGCCCGGGTGATTCGGCGACGGTTTCAGGTCGGGGAGATGGCGATGGGGGCTGGGTTGGGTTGACGGCCGTGGTAGGGTAGGGTTGACGACAGTGGTGGAGGTGGTGGTTGGGTTAGGGTTATAGGGTTTTTTTTATTTAATTTTTTTTTAAAGGCAATAGTTGATTGACACGTGTGCTGTGTGGGGCCCACTTAACGGTTTTCTTGGATGGAAAAGTTAAGCGGTGGTAAAACCAATTTTTTTTATTATTTTTATTTTTATTTTTATTTTTTTATTTATTTATTTTTATGTGATGTTATAAACAAAGTTTATTTTTATGTGGTGTTATAATCAAAATTGTGATAATTTTGGGGTGTTATTTTCTAATTTTTCCAAAAAAATATCATGTGTAATACAGAGGAGAGTCTTCGGAGACATAATAAAATTGGAACGGTCCTTTACTTATTTTAATCTGTATTTACTTGCAGTTTGTTTCAGTACCATGTTTGCTTCGGCTTATCTAATTATTTAATAAGGTTTTTTAAAATTGTTTATTTGTTTTCTCTTTGCATAAACTCACAGTTTTCTCATATTCTTGTAAAATTTGTTAGGTGACTCTAGTTGCAGCTGAATCCAAACGCGAAGAAGAGAAAGCAAAAGGAGTTGACATAGAAAATGGAGCTGAGAATCCAGACATAGTTCCATTTGAGGACAATGAAGAGGAGGAAGAGGAGGAAGAAAGTGAAGAAGAAGACGAGAGTTTTGGTCTGGCACCTGGGAGTCTTGCTATTCAAGGCAGAGGAAGGGGAAGAGGGATGATGTGGCCACCAAATTTTCCTATGGGTCGAGGAGGAATGCGTCCTATGCCTGGGATGCGGGGCTTTCCTCCTGGCATGATGGGGGTGGATGGTTTCAATTATGGACCTGGACCTGACAACTTTCCAATGCCTGATCCTTTTGGCATGGGTCCTCGTCCTTTCGTGCCCTACAGCCCAAGGTTCTCCGGTGAATTTACAAATCCTTCACCTGGTATGATGTTTCCTGGTCGGCCTTCACAACCTGGAGGGGTCCATCCTGGTGGTGGGTTTGGGATGATGATGGGCCCTGGGCGTGCTCCATTCATGCCTGGAGGAATGGGTATTGGTGGGAGAGGTGGTCGACCAATGGGTATGCCTCCTATCTTTCCTTCCCAGCCTGGACCACCTCAAGGTGGCAATCGGGGTCCTAAGAGGGATATTAGAGGATCAGGTAGTGATTGGGGTGAGACATTTGGATCAGTTCCAGATCAAGGGAAGTTGCAGGATATGAGTGGACGTGGTGATGACTCATCAAATCAAGGTGCTGAAAAATTTGTCTCTCGAAACAGTCTAACAAATGATGACAGTGAAAGTGAGGATGAGGCTCCTAGGAGGTCAAGACATGGTGAGGGAAAGAAAAAACGTCGAAGCCTGGATGGTGATGTGCCTGCTTTAGACCCATGAAGATGTCATTACATGTTGATGATGATGCACAGTCAACAATAATGGATCAATTCTATTGTCGTCGATATAGAACCTCGTGAAACACCTTCAGCTTATCACGACCTCACTGTAGTTATTTCAGTTCTACTTAAATCGCCCCGAAGTGATGGGGGTAGGGGGTAAAAGATCAGCATAATTTCTTACAGTACAAAATATTAACTTTTTGTCTCATAGTTTTTGAAGGCCAGAGAATCTCAGGAATTTATGTTTTCAAGCAGAACTTCAGGCTTGCTTATGGGCATTTAGGGCAGCCAGACGAAAGGGGTTGGTTCGATTACAGGTTTATACGGATTGTGCTCGGGTTGTTTCTCTTCTTACAGGGATGTCTGAGGATGATATTTCGTGTGTTTGGTTACTTGAAGCTATCAGGGTTGAAATTAATTCTCTTACAGCCTGTAAGATTCAGAAGGTTCCTCGCTGTTGGGTTTTACCTGCTCATTGGCTTGCTGCTCAAGCTCGTCGTCGACTTTCCATTTCTCGGTCTTTTTGATTCTTTTTTTGTGTTGTTAGTTTCTAGTTCCCTTTGTCAAAAAAAAAAAAAAAAATGTACACGAAGATGTGCAATGGAGGGTGATAGATCGATAGATAGAACGTTAGCTTGATGGTCTAGTGTTACTGGTGTTGACCGACCTAATTCATTGTCTTGGTCGTAAATGTCACTGTACCTTTTAATTTTACATGCTGTATCATTTTTATTAATGGTCTTTCAATGTATTTTGATCTATTAATTTTTTGCCTACTTTATGTCGATTGAAAATACCTAAAATGTCTTTACATTTTACGCTTGTTAACATTTATTGAGCTGAACTGAACTGATTGGAGTTGAATTGAACGGAACTGATTGGAGCTGAATTAAACTGAATTGATTGGAGCTGAAATAAATATTTTATGAGAGAAGAAAATTAGGAGCTGAACTAAACTAAACTGATTGGAGCTGAATTGAACTAAACTGAAATTAAGCTAAAGCGAACAAGTTCTTTAAGTACTACTTTATAATTAGTCATGCATTGTGAATGCATTAATATATATATTTATATATATAAATAAATGTTTTAAGGTTTTACACTTACGTGTATAAATATACTAATTTTTCATATGTACGGAGTAGTTACAAAAAAGTTAGTCTTGAGAATATAAATATATCCTTATTTTTCTATAACAGTTAAACTGAAAGAAGTTACTCATAATTGGTTCTAATATAGCATATATGATCCTCCGCTGTGTCTGTGCTCCCCCAGTGGGTTGGGGGTCGCGTCCTTCGAAAATCCGAATTCGGCCCCAAAAGACACGATAGAAGAAAGGGGAACGTACCCTCTCGAGGCTGGAGTACTTCCTGGTACCTCCGAACACTTACGTTTCGAAGGGACCCCCCAGACCCCACTCAAGCGCCAAATTTAGCGCGCCCCCTTTCAATAAGTTTCTCGCCCCCCCTTTAGAGCGTAGGTAAGTGGTAAGCGTAGGAGGCATCCCCGAAGGACAGCGGCAGCAGTGTGGTTCCAGGAGCTTCCGTTAGATAGTTTTGAATGCAAACTTTACTATGTCAAAATTACAATTTTATGTGGATGCGTAGAAGTTATAAATTACCGGCAAATACAAGTTCATGCCCCAAATTTGCAAAAAATTGTTAACCTGATGGCATGAATTGTAAATAACATGCAAATGCGTGCCCCTTAGTTCAAGCCTGCTGATAGCTCACGAAAACTTCGTTAGATTGGATTTTGGACGCCAACTTTACGGCAAGTACAATAGCCGTTTGTTGCATGTTAACGCTTGTTAACTATGGTTAGTTACTGTACACTACACTGTAGCAAATTTGAAACGAACATGCATTATTGCCCTGAAGTGCCCAACAATAAGAGAATGGAAATGTATTCCCCTTTGTAGCGGTTATCAAGCTCTAAGTGAGTTTCTTCCTTGATTTTATTATATTTTCATGTATTGTGAGTTGATTTATGTTGTAAGTTGATTATTAGTTACTCAATTTTGATTGTAGGCTGAAATGGTAAAGCGGCGGTAGTGATTAACAAGCTTCAAGTAAGTTTAACTTCCTATCTCCTTCATTGATTATAATATGGTTTGATGTATAATAAGTTGATTTATGCTGTAAGTTTATTAAAACAAAATTACTCAATTCAAATTGTAGGTAGATATGTGTTGAACTATATACTACCTCCGTTACAGGTTATGTGCAACGATTTGACATAAAGCAGAGAGGGAAAATGTCTGATCGTTGCACATAACCTACAACGGAGGTAGTATATGGATATGATTATGGATGAAGCGATAATAGAGGAAGATGTTGTTACTTTTGTTGGTGGAATTAGTTTGGGTGATGATAATAACCCCAAATTAATATGTTTCGAATCGATGACTTGTGTTCCTGTCAGTACTGAGCCTGACAATAATACGGTTGATTCTTAGTCGTTGTTGCAAACCCCTGATCCTGTTGTGAGTGAAATTCCAAGTAGTATCCCTGTTGTATACTCATCTCTGATCCAAACAATTGAGACTATTGTCTCTAACAACCGGGTTAATCACTAGTAGAAAAACAGTAAAAGGCACCGTTTCAAACCCGGCTTAAGGCACCGGTTTGAACCGGTTACAATGTGGGGGGTGCCAATTACACCCCACTTTGCCACCGGTTCAAAACTGGTGCCATAAACCGATTTTGGCACCGGTTAACTTGTGCCTTTATTTATTTTGGCCACCGGTTAACCAGTGCCATAAATAGTCCCGCGCAAATTTTTTTTTGGTGGCAGCAGTTTTTGGCATCGGTTAACCAGTGCCATTTCAGTAATATTTATATTTTTTTATTTATATTTCTTCCTTTTTTCTTGCAATAATATTAAAAAAAAACCCTGTTATTCTAGCAATAATAACCTGTAATTCCAGCAATAATATTAAATAAAATAATTAATAATAATATTATTATAATTACTAATAATAATAATATTATTAAATATTATAATAAGATACAAATAATATTAAAAACAAGAATTAATATATGTATAGATATTAATATTCCCAAATGCAATACAATAAAAAAAAAGTATTATATATATATATATATATATACACACACACACACAAAGGATAGTAAGTAATTAATGAATAATAATATATAGTTAAAAAGTTAATATAAATTTACAATTAAAAAGACATTTACATGTTGAAGGTGATAAAAGACGCTAACATGTCACGAACTTCATTAAGTTTCTTGATTGTCAACGGATCATCCTTTTGTACCTTGCAAAACTTGAAATTCAAAACAAATTATGTTAGAATTAATTAATTAGGCTAAACAACATGTATTTTATCAAATATGGCCTATTTGACTTCTATGTAGCCCATATCCTACATTTCTTCTCAAATGAACTATTTATTTCTCATAAAATGTCAATGTTACCTAGTTTTATGTGTCTAGGCCTTAAAATTGAATCAAAATATTACCTCCGGTCCAATTTACTCGCAACAAAGGAATATTTTATGTCTCACAAATAATACCCCTTTGTTGCGAGTAAATTGGACCGGAGGTAGTAGCATTTTATTAAGGATTAAGACGCTTTTTACTCAAAATGTCCCAAATATGGCCTATATGACTTTACTTTGCCCATTTCCTACATTTCTTATCAAATGAACTTTATTTATTTCATAACATGTCAATATTATATAGTTGTAGGTGTATAAGGAAAGAAATCACATCAAAAGAGCATATTAACACAAAATGGCCCAAATATGGCTTATATGACTTCTATTCAGCCCATTTTCTACCTTTCTTATCAAATGAGCTATTTCTTTCTCATAACATGTCAATGTTGGGTAATATTAGGTGTCTAAGGCTAGAAATCACATCAAAATAGCATTTCATTAAGTTTTACTCAAAATGGCCCAAATATGGCCTATATGACTTCTATTTAGCCCATTTCCTACATTTCTTATCAAATGAACTATTTCTTTCTCATAACATGTCAAAATTACCTAGTTTTATGTGTCTAAGCCCTAAAATTGAATCAAAAGAGCATTTTATTAAGGATTAAGACGCTTTTTACTCAAAATGTCCCAAATATGGCCTATATGACTTTACTTTGCCCATTTCCTACATTTCTTATCAAATGAACTTTATTTATTTCATAATATGTCAATATTATCTAGTTATAGGTGTAAAAGGAAAGAAATCACATCAAAAGTGCATATTAACAAAAAATGGCCCAAGTATGGCATATATGACTTCTATTTAGCCCATTTTCTACCTTTTTTATCAAATGAACTATTTATTTCTCATAACATGTCAATGCTGGGTAATATTAGGTGTCTAAGGCTAGAAATCACATCAAAGTAGCATTTCTTTAAGTTTTAGGACTTACCTCATCAAGCTGTTGACTGTTCGTACAATGAGTCACTATGTCAAGCATGAATCTCATCACATACAAAGCACAATCAAGTCCATTTTCTTGTTGTGCGCACTAGCATATGACGAACAAATCACATCAGTGAAACATGCAAAAGAAATAAGCAAATACTTACTAACATAGATTTTGAAGATAATCACAATAACATGTAAATTACCAACGGTGACTTTCATGTTGGATCCTAAGGAGCACGACAATGTAGCTTCTTCATAACACTGTAGTAAATAAAGTACATTCAAATTTTATTAGTCGTCTGACTACTAAATTAGTTATTATTAGCAATAATCATCACTAGGTAGCTATATATATTTACTTTTGCAATATAGACTTAACGAGCCAATTCTCCGATGATCGAGCTAAATCAAGGTGATAAATTGTGTTATTGGAATTACAAATAACCACGAGGCTCCAATGCTCCCTACATAAGTTCACAATAGACAAGCAAATTAATATTTAGGAGTCACATATAATGAGGCCAAATCGATTGAATTTGACATGGTTAGACTTACTCTCTATAACATGGGGCGAATATGAACATGTCTCCCGCACGCACTGATTCCCTGATACTCTGTTCAACATAGTACAACACGTCACGAGGGTTGCCTATGATTCTAGTAGTGGATAAATGCTTGGGGCATAACCACCCAACTTTACAAGGAGAATCAGTTTCAGTTAAGTGCTCCTATAGTGCTCTGCGTGCATGATCATTGAATAATTAATCAAATGAAGGATAATCACCACAAATTTAAATAACTTTAAAAAAGTGTAGATTATGTGGGCATTGAAGTACCTCATGAATGTTTGAATGAGGGAAATGTTAATCTTTGCACAACGTAGAAATTCCTTCACATCTTCTTTGCCGATCCATGAAACTGCATCCTCATCATAGTGGAACATTGCCTTAGGAAGTGCAACTTCCATGGGATCGACCAAATGACAAGCATGGTTGTGAAGAAAGGTCAAATCAGCAGAGAGCAATTGAAGAACAATGTCTTCAACAAGTGGAGTAGGTTGCATGGGTGAACTTCTTGAAGAGTGCAACTTTGACGCTTGTTCACTCTTGGACCGTTGTTTACTCAGCTTCTTATTAGGTTGATCAATGCTTTTAGGCTTCTCCACCCTCTTTCTCTTTGAAGTTTTGCTTCCATGCGAAATCTGAAATTCAACGACTGAGTGAGTTAATAAAAAAAAATGGCTCAAAATATTCCCCCAAAAAAAAGCACATTCCGCCGAGGCCGGAACAGCCGAGGGAGCCGCCGCCGAGGCCGAGGCCGCCCTGGCAGCCCCTGGCGAGGCCACGACAGCCTAGGCAGCCGCCAGCTGTGGCTGCAGCAGCCCCGGCAGCCGGCTGCCTTGGCTGCAGCAGCCTTGGCAGCGGTCGCCTGGGGTGCAACGGGTTTTTTTTTTTTTTTTTAAATATATCACCGGTTCAGTGGCACCGGTTCAAATCGGTGGACTTTACATTTTTGCCACCGGTTTGCACTGAACCGGTGCCATTGTGCCTGGTCTAAAAATCCCCCCAATTTTTAGCCGGTTTTTGCCACCGATTTGGACTGAACCGGTGGCTTTTGGGGGTTGCCTTTATGTTTTTTTCTACTAGTAAATGTTGTTACCGTTGTAGAACCACCGAGGATTGGTCTGGTTTTTAGAATCTGGCAGGATATTGTGATATATTATAAACAGTACGCTGATCAAAAAGGGTTTGGGGTTACTCGTATTCAAGGAAATTTTTCAAAGAAAACTAAGCGTAGGGGGTCAAGATGGCAATGTGAATGCTGGGGTGCTCCTAATATGAGGGCGCTAAGGGAGGCTAAGAAGAGGGATAAGGCGATGGAAGTGTCCGGGTGTGGTGGTAAGGTGAATGGGGTTATAGGACAAAATGAGCTAAAGTAGGGGAAAGGACCTCCAAAAAGTGTCAGTATGGCGCTACGATATATGCTAGTATCAACGAGGAAGGTGAATGGGTTATAAAAGAAGTGAACAATGAACATAACTGTAATCCCCCGTATTTTAAAAATATTTTATAAATGAAATTTTTTTTTTATTTATAATATTTATTTGTTATTTTCCGGAATTTAATTTCAAAAATTTCAAATTATTAATCTGGGTTGAAAATTATTTGAACAAATTATTTTATGCACCTTTATTCTACAATTTATGTCAAATCAAACAAGCCTAACCCATTTGTTTACTTAATTGACCCATTATTTTTATGAGGACCAATCTTCCTTTTTACCCTACAATAATTCTCTCCTATAAATACCCCATGAATCTCCAAAAATTTCCCACACAAAAAGGTTAGTCTTATTTTCATGATTTTAGTATAAAGATTATATTTTTAGTATCAAATTATATTTTGATGGTACAAAGATTATAAATTTCAGATTATATTTATGTTATAAATTTTCGTATTTTATGAATTATAAACCTAGGGTTTCAATTTATTGAAAATCATGATTTTAGGGTTTTTATGAACAATTGATTTAGGGCTTTTATAGTAATGATGTTTTGAAATTTTTTTGATTATAACTACTGATTAGTTTAACTTAATTCCAGATTATTTTAAACACTTAAATTCGTGTTTTAATTTTAAGATTTCCGTTCATTAATATTAATCCCGTTTTAATCCCGATCAGATTCTGAACTCATCCGATTTTGATGAAAAAGTAGTGTTTTCCATGTGGAAACAACGTTTTAAGAAAGACTCACCACCTTTGGTAGTAAACACCACCCTCTCGTGGCCAAATTCTGCCTCTAAATATGATTTTCGGGCAGTTTATGATTTTAACGAAGTTTTTTTATACTTAAAATATTATCCTTGAGTTTGGTTAATAAAATCAATTATGTTTAAAGTTAATTAAGCATAAATATATGTTTTTATTGAAGTTTTAAGTGTTGGAAATATTTTCTTAGTACTACTTTTGATGTTTTATAAAGAGGGTTTAATCACCCATTAAAAAGGGAGATTATTAGGGGTTTTTAAATAATTTTAAGATTTTTATTAAACTATAAACTTGCTGTAATTTCATGTATAAGAGTGTATTTTAAGGGTTTTATGAAGAAAATTTAAATAACTATATATAAGCTTTAAATTTTAATTAATGGGAAGGTTTTAAAGTGTTGTTTGACTTGGATTTAGAAGGTTTTAAAGTAAGTTAGTATTGCTGTAAATTTGATTGATTGGGTATTGATTGAGATGTTATTATTTGGTTTAGGAGATGAGTTTATTGAAGGTGATTTCTAGTTAGTAAAGTGGCATACCAATTCCTTTGCTCAAGGTACGTACAAGTTACGAAACCTTTCTTTTAGGTGCATGTTTAAGGACGGATCGAGAACTTAGTATCATGTATAGGGATGACTGAGTTAAATTGTTTGGTTATACATAGTGAATTTCGTATGATGTGTACTATTTTATATTGCAAGTATTATTTGTGCTCTAATTATGCAAGGTGCGCTTAGAGGCAAAGGTGTATGATTGGTGTAATGATTAGTTTATTACTCATTCATGATTATGCAAGCAGGATGAGTAAAGGAAGAATTTAAGTCTTATAAGACGAGGTTAAGGTTTTGGGTTGCCTTATGCACTCAAGGTGCTTATACACCGAGGTAGTAAAGGAATAAATAATAAATGTTGCTTGTCACTAATAAATCAAGAATTGAAATTGGAAAGTTGTTTTACTTGATTGAATTGATATTGGATTGATTGTATTGTTTGCATATGAGTCATCACCAAGTCTAAACCTGTAAATCACGTAAAGTGCAAGATGGATTAGCAATAAAACTCTAGATTGATGCACTTCTAGAGTAATGACAATCAGGGGTTGGGGAACACGGGGTATTAGCCGCGTACTTTTATCGAGACCGTCTGATCTACGAGTCTCCTATTTCAAATATTTTTTTTAAAACTAGGAGTTAGGTGAGATCTCATACTAACTACGGTCACGGAGTCGCGCCCGTGATTTTTGGATGTTTATTGATGTTTCCGAAAGGAGGCATGGGGTTTTTCTTTTATTAATGTTCCAAATGGGACATGGGTTGGACAACCTTGTCTATTGCGTAATCCAATGAATAAAAATAATGATTTACCTATTATTAATTAATGGAGTCTTAGTAATATAAATAGTTGAGTCATGTGTCGAGTCTATAAACTAATGATGCGTGATGATTTACTATTAGTAGCATGTTAGGGATTTTTTTTATGTTTTGCAGCTTGTATGTACTCAGCTTTGCTGATTGCGTGCTTTGTGTGTCTTTCTTTGGTCATGGCCTTCACCTTTCAATGACCATGTGACGATCCAATTTTTACACTTGTAATATTGGGGAGCAGATTAACCACCGGTTCTTACATACGCAGCATTCGCATCATGGTTGTGGGATTTTGAGTAGAGAGTTGGTTATTATTCGCAGTTTATTTCTTTTCATAAGTTTGAATTTATTTAAACTCTGGTTTTATTTATTTACTACTTTTTGTGGGGTTTTAAATAAGGGCCTTAATGGTTCCAAGTTGTATCATTAGATTTTATTTTGGTTATTGGTTTTAAAACTTATTTATAACTGATTTAGTTTTTCCGCTGCTAATTTCTGATATAGCCTTAACGTTTGAACACGTGGCGGTAGCACGCCAGTAATTCTCTTGGATTTTGTTCAGGGTATTTACAGGTTTTAAGAGAGAATTATTGAGGTGTTACAATAACAATCATAATCCTACCCCGGGCAAATCTAATTAAGCTGGTGAAGGAGTATAGAATGAAGAATTACACGCCTGCTGTTAGAAAGCTTTTACGAACAGGGTGCTCCCGTATCAAAAATTCACGGAGGTTTATCCCAGAGGGTGTTACCGAGTGTGAAGGACCTTCAACATGAGGTATATAAGGCGAGGAGGCTTAAAATGGAGGGTGGTGACGTTGCAGCAATGATGTGTTACTTTTAAAATATGCAAGCTGATAATTCAAACTTTTATCACGCTCACCGTTTGGATGCAGAAGGTCGCCTGAAGGACGTCATCTTGGTCGATGCACGGAGTCGAGCAGCATATGAAGATTTTGGGGATGTTGTGTGCTTTGATGCCACTTATCTAACAAATGAATATGAACTTCCGTTTGCAAACTTTGTTGGGGTGAACCATCACGGTCAGTCGATTCTACTCGGCTATGCTCTTGTTTCTCGTGAAGATTGCGATACATATTCTTGGGTATTTCGTTAGTGGGTACAATGTATGAAGAACAAAGCTCCATTGGTGACAAGGGAATAAACGCGTCGTCAATTGTCTATCCCTAGATCAAATACAATTTATACAACCTAAACAAACCTAATATGAGTATAGGGCAAGCATAGGGGTCGAACCATAGAGAACGGATAACCACCAAATGTTATCAACATTTAAGCTAGTCCGGAATAGGAGATAAATAAACTAAAGTCTAAAGATGCTAAAACAAGAAATAAAACATTAAGGGAAATGGTTTAGGTAAAACATTCACTTGCACGTAAATAAAGGCATAGAAGTTGAATTAATTATGAACTAAACATGCATGAATATCGAAGTAAAAGATCCAATCTAGCCGCCTTCCGGGGTCAATTGGCTTCTCCTAACATAGCCTCTATGTTTCCACATTAGAACCATATACTAGGAGGTGCTATTAAATAACAACCGATAGTAATGAACCTTAACTAAGTCAACTTCCGTTTCTTTTTAGCAAAGATTCACCTTTAATCAACCAACAATGTGCACTTGCAAGAAGATCAAAGAATATCAAGCATATAAAGACTTTAATCACAAATAAATCAATTCTAAACCCTAGAACATGCTCAAGATCCATCTACACCACAACCATCCCCTTAATGGGGAAATTACTCACTAATCATGCTAATAACAAGATTAATTAACAAATAATCAAGAATAAACATGATTAATAAGCAATACCAACAACTAAAATAATAATCAAAATAAAGCAAATAAAAATAGAGGAGAGAGAGTTAGAGATTCTCATTGATTGAAGATGAAAGTCTATAGAAAAGATGATCAATTTCTTCTTCAATATCCAAGTTCATCAATGGTGAAACCCTTACTTTCTCTCTCTAAACTACCCTAATTCTAACCTAAACCTAGAGAGAGAAGCTCTCCTAAAACTAATTAGAGAGAGTAGAATAGATGGTAATTGAATATTCCCCTAATTACCCCAAAAATGGGTATATATACTAAGCTAGGAAAAATAGAAAAATAAAATAAAATAAAATAAAAATAAATTAAAAAGGAAAGTAAAAAAAATAAGAAACTAAATATAAAATAAAAGAAAGAAATGAGAAAAAGGGAAAAGAAAAGAAAGAAATAAAAATAAATGGAAAAGAAAAATAATAAAAACAAAATCAATTCCCACCCAAAACATATCAGCCTCTTTCTTCTTCTTCGAATTAGCTGCTTTGAACTTCATCACCACTGTACACCATCATCACCGCACATCGTTATCACAAATCGAAAATCAACGGCCATCACCAAGCTTCAACTGTTTGATCTCATTAAATATCATGTGCGAGGCTCGTGAAGTGGTTCGGTCGAACCATGGCTTGGTGCGGCCGAACTACGGGGTTGGTTCGGTCGAACCATGGGTGTGTTCGACCACACCTCTTCAATTTACAGAACTTGAAAGTCTCTGACACGTACTTCGACCGAACTCTCAACTGTTTGCCCAAACCCGATCAATTTGTGATTTACTCTAAATTGGGGATGTTGCTTGGGCGATTTGGGGTTGCAATTGGTGGCTGATTTGTTGCTATAAATTGGTGGTGCGGTTGCTGTTGTGAAATGGTGGTGTTTGGTGGTAGATTGCAAGTGGTGGTGGCTGTTCGCAGGTGGTTGATGGTGGTTTAGGTGCGTGGCTGGGTGCGTGAGGGAGCAGCGGTGTGGCTGGGTGCGTGAGGGAGCAGTGGTTTGGTTTGGGTTGCAGCTCGTGTTGATGAGGGAGGTACAGGGGCTGTTGGGAGGTGAGGGTGATGGTTGGTAGATGCGGAGGTTGTGAGCTGGTGGTCGGGTAAGTGTGAGTGGAAGTGGTGATGTGAGGGTGAGTGAGCAGGGGTGGCTGACGGTGGCTGTTTTGGTTGGTGAAGTGGGCAGCAGTGGTGTTTTTTTGTGGTTGGAGTTTGACTTTTGACATGAATTCAGAAACCAAACTCACTTAAAACCCGAACACCTACACACAAAACCGAGGAAAGGGATTTGGACAAAGGATAAAATAAAATAAAATAAATAAAATAGAAAATAAAAGAAATAACACTAAACTAATAAAAATTAAATAAAACACAAATAAATAAAATATGAAAAAAACACTCCAAACTAATTAAAATAAATAAAAGTAAAAAATAGAAAAAAGAGAAATAAAACTAAAACTAATAAAGACATAAAATTATACAAGTAAATAAAATAAACTTAAAACTAATTAAAACTATGAAAATAACAAAGGAAAGGAACGAAATAAAATAAATCGAAAGCAAATAAAATACAAAAATAAACCAACTCTAATAAAAACTACGAAAAGAACTAAAATACGACAAAATTACCAAATAAACAAGAAATGTTATTAAAGAGAAAACAAGAGAAAGAAAGGGAAAATAAGATAAAATAAACACGAAAATGGCTCTAATACTACTCCCTAAGAGTGACATAAATGTCACTCATCAATTGGCCATACTTACAGACCAAGCTGCAGCGATGAGGAACCCATTAGCTGAAATTATGCCAAACTCCCGCCATCGATGGTGTATATGGCACATTACGAAGAAGTTCTTGGAGAAGCTTGGAAAATGCACCTTGTAAGTTATTAGTCACCATAGTTTCATATCTTTTACATGATTAAATAACCCTATATTTTCGCAAGTATGTAGAAATAAAGATATTTGTACACTATCTTACTACTTATAATTTACTGTATGTGCACAATACGTGACAGGTACCAGAAATTTAAGAGGCCATTGAAAGCTATTATATACGAGAGCTTTACCGTGGAAGAATTTGAGAAAGGTTGGTTGTCACTTATCAAGCACTACAAGTTGGAAAAGAATGAATGGCTTGATGATCTTTTTCAGGAGAGGCATATGTGGGAACCTGCATTCATAAAAGAGTATTTCTAGGCAAGAATGAAAACAATCTTAAGGGTTGATAGCATAAATAGGTCTTTTGACAGTTTTTTCAATCGCAAAACCAAAGTGCACGAGTTTCCACAAAAGTATACCTAGGGCAATGGAGAAAAAGGTTCGAGATGAGAATGAAGCTGATGCCAGATGTATGAAGTATATTCGCCGCGGCGCCGCCTAATAAGTGGTTTCAAGGTAGAGAAAATATTTCAAAAGCTGTACTCTATGGTAAATTCCAAGCAGTTTAGAAGGAGTTGTCTAGGATGGTGTATTGTAATAGTATGGGTGAAAGGGTTGTTGATGATCATACCAAAAAGTATGTACTTGAAGATAGGGTGTGTATTGTTCCCTAAGGGCTAAGCAAAGAGGTTATTACCGATAGACGATGTTGCTATTACGTTAGGTTTAACACAACGACTAAAGAGGTGTCATGTGAATGCTGTAAGTTTGAAACCCATGCCATATTATGCAAGCACTGTATAAGAATTATGGACCATAATTTGGTGTTTGAGGTACCACAAAAATATATTTTAGACCGGTTGAGGAAATACATAGTTAGGAAGCATACACGGGTCAAGGTTGCTTATCATGACCCGTCACAAACCCTAAAGGTGAGAAGATATAATAGAATTATGACTGCTTTTGAGCCACTATGTGACAAAGATTCCGCCGTTGATGAAGATATTGTGGACATGTTACTTGCGTCTCTGTCCAAGCTAATGGAGGAGGTGAAGGAACACAGTAAGAAGTACAACGAAATGCATGGTTGTGTTCTTCTCCCAAGTGTCGGATACCCCGTATCCGAAATAGGATCTATGAGTCACACTGCAGCTCCAACGTCGGTGTTTAAATCGCGCATTGGTAGTCAGCCTGATGTGAACGTTACCCTAGAAGGGAGTGAAGGTGGGAATGGTAGTAATGGTGAATGCCTTGACTGGGATGATGTGAACCCACGACAACAGTCTTAGCCGGTGCTTGATACCATATCACGTAAAAGGAAACGTGAAAGACCAAAGGGTTCCAGAAACAAACTCATGTCTGAAATAGGTTATAAGGCACAAAATACTAGAAGTAGAAGGACGCAGGTAATTCAATTTCTTCCCATATGTTTTTTATTCTTCATTCGTGTTTTGGATGTTAACGTATACATTTGTTCTGTTCCCATGTCCAATTCCACCCCAGAACCACGACACAATGATACAAGTATGTAGATAACTAATCATTACACGTAATATGTATGTATGTATGTATGTATGTATGTATGTATGTTTATAAGAAGATCATATAGTTGACATTGAATATTTTTTTTGGGTTGTTATAGCTGACCAAAGGTGGGTACCAAGTCATGGCTGACAGTGGTATGCACAGCGACACTGAATCTTTTGAATTTTGAGCTGCACGACAACTGACCTTGTTCATCTTTGGACAATGTGGGTATTAATGAATGTGTGTTGGAGTAATAGCCATGGTAATGTCCAGGAATACCGACTTTTGTGTTTTGGAGATGGAGCTCTTAGTATTTTGTTTTTTAAATTAAACTTGCTTGTAGCGTTGCTGGCAGCGAGGATGGTTCTCGTAGTACTTTCAGCGTTTTTAGATGTTGTGTTTCTTTTGTAAACCCGTTTTCAGCGTTGATGGCTGCGAGGATGGTTCTCTTAATACTTTCAGCGTTTGTTAGATGTTTTATGTCTTTTTAAAACCCGCTTTTAGCGTTGTACTTTTAGTTGGTTCTCGATAATTAATTGTTGTATGACACAATGGTTCGTTGAATAAATAAATCAATACTTCACCCCAAATACATTCAAAATCAATAAATAAAATTCAAGGCAAATCCGATAAACATGTATCAAAGTCAACCAATCAAATTCATCCAATTACCAATCTTCCCTAACAATTGTCAAATAGAGCGAACCACAAGAGCATATAGAGTTCAAGACTAGCGCTCAGACACTCAACTCTCATTTATGTAGCGAGTAAAAGATGTACTCGATCGCTCTCCAACCACCCCTCTATATGTGAACAATGCCCTCCCAACTCACGCACTCGTGTGTTTAAAAGAGAATGCATTGAACCTAATAGTCGACTCGGAATATGTCAAATCATTCTTTGCATTGATAAACAACTACTTTCACATCCATACAACTCTATGCACAAAGGTCGGAAAGTCTTTTAAGCTTGTAATGTAAAGCTAGGGTATGGGGTAGGATAAATTTGAGAAAATGTGAGAGTAAAGTCATGCTTAAGGGAGCCAAATCCTAATAAAATCTAAGGTCAAAAATAAATAATGACCAAAACTTCTCCAACACAACTCAATTCTACTCTACAAAAATTCACCAATCAACCAAATCAATATTTCACAAACTCACTATCACTGACAAATTCACGAATAAAAATATGATATTATAGAATTTGAGTGAACAAACAAACTTTGATCTCTTTTTTTTTCAAACTTGAACTTGATTTTTTTTCTTTGAAACTAATAATTTTTTTCTTTGAGTAACCTTCAAATAGAACACTTGAAACAATTTTTTTCTCTTTTGCTTTTTTTTTTTTTATCTCACATTGGAATTTTTTTCAACTTTGAACACCTTTTTAATTTTTTTTTTTTCCAATCAACAAAATAAGAACAACAAATAAATTCTCAAATTCACCCAAATTGTGCAAATACATAAGCATACTACAACTCCCTCACCTCACTAACTATTAGCTCCCCCAAGCCGAGCTTGGGACTAGTAACCAATGTGGCTTAAAAAGGCTTGTAATGCGACTAAATAAACAATAAAAATTCAAGGCAACAACATGGGTAGCAAGAAAGGAACAAATGTATCTAATATCATCTGAAGGCCACCTAATAGAATAAACACCTTTGTCCTCCTCAATGTGCATAATAATGGGTCATACAAACATTACTCAAAGTTAAAAACCAATACTCAACTTCATTGACATAGCAGGAACTAACTCACATTCCTTACCAAATCAACTAGTCAAGCACTATATTCACAAGTAGTTGGGCTTAATTGACTCATGTAAGATTTCAAGGCAATCAAACATCAAATCATGATCAACTAATCTACAATATTTATCATCACACATTCCTTACCAAACCAACTAGTCAAGCACTGTATTTACAAGTAGTTGGGCTAAATTGACTCATGCTAAGATTTCAAGGCAATCAAACATCAAATCATGATCAAATAATCTACAATATTTATAATAAATAACCAAGAATCAATACAATTTTAAATTTTTTTCATCAAGGGGCACAGGGAAGCATAATTTATAATTCAGAACGTATTTTTGGATTTTTTTTTAAAGCAATAAATCTAACCTAGAAAATAATAAATCTAAACTAATAAATAAATAAAATATAGACTATGAAAGCATTATAACTAAAGTAGGAACACCAAAGAAAATAAAAAGGAAATGGAAAGAAAGATTACCTATATATACAAGAAACCCCCCCCCCCCCAAAAGCTATATCAGACAATTCCTCATTGGCTTAAAGGGAAGTTAGTAATCCAAGTGACTACCCCTCTTCATAAAACTCGTATCCACCATCATCCCAAACATTGTAATTAATCATCTTGGTACATTTTTGGACAAAAAAGAAATAAAGTGTTAATAAGAGATAAGGCAAAAACGAGTCATGTTAACTATTTTGCTCATAACGTTTTTTATACAAATGATAATTAAGTGATTCTAAATTAATTTTAAATTAGACTTGAAGAGCTTTCCAATGATAGTTCACACGCAAAATTTCGTTTAGAAACACAAAAGTTATGGCGTTTTGAAGTTGGCAAGTTTTGCTGTCGCGATCTCGCACTCGACCGGGCATCGACCGAGCCCGTCTCCAGACTTCATCAGGTGGCTCTTTGCTTCTTGCTGCTTGAGATTTTTTTTTGGCCTCGTACACCTTTGTATATGTGCTTGATTGAGCAAATGTTACACGATCGGGTGTCACTTTTTCTACGGGCTCAATTTCTGCAATTTGCTTCTTTTTTTCCACTTGTTCATCTTCAAACCTGAGCCCTACACAATTTAAATCTCTTTCTATAGCATTCACTTCATCTTTCCAAGTATTATATTTCCTGCGGAAGATGCAACACAAGATACCGCCTCCAAGGGATCTCTAACAAGAGCTTGGGGCTTATTAGAAAAATTATTTACATCAACCACCTCAATACTAAAACACTTTTCCTCTAACGTGGGCCTTTTAGGGACATTATTTAAATTAAAAGTGATATTATCATCCCCTACGCATAATGTAAGTTTACCACTTTTCACATCTATTATTTCTCCTGTAGTATGAAGGAATGGTCTACACAAAATAATCGAAATTTGCAAATCTTCCTCCATATCAAGAACAACAAAATCAACAGGTATATAAAATTTACCTACTCTAACAGGAACATCCTCTAAAGCACCTAAAGGGTATTTCACAGAACGATCGGCCATTTGCAGAGAAATATTGGTAGCTTTTAATTTACCCATATTTAGTTTAGAGCTCACATATACCGGCATAACACTTACACTAGCACCCAAATAAAATAAATCTTTATTAATCAACAGATTACCAATATGACATGGAATAGAAAAACTACCCGGATCTTTTAGGTTAGGCGGAGATTTATTCAGTAATATAGCACTACATTCTGCAGTAAAAGCTACTGTCTCTACCTCACTAATAGCTGTTTTTCTAGTCAGATTTTCTTTCATAAATTTAGAATATGCAGGAACTCGAGTAATTAAATCTGTGAAAGGAACTGTTACCTGCAAATTATTCACAACCTTTAGAAACTTACCAAATTGATTATCCAACTTGCTCTTTAAATATCTATAAGGGAGTGGAAGTTTGATAGCAAGACCCTGCATATCTCCACTCTTATCCTGGGGTTTATCCTATAAAGAATTATTAGAAGAGTTAGTTTTACCCTATAGCCCTACAGGGCTAGTAATAACATTGTTTGGTTTAACATAATCAAGATTAGAAATTTTTGTTGTAACATGTTCATCATCTTTGGGCATAGGAGGCCCATCATAGTGTGAACCACTCCTTAGGGTAATTGTATTTACGTATTCTGTTGGTTGTACTAGCTGTGATAGTAGGGCTCCTTGTTGGCGAGTTTGCAGAGTAGAGGAGATTTGCGCAATCTGAGTTTATATCATTTTATTATGTGCTATCAATGAGTCAATTTGCTCATCACTACTCTGAATCTGCTTCTGCATATTGGCTAAAATTACTTTGATTTCTGATAGGCCAGAATCAGATGGAGGAGTAACAACATGTTGTGGTCTCTGATGTGGAGGTTGGTAGTACCTCTGTTGTGGTTGTTGTACCTGTGGTGGAGGGTTAAGCACATTCATATTATTGTACAACATATTTTGGTTATTTTCAACCCTACATTGTAGGCGTTAGAGTATGGACTAATTTGCTTATAGGTCTGAAAAGCATTAATCTTCTCAAGTGAGCTCCTACAGTCCTGTGCCCAATGACCTACAAGACTACAATTTTCACAAAATATTGCAAAGTTAGTACCAATAGCAGAAACATTAGCAACGGAAGATGAATTAGTATTATTATTGTCTATTTTCTAGCTAATAGAGGTCAATTGTGCTTGCAAAAAGGATATAGAATCGACTTGGTGTTTTCCCTTATTTGCAAATCCTTTGGGATTCCCATATTGGGAATTATGAATAGCCATCTATTCGACAACATTGCTCGATATATTCTCATCCAAATTCATAAATCTCTCGTTAGCTGAAGAGTCCAAAATCATTCTTGAATTATATCCAAGCCCATTGTAGAAAGCTTGGATTATTTGCCACTGTGCTAGCCCATGATGAGGGAATTCTCACTGCAAATCCTTAAATCTTTCCCAAGCTTCATATAAATTTTCATTAGCTTCTTGGGAAAAACTTAGGATCGAACTCCTTCATAAAGTTGTCCTCTCTGCAGGTGTAGGCGTCGTTTGAAGTGTGCCTACGTTAAGCATGCGGTGAATATGCTTGGAACTCTTAGGAAGTAGAAATTGACATAAAAGATAAGAGACAAGGAAAATATGGAGCCGCCAATAAGTTTTTAAGGAACTTGTAAACCGTTCACGGATCATAAAAGGCAACCACGAATAAGGACAACGATAGGCAACAACGATTGACCCGTGAAGATTACACCCCATTCATAATCCATGAGATTACTAACTCCATATGGTTTAGAACCACGAAAGGAGGATCGGGGTTGATGGTAAGAAGTGAGTCATGGAGTCACATTCGCCCGTACTGACCTCTACTCGATTCTTATTGTGAAAAGTATTCTTGCGATCTCAAAGGCATGTAAACAAAATATTATTCAATTTTCTCAAACTATTATTAAGCTAAATTGGTTGAATATTAATGCAGCATATAATTCTAAAATATCATTATCACTTGATTAAACAACAAGATTAAATGTTGCATTAATCAAGTGTTGAATAATCTTGTTAGTGTGGAAAGGGAATATTTCTTTCCTTGAACAATAAGATAATTTGAAAATCACGACCATATTGCATGTTTAAAGGGAATATGTAAGTGAAAGTGTGGGAAGTCTAATGATGAGGATGTTTTTTATTAAAATATTTCTTTTTCTGTTTTAAAAAAATATTTCTTTTCTTACCCTGTTTATGAAAAATAGCCAGTCCAATTTGGTTTGGTCCATGATAAGATTCCAAAAATAGAGTAGTTGGATTGGGCTCGAAAAGAGCGTTCCAATGATATATTATAAGCCCAATTCCGATGAATTATGAGGAAGTTATGGATTAAATTAAATTTATCCCAATGATTTTTTAATGTGGCCTAATAATCTAGAGGAGGGCCTATTAATTATTATTCCTAAAGTGATTAGGATTTATTTTTAGTTTTCTAGGAATATTTAGAAGGTTCTTTTTAATTCTAATGAGGATAGGATTGATAATTATATTTAAATATATTTATTTAGAATAAAATATATTAAATCTGATTTCCAAAACTGCTTGGATGCATAATTACCTGCAACCGGTTTGGAAGGTAATTACGTGTGGAAAAGCGCGTTGACTTTTAAATCAGCGCGAGACGACAAAGTCGTTGCCAGGCGTTGGCCTTCGTCGTCTTACGACGAACTTGTCGTCTGGCACTAGCTTCTTTCATTTGCGAAAGGAGGTATTTTATTCCGAATAAGATTTTCTTCGATCCCATGCTATTTTTCCTATAAATAGGGGTCGTATCTCCAATCACTCACAATAATAATAATCTCTTTCTCTCTCTAAAAGCTAGAAGCTTTCCTTCTCTCTCTATTATTTTTCTAAACCTTCCCTTTTACAAAATTACTCATACATTAGTTCTAGACACACCTAGCCAAGTTCGAAATTGTTTTCGCCCTAGACGTGAAAGGTTTGGTATTTATGAGGGTTTGGTCCCAAATCTCTATTTCAATTATTTAATTTAATTGTTTGTTTATTACTTTTCCTTGAAGTTACTAAAATGTGTATTTTATTATTAGAAAGAGGTACGAGGCATTGAAGTAAGTAATTTAATTGCTTTATTGATATTTTGATATAGATATCATGCTTAGATTAATTTATTGATTCCTAGTATCATGTTAGGATGTTTTATTGAATCCTAGTATCATGTTTAGGGTAATAATTAATATTCCTAACATCAAGTATGATTATTGTGATGCTTCCTATTTCTTTCCTAATATCATGTTAGTATCATGTTAGGGCTAAAGCGTTAATCTTTGATGTTTATTGACATGCTAGGGTTTGTTATTAATCTTGTTAGTATCATACCTAGGATCTTGCTATTAATATTATGCTTTAACGTGATTATTTTAACTATGATTGTTATTAGGATTATAATTGTTACTATGATGATTATTATGTTTCTTGATATACTTTTATTGTTATTGCTTGGTCACACCTTTTATGCATGTTTAAAGGGAATTTTTACTTGTAATCATGCTTGATAAGATAATTAATAATCTTGTTTAGGTTAATTTGATTATAATTCAAGTGATCACCAATAATAGTTTTGTTTGTGCATTAATATTCAACCAACATAGATTAAACAAGTTTAGGGTTAATATATTGATTGTATGTTAGTCAGAAAGCGCACACGAATACGAGAAGAATAAAGTAGAGGCCTATTTTTAGGGTAGGTTCAATCTCTTTTAGGTTGGATTTGTACCTTCATCCCCGAACTTCCAGTCATGGTTCCAGACAATTGGAGTTAACGATCTCTTGGATCATTAAGGGGTGTAAACTTCATCCTGTGATCGGTTTACATGTTCTTAAAACTTGTTGGCGACTCTTTTACTCTAGCTTCCTTTCCTTTGGACGCCACCATGCTTAAGCGTATGATCACAGTGGGGCTTAAGTGTAGGATGGTTTGAAATATTCCCTACAGTTTTTTGGCGACTTCACTAGGGAGGATTTCTATTTTAATTCCTGAAATTTATTTTGGCAATGATTTAGAACGAGTGGATGAGACTCGAAAAGTACTAAGTATTTTATGTGCGTAATTTTGATTGACATTATTCTCATAAGAATAAAAAGGTTCTCATTAGTTTCCGTAATGCGTAAAAAACATAGGATTTTTACACCTAGGAATCTAGGAAATATCTTTCACAACTAAAACCGAAAAAATGCTACAAAAAGAATTGGAAAATTCAAGAATAGAAAGCTGCCGAGGCATGTAGGAATTAACGCTGAGAAAACAGCGTCAGCGTTAAACGACAGCGCTGTCGACTAGCAAGAAGCTTTTTGTCTGGCAAAAGTTCCAGCGTCTGGCAACGACGCTATTTTCTCGCGCCAAATTCTTCAACTACCGAGCCAGAAATCTACCTTCTTGTTTCGACTAGATTTCTAGTACTGTTTGCTCGGTTTTACTTCCTGATTGAGTTTTTCCCTTTTTTTCTGAAACCCATATGTGTTTTACATATGGACATAACCCTCTGGGAATTCATGCTCCATCTACCCAATTAAACGCTCCTGGAAATGAAGGGTACATCCAAGATTGTTGAATTCCACGCGGTGCATCAGGAATCATAACCATGGACCCTCTTTGAGTAATCTATATCCTAAACTTTAGAAAACTAGAGCCTTGGTTAGGTTGCAAACTCATTGCATCATATTGTGACTATATGACTACTTGTGCATTATTTTTTGAGCATATCTTATATGTGTTTCCCCTAACCGTTTGTTTGACTTGTGAATGAGTTAAATAAATTAATTAATGACTAAAGGACTTTGCTTTATTAATTAATTAATTTAAACTAATAAATATATCTAAAATCAAGTCATAATTCCTTTGAGTCAACCCGAATTTTTATTCCCGTATACTACACAAGCATCAACTTGTTTTGGTCATAGCCGGAGTTCTAGGAAGAGTTTCAAGTCATAAAACCAATAGATCTGTAGCCCTGAGTTTTATATTTAATTTGGCGTTTGTTTCGTCCCAATTAGAGTCACAGGTAAAAAGTTATGACTAAAATACTACAACCTGTCCAATTTAGTGCACATACATGAGGTCTTAACTTAGTCTTTATTCGAGTCTAGTCACATGGTCATGACACAAGTCTTAACATGTCACCTACACTCACTAGTTTAGCACAAACTTTGTGAATATGTCACCATGACCATGTCTTAGGTTCATGCATGAGTCGTCCTTTCCGTCATTTGAGTTGGGGGTACATTCTATTCCTAATTCTTCTATATATCCCCATCTAAATCATCTTTCCATTCTCTACATGCTTTCTCCATATCACAATATTCATTTTTCCAACCTCCTTCAATCTATTGCATGTTGAATAGAGTTTGAGTCAAATAATTAACTGTAAATGTTCCCAGTTTCCTTTCCACAACACTTGGTCAGGGAGGGAAGGGTGATTAATCAAGGACAATACCTTTGTTCAAGTGCTACTTTTTGACAAACCAATCAGTCAGAAAATAAAGGCTAAGAAGATAATGGCGTCTCAGGAAGATGTTAATGAACTCAAGAAGGATGTAGCCAGCCTAACTAAATTGATGAAGAATATAGCTCTTCAAGTCAATGACCCTGTAAGGCAACAACATATGGAGATCATGCAAGAAATCTTGAGAAAAATATCTAATGACTATAGATTTCAGAGCATTAGCTCACAAGGGGTCTTAGTGAACAAGGAATGTTTTCCGCAAAAGTTCAATACCAGTGACATCCCTAAGTTCAAGGCAACAGATAATCTTTACTTCCACTTAAGAGCGTTCGAGACAATAATGAATCTTAAGGGGATAAATAAGAAATTTTTTCATACATTGTTTTCTTTATCACTTCAAACCGTTTGTCAACAATGGTTCTTTTCTCTTGATAAAGAGAAAACCTCTACTTGGGATGTAAACGCTTTTATTGAGAGATATAAATGTAATATTCAGTCAAAACCGACTATAGACAATTCTTTCATTAATAAATGGAGGGAAACCACTACTAAGATGATTAAGGTACCCACCAAAAAAGAATCTGTAAGGATGTTCATCAAGAACCTTCAAGACAAGTATTCGAAGCATTTGAAATATCAACACAACTTGAATACTTTCAAAACTGTCTATGACATAGGTATTGAAATTGAAGATGATCTTGCGAACAAAAAGCTACTAACAATAGCAACAACAGTGGCTAGAAAGGAAAGAAGAACGATAATCTTCCGAAAACGCCCACTCTAGTAACAATGTTAGTACCTTTTATCTCAATGAAGTCTTAGTCATGGATAATCAAGGGTCTAAAAAGCAACTAAGGAAAGATTCCACTCCTATTGGGATGAGCTATGATATTGCCTTCGATCAACTCCATGCCAAGGATCTCATTACTCCCATTGGACCTATTCAAGATCTTGCACCTGAGAAGAGATTGCCTAGTTGGAACCCAAATGCACATTGCAAATACCATCAAGGTAGGGGACATACCACTAAGAGTTGTTGGAAGATAAAAGAGGCTATCAAACATTTGATCGATAATAACAAACTTCCCATACCTCTAGCTAGCAAGAAAAGCGAGTAATGATAAGACATAAGACAAGAGGCGAGTTTCAACGACAAGATTTCGTGACCTCTTTCTTTTATTCATTATTTCCCCAATAAGTCTAGCATAGGCACCCTGTATTTTCCTTAGATTTACTTTGTATATTTTTTTTCTTTTTTCCCTTTTAATAAAGTGATCATTTATCTTCTTACATATGATCATTGCATTGCATTGTGAAAAAAAAAATCCATGTCGAACTAACACAATGTATACCAATGATTTGAGGCACCCTTTGTAGCCTATCATATCATCTTCACCCTTTCAATTATACAATCTTTTTTTTCTTTGATAAACATCTTTGAGCCTCACCTAATGATAGGCCTTTCTTTTTTCAACCCAAATCTACCTAACCTAGGGATGGGATAATGTGCAATTTATTCAATTTTCAAAGAATAAAAGCTTAAGTGATTTTATAAAAATTTCAAAAGAATAAAATAGCAATAAAAGTGTGCAAAAGGGTAAGTGTTCCAATGTCATTGATATGAACGTGTCTTTTATAAGAATACGTCTCAGATTATGTGTTGTTTTGGGTGTTTTTGTCCCTCGGGAGAGTTACGTCATAAAGATTGGTCTGGCTCGAGCTGCGCTTACAAAACAACGGAGACTCTGGTTGTAGGAGCTCCGCCTCCGACGATCAAGTTAGTAACTTGAAAGAGAATAAAGAGTGCGGGGGGAATATCTCCCTATTTATTGGGTTGTTGGAAGGTGTGCCCCTATCTAGGTCACTTGACCTAGATTCTAGTGGGCTGCGCAGTTTTACGGTGCTTCTTGGAAATTGGGCCCTTAAAGGCTGCAATTTCAGAAGATAACTGAAGGGGACACGTGTCAGATGGCTATTGGGCCACTTGGACCAGCCTGGGTTTGACAAGTGGCCTTCTCTCATTGGTCAACATGTGTATGGTATTTTTACCCTAAACATTTTCCCCTCACAAGGGTCAAGTGGCTGCCACGTGACGCCTGTGACACTTGTCCACCTGTGAGAGGTGAATAGTAAAAACGGCTAGTAAAATCTGGGGTATGACGGGGATGCCCCTGTTTCACCCCTCTATAAATAGAAGTTTACCCCCCTCCCTTCTCTCACTATTTTATTTTCTTTGACTTTCTAGAGAAAGAAAGAGAGATTCTTAGAGAGAGGTACTCTGATCCCATCTGCGTCAGATTCTCAAGATTTCTGTGTGCTCACTTACAACACTCGGTCACTTGTTGGTAGTAGTTTTCAGAGCTAAAGTAAGGTAGCCGCCTATACCATTTTTTAGCTTTTCCTTCATTTTAAGTTGTATACATTCTATTTTCCGTCTGTATTCATAGTCTTTAAAAATAAAATGAGCTCACAATCCACACACTCAGCATTGCCTTGGACATTCAGTCGGTGTCCCGGAACGGCTAAATCTAGAATAAGGGGTGCCTTTTCTAGACTATCGGAACTGCTGTGCTCATCCCCGAATTCCTCCCTCTCTGTGTCTGTGCAGGACACAATGGCTAGAATTAAACAGACGGCTACTAAGCCTAAAATCCAACGCGCTATGGAAGTGCCCGCCGATGAGGTTGTTCTGGCTGGAGAACAAGAGGATTCGGAGGATAGAAGTGGGTCCAATAATGAGGCTCCCTCATCCTCCAGAAGCTCAAGCGCGAGAGAGGTAGACGGTGAAGAGGCCGCCTCCTTTAATCGATCCGGCGAAGAGACAGGCGGTAATGATGTCGCCGAAAGATCAGGAGCCAAGGCATCTGACTCCGATCAAGATAATTTTGCAGCTGACTATTAGCAGCCGGCTAAAGCTTCAGCTAACCCTGAACTAAAGAAGATAAGAATGCTTTCGGGTGATATAGCCTTACTAAAGAGCGGCTTTAGGGCCTTCAAAGAGAAACACCCCTTTGGAAAGGGGTGGGATATTATAGTTCCGCCTGGGGACGCGGTTATGACCTGGGAGGATAACATTGAAAATGCAGACAACTACTTTGTCTGTTATGAGGCGGTAATAGAAGTCGGCCTCCGGTTCCCCCTCCATACTGGGATTAGGAAAATCCTCAAGGGGTATGATCTAGGTGTCTGGAAGCTCATCCCAAACTCGTGGGTGAATATTCTAAGTTACATTGCCGCCTGCGAGCTCTAGAATATAGCCCCCAGCTTTTCCGCCTTCGCTCATATCCACTATATCAGCAAGGCCCCAGGCGGTCATGGGGCGTGGTATACTCTTACTACTTTGCCCCAATATCTAATGACCTTGGACAAGGTGTCGAAATGGTTTGGGCGGAAGAAGTTTTATTTGGTCTCCTCCCCCACTCTAAGACACAACCGGAAGCTACGCCGGTACAATAAGGAATCGGCTCTCCTAAGCAGGAAATGTCCTCTCCTAGCACTCTCTTCTAGAGCCCGGGAGCAAATAATGGACCCTGGTTTCTTCGAAAGAATAACTGAGCCCTTGGGGGATGGGACTCATATTATTGTGCCTAAGAACGGGATCCCCCATCCGGACTTCTTCAAGGATGAAAGATTCTTGTCCGCTTGCGGGTTAAGCACCATGTTTCCTAATGGTAGATCTACTTTGCATCCGGCAATTCTGTTGTTTTTTGTTTTTGTACTTCAACTTTTTATTATTTTAACTAACTCCTTGTTTGCCCCTTGCAGCCGACGCCTTGAAGATGGTGGATCCGGGGAAGACCCCGGCTAAGTCTGTTACGCAGCTGCGCAAAGAGAGCAGCCGTTGAGGCCAAAGAGGCCAAGAAAGGCAGGGTATGTCTGCCTGACCTGTCTTGTTTTTCATTAAATTTCTTCTAAGTGCTTTTTCCGTCTGGTAACTTTTGATCCTCTATCTGCCGGACTCCAGCAAACAACTCCACGCTCCATCTCCAAGATTTTCAAAAGACAAGGAGAGAAGCTGGATAAACTCCGACTACCAAGGCCACAAGGAAGAATCCTTCCTGGTCAACTTCCATTGCCAATCCGGATCGTCCTACGATCGGCGATAAGTCACTATTTGTCATGAAGGTTCTTAGTGAAAGCTCATAACGTTCGGGGAAGAAAGCGCCGGATGCCTCTATGGCATTGAAGGGTAGCCAGCAACCCAATGTTGCAGCCGGTGCGGCAACGACTGGGGAGGAGGATGCCTCAAAGCCCCAGCCTCAAACCCAAGGTAAAAACAAGATTGAACTTACTTGGCCGCTTGACTTTATGCGAGTAAAGACTAAGGTTGACCCTTCGAGGGGTTCAGTCAGCAGCCGGCAACTTATGAATGCCAACTACGCTCATCCTTCTCACCAAGTACTTCTTATGGTGCAGATCTTACATCCGACGAGCTGGATCTTCCTTGGTTTGCAAAACGCATGGTGAGGACCCTCACTCCGTCTGAGAAGAACTCCATACCTAATCTGCAGGTAGTGGACTTCGATCGGATAATGAGTCAACTAGCTGAGGTAAACTATTTTCTAATAACTGAATTCTGATATTTTTTCTTCTGTTTTTACCAAGTATTTCATATTCCGGCTGCCCCTTTATAGGTTATGTTGAGGGTGGATGGGCTTTGGGGCCCCTTCAGGCGGAAACAAGAAGAGGTAAATGATGCCAAACGGAGGGCCACTCAAAACCTCAACTCTGTTGAATATGCTAATTATATGTCTGAATTAAAGATTAAAGCAGTAGAGTTGCAACAGAAGGAGCTGATCCGAAGCCTGACGACTGCTAACGATGAAGCCGACAACCGGGCTAATGACCTTGAGCAAAAAGTGAAGGATGCTCAAGCTGATCTCAAGGCATTAGAGGACGCTGATAAGGAGAACACAAAGCTACGAGCATATGTTGCCCGGTTGGGGGTGGAGATTGTCAACCTGCAAAACCAGCAGGCGAATGAGATTGCAAAGGAGCAAACCCGGCTGATGGAGGAGAATGAGCGGGATAATGTGACCCGCCTGAAGATAGCCTAGGGCTCCTCTATCCGGACGTTGACTTTGAAGTGTACAAGCTTAGGTATGATTACGCCACTGCGGTGTATGATGCCCAAGTTTTGGGAGAGGCAGCTCCGCCTTGCTTCAAAGACTGGGCTGCTGAGCTGGGATATGAAGTCTCAGATAATGAAGAGGAGTCAGCGGAGGGCCAGTAAAACCAAGACACCCAGCCTCAGGCGGCTGAAAATCAATCAGAAGCCCTCCCTACCGGTTAAGACCAGCCGGATTAGCAACTTCCTTCTCAGCCTTGAATCAGCCTCCCCAAATTCCGCGGCAGTATGCCAATTATTTTCTTTTTCGGCTTGTTAGCCGAGTATGCTGTACTTTTACCAACTATGGAGTTGGGTTAACAATTGTTTCTTTTATTTCTGCACCGGATGTGATTCCGGTTAACGATCATTCTGGCCTTTGTGCCAGTTTAAATTTTATGAATGAAGTATTCCGACTCAGTCGGTTTTTAAGAAGTGTTTGCATTTGTGTTTGAATTTTAATTTTTGAATTGAATTTTTCTTATATACTGCAATTCTTTGATATTTTGCCTAACTTATAAAAAGCATGCGGCAGATTGTAATTCGGCTGTTCTTGCCCCTAAACGTCTGTGTGGTTGGTTTCATTTCAAATTGATTGATTGGCTTGAAAAACATTTGATACTTTAAGAAGTATGGGATGTTTTTAGGCCAATCAATCACAATGGTGATTTCCCCAAACCAAGTACACAACCAGCCATTAAAACGAGGGCTTCCAGCCTCTTACCCAGGCAGTAATCTTCCGTCTGGGATGGTTGCATAGCGATTACACAAAACTCCTTTTCCCCAATGGGAGATTTTGTGCAATTTTGGAATGAAAAGCCTAAGTAAGAACTTCGGTCTAAAACAAGTTGATGCCTTTAGACATCCGGTATTTTGAAAACTAAATCGTTTTGTATATTATTCTTGTCAGACGGCTATAAGTTGACCAATTTGGTCGTTCTATTTTTGTCGTCTACATAGACACATAGAGCTAACAGGTAGTCTGCTCTCTGCAACGATTGCACCCGGAGGGGTGTCGTCGGACGCCGTTGTCCATATTGGGACAGGCGATTTTGTGAAATAAGCAACCATCCGGCCATTGGTCTTTGGTTTTGTTTGAGACCGGATGCGTAGCTACTAAGCGTTTTTGTGCCTAGTTTATCGGCCGCATGTCACTTGGACGTTGAATTCACTACTAAGTTTCGAACTTAGTTGGTTTATCAAGTAATCTATCTAAACATTGCCCAGACGGAATAGTAATTATAAAGATAACAACATAATTGAAAACAAAGTCTAATTTCTCATTAATAGACTATTTGTTTACAAAAAATTTACAATTATTAGAAATAGTACTTTTTCTTAACATCTTTATAATTATTAGAAATAGTACTTTTTCTTAACATCTTTAAAATTTACAACTCCAAGTTCTAGGCAGGCGTCTTCCGTCTGGGGTTTCCAGGCGGTAGGTGCCATCCCTAACATCTTCATAGATCCTGTAGGGGCCTTCCTAATTGGGAGTTAGCTTTCCAAGCTAATTGGCCCTACAAGGTGCCTCCATTTTTCTTAACACGAAGTCGCCAACTTTCAAAGGGCGCTTGTGTACTTTCTTGTTGTAGGCTCTCGTCATTCTCAGACGGTATATCTCATGACGCAGGGCAGCATTGCCCCTGCGTTCCGGGAGGAAGTCCAATGCCAGCCACATGACCTTCTAATTTTCCTCTTCATCGTAAAGCATTACTCTGAGAGTAGGCTCGTAATGTTTGATGGGCAAGACGACTTCAACACCGAATACCATGAGAAATGGGGTTTAACTGGTTGCCCCTTTGGCAGTTGTCCGGACGACACATAGGACATGAATCAATTCTTCTGCCCATAAGCCACCAGCTCTTTCAATTTTCTTTTTGATGCCGTTTGAGATAAGTTTGTTGAAGGCTTCAACTTGGCCGTTTACTTGGGGTCGGTCGACTGATGCAAATCAATGTGTGATCCCTTGATCTCCCAACCAAGTCTTAAGGTAAGGCGTTTCAAACTGAGGGCCATTTTCAAACACCATAGACATAAGTACCCCAAACCAAGTGATGATGTTCTTCCAAATGAAAGAGATGACATCCTTTGTCTTGATGTTCTTGACCGCCTCCTCCTCCACCCACTTAGTGAAGTAATCCAAAGCCACCAAAATATAACGCTTTCTGCCTGGTGTAGGCGTATAAGGACCCAAGATATCCATGCCCCACTTAGCAAACGGGACTAGGCTGTGGATTTCCGTCAGATCAGTAGCCGGGCGGTGAATAAGATTGTCAAACCTCTGGCATTTGTCGCATTTCTAAACCAACTCTTTGGCATCTACCTCAAGAGTAGGCCAAAAATAATGCCGCCTGGCTCTGACGGCTAGGGACCTGCCGCCTATATGGGAGGCGCGGTATCCTGCATGCAACTCTCGAGAACTCCTTTCCCCTTTTCTGGAGAAACACACTTCAATAAAGGTTTAAGGAAACCCGCCTTGAAGAGCTCTCCGTTTCTCATCTCAAAGTTTGCTGCTCGTTTCTTCATGACGGCTACAATTTGTGGTAAATCAGGGAGCGTGCCATCTCTTAAATATGCCCGGATGCCATCCATATTGGTAGTGCTTCGGTCAAGGATTCCAATGGGTTCTTCTTATATACTTCGTTTTTCCAGAACTTCCCAAAAGACTGACCGAGGCATATCACAGTAGGCGAAAGATGCCTGTTTGGACAATGCATTCGCCTGGTTATTGTCTGACCTGGCACTTGACTCAAACGGAATTCTTCAAGTGCCCCAACCTCTTCTTTGACTGCTTGAAGATATTTGATCATAGCCGGATGAGTTGCCTCATATTTTCCCTCATACTGGCTTATGACCAATTGCGAATCAGAATAGGCATCAAATTTTGTTGCCCCTGCCGCCTTACACATACGGATTCCGGCTAGAAGGGCTTCGTATTTCGCCTTGTTATACGAGGCCTAAAACTTAAACCGTAGTGCATATTTAAATTTGTCCCCCTCAGGAGACTCATATAAAATTCCTGCACCATAACCGTTTTTTGTCGAGCTTCCGTCTACATACACTATCCAAATCTGATTAATGTCAGTCGGAGGAATCAGTCGTGTCATTTCAACAATGAAGTCGGCAAATGCTTGACCTTTCACTTCCTTTCTTGGTTCGAAAGTGATTTCTAGACTTTGCATTTCAATAGCCCATTTCAACATTCTGCTTGATAACTCCAAGGTAGACAGTGGCCGCTTGAGGGGCTGATCGGTGTAGATTACAACCGAATATGCCAGAAAATAAGGCTTCAGCTTTTGAATGCCATATATAAAGCAAGGCCAAATTTTCAACCATGGGGTACCGGAGTTTAACATTGTTTAGTACATGGCTAATGAAATAGACCGTGAGCTGGATGTCGTCTCACTCAGCAAGGAGAACAACACTAAGGGCATGGTCTAAGACGAATAGGTACATGTATAACGTCTCTTTGGGAAGAGGGATAACAAGCCTTGGCAAAGAGTGCAATTGTTCTTTCAACTTTTGAAAGGTCGCCTCAGCATCATCCCCCCATTCAAATCTAGTCTTCATCCTGATTTCTTAGAAGAAGTAAAGGCATTTGCCGCCAGGCAACCGGTTAGTCTCTGTACTTCCTTAACAGTGCGGGGTGACATCACGTCAATAACCGCCTGTATCTTCTCAAGTTTAGCCTCTATCCCTCTTTGATCAATCAGGAATCCGAGAAACTTCCCAGACACAACACCAAAGACGCATTCCTTGGGATTTAACATAACCTTATGCCGCCTGAGGGTGGTGAAGGTTTCTCGGAGATCAGCAAAATGATCCGTATGTAGCTTGGATTTGAATATCATGTCATCAATGTACGGCTCCACATTCCTCCCAATTTGATTAATGAAGATTGCATTAATCATCCGTTGGAATGTAGCCGACACATTCTTCAAGCCAAACGACATCACAGTTGTAGACACCCAAATGTGTCTCCCCAAAACCAAACTCAGTGATGAATACCTTTTATGTCATTTGATTATCGAACAAAGCGAAAGCGTGAAAAGTCTAGTGATGAGTATGTTTTTATTAAAATATCTCCTTTCTGTTTTTGAAAATATTTCTTTTCTTACCTTATTTTTGAAAAACTTGCATTCCATTTTAGTTTAGTCCATCATAAGGTTCCATAATGGTGTAGTTTGATGGGGCTTGAAAAGACCTTTCCAACGATATATTATAAGCCCAATTCTGATGAATAATGAGGAAGTTATGGCCAAAATACTAAACAGGGCCCGTTTTGGTTTTTATATGCGGCCCAATGATCTAGAGGAGGGCCTATTATTAATTATCATTCCTAAAGCTATTAGGATTGATCTAGAGGAGGGCCTATTATTAATTATCATATCCTAAAGCTATTAGCTAGAAGGTTCTCTTAAATCCTAATGGAGTTAGGATTGATAATTATGTTTTAAAGGGTTTGAAATTGAATAAAAACTACTCCTTTTAAGAATCCTTATTTTGTACGAAGTGGAATATATTCAGATTTTATTTTCGTACCTCATAATATTTATCCAAATTTTAAATGTTTTGATATATCTTGAAATTATCTTTCCAATGATATATTATAATATTAAATCCGAGTTATAACGAAAAAGATATTAATGGAATATGAAACTCTATCCAAAACTGACACCCTTCCACTATTTAGGCTATATCTTTTTATCTACAAAATATTTTAATCTGATTTCAATTGGGTTGGAAATTATACTTCAAGAGCTTTCCAACGAAATATTATATGACGTATTTGGACTTCCAGATCAAAAGATATGATAAAAACAAAAACTCGTGAAACTGATTATTAGCGCCTGAAAACAAGCATTAGCGCATGGCGCCAACGCTTGGCGCCTGGCGCTAATGCCGAGCGTCTGGCGCTAATGTATGGCGTTTGGCACCACCCGCGTGTTTGACGCTGCGATCGTGTTTTATTCTTTTTGAAACTCTGATTCGTTTTTCTATCTGTTTGGCTGATTTTCTCTATAAATAGCCCTAGATGTGAAAGGTTTGATTTCTGAGGTTTGGTCCCAAATATAGTCTAAACTTTCTTTAATCTCTCTTTAAATTATTTAATTTAATTATTTTGATTATTATTTTCCTTGAAGTTACTAACGTGTGTATTTTGTTATTAGAAAGAGATACGAGGCATCCAAGTAAGCGCTTTAATTGTTTACATTGTTATTATGATATAGAAATCATGCTTAGGTTGCTATTATGATTCCTAGTGTTATGTTAGGGCGTTTTGATCTTCCTAGTATCATGTTTAAGGTAACTTTAATATCAAATATGACAATTGTGATGCTTCCTATTTTCTTTTCCTAATATATATTCATGTTAGTATCATGTTAGGGCTAAAGTTTTAATTTTTATTGTTTAGTGACATGCTAGGGTTTGTTATTAATCTTGTTAGTATCATGCCTAGGATCTTGCTATTATTATGCTTTAACATGAGTATAATAATTGTTATGATGATTATTGATTATAATTATTATTATGATTATTTTTATAATTGTTATAATAATTGTTTTGATTATTATTATGTTGCTTGATTATATTTATTGTTATTGCTTGATCACACCTTTTATTTATGTTTAAAGGGAATTAAAACTTGTAATCACACTTATATAAGATAATTAATAATCTTGTTTAAGGTTAATATGATTATAATTCAAGTGATCGCCAATAATAGTTTTATTTGTGCATTAATATTCAACCAACGTAGATTAAACAGGTTTACGGTTAATCCTATTGATTGCATGTTAGTCATAAAGCGCACATAAGTACGATCAGAATAAAGTAGAGGCCTATTAGTAGGGCTGGTTCAATCTCTTTTAGGTTGGATTTGTACCTTCATCCCCGAACTACCATTCATGGTTCCAGACCTATTGGAATTGACGATCTCATGGATCGTTAAGGGGTGTAACCTTCACCTCGTGAAAGGTTTACAAGTTCCTAAAACTTATTGGCGACTCTTTTTCTCTATCTTCTTTCCCTTTGGACGCCACCATGCTTAAGTGTATGATCACAGAGGGGTTCAAGTTTGGGATAATGCTTGAAATATTCCCTACAGTTTTTGGCGACTCCAATGGGGAGGATTTCTATTTTAATTCCTGAAATTTATTTCGGCAATGATTTAGAATGAGTGGATAAGACCCAAAAATTTCTAAGTATTTCATGTGCGTAATTTTGATTAACATTATTTTCATATGCATAAAAAAGATCTCATTGGAAAGACCATCTGTAATGAGTTAAAACATAGGATTTTTACACTTAGGAAATTTGAGAAATATCTTTCACAACTAGGATCTAAATAATGCTGCGCGAAACTAGAAAATTTTATAGAGCACTGAAAGCTGCTGAGGCATGTGGAAACTAGCGTCAGCGAACAAAGATTAGCCCCAAAGTTTTGACGTTAGTGCCAGTCGACAGCTTCTGTCGCCAGGCGCTAGAGCCAAAAAGTAGCGCTGGCCTTTGTTTGCTGGCGCCAAGTTCTTCTAATACCGAGCCAGAAATATGCGTTCTAATTTTGACCAGTTTTTAGCACTGTTTGCTCGATCCTACTTCTTGATTGAGTTTTTCTCACTTTTCTGAAACCCATATGTGTTCTACATATGGTCATAACCCCTTGGGAATTCATGCTCCATCTACCTGATTGAACGCTCTGAGAAACAAAAGGTACATCCGAGAATGTTGAATTCACCAAACCATGGAAGCGAGTTTTTCTAAACTCGCGGTGTCCCATCCACTCGCGCCAACCCTTAACGGTTAGGCTTTCGCACGATGTATCCGGAAAATTAACCATGGACCCTCTTTGACTAACCCATATCCCGAACTTTAGAGAACTATAGCCATGGTTAGGTTGCAAACTCATTGCATCATATTGTGCCTACTTGACTAATTGTGCATCATTGGTTGTGCATACTCTATGTATTTTTCCTAACCGTTTGTTTGACTTGTGTTAAGACTAAATAAACTGATTAATGACTAAAGGACTTAGTTTAATTAATTAATTAATTAATTTGATCTAATAAAATGTCTTAAGTCGAGTCATTGTTCCTTTAAGTCAACCCGGATTTTTATTCCCGTAACTGCACAAGCGTCAACTTGTTTTGGTCATAGCCAGAGTTCTAGAAAGAAATACGAGTCGTAAAACCTTTGGATTTGTATCCCCGAGTTTTACTTTAATTTGGCGTTGGTTTCATCCCAATCCGAGTCACAAATAAAAAGTTATGACTAAAATACCACAACCTGTCTAGTTTAATGCATATACGTGAAGTCTTAACTTAGTCTTTGCTTGAGTCTAGTTACATAGTCTAGCCACATGTCACCTAAAATCACTGTTCTTAGCACAAACTTTTTACATACTCTTTTCACACCATGACCATGTCTTAGGTTCATGCATGAGTCGGTTTTTTCCGTCATTTGAGTTGGGGGTACATTCTATTCCTAATTTTTTCATATCTCTCCATCTACATCATCTTTCCATTCTCTACAAGCTTTCTCCATATCATAACCTTCATTCTTCCTACCTTCTTCCATCCATGCATGTTGAATTGAGTTTGAGTCATGTGATTGATAAACAAAAAAAAAATGAGTTTAATGATGAAACAAATGCACAAGGCAAGCTTCTCACCAAGATTTCATGTTTTCTTCTTCTTTTTTTCAAACCCTTTCCCCAATAAATCTAGAATAGGCACCCTTCATCCTCGAATTTATTTATTATAGTTTGATTTTTACCCTTCACTTTTTAAATAAAATGAGCATTTATTTACTTGCATATGATCATTGCATTGCATTGCATTAAAAAAAAAAAATCCATGTCAAACTAAGTACAAGGTGTACCAATGATTTGAGGCACCCCTTGTAGCCACATCATATCACCTTTCACCCTTCAAATATGCAATCCTTTTTTGATAAACCACTTTGAGCCTCGTCTAATGATAGACCTTTCATTTTTCAACCCATATCTACCTAACTTTGGGATGGGACAGTGTGCAATTTATGCAATTTTTAAAAGCTTGAGTGATTTCAAAAGATACAAATAAATAAAAATAAATAAAAGTGTAACAAAGGGCAAGTGTTCCAATGTTATTGACATAAACATGTCTTTGATAGGAACACGTCTCAGATTGCGTCTCTTATCGAGTGCTCTGTACCGTGCTTGAGAAACATGAATGCCAAGTGAGTGATAGACATCACGATCGGGATTTCCCACACTTACTAAAATAAAAAAATGCAAAAACAAAAAAAAAAGAGAAGAGAGCAAAAATAAATAAAGATAAAAAAAAAGTGAGAAACCTCAAGCATGAAAATACAAATTTCCAAAAGCAAATTTGCACACCTTGGGGGCTTATCTAGGCTCTTGAGCTTTTATCCCTTTCTTCTTCAACCTTTAGCCTAACCACGTTACAACCCTTAAAAAGACCTTTTGAGGTATACACACACTTGTGTGAGGTTCGGCTAGAGCTACGTTCGGCCTGATTCCTAATGGATACGTAGGAAACCTCACATCGAGGTGCGGCCGTAATAAAAATGTGTTCATATTCACATTCACACACTTACACCATGATCATATCAAGGGATCTCCAATTCTCATCCCTATCTACTTAGAACTAGACTTGGGGGCTTGATCCTTACATCATTAGCTTACCTAGCCTAAAGGGTTACCATCATTTGACTCTTCTTGAAATAATATTTTCCCACACACTTTGCGCTTATGGCCTAACTTTAGTGTCACTTTCACACACTGCACAGATACATGACCAAATATACTTTCCCTTAGGAACCCTTTTATCATGATACTTTAACACAACGTTGAAGCATGCCTAGTCATATCAACATCACTCATCCATCATAATCATCATTGCATCGAAGTATGAAGTGCTTAGCCTCCGCGCCTAAGTTACCTAAATACTTTCATTATCGAGTCAACTAGGATAGTCTAAGATGTTACAATCCTTGTACTGTGAGAAACAACATTTGACTAAGCTCATTCAACATGCATCTTTAAAAACTTCACTTCGATTCTTTTTCGTGTCTTTCTTTTTCGGGAGAAAGTCGGTACCCTCCACAAAAGTGATGGAAATTTTTTGCTTTTTTGCATTTTCGAGTCGCACAATCACAACACAATGCACACACGGGTCATGAGTCACACGTGTCATTTCACTTTGAGTCGAGTCAACCTCGAGTCAATCACAGCGAGTCAAGTTTATACCTTGAGTCGTGTCAAGTCAATGAGTCAAGCAACACTAAGCCTTAGGTCAACCCTAAAATAATTAAAGAGATTAGCAAAGTCCTATAGTCAAAGATAAATACAGGTGCATCCCAGCGGCATCAAGAGCAGAATAGGGAAGACCCTACTCTAGCGCCAGACGACAACATCTAGCGTCTGGCAACAGATTTCAGCGCCTAGCACTAGATCCCAGCGCCTGGCGACAGAGCCAAATCGCGGCGCCAGAGGCATTGCAGCGGCGACAGAAAGCTCAACCACTCAGAGCAGTTATTTCAACCTCTTTCAGCAATTTCGGGTTCCTTGGTACGCCAGTTAGCCCCTATAAGCAATTTGACATGATTAAGTGGTCGGCTTGATTACAATCGTAATAAGTGATCGACTTGACGAAAGATCGTCTCACTTAGCTTAAAGCGCCTAAAACATTGGCTCATCGCAAGACACTGATGTACTGGTTCATAAACAGTAGAGACACCGACATACTAATACATAAACAGTAGAGGCACCGACATAATGGTTCACAAGCGTCAAAAGCGCCGACGTACTGGCATAGCGGAAGCAAAGTTCAAGCGAGCTTTAAAGATCGACAAGCGTTGGTCTTCGGAAGTTTCCTTCGGAATATTATCGCAACAAACATTCAAGTATTAGAGCTCTATTGTTCAGAGACGCGTGGACATATCATCAAATCTCTTTTGTTTAGAGACGCGTGGACATTTCTTTCAAGCTCTTTTGTTCAGAGACGCGTGGACATTTCTTTCAAGCTCTTTTGTTCAGAGACGCGTGGACATTTCTTTCAAGCTCTTTTTTTCAGAGACGTGTGGACATTTCTTTCAAGCTCTTTTTTTCAGAGACGCTTTGACATTTCTTTCAAGATCTTTTGTTCAGAGACGCGTGGACATATCATCAAAAGCTCTTTGTTGAGAGACGCGTGGACATATTAAAAAGAAGCTCTTTGCTCACAGATTTGTGGGCATATCATTCAAAGCTCTTTGTTCAGAGAAGCGTGGACATTTCTTAAAAGCTCTTATGTTCAGAGAAGAATGAACAATCCTCAAAAAAGCTCCATTGTTCAGAGACGAGTGAACATTAAAACAACAAGATGGCGTTCCCTAGATCGTGGAAGGTTGTCACAAACAACAGCAAACAGCAACAAATCTGTTACTTTCAAAGACGTGTGCTCGACAATGCAAGATACGTGTTTCTTAACTCTTTTATCTGTTTAACTAAAACTAGTTTGCAGGTATTGGCGTTACAAGAGTGATTTAGGATCGCAGAATGTTTTGAATCATTCTCCATCCCTATTTCTACTTTGACTTTCGTTTTCGAAACTCGTGTTTCTCCAAACTCAGTCAAAGTGGGGGCTTCTGTAGACACGCAAATGTGTCTCCCCAAAACCAAACCCAGTGATGAATACCTTTCATGTCATTTGATTATCGAACAAAGAAAAAGCGTGAAAAGTCTAGTGACGAGGATGTTTTTATTAAAATATCTCTTCTTTCTGTTTTTGAAAATATTTCTTTTCTTACCTAGTTTTGAAAAACATACATTCCAGTTTAGTTTGGTCCATGATAAGGGTTCAATAATGGTTTAGTTTGATGGGGTTTGAAAAGACCTTTCCAACGATATATTATAAGCCCAATTCCGATGATTAATGAGGAAGTTATGGCCAAAATACTAAACAGGGCCCGAATTGGTTTTTATATGCGGCCCAATGATCTAGAGGAGGGCCTATTATTAATTATCATTCCTAAAGCTATTAGGATTGATTATAGTCTTGTAGAATATTCTAGAAGGTTCTCTTCAATCCTAATGAAGTTAGGATTGATAATTATGTTTTAAAGAGTTTGAAATTGAATAAAAACTACTCCTTTTAAGAATCCTTGTTTTTTACGAAGTGGAATATATTGAGATTTTATTTTTGTACCTCATAGTATTTATCCAAATTTTATATTTTTGGATAGATATTGAAATTATCTTTCCAATGATATATTATAATATTAAATCTGAGTTATAACGAAAAAGATATATATGGAATATGAAACTCTATCCAAAACTGACACCCTTCCACTATTTCAGATATATCTTTTTATCTACAAAATATTTTAATATGATTCTAATAGGGTTGGAAAGTAGACTTCAAGAGCTTTACAAATACATATTATATGACTTATATGGACTTTAGGATTAAAAGATATGATAAAAATAAAAACGCGTGAAACTGATTATTAGCGCCTGACAACAAGCATTAGCGCCTGGCGATAACCTTCAGCGTCTGGCGCTAATGTCTGGATTTTGGCACCACGCGCGTGTTTGACGCTGCGATCGTGTTTTATTCTTTTCAAAACTCTAATTCGTTTTTCTATCTGTTTGGCTGATTTTATGAAATGTATTGAATGTTAACATGGATTTAAGCACTCCGAAGATTAAATACTCAACCCAAACAATAATGGAAGTGAAAGGTTGTTCATCATCGGATTTGGTTTTGGGGAGACATTTTAGGTGTCTACAGCTGGGTTATATTTATTATAAAATTTCAAAACAAGATTACTCCAGTTAGTATTACCTTGGGCAGTTCTATTCAATTGTAAGCCCCCATGATTTTGTGTAACTTATAATTATTTTTGATTACTAATTATATGATTATTTTACAATAATTAAATATTTTTATAAATATTTTGAAGCCCTGCTAGCCGGAATCCGCATGTGTTAGGCGGCAGGGGAAACAAAAATTGACGCCTGCTCTGATTCTTAGTTGGTCGTTAGCCAATACCATGGTGAGTGTGAAGCCATCCATCTTGCTATGATCAAATATTTGCAAGAGGTTAAGGCTGAAGCTGGGATACTTGAACAATTTCATCTAAGTAGTCAAGTGCCCCGGTCTGAAAACAACCAAGCGGATGCTCTGTCAAAATTGGCATCCTCCGCCTCTTGTGATACGCCTTGGTCAGTCTTCTGGGAAGTAATGGATAAACAAAGTATATCTGATGACGAGTCTATTGGAGTACTGGAACGAAGTTCTACTAGGATAGATGGCATCCGAGCGTATCTAACAGACGGCACGTTCCCAGATTCACCCTAGGAGGCGGCCGTGCTGAAGAAGCATGCTGCAAAATTCGAGATGAGAGAAGGAGAGCTCTTCAAACGAGGTTTTTAAAAACCCTATTGAAGTGTGTTACCCCATAAAAGGGGAGAGAAGTTCTCAAAAATTTGCATGTGGGATATTGTGCCTCTCATGTAGACGACAGGTTCTTAGCCGTCAGGGCCAGGCGGCATTATTTCCGGCCCACTCTTGAGTCAGATGCCATGGAGTTTGTTAAAAAAATGTGATAAGTATCAAAGATTTGATAAGTTAATCCATCGCCTGACTACTGACCAGACGGCAATCCATAGCACGGTCCCGTTTTCTAAATGGGGCATGGACATTCTAGGTCCGTATACGCCTACACTAGGCGGAAAGCGCTATATTCTTGTGGCTGTGGATTATTTCACCAAGTGGGTGGGAGTAGAGGCGGTGAAAGTCATCAAGACAAAGGATGTCATCTCCTTCATCTTGAAGAATAGTATCACCTAGTTTGGGGTACCTATGTCTATGGTATTTGATAATGGAGCTCAATTTGAGACGCCTCATCTTAAAACTTGGTTGGGAGATCAAGGGATCTCACATTATTTTGCATCAGTCGGTCGACCCCAAGCAAATGGCCAAGTTGAAGCCTTCAACAAACTCATCTCAGACAGGATCAAAAAGAAAATTGAAAGAGCCGGTGGTTTATGGGCTGATGAGTTAATTCATGTCCTATGGCCCATCCGGACAATGAAAAGGGGGCAATCGGTGAAACTCCTTTCTCATGGTTTACGATGCTGAAGCCGTCTTGCCCATCGAGCATTATGAGCTGACTTTACGAGTCATGCTATACGATGAAGAGGCAAACTGGGAGGCCATGTAGCTAGCATTGGACTCACTCCCGGAGCACAGGGGAAATGCCGCCTTGTGTCATGAGATTTACCGTCTGAGAATGACTCGTGCCTACAACGAATGAGTGCACAAATGGCCCTTAAAATTTGGGGACTTTGTGTTACGTAAGATGGAGGCAACCGCTAGGGCCAATGAACAAGGAAAGCTAACTCCTAATTGGGAAGGCCCCTACCGGATCTATGACGAAGTGAGAAGCAGCACCTTCTAGCTGGAAACCCTAGACGGCAGGCAGCTGCCTAGAACTTTGAATGTAGACAACTTGAAAAAGTACTACTTCTAAGACTTGTAAATTTTTGTAAATAAAAAGCCCATCAATGAAAAGTTTCTTTTTGTTTCTAATTTAACTTAATTGCTTTGTATATATACATGCGCAACAATCCATTACCGTCTGTTGAAATCACAGACAGTCTACTAAATTAATAAGCTAGGTTAAAAACTTAGCGGCTAACTTGATATTTAAATTGAGGCCAATGGCCGGATGTAAACTAATTTTATAAATTCATCTGCTCCCATATGAGTATGGCGTCCGGCGACGCCCCTTCGGGTGTTATCGTCGTGAAGGTAATTCTATCGTTTACTGTACCAGCATATGCAGACGGCAAAGATTGAACGACCTAATTGTTAACTCATAGTTGTCTGACCAAAATAGTCTAATAGAACGGTTAAGTATAGAGATCGAATGTCAAAAAAATTCAACCGGTTAATAACTGAAGTTCTCTGTTAGGTTATTCAACAAAATTGTACCAGTCATCCCAGCGGGGCAAACGAACCAGGTGTAGTGGATTTCAGGTTAAGCTGTCTGTGGGCCATCAGACAGACGGAAAATATGTTCCTTGTTCCATTAACTACCAGGAAACAAGTTCCCAACTGGCTCGGTAAGAGTTATGAAATGCGAATACCACAAAAGGGAAAATTAGGCTTTGATCCAGCCTACTCCCTAGCTGGGTGAAACGGCAGCTTATTGGTTTTGTGGACGGTTGTGTACTTGGTTTGGGGCAATCATTATTGTGATTGTTTGACTTAGGAGCATTCCATACTCTTTAAAGTATCAAACCTTCCAAAGTCAATCAATCAAAGAAGTACTAAAACCAACCACACAGCCGCAAGGGGAAAGAGTAGCCGGTATACTATTTAAATTACTGCATGCTCTAAAAAGTTAGGCAAAAATTCAAAAATAAAAATTGCAGAATTTAAGTGCAAAAATTGAAACAAGATTATCAAATTCATCAAGCCGAGTCACTCAGCAAAATTCATTCAAAGTGGTAAACATCGAATGGTAGTCGTAGACACCAATTTATGTCTTCCCAAAACCAAACCCAGTGATGAGTACCTTTCACGTCGAATCATAATCGAATGAAGTAAAAGTGTGGAAAGTTTAGTGTTGCGGATAGTTTTAATTTCTTTTCTCTTCTCTTTGTTTTTGAAAACTTATTTTAAAAAAACAGCCAATCCAGTTTTGTTGGTTGACGATATGGGTCCAATAGTACTGTAGTTGGACGGGGCTTGACAAGAGCTTTCCAACGATATATTATAAGCCCGATTCCGATGAATATTGAGGAAGTTATGGCCAATTTACTGAACTGCGCCCGTTTTGAGCCTTATATGCGGCCCAGTGATCTAGAGGAGAGCCTAATATGATTTATCATTCCTAATGCAATTAGGAATGGTTTTAGTCTTCTAGATTCTTCTAGAAGGTTCTTTTCATTCCTAATTCAATTAGCATTGATAAATTGACTCTTGTTGACTTTTCAGAGTTTTAATTAAAATCAAAGTGCATTTTTGAGGAAAATACTATTTTATCCTCATGTACGGCAATTTTTATCTGATTTTAAGAAAACGCGTGATTTTCTGAATCAGCGCCAAACGCCAGCTGTAGCGCCTGGCGCAAACAGCCAGCGTTGGCGCTGGTTCTATTTTTTGTGCGCCAGACTCTGTTTTGTTTATTTTATCTTTTCGGCTTATTTTCTTTATAAATAACGTCGTAGAAACTCCGTTTTCATTCACCTACAACCAGTTTTCATTCATCAATTCTCTCTCATTCTCTTCTATAATCATTCACCAACTCTCAAGATTCACTTGATTACTCTCTCTCTTTTACTTTTTCTAAACTAGCTTTTTACAAACAAAATTCCGCATTCATCAGATCTAGAAACACCTAGCCATATTCGAAGTTGCCTTCGCCCTAGACGTGAAAGGTTTAATTTCTGAGGGTTTGGTCCCAAATCTCTCTTTCTATTATTTGATTTAATTGTTTTAATTATTATTTTCCTTGAAGTTACTAGCGTGTGTATTTTGTTATTAGAAAGAGGTACGAGGCATCAAAGTAAGTGCTTAATTGGTTTTTATTGATGTTATGATGTAGAAATCATGTTTAGATTGTTATTATGATTCCTAGTATCATGTTTAGGGTAATTTTAATATCAAATATGCTTATTATGATTATTACGATGCTTCTTATGTTCTTCCTAATATTTATGATTGTTAGTATCATGTTAGGGTTAAAGCTTTGATTTTTATTGCTTAGTGACATGCTAGGGTTTGTTATTAATCTTGTTAGTATCATGCCTAGGATCTTGCTATGCTTTAACATGATTATTATTATTATTAATATGGTTGTTTATATGATTGTTATTATTTTGATTATTAATATGATTGTTACTATGATGATTATAATTGTTATAATTATTTTGATTATTATTATTATGTTGCTTGATATATATTTTATTGTTATTGTTTGATCACGCCTTTTATGCATGTTTAAAGGGAATTTTGTACTTGTAATCACGCCTAATAAGATAATTAATATTTTTGTTTAGGGTTAATTTGATTATAATTCAAGTGATCGCCAATAATAGTTTATTTGTGCATTAAAATTCAACCAACATAGATAAACAGGTTTGGGGTTAATCCTATTGATTGTATGTTACTCAAAAAGCGCACATGAATACGATCAGAATAAAGTAGAGGCCTATTATTAGGGCAGGTTCAATCTCTTTTAGGTTGGATTTGTACCTTCATCCCCGAACCCCTATTTGGTTCAAGACCTTATGGAGTTGATGATCTCTTGGATCGTTAAGGGGTGTAACCTTCACTTCGTGGACGGTTTACAAGTTCCTAAAACTTGTTGGCGACTCTTTTGCTCTATCTTCTTCCCTTTTGGACGCCACCGTACTTTAGTGTATGATCACAGTGGGGTTCAAGCTAGGGGTTAACGCTTGAAAATATTCCCTACAGTTTTTGGCGAATCCACTGGGGAGGATTTCTATTTTAATTCCTGAATTTGTTTCGGCAATGATTTAGAATGAGTGTATGAGACTCGAAACGTTCTAAGTATTTCATGTGCGTAATTTTGATTAACATTATTGTCATATGCATAAAAAAGATCTCATTGGAAAGACCATCCGTAATGAGTTAAAAACATAGGATTTTACACGTAGGAAATTTGAGGAATATCTTTCACAACTAAGACCGAAATAACACTGCACGAAACTGTAAAATTTTATCGAGCACCAAAAGTTGCTGAGGCATGTAGGAATTAGCGCCAGGGGCCAGAGCATTGGCGCCAGAATTTTAACTGTAACGTCAGACGCCAGCATTGGCACCAGGCGCTACAGCTAAAAGCTGGCGCCAGTCTTTGTTTGCTAGCGCCAAATTTTTCAAATACCGAGCCAAAAATATGCGTTCTAATTTCGACCAGTTTTTCGTATTGTTTGCTCGATCCTACTTCCTGATTGAATTTTTTCTCACTTTTCTGAAACCCATATACGTTCTACATATGGACATAACCCTCTGGGAATTCATGCTCCATCTACCTGATTGAACGCTCTGAGCAACAAAGGCTACATCCGAGAATGTTGAATTCACCAAACCATGGAAGCGAGTTTTTTCTAAAAATCGGGGTATCCCATCCACTCGCATCAACCCTTCACGGTAAGGCTTCCGCGCGGTGCATTGGGACAATTAACCATAGACCCTCTATTGACTAAACCATATCCCGAACTTTAGAGAACTAGAGCCATGGTTAGGTTGCAAACTCATTGCATCATATTGTGCCTACTTGACTAATTGTGCATTATTTGTTGTGCATATACTATGATTTCTTAACCGTTTCTTTGACTTGTGTTGAGATTTAATAAATTAATGACTTAAAGAACTTTTCCTAATTAATTTATTAATTAATTAATTTGAGTCAATAAAGTCTAATATTTTAATCAGAATTGACTTAGTACGACTTTAGGCATACCCCTGTTGATTAATAACACCGAAAACAGTCCCAGACTGAAGCTCCAGCATTGGCGCCAAAGTCTGGACTGTAGCGCCACTCTGTGGAGTGTGGCGCCTGGCGAAAGCTCTGTCGTCTGGCGCTACACTACACAGTGTGACGCCAGTCCTGTCGTTTGGCCGACGGTTCGATTATTGGTCGAGTCATCACCTAATGTCTAATTAACCAGTTTGCTAATTAATTCGGTTAATTTTCGCTGTCAATAACACTTTGTTAAGTCATTAATTGAGTCTAGTCACATAGTCTAGCCACATGGTCATGACAAGAGTCCAAACATGTCACCTACACTCACTAGTCTTAGCACACACTTTGAGTACATGTATCACCATGACCATGTCTTAGGTTCATGCATGAGTCGGTCTTTCCGTCATTTAAGTTGGGGGTACATTCTATTCCTAATTTTCCATATCCTTCCATCTACATCATTTTTTCTTCACATTCTATTCCATCTTTCTTCACTTTTTCCATCCATTGCATGTTGAATAAAGTTTGAGCCAAATAACTAACAATAGATATCCCCAAATTCCTTTTCCACAGTACTTGGTCGAGGAGAGAAGGGCGATTAATCAAGGACAACCTCTTTATTCAAGTTTCACTTTTTGATAAACCGATTCGTCAAAAGAGGAAGGCTAGGAAGATAATGGCAACTCAAGAGGAAGTCAATGAACGTAGGAGTCAATTGAATGACGTGACTGAGGTGTTAAAAGATTTGACCCTCAAAATTGATGATCCCGTGAAGCAACAACAAATGAACCTCATGCAAGAAAGTTTGAGAAAGCTATCTAGTGACTATAAATTTCAGGGCATGAGTTCACAAGGGGTCTCGCTGGACAAGGAACTTCTTCCGCATAAGTTCAATGCCACTGACATCCCTAAATTCAAGGCAATAGATAACCCTTACTTTCATCTAAGAGCTTTCGAAACCATAATGAGTATTAAGGGTATCGATAAGAAGGTTTTCCCTTCTCTGTTCTCACTATCTCTTGAAGTGTTTGCCAACAATGGTTCTTCTCCCTTGACAAAGAGAAAACCTCTACCTAAGAATCGATAGTAAACTCTTTCATTGATAGGTACAAGTGCAATATTCAAGTTGAAACCGATCATAGACAACTTGAGATCCTAAGACAAAAAGATAATGAAGGCTTTACTTCTTTCTTTAATAAATGGAGGGAAACTTCCGCTAAGATGATTGAGGTGCCCACTGAAAAAGAATCTTTGAGGATGTTTATCAAGAATCTCCAAGAGAAGTATTCGAAGCATTTAAAATATCAACACAATCTGAATACTTTCAAGGCCGTTTATGACATCGGAATTGAAATCGAAGATGACCTCGCAAAGAAAAAAGCTACTAACAATAATAACCACGGTGGCAAGAAAGGAAAGGAGAACGACAATCCTTCTTCTTTCGAAAACGCCCACTCTAGTAACAATGTTAGTACCTTTGATCTTAGTGAAGTTTTAGCCATGGATAACCAAGGATCTAAGAAGCAACTAAGGAAAGACTTCACCCCCATTGGGATGAGCTACAATACTGCCTTCGATCGAATCCATGCCAAATGACTCATTACTCCCATTGGACCTATTCAAGATCCCGCACCTGAAAAGAGATTGCCTAGTTGGAATCCAGACGAACACTGCAAGTACCATCAAGGTAGGGGTCATGCTACTGAGAGCTGTTAGAAGCTAAAGGAGGCTATCCAACATTTGATTGATAATAACAAGCTTCTCCTGTCTCCAGTTAACAAGAAGAGCGAGTGATGATAAAGGAAACAACACAAGACAAGAGGCGAGCTTCGGCGACAAGATTTCGTGACCACTTTTTTCTATTTCTTTTTTATTTACCCTTTCCCCAATAAGTTTAGCATAGGCACCTTTTTATTCTCCTTAGATTTATTTTGTAGGATCATTATATATTTTCTTTTAATAAAATGAGCATTTATTTCCTTTTATATGATCATTTCATTGTAATCATTAAAAAAATAAATAAAATAAATAAAAAAAAAAATTCATGTCGAATTAAGCATAAGGTATACCAATGATTTGAGGCATCCCTTGTAGCCACATGATATTGGCTTTCACCTTTCAAATATAAAATCCTTTTTTGATAAACCAATTTGAGCCTCGTCTAACGATAGACCTTTCATTCTTTAACCCATATCTACCTAACCTTGGTATGGGATTGTGTGCAACTTATGCAATTTTCAATTTCATAAAAATCTTGAATGACTTCAAAAAATTAAAATAGCAAAAATAAGCAAAAGCAAAAAATAAATAAATAAATAAATAAAAGTGGACAAAAGGGTAAGTGTTCCAATGTCTTTGATATGAAAATATCTTTGATAAGAACACGTCTCAGATTGCGTCTCTTATCGAGTGCTCGGTACCGTGCCTAAGAAACATGAATGCCAAGTGAGTGATAGACCGCATGATCGGGATTTCCCACACTTATAAAAATATAAAAGCAAAAGAAGAGAGCTAAAAAAAGAGAAGAAAACCTTAAGCATAAAAATATAAAGACTCAAAAGCAAGGTTGCACACCTTGGGGGCTTATCTAGGGTCTTGAGCCTTTTTATCCCCTTCTTCCTTAACCTTTAGTCTAACCACATTACAACCCTTAAAATACCTTTTTGAGGTATACACACTTGTGCGAGGTTCGGCTAGAGCTACGTTCGGCCTGATTCCTAACGGATACGTAGGCAACCTCACATCGAGGTGCGTTCGTAATAAAAGTGCATTCATATTCACATTCACACACTTACACTATGATCATATCAAGGGATCCATGTGCTCATCCTTATTCATGTAGAGCTAGACTTGGGGGCTTGATCCCTACATCATTAGCTTACCTAGCCTAAGAGTCACCACCATTTGACTCTTTTAAAAAATAATATATTTCCACACACTTAGCCCTTGCGGCCTAACTTTAGTCTCATTATCACACACATCACACATACATGACCAAATATACCTTCCCTTAGGAACCCTTTGTCATGAAATCTTAACATAACGCCGAAGCATGCCTTGTCATATCAACATCACTCATAATCATCATTGCATCGAAGTATGAAGTGCTTAGCCTCCATGCCTAAGTTACCCAAATGCTTTCATCATTGAGTCAACAATTGAGATAGCCTAGGATGGGTTAATCCTTGCACCTTGAGAGATAAGTATCAAACAACATTTGACTAAGCTCATCCAACATGCACCTTCAAAAAACTTTCAATTCTTTTTCGCGTCTTTCTTTTTCGGGGGAAAGTTGGTACCCTCCACAAAAATAACGGAAAATTTTTGCTTTTTTGCATTTTTGAGTCACATTAAGTCAACACTATGCACACACGGGTCATGAGTCACACGTTTCATTTCACTTCGAGTTGAGTCAACCTCGAGTCAATAACAGCGAGTCAAGTTTATACCTTGAGTCGTGTCAAGGCAATAAGTCAAGCGATGTTAAACCTTAGGTCAACCCTGAGATAATTAAAGAGATTAGTAAAGTTCTATAGTAAAAAATAAATACAGGTGCAGCAGAACAGGGAAGACCCTACTCCAGCGCCGGACGAAAACATCTAGCGTCTGGAAATAGATTTCAGCGCTTGGCACTAGATCACAGCATTTGGCGACAGAGATATTTCAGAAGCGACAGAGCTTGAAGCCTATCAGAACAGCAATTTCGGGCTCCTTGGTACGCTAGTTAGCCCCTATAAGAAATTTGACATGATTGAGTAGTCGATTTGATTACAACCACAAATAAGTGATCGACCTGACTAAAGATCGTCTCACTTAGTTTAAAGCGCCTAAACGTTGGCTTATCACGGACATAATGGGTCACAAGCAGCAAACCGTCGATGCACTGGTTTTAACGGAAGCAAATTTCAAGCAAGCTTTAGAGATCGGCAAGCGTTGGTCTTCGGAAATTTTTCTTCGGAATATTATCGCAACAACTGAGGATGACTTCAAGTAAAGTTATTTTCGACAGCATTCACTAAGATTGTGGAAGTTGTCACCAAAGATTTGAGAAGATAGCACGAGATGGGTGGTCTTCGACAGCATTCGCTAAGATTGTGGAGGTTGTCACCCAAGATTTGAGAAGATAGCACGAGATGGGCGGTCTTCAACGACATTCGCTAAGATTGTGGAGGTTGTCACCCAAGATTTGAGAAGATAGCACGAGATGGGCGGTCTTCGACGGTGTTCGCTAAGATTGTGGAGGTTGTCACCAAGATATGAGAAGAGCGGTTCATGATGAGGCAGTCTTCGACTACTTTTGCTATGATTGGAAAGGTTTTCACTATGATTCAAGAAAAGACTCGAGATGTAGAAACATTGATCGACGTTGTTCCCTAGATTGAGGAAGATCTTCAAAACAAGCGGCAAGATGGCGTTCTATAGATTGTGGAAAGTTGTCAAAAAGCAACTGAAGGTGATTTCAGGCGAAGTTATCTTCGATAGTGTTCCCTTAGATGTGGAATATTATCAAAGCGGGGAGGATCGTTTCAGGCAAAGCAGTCTTCAATATTGGAAGCAGTTACAAGCGTAGCGGTTTTCAAGCGGGATGACATTCTCTTGGCAGGAGGTCATCAAAACAACAGCAAAGCAGCAGCAAATCGGTTACTTTCAGAGACGTGTGATATGTCCATTTTATATAGTGTTTTACCCTCGTCCCTTGGTCGTTATTAATAGTGTTTTTGGCTCTTTCGGGCCACTTTTATTACTAATTTGTGTGTTCTAGTGTTTTCGTAGTTTTAGTTGTATTTTACAGGAAATTGCACTCTTGGAGCATTTTCCCGGGCTTTAAGGATCGACTACGGAAGCTAGAAGGACGAGACTACTTTTGGAGCCCAGGATCAGTGTGAGCCGGTGATTAAGGGCTCGGTAATTGGGATCCTGAGGCATTTGGACCAAGTATTCGAGACCCGAGAGGGAACTCATATTGGGCCGAGAAATCTAGCCCAATTGAAGTCCAAGCCTCAAGAGGAGCAAAGACCCGATCGGGCAACCTCCAGCCCGATCGGGCGCGGCAAGATTAGTAAGCTGAGAGTGTTGAGGCGCGCCCGATCGTGCGAGCATCTAGCACGATCGGGCGATGCTGCTGGGTAGGAACGCGAAGAAAAAGGCGCGCCCGATCGGGCGGCCCTTCGCCCGATCGGGCGCGTGTTTCTGGAAGACCTGATTAAGTTTAGTTTTTATTCTTGTTTTAGAAAACGTTTAAATACGATTTTGTACGGAATTATTTAGATGACCTTCTTTCTTAGACTTTCTCTATCTACTTAGTATTTTTTCTCTCTCTTAAATCCTCTATAAACTTTTGTTCTTAATTCTTTCTTTAGTTCCAGATTTATTTTTGGTAACAATTTCTTCCCTTTTAATTTCAGCTATTTTATTTGTTTTCTTGATTATGCTTTTATTTATTTGCTTGATTAGTTTAATCATGATGATTTGTGAGTAGTTTAATTTCTAGGGTTTATGGGGATCTAATAAATGATATGAAGGGGTAATTTTGTGTTTGTTAATTATCAATGCTTGGTTGATTTCCTATTGATTGATTAAATGCTATGCAATTAGATTTGGCCAGATTTAATTGTATGAGTTTAGCAATATTAATTCAAGATTCGATAGATGAGAATTGATGTTTAGGCTTAGTTTCAATAGGCGGATTAATTTATAAATGGTTAAGTCGAGATTCGACAGATGAGATTTAATACCGGTAAATTAACTCTGTGATTATAATACGTAGCGAAAGCCCTTTATAATCTGATTAACCAATGCTTGATGATCACTTATTATGATTTGCCCTGGAATATTATTTATTAGTGAACCTATGCCCTAGACCTTTTAATATTTGATTTTCTCCCTACTTTATTTCTTTCAACCTTATTCTCCGTAGTTTAGATTTTATTCATATAAATATTGGTTACTTAGATAATTTAGATTATAATAATTAATTAGAATTAAAAAGACATGTTTCCCTGTGGAGTTCGACCCTACTTCCCTATCTACTTTAGTTAGAGATTTAGGTAATTATTTTTTATTAGGGGATACGACTTTACCCTGTCAAAATTTGGCGCCGTTGCCGGGGAAACGGTTTTATTTTTGTTTTCTGATTATATTTTTGTAGTCTAGATTATCCCCCTTTTTTCCTCAGAGAACATTAGTTCTTTGAGGCAATTCTCATATTTGTCTTTAGTTCTTTGTTTATGCCCAGGTGTTCCAGATCGAGTTACATCCCTTTTGACCCTGAGATCGAGCGCTCTTTTCATAGGCAAAGGAGACTCTATACACAAATTCTGGCGGGTTTTGAGGAGGAAAACGATCGAAGAGATCCTCCCCCTGATTCTAGTGACACAGATATTCCTTCAGATTACGAATCAGAGATGACGGCCCAGAAGAAACTCAATGACTATTCGCAACCGAAGCTCACAGATTTCCCGCACCTTACTTCCACTCCGGCTTTAGATGGAGTTCAATTTGAGATCAAGTCCCAATTTATCACTATGATAGAGAGGAAGCAGTTCAGCAGAGCTAAGGGTGAAGATCCTAATCTTCACATCGCAGATTTCTGCCAATATTGTAACACCATTAGACAAGTCGGGGTCACGCAAGACCAAATCAGGGAGATTCTTTTTCCCTTTTCATTATGTGGCAAAGAAAAATTATGGTTTAATGGTTTGAATAAAACTGCACTTGGTATTACTGACTGGGAAACTCTTGCTTTGAATTTCTATAATAAATTTTATCCTGCAGAGAGAACAGCGGTGCTAAGGAGTGCTATTCAGAACTTCGCTCAAGAGGCCGACGAAACATTATATGAGGCTTGGGAGAGGTTCAAGGATCTACAAAGAGAGTGCCCCCACCACAATCTAGCACAATGGCAATTGATCCAAGCATTTTATAATGGACTTGGAAATTCTTCTAGATCAGTGCTAGATTCGGGAGCTAGTGGGAGGTTTATGAATTTAAATGTGGATGACGCAGGACAGGTTATAGAAGACATGGCAATACACAATTCCCAATATGGGAATCCAAGAGGGTTTGCAAATAAAGGAAAACATAGTGTCATTACATGGGACCGTTCCCTTCTTCAAAAGGGAACCGTTATATTCTTGTCGCCGTAGATTATGTATCCAAGTGGGTTGAAGCCATCGCCACTCCTACCAATGACGCCAAGTTCGTCCACAAACTTTTTAAGAAGACAATCTTTCCAAGATTCGGTGTACCTAGAGCTATAATAAGTGACGGAGGATCTCAGTTTCATGAACGGAAGTTGGACACCCTCCTCAAAAAGTATGGTGTCTACCATAGGACAGGTTTAGCCTACCACCCCCAAACTAGTGGCCAAGTCGAGGTTTCCAACCGCGAGATCAAGGCCATTCTAGAGAAGGTGGTGTCAAAATCAAGGAAAGATTGGAGTGACAAGTTGGACGACACTCTTTGTGCATACAGAACTGCATTCAAGACCCCTATGGGTACTACTCCGTATAGACTCGTGTATGGAAAAGCATGTCATCTCCCGGTTGAATTGGAATATAAGGCATATTGGGCTATTAAGGAGCTTAATCTAGATGCCAAAATAGCGGAGGAAAAGAGGTTACTTCAACTTAATCAACTCGATGAGTTTAGGTTGACGGCCTATGATAGTGCTTGAGTCTACAAAGAGAAGACGAAGAAGTGGCACGACAAGATGATCCTTCCGAGAGAATTCAAAGAGGGTGATAAATGTTACTATTCAACTCACGACTTAAACTTTTCCCAGGAAAGTTAAGGTCAAGGTGATCGGGTCCTTTTATCGTAAAAAGGGCCAACAAATTCGGTTCTGTAGAAGTTTTCGACGAACATGGTAACGAGTTCAAGGTTAATGGCCAAAGACTCAAGCAATATCATGAGGGGGCTACAGTCGGTGCGTTTGATATACTTCACCTAAGTAGTTCTGATTCACTCTTAGTTTCACTGTGGTAAGAGGGTCGTGCGGGACCTAGATAAACCAGCGCTTTGCGGGAGGCAACCCGTATTTCTTGCTTTCTAGACTAGTTTTATTTTATTTTACTTTTATTTTTACTTTAGAGAGGCGAGGAGAGTGAAATTTTACCGTTTATAAGTGTTTTTGTACAGGTATAGGTTTAAGAGGTCAAAAGACTTAGAAGAATTTGAAGAAGAGGAAAAATAAAGGAAACGATTGGAAACGGGCCCGATCGGGCGAAGCTCGCCCAATCGGGCGCGCAAGGGAGGTTAAAATTCATGTCTTCTCTTGCCCGATCGGGCGTGGCTGCCCGATCGGGCGCGAGAAGAGAGCTGGAATCGAGCCTTTTCATTGCCCGATCGGGCGCGCAAGTTCAGTCACAAACTCGAGCAAATTTCGCCCGATCGGGCGAGGTTGCCCGATCGGGCGCAAATCGAGTGAAGGAAAAGATATGTCGGGCGAAGCTCGCCCGATCGGGCGAACCATAGGGCGAATTTTTCATTCGTGTTCGCGCCCGATCGGGTGGAGCTCGCCCGATCGGGCGCACAACTCCAATTCTGGAATTCAAATTATCCGCCCGATTGGGCGCGTCTTTTTTTTGGCCGTCCCTTATACTTTTGTTCTTCTTTCTTTCCTCATTTCCTTCTTACTTCATCTTCTTCTTTACTTTCTCTCTCTAAAACCTCCATTCTTACACATTCAAACTCACTTATTCTTTAAGATCCTCTCCAATCCTTCTATCAAAACTCAAAAAAATTTACATATTTCTAATCCTTTCACCTTTCTCTACAATCTAAACCTAATTTCTACCATTTTCTCTCAACTTTTTCTAAACCCTAAGAAAGAGAAACCACTCAATTCCCATTTTTTTCCACCATCAGTGGCTTTCAAGAGGTCAAGAACGGTGAGGGGAGAAGGCTCAAGGAACCAAGAGGCGAGAATTGACCCGGACTTGCAAATTCCAGGATGGGAGAGGGTGGTCATCACCACCCAAGAGCAAAAACAGAGGATGCTTAACCTCATCACGAGGCAGGTAATTCCCACTCGTTTCATTCATCACCCTACCCTTATTAGACTAGGAATTGATAAGCATGTAGAAAAATTATTCAAAGGAGTTGGCATGAGCGGTTTCTTTAACATGCATTACGATACTTATGATTATTTAACTTTAGAATTCGTTTCTAGTTTTAATTTCATAAAATCAAATGCCTTAATTCTCATGTTCAATTTCGGTTATTCAATAATGATATTAGATTGACTTTGAAAGAGTTTGGTAAAATTTTTGAGTTGAAATCAGATAGGCCTCTTGAACCACCCCAAGACAACATTGCCGTTGTCTATCAATCCCTTACGGGGGATCCTAACTTGAACCTCCAACATGCTAAAGGTACTTGGATACAACATCCCGTGCCAAAGATTTGGCAACGGTTTGTTGGCCTTACCATTTTGGAAGGCATGAACCCGCCAATGTTAGGCGGGATGAGCTTGAATTACTAGGGTCATACATGATCCCTAGGAGTTAAAAGCTCAATATAGTCCATAAAATGGCCAACCACTTTCAACGGGTGGCCAATGCGGCCGAGGCGGGTAGGTCTAGGGTACCCATTTATTTTGGTGACCTAGTTACACATATAGCGGTCAAACATCTTAGCTTTGTCCCTAACGATGACGGTAAGGTAGCCGACCCAACTATTATGGACCTACCCTATCTAGGTGGCCTTAATTTGGTTAATGTCATTGGAGGGGAGACTTGGTGGGTAATTCAACGGGAATCGGGTAGGAGGGATAGTACTTTCACTTTACCCCACCCCACCTTAACCAAATTTGAGAAGGGGAAGCCTTCTTACACTTTTGAGCTTAACGGTCAAGGTGAGGTGCAACCACCTCACCCTTCGCCTCAACCCCATCACTCTCCCATTGACCACTCACCTCCTCACCATTCACCACATTATCCTCCACCTCAACCCTTTACATACGATATCCCCACTTCCTCTACCAACTACAACATAGACCCTAACGCCCCTTATGACTTCTCGGTTTTAGGAGCCAACTAGATAGGATTGAGATGGGGCAAGGGAGAGTTGAGGGTTTGGTTCGGGATTTGGATGCTAGAGTAGGATCTCTAGATAGAAGGGTAGGTCATGTGGAGAGGAACCTAGGGAGGGGTTTATACCCCATGTATGATGACTACGCCCGTCGGGGGGCTATTCCCCCCGGTTCACTTGTCCCTGATTGGTTCCAATATCCGCAGGGTGGATATACGAACCCAAGTGCCTTTGGTACCTACGTCGACTACTCATCGGTCCATGGTTATGGGACCGATGTACCTTTTGGGGGGCTTGGGGGAATGTGGACCCTAACTACTTTGCAGGTGGTTCGGGGTATGGAGGTGGTGGCTCTAGCCATGGAGGAGCCGGTTCTAGCCACGGCGGGGGCTATTCGAGGATGGATGAGGATGAGGAGTAGGCTACTCTCCCAAGTCAATGAGGGCATTGCTTGATTTGGCTTGAGGGTGTGTTCTTTCACTTGGTAATTCTCTTCCTTTTCTCTTTTTATTTTCTTTCTAGTATAGTTTTTATGGCTTTCCTAGTGTAGTTTTTATTGCTTTCTTATATATATGAAAAGTACAAAAAAATTGAAAAATAAAAAAAAATTCAAAAATACGTTCCAATGAATTATGAATCATACTTCCCTGTGCCCCGTACTTGAGAAAAATTTGTTTTGATTCTTGGTTATTGATAATGAGCATTGTGGATTTGTTGGTCATGATTTGAAGTTTAATTGCTTGGATTCCTAAAAATGAGTCAATTTTGCCCAACTACTTGTGAATATAGTGCTTGACTAGTTGATTTGGTTAGGAAATGTGTGATAGTTCCATAATTCCTGGTATGTCAATGAATTTGAGTATTGATTTGCAACTATGAGTAGTGTTTCATGACTTATTACTATGCACATGAGGAGGACGAAGGCGTTCATTCTTTTAGGTAGCCTTCAGAGTATTTAGATACATTTGTTCCCTTCTTGTTACCCATGTTGTTGCTTGTGCCCTTCTATTGTTTATATTAGCCACATTACAAGCCTATTTGAGCCCCATTGGTTACTAGTCCCAAGCTTGGCTTGGGGGAGCTATTAGTTGGTGAGGTGAGTGAGTTGTGATGTGCATATTATTTGCACAATGTGGGAATAAAAGAAGAGTATTTGTTCTTTGATTTTTGATTGGAAAATATTGATATGTTGTGTTTCAAAGTTGAAATTTCCAATATAAGTTAAAAAGAAAAAAAAAAAGAGCAAAAGAAAAAAAAAATTAATGCTCAAATGCTCTATTTGAAGGTTGTTCTAAAGAAAAAAAAAAAGAAAAAAAACTCAAGTTTGAAAAAAAAAAAAGGGAAAAAAAGAATGAGTTCAAAGTTTGTTTTTCACTCAAAGTTCTACATTATCATATTTTTATGAGTGATTGTTGTGAGTGTTGGGATTGTTTATGATAATTAGAGTTGTATTTGGTGGTTTTTGTTGGAGTTGGTTATGTTTATGAAGATGTATGATCATCATTATTTTGATCATGGGTTTATTAGGTTTTGGCTCCCTTAATGCATAGCTTTTCTCCCACATGATCCCAAATATATCCTACCTTTACCCTAGCCTTACATTACAAGCTTAAAAGACCTTCCGACCTTGTGCATAGAAGTTATGTAAATGTGAAAGTGTTGTTTATCAATGCAAGTTATGACTTGGCATATTTCGAGTCGACTAGTAGGATGAGCGTTCATTGTTTTTTATACACACGAGAGTGTGAGTTGGGAGGGAATTGTTCACATTAAAGGGGTTGGTTGGAGAGCGATCGAGTACATCCTTTACTCGCCACATAAATGAGAGTTGAGTGTGTGAGCACTAGTCTTGAATTCTATATGCTCTTGTGGTTTGCTCTACTTGACAATTGTTGGGGAGGAAGGGTGATTAGATGAATAAGATTGATTGATGTTGAAGCATGTTCGTTAGATTTGTCTTGAATCGTTGGTTTGTGATTTGATGATTGGGGTGAAGTATGTTTTATATGTTCATTGATGAGCTCTTTTCTTAGGGACAAGCAAAGGTTTGGCTTGGGGGAGTTTGATATGTCAATTTTATATAGTGTTTTACCCTCGTCCCTCGGTCGTATTAGTAGTGTTTTTGGCTCTTTCGGGCCACTTTTATTACTAATTTGTGTGTTCTAGTGTTTTCGTAGTTTTAGTTGTATTTTACAGGAAATTGCACTCTTGGAGCATTTTCCCGGGCTTTATGGATCGACTACGGAAGCTAGAAGGACGCGACCACTTTTGGAGCCCAGGATCGGTGTGAGCCAGTGATTAAGGGCTCGGTAATTGGGATCCTGAGGCATTTGGACCAAGTATTCGAGACCCGAGAGGAAACCCAGATTGGGCCGAGAAATCTAGCCCAATCGAAGTCCAAGCCTCAAGAGGAGCAAAGACCCGATCGGGCAACCTCTAACCCGATCGGGCGCGGCAAGATTAGTAAGCTGAGAGTGCTGAGGCGCGCCCGATCGTGCGAGCATCTAGCACGATCGGGCGATGCTGCTGGGTAGGAACACAAAGAAAAAGGTGCGCCCGATCGGGCGGCCCTTCGCCCGATCTGGCGCGCTTTTCTGGAAGACCTGATTTAGTTTAGTTTTAATTCTTGTTTTAGAAAACGTTTAAATTCGATTTTGTACGGAATTATTTAGATGACCTTCTTTCTTAGACTTTCTCTCTCTACTTAGTATTTTTTTCTCTCTCTTAAATTCTCTCTAAACTTTTGTTCTTAATTCTTCCTTTAATTCCAGATTTATTTTTGGTAACAATTTCTTCCCTTTTAATTTCAACTATTTTATTTGTTTTCTTGATTATGCTTTTATTTATTTGCTTGATTAGTTTAATCATGATGATTTGTGAGTAGTTTAATTTCTAGGGTTTATGGGGATCTAATAAATGATATGAAGGGGTAATTTTGTGTTTGTTAATTATCAATGCTTGGTTGATTTCCTATTGATTGATTAAATGCTATGCAATTAGGTTTGGCCAGATTTAATTGTATGAGTTTAGCAATATTAATTCGAGATTCGACAGATGAGAATTGATGTTTAGGCTTAGTTTCAATAGGCGGATTAATTTATAAATGGTTAAGTCGAGATTCGAAAAATGAGATTTAATACCGGTAAATTAACTCTGTGATTATAATACGTAGCGTAAGCCCTTTATAATCTGATTAACCAATGCTTGATGATCACTTATTATGATTTTCCCTGGAATATTATTTATCAGTGAACCTATGCCCTAGACCTTTTAATATTTGATTTTCTCCCTACTTTATTTCTTTCGATCTTATTCTCCGTAGTTTAGATTTTATTCATAAAAATATTGGTTACTTAGATAATTTAGATTATATAATTAATTAGAATTAAAAAGACTTGTTTCCCTGTGGAGTTCGACCCTACTTCCCTATCTACTTTAGTTAGAGATTTAGGTAATTATTTTTTATTAGGGGATAAGACTTTACCCTGTCAACGTATGCTCGACGGTGCAAGATACGCGTTCCTTAACTCTTTTATCTGTTTAACTAACGCTAATTTGCAGGTATCGGCGTTGCAAGGGTGATTTAGGATCGCATAACGTTCTGAATCATTCTTCGTCCCTATCGATACTTTGACTTTTGTTTTCGAAACTTGCGTTTCTCCAAACTCAGTCAAAGTGGGGCCTTCTTTAGACACCCATTTGTGTCTCCCCAAAACCAAACCCAGTGATGAGTACCTTTCATGTCGAATCATAATCGAATGAAGTGAAAGTGTGGAAAGTTTAGTGTTGCGGATAGTTTTAATTTCTTTTCTCTTCTCTCTGTTTTTTTGAAAACTTATTTTAAAAAACAGCCAATCCAGTTTGGTTGGTCGATGATATGGTTCCAATAGTAGTGTAGTTGGATGGGACTTGACAAGAACTTTCCAACGATATATTATAAGCCCAATTCCGATGAATATTGAGGAAGTTATGGCCAATTTACTGAACTGGGCCCGTTTTGAGCCTTATATGCAACCCAATGATCTAGAGGAGGGCCTAATATGATTTATCATTCCTAATGCAATTAGGAATGGTTTTAGTCTTCTAGATTCTTCTAGAATGTTCTTTTCATTCCTAATTCAATTAGCATTGATAAATTGACTTGTGTTGACTTTTCAGAGTTTTAATTAAAATCAAAGAGCATTTTTTAGGAATATACGATTTTATCCTCCTGTACGGCAATTTTTATTTGATTTTAAGAAAACGCGTGATTTTCTGAATCAGCGCCAAACGCCAGCTGTAGCGCCTGGCGCTACGCTTGGCGACTGGCGCTAGTGTTGCCAGCGTTGGCGTTGGTTCTGTTTTTTATGCGCCAGACTCTGTTTTGTTTATTTTATCTTTTTGACTGATTTTCTTTATAGATAACGTCGTTAAAATCCGTTTTCATTCACCTACAACCAGTTTTCATTCATCAATTCTCTCTCATTCTCTTCTATAATCATTCACCAACTCTCAAGATTCTCTTGATTACTCTCTCTCTCTCTCTCTTTTTCTAAACTAGCTTTTTACAAACAAACTTCCGCATTCATTAGATCTAGAAACAACTAGCCATATTCAAAGTTGTCTTCGCCCTAGACGTGGAAGGTTTAATTTCTGAGGGTTTGGTCCCAAATCTCTCTTTCTATTATTTGATTTAATTGTTTAAATTATTATTTTCCTTGAAGTTACTAACGTGTGTTTTTGTTATTAGAAAGAGGTACGAGGCATCAAAGTAAGTGCTTAATTGGTTTTTATCGATGTTATGATGTAAAAATCATGTTTAGATTGTTATTATGATTCCTAGTATCATGTCTAGGGTAATTTTAATATCAAATATGCTTATTATGATTATTACGATGCTTCTTATGTTCTTCCTAATATTTATGATTGTTAGTATCATGTTAGGGTTAAAGCTTTGATTTTTATTGCTTAGTGACATGCTAGGTTTTGTTATTAATCTTGTTATTATCATGCTTAGGATCTTGCTATGCTTTAACATGATTATTATTATTATTATTATTATTATTATTATTATTATTATTATTATTATTATTATTATTATTATTATTATTATTATTATTATTATTATTATTATTATTATTATTAATATGGTTGTTAATATGATTGTTATTATTTTGATTATTAATATGATTGTTATTATGATGATTATAATTGTTATAATTATTTTGATTATTATTATTATGTTGCTTGATATATATTTTATTGTTATTGTTTGATCACGCCTTTTATGCATGTTTAAAGGGAATTTTGTACTTGTAATCACGCCTAATAAGATAATTAATAATCTTGTTTAGGGTTAATTTGATTATAATTCAAGTAATCGCCAATAATAGTTTATTTGTGCATTAAAATTCAACCAACATAGATAAACAGGTTTGGGGTTAATCCTATTGATTGTATGTTAGTCAAAAAGCGCACATGAATACGATCAGAATAAAGTAGAGGCTTATTATTAGGGCAGGTTCAATCTCTTTTAGGTTGGATTTGTACCTTCATCCCCCGAACCCCTATTTGGTTCAAGAGCTTATGGAGTTGTCGATCTCTTGGATCGTGAAGGGGTGTAACCTTCACCTCGTGAACGGTTTACAAGTTCCTAAAATTTGGTGGCAAATCTTTTGCTCTATCTTCTTCCCTTTTGGACGTCACCGTACTTTAGTGTATGACCACAGTGGGGTTCAATCTAGGGGTTAACGCTTGAAAATATTCCCTACAGTAGTGTTAACCGGATAAACATCCAGGACAAAAGAGAAAAAAAATTGTTACCCGACCCCTTAGTCAGTAAAAAAACACAGATACTCGGCTCACCGACCGGAAAGATAAACTGGCATACTGCCGCTGAAAAAAAAGGGGGGAATCTGAATCAAGGCTGCTGGGTCTGCTCCGGCTGGTTCTGACCTGGTGGGAGGCTTGCTTCTTTTAGTTCATCCTAGACCTGGCCATCCTGGACTTGATCAGTTTGGGCTTCATGAGCCTGAACCTGATTACCTTGGTTGGCAGCAGACTCTTCCTCATCATCAGAAACTTTAACACCCCCAATTTCCTAATTAATAATAAACTAGAATATAAGGAAAATAAACGACCTTTAAATAAAATTTGCGGAAGCATACACCTAAATCGGAGGTATTACCGCCACACTCAGCAACCTGTCGAGTGTTAAGGCTTACAAAAATCCCAATAATTACAACCCAATAAATCTAAGTGAGCTATTTATACAACTTTAAAAATTAAACTTGTTATACCAAACTAAACGAAACACATGAGCTCCTTTAGCTACGATCATCACTAGATCAGCCTGTTATAATCTTGACTGGTCACCATTAAGAACAAATTCCAAAATAGATCGTCGCATGGCTACCATAAGAAAAAGACATGGCCGCAAGCACAAGTAGCACAACAAAACAATACACACACGTCAGCAAAAAGCTGAGTAATCACCACATATCAAAATATAGAGTATAATTGAATAATTGACAATACTAGCTCAATTAAACAATGTAGTTCAAAACTACATAACACATTGTACTCTGAAAATAACCTTTGTCGACTCAACTTCGAATAATAATACGAACCTTTACTCAATCAACTCATATAACCCATAAGTGTGCCTTGCTTGTTATTCTATACCTAGTCTTAGACATGGGTAAATACGAATAAAACCAACAAGTATAAAAACATGAATACTCCCAATAACCAGAATACACCTTTAACATGACCACATACGAGCCAGTTCCCGCTGTAGGGGACTATAAAAAAATAATTAATAAAGATTGTACCTCATTCTTAACTCATGATTATCACTGATTACCAACATGCTAAGGACTAAGGTCTATAACGCCGAGCCTCAAACCAATAACAAAATAATAATTCTCAACCTTTTGATCTCACACATCGATCAAATAATCATTCACAACTGATAATATCTCAATATTGGCACATGTTCCCAAATAACATAACAATTCGATTTAAAAAACATCTCAACACTTAGGGAAATAATACTAGCGCCCAAAAATAATTAACTCACAACCCAAAAATTATACTCTGCATTAACAACCCTAAAACCTTAAAACAATACTCCAGATAACAACAACATTAAAACCCTAGAAAAAATAACACAATCAATCAATATCACAAAATAATACGGCAATTAGAATCATATTAAACCACTCACTAATCATGTATTTATATAAATCATGATCATATATAAGTCACAAATTATAAAATTTACACATAAGAATACGGAGTACAATTAATACTAACAATTTATAATTAAAAAAATTTAAAAAATTAATTACGGTCGTGTGATTACCTTAGCTTCAAAAACACAAAAGTACTTGTACACAAGCATGGTTGCTCTACAGGTTTGGTCGAAAAATCTTGAATTCACATGATGGAAAATAATTTGGATGAAAGAATATACAAAATCATCCAATCAACTCCAATAAAAAGGAAAAGGTCGACAGTAGGCTTAGTAACTACAATCTTTTTGTTTTTAAAGAGATTAAAAAGGATGAATTAATGAATAATTAACATTCTTTGCCGACCTCGTAAAACCCACGCCTAGAAGAATAGGAAAACTGACGAAGAGCGTGAATGAATAAGACCCTTTTTATAAAACAGCTAGTAAACTTTATTAGGGTTAAAATAGTTTATATACGCTTAAAAATAAAGAGTCATATTTAAATTAAAATAGGGTTTTAAGCCTTTCCGAACTCTAAAATAAAAATATGAGATCAGGAAAGTTATTTAATAAATAAAAATAATTATTTTTTATAAAAAAATATTCGGGTGTTACAATCTACCCTCTTTAAAACAAGTTTCGTCCCTGAAACTTAAAATAGGAAATTTTAGGGTATTACAATCTACCCTCCTTAAAACAAGTTTCGTCCCGAAATTTAAAGTAGAAAAAAATTTGTAAATTTGAAATAGAGTAAAAACTAAACCAAAATTTTCCTTATAAAATATATAGATAGAGTACTTAAAATATTAAGGGTATTACATACTATCCCCATTAAAAAGGAGTTCGTCCCCGAACTCAAAGTTAGCCACATAAAAAACACATAGCAAGTACAAGCATATAGAGAGAAACACTCTTAAAACGTCTTAACCTATGTCAATTTTAATCCTAACTATTAATTAATATGTTCATTCCTAAATAAACCACGCTGGAATATGAAGATCCCTGCGTAAATCCCACGAGTGGTTAGGCTCTAATACCATTTTGTAACACCCCCGATTTACTAATTAATAATAAACAAGAATTTAAGGAAAATAAACGACCTTTAAGTAAAATTTGCGGAAGCATACACCTAAACCGGAGGTATTACCGCCACACTCAGTAACCTGTCGAGTGTTAAGGCTTACAAAAATCCCAATAATTACAACCCAATAAATCTAAGTGAACTATTTATACAACTTTAAAAATTAAACTTGTTATAACAAACTAATCGAAACACATGAGCTCCTTTAGCTACGATCATCACTGGATCAACCTGTTATAATCTTGACTGTTCACCATTAAGGGCAAATTCCAAAATAGATCGTCGCATGGCCGCAAGCATAAGTAGCACAACAAAACAATACACAAACGTCAGCAAAAAGCTGAGTAATCACCACATATCAAAATATAGAGTATAATTGAATAATTGACAATACTAGCTCAATTAAACAATGTAGTTCAAAACTACATAACACATTGTACTCTGAAAATAACCTTTGTCAACTCAATTTCGAATAATAATACGAACCTTTACTCAATCAACTCATATAACCCATATGTGTGTCGTTCTCGTTGTTCTATACCTAGCCTTGGACATGGGTAAATTCGAATAAAACCAACAAGTATAAAAACTCGAATACTCCCAATAACCAGAAAGCACTTTGAACCAGACCACATACGGGCCAATTCCCAGTATAGGGGACCATAGAAAAATAAATAATAAAGATTGTACCTCATTCTTAACTCATGATTATCATCTCATTACCAACATGCCAAGGACTAAGGTCTATAACGTCGAGCCTCAAACCAATAACAAAATAATAATTCTCAATCTTTTGATCTCACACATCGATCAAATAATCATTCCCAACTAATAGATAATATCTCAATATTGGCACATGTTCCCAAATAACATAATAATTCGATTTAAAAAAATCTCAACTCTTAGGGAAATAATACTAGCACCCAAAAATAATCAACTCACAACCCAAAAATTATACTCTGCATTAACAACCCTAAAACCTCAAAAATAATACTCCGCATAACAAGAACATTAAAACCCTAGAAAAAATAACACAATCAATCAATATCACAAAATAATACGGCAATTAGAATCATATTATACCACACACTAATCTTGTATTTATATAAATCATGATCATATATAATTCACAAATTATAAAATTTACACATAACAATACGGAGTAAAATTAATACTAACAATTTATAATCAAAAAAATTAATTACGGTCGTGTGATTACCTTAGCTTCAAAAACACAAAAGCACTTATACACAAGTATGGTTGCTCTACTGGTTTGGTCGAAAAATCTTGAATTCACATGATGGAAAATAATTTGGATGAAAGAATATACAAAATCATCCAATCAACTCCAATAAAAAGAAAAAGGACAACATTAGGCTTAGTAACTACAATTTTTTATTTATTTTTAAAGAGATTAAGAAGGATGAATTAATGAATAATTAACATTCTTTGTCGACCTCGTAAAACCCATGCCTAGAAGAATAGTAAAACTGACGAAGAGCGTGAATGAATAAGACCCTTTTTTTTTTATAAACAGCCAATAAACTTTATTAGGGTTAAAATAGTTTATATACTCTTAAAAATAAAGAGTCATATTTAATTAAATTAAAAATAGGGTTTTAAACCTTTCCGAACTCTAAAATAAAAATATGAGATTAGAAAAGTTATTTAATAAATAAAAATAACTATTTTTATAAAAAAAAATATTCGAGTATTACATGTTGTGCGTCATACACCTCAGTGGCTTAATCATATCGCAGTTTGAGCACATCAAACTCAATGGTAGGGTGGAGCAGACCCCATGCAATGCGCAGCCGGGCCTTAGTGTCCCACTCATTTTCAGCAACCAGCCGCTTTTGCTCTTGGTCAATCTCGTCCTTGTGCTTGTTCCTCTCTTGGACGAGCTCAACACCCAGGCGACTGATGTCTACTCTCAGCTGGGCATTCTCCTTGTCATCTCCCTCCAAGGCCTTGAGATATGACTGGCAGTCTTCAGATCCTGCTCAAGCTTTGCCATCCGCTCGTTAGCGGCATCATTAGCAGCCGTCAAGTTCCTTATCAACTCACTTGTTTCAAATCTACTGCTTTAATTTCAATATCACATTGTATTTTGTTGTATTCAGCAGAGTTAAGAGCTGGAACGGCCCTCTGTTTAGCGTCATTTACCTCTTCTCCCTTCCGTCTGAAGGGGCCCTAACCCCGTCTACCCTCAGCATTGCTTGAAAAAGTAGGGTCAGACGGTTAGAAAAGAGAGTTAAAAGCTTTAAAAGATGGGGTTCCAAGTAAAAATTTACCTGGCCCTAGATTCGGTCGAAGTCCACAACCTACACAACCGGCATAGAGTGTTTCTCTTTCCGGGTGAGGGTCCGCACCATCCTCTTAGCAAAAACCTGCATTTCAGGCGCCGCTGAGGGAGTATATGCACCAAAAGAAGTACTTGGTGAGAAAGCAGCATAGGCGGCACCCGACTCATGCTGGCTGCTCATCTAACCTTCAGGAGGATTGACCTGAGTCTTGACTCACATATAGTCAACCGGCCAGGGGAGTTCTACTCGTGTCTTACCTTGGACGCGAAGCTGAGGAGAATCCGCTTCAGCCGCTGTAGAACCGACAGCAATTATGTGTGGCTCTCCACTCTTCGATCCTGTAGAAGCATCCGATTTTTTCCCTTGCTCTAAGCTTTCCCTCAGAGCTAGTATAACAGCTGGACTTTTTCCCCGGTTACCGATCTGTCAAGGTTGGCTGAAGATGAGGAGTGGAAAGGATTCTTCTTTCCCGTCTTAGCCGGGGTTTTGCTCGGCTTATCCCCTGGCCTCTTGAATAATTTGGTTATTGAGCGGGGAATTGACTTGCTTCTGCTCTGCAAATAACAAAATAAGGAATTACAAACGGAAATTTATAAGTTGAGGGAAAGGGGTACAGCCGGAAAGTTTGAGTCTAACAGGCGGGCTTACCCTTCCTTTCTTGGCTTCCAAGGCAACCTTTTTCTCAATAAGTTGCTCCTTCCTTAGTTGATCAGCTAATTAAGAGGAACCATATTCTTTGCGTCGTCTGCAAAAAGAAAGGAAACAATTGGTTAAAAAGATTACCAAAAACAATAAAGGCATAAATACAGACGACAAATTATCGGATGTGTAGTAAGTCTACCCTGTGGGAACATGGAGCTAAGCCCACAGGCAGAGAGGAATGCCTCGTTCTTAAAAAATTCCGGATGGGGTATCCAGTTCTTTAGAACGATTATTTAAATCCCATCCACCAAGAGCTCAGTTTTTGTCTAAAAAACCCCGCCTCCATTATCTGCTCATATGCCCTAGATGACATCCGGGGAAGAGAGCATTTTTTCCCAACAGCGCCGGATCTTGGTTGTACCGGCAAAGGAACCGTTTGTGTCCCAGTGTTGGAGAGCTAACAAAGTAAAACCTCTCCTTCCATCCAGACCATTTGGAGGGCTTGTCCAAGGACATCAGGTATTGCGGGTTTGTGGTTAGAGTGTACCACGCACCATACTGCTTGGGGCTCGGCTCATATAATGCATATGAGCAAACACCGCAAAACTAGGCTCTATGTCCTAAAACTTGCAGGCGGTGATATAGCTCAGAATGTTTATCCATGAATTTGGGGTAAGTTGTTAGACCCCAAGTCATACCCATTCAAAATCTTCTTAATCCCTTTGTGAAGGGGAAAGCGGAGGCTGGATTTAATCACGACTTCATAGCAGACGAAATAGCTGTCGGTATTATCAATATCATCCTCCTAGTAATCGTTGCCTCAGGCGGCAGAACCTCAATTCTCCAGCCTTCTCCTACCGGATACATCTCTGCAATGGCCCTAAAGCTACTCTACATGACAACTAAGTCCCTAGGTAGCATCTTAGTTTCCATGGGATTGGGCTGTTCCGGACCTATAGGCGGCTGATATTCGTCTGCCGCTATATTCTCTTAGCCTGAGCTCAACGCCTCTAAGCCGGATCTCTCGGCGGCTTCCTCGTCGCTTGACCCATTTCATCAGAACCTGAGGAAGAGGCATAGTCCCCGTCGTCTGCCTCTTCCAATATTGTGTCACTAGGGGTTGAAGGGGTGTCATCCGAAGAAGAACCCGCCTGCTCCTACTCCTCCTCTGAACCCTCATATTCCTCATCAGGAATAACTTCATCAGCGGGCACTCTCCTAGCGCGCCACTTCCAAGGCTTGACAGCCATTTGTTTAACTCTGGCCATTGTTTCCTGCATAGAAACAAAGAAGGAGGAGTTCGAGGATGAGCAAAGAAGGTCTGAATGTCCAGAAAAGGCACTTCGGTTCAAGATCCAGTCGTACCAGGAGACCAGTTAAATGACCTAGGCAGTGTCGTGTGGGTCAATGGAGATTTTATTTTTGAAGCTTAACTACACAAGCGGAAAAGTATAAAAATCTTGAAAGGAGTATAGGCGGTTACCTTTAGACTTAGCCCTGAAAATCTAAAAACTGCTACACGCGGTGACCGGATGTGCTCCTCGAACGCAGACGGGAAAAATGCAAATTCTAAACAGACGGATGCAGAGCTTCTCTCTTTAAATAGTTCTCTCTTTCTCTCTCTAAAAAGTCAAATACTTTGGTGTGAAATGAGGAGAGAAAAGGGGTAAAACCTTCTATTTATAGAAGGGTAAAAACAAGAGCATCCCCGTCATACCCTAGAAGGTGAATGACTTTTACTATTCACCGTTTACTGAATGTCACGTGTCACAGGCGCCACGTGGCCAGCCACGTGCCACCTATGAGGGCCAAATGTTTTGGGTAAAAATACCCTATCCATGTGGACCAATTAAAGAGGGCCACGTGTCAAGCCTAGGCAGGTCCATTTGGGCCAATTGCCAACCAACACGTGTCAGCCTCAGATGCTTTCCAGAATTGTGGCCTTCAAGGCCCAATTCCCAAGAGCGCCGCAAAACGACGCAGCCCACCAAATCTAGGTCAAATGACCTAAGAAGGGGCACGTTCCCTAATGACCCTATAAATAGGAAGATATCCCCCAATTTTGGGGGACATTCAATCATTTATTACACCTACCCTATATTTTCTCACATCAGAGAACACATGATCTCGGAATTCAAGAAGATCTCATTTCATTTTTCGCACCTTCTCCTACTCATATTCAAGTACTAACTTAATCTTCGGAGGAGGAGCTCCAAATACCCGGAGTCTCCGTTGTTTTGCCAGTAGAGGCACAATCGGATCAATCCTCGAGCTGTAACTCTCCCGAGGGACAAAAACACCCAAAACAGAGTCTATAATTTAATGATGCGTGATGATTGATTATTAGTAGCATGCTAGGGATTCTTATTATATTTTACAGCTTGTATGTACTCAGCTTTGCTGATTGCGTGCTTTGTGTATCTTTCTTTGGTTATGGCCTTCGCCTTTCAATGACCCTGTGACGATCCAATTTTTACACTTGTAATATTGGGGAACAGATTAATCACAGGTATTCGCATAAAGTGGGACTTGCATCAAGTGATGGGTAATTGAGTGGAGAGTTGGTTCTACTTATGAATAATATCTCACAAAACTTTAAACTTTCTCAAATTCTACTTTGAATTAAATGCTACTTTGTTAATTGGGTTTTGAATAAGGGCCTTAATGGTTTCAACTTGTAACATTTAGTTTGGTTTTTAATTAGGAAAAATACACTTTAATAATCCCAACTATGGGCGATTTACCTACAATAATCCCAACTAACGTTTATTCTACAATAATCCCAACTATTAGGTCAGTTTTCCTCCAGCAGTCCCAAAAACCGGTTACCTGCTGAAATGGTAAACATTTTTTTTTGGTTTTTTAAATTCCACATGTCAGCACATGATTGGTTTAATTTATAAAAAAAAAAAAAAAAAAAAAATCAGCCCATCAGCCACGACAACCACCCCCTCCTCCCTTCAACCACGACAACCACCCCTTCATTCCCAAATCCGACCACCGGGATATCGACCATCCCAAACCCCAGCCCCGTAGCTAACATCCGACCACCGCCTTCGATCTCGCGGATTCAGGCCTTGACGAATTGAAAGCAACGGTGTCGTGAGAAGTGGTTTCCGGCGAGGTGTCGCGGATTCAAACTCCAATCAGTTCACGGGCAAGGGTTTTGGGGCGATTTGGTGCTGCTGGTGGTTTCACGGGCAATGGTTTCGGGGGTGCGGCTGGTCGTGGGTGCTGCTGGTGCAATTTAGGTGGTGTTTCGGGGGTGCTGCTGGTGTTTTGGTGGTGTTTCGGGGGTGCGACTGGTTGTGGGTGCTGCTGGTCGTGGGTGCGGCTGGTTGTGGGTGCGGCAGGAGGTGGTGGTTGTTAGGGCTGGCAGTTTTTTTTTTGGTTTTTTTTTTTGTATTTTTTTAACCACTCACACGCTGACACGTGTCAAACAACCTACAATAATAGGTTGTTGGCTTTTGTTGACCGGTTTAGGACTGCTGGAGGGAAACTGACCTAATAGTTGGGATTATTGTAGAATAAACGTTAGTTGGGATTATTGTAGGTAAATTGCTCATAGTTGGGATTATTAAAGTGTATTTTTCCTTTTAATTATTGGTTTGAAACTTTAATTTAATTGAACTAGTTTTCTGTTGCTAAATTCTAAAATAACCTTAATGTTTGAAAATTCTGTGGCGGTAGCACGTCAGTAATTCTCTTGGATTTGTTCAGGGTATTTACAAGTTTAAAAAGAGAATTATTAGGGTGTTACAAATCCATTTTACCATAATTTAGCTTTTCCACATACAGAAAAGGGAAAAAGAATCTCCCTAATTTGGTCTTGCGCGACCCCAGTTTTCCTAATAGTGTTGCAATATTGGCAGAAATCCAAAATATGAAGATTTGGATCTTCACCCTTAGCTCCGCTAAATTGCTTCCTTTTGATCATAGTAATAAATTGGGGTTTAATCTCGAATTGTACTCCATCGAGATTAGGTGCGGGAGCAAGATGTGGAAAATTTGTCAGGGATGGCTGCAAATAATCGCTAAGCTTGCGAACAAGAGGAGGTGGTGGTGGTGCAGTCATCTCTGATTCTTGATCTGTACTAAACAAATAAAAATGACAAACTGTCCCAAAGAACTTACGTTCTCAAAGACGAAAAAATATAAATAAAAAAATAATAAATAATCTAGATTCTAATAACAACTAGAAATAAAAATAAAACCGTTTCCCTGGCAACGACGCCAAATTTTAATAGGCTATAGTCGTATCACCTAATCAAAAGTAATTCCTAAAACCACTAACTAAAATAGACACGGAAGTAGGGCCGAATCCACAGGGAAACAATGTTCTTTTATTCTTAATAAATTATTATATTCTAAATTATCAAGTGACCAAATTATGTTTATGAGAATCAAACTAAGGAAAATAAATAAACCAAAGCAAACTAAACTAGAGAGAATAAAAGTAGGGAGAAATCAATAAATAAAAGCCTAGGGTATAGGTTCACCAATAATTAATACTCTGAGATAAAACATAATAATCAGTTGTTAATGCATAAATTAACCGGATTATAAAGGGATTTCGCTACGTATTATAATCACATAATTAATCTATCGGTATTAAATCGCATCTCCCGAATCTTGACTTAACCATTTATAAATTAAATCTGCCTATTGAAACTAAGTCTAAACATCAATTATCATCTCTCGAATCTCGAATCAATATTGCATAACTCATACAATTAAACCTGCGCAAATCAAATTCCGTCGGAAATTTTCGACGGACTTCTCCGGTGCCGGAAAACCTCTTGCAATGGAAATTCCGTCTGAAATCGCTTTTCCGACGGATTTCAGGGTGTTTCCGACGGAAAAAGCTATTTTCTAGTAGTAATCCTTTATTATATCTTATAGATTTTTCAATCCATTACTTCCCTAATATACAATGTTCTGGGGAGCCCTTATAAAACAATTTTGGGGGCTAATAGTGTGTTAATGGTCTCTTCGTTGGAGATGGGATCAAAGGTACGTACAATTAAGGGTATCGAGTTACTTAAACGTGTGACTTAGTTTGTGTTACCTTTTTCGCTCTGTTTTCATACTTCATTTACTAAATGTTCTAGGCACTTTATGTCTATTAGATATTGTTAATATGTATGTCAAAAGTTGTTGGTTCTTCATTTTCTCATGCTTTCTCCAAATGCAATAGAATGTGGGATACAAAGGTAGATGCATGTTGAAAAGCAAATGACTATAATTTTTAACGGTTAAAATCAAACAAAAAGATGTACTTTTGTTTATTTGGTATGACATTTTTAAGTAATTTACAGATTATTTAACTTCGTTTGTAAAACCATAGCTTTTTTATTTGTCATACAATATGTCAAACAAAAACTTCAAATCAAATCAAATAAAAAATATTCATATCAGATATGTGTACCACATTTGTGGAAAAAGGTAGGCTATCAAATACCAATAATTTGACAATTTATCCCCAAGAAAGACCTAATGTATTGTATATTTCACTCCATATAATCTCAAGTGTTTCTCCACATCATTACGTTAAGGAATTAACCCAAGTATTTATAAAAAAAATACCAAGATTTCATCCAATAATTCAAAGACAAGGAAAACCACAAATCCACAAATCTATGTATAAACACTAGTCACATAGGGCAAGTTAGTAGAGAACAAGTCTTAAATAACCTAAGGCAGAAGGCTGCCCATTAAGGACCTAGTTAAGGACAAAACGGTGCCTTGAATCAACATAACTCTCAACATCCCACAAAAACGACCCAAAAGTTACAGCCTCCAGAATAAGTCTTCTTAGACCACCAAATCCAATCTTGATGAACTCCTCACTAGATGAATCTATAGTTCCCTGAGGTGTCATGACTATCTCTGGTTTCCCAAACAAAGCTTCAGTGTGCTTTTCAATAATTGAAACAGCCTCCTTGGATCGAATAGTGGCATATCTTGTGAGTGTTTCTGCATCGAATGCCATGACATAGCTTCTTAGACGAGAGGGTTTTATCCCTTGGTCAAATCCCCCTGGACCAATACCACCAGCCCAAGATGAAATTTCAGGATGCAATTGCGCCTGATCATGATGGAATGAAGCAGAGTCCTCAACATCCATGTGTACCCCATTTTCCATAGTAACTTCATTTTCTCTTCCATCTATCTGCTCAGGAAGGATCTTAATGGCCTTCTCAAGCTGAAACCTCTGGTCTATGCGCTTGAGAAAGTAACCAAACATCACTGACGCTGCATATACCTGCCCAATTCTGAGCTTGCTGATCTGTGCTACTGAGCTTGAATCTTCCAACCGGTTACCAAGTATAAGAGCGAGATGATGCTGGATCATCTCATACGCTTCAGGAGAGTGCACTTCTTTTAGCTTCCCATCTGGACTAGGCCACACATCCACACGACCTGAAGGATCAGCTGCAGATGGAGTAATAGAGGGGATCAGTGAAATATTAGCATCCACGAATTTTTGCACCACCAAAGTGTATAAAATCTCTTCCAAAGCTTTTCTCCTTTCATTCGCCTTAACCTCTGCTATCCTCCTGATCACAATATTGAAATGATGATAAATATAAGTGCTATATGAACTAAAGATCTACGACATTTATGGATTAGATATAACCACTAACCTGTATAGTACAAGATCAGAGCTTGAAGCAGATGGCTCTTCCTTCTGTTTTTCGGCTTCACAATCAGTCTGCAACTGCTCAAGTTGCTGGTCAACTGCAGCAGGGACGAGGTGTGGATGGCTGACTAAAATTTGGGACAGAAACTGCCCAACTGGAGACTCTAGCTGAAGGGGAGCGATGGGTCCATTAGAGTCAAAAGAATTGGAAGAATTAGATGCTCGAACTACAAGAGCCTTTCTGTTCCTAAAGGACAATTTTCCAACCCTGAGCTTTACATGATATGGAGAGGTAGACTGCAAGAGGTCAACTATTAGTATCTTAATATTCTTTTACAGTGAAAGGACACTGCAAAATAAGAACTAAATGCACAAAAGAGCACAAGCAACACAGTAAGTTGTAAATAGAAACCAAAAATTGTTGACTTATTTGAAATCTATTCTAAAAAATATAACCCATAAGGCCCTGCCCTTAACCGGTGTGTCCAATGCAACTGCACAGGGCCCATAAATTGGGTACGGCCTCATGTCTAAAAATGCAGTTAAGTAAATAACACATCACGTGAATATTGTTTATATGTGGCGTGGTTCAGTGGTGTTGTGCACAGCCGCAAACAGAGCATAGCTGGATGAGCCGTTGCTTGGAACTTTTTAATGATTTTTTATGTTTCTTTCTTTTTTTTTTCTTCCTATTATATACAAGTACTTTGTATAAAAATACTCCTATTTTGATTTTTTTTTTTTTATTATTAATTTTAATGCAGTTTTCTTATAAAAATACTCCATCTTGTTCATGTAGCCAACCCAACTTGGCTTTGATTGATTGACTGAATTAAAGCAGTTTTCTTATTGGATTTTGTTTTTCTCATCCAAGTTTTCCTTATAGCACAGTTTTTATAGTTAGTTTTCAAAAATGAGTAACCAAAGATTTCTAAAATATCTAGCAATAATGACTTTTCTATGACTTGCGTTAATCTAAGAAAGGGCCAAACATTATCCCAATTGCATAGGGCCTAAATGATGATTGGGAGGCCCTGCTCATACAATCCCTGATCAATCACAATCAAGAGGTCAAAAACACATAGTATTGTGTTAAACTATAATACATTGAATAAAAGATAAACTAGTCCTTTAGAGTTTAAACTGTAACTTTGTAGCAACCTTGTAAAGTCATACTATGAAGCACAAGTACCTCTTCCAACAGGTGTTTCTAGTGATGGGTTACGTACCAGGGATGGTGATTCAGAACGGGTACAACTGACTAAAAATGGGCATGGCGTGTGTGGAAATATCTTGGGTACAGCTGAGCTCACCCTGAGCATCTTTTCCTACATACCTCTTCATAAATTAGAAATTTTTAGCCCAAAATAAAAGGTAAGGACACATGCAGCTTCTATCTCTCTGATCTCTCCTATTATCTTCTTTGAGTTTTCTCCCTTTACCAATTCAATCATTTAGACCATACACCAATTTCCATCCTTGCCAATGACACTCATCATGTATTGACATCTGAGGCTTCACCCCTTTGTTCCTCCTCTTCCTTTTTTTTTTCTTATTTGATTTCAAGGACACCGAACGACTAGAAATTAAAACTTAAAAGATATGTGGTAGGGTTAAGGCTAAACAACTATAGGGAAATGTTGAAAACTGTAGTTGTAGAAAACTAGAAATCCATGTGACTAAACAATTTACTCTAACTCTCCCCAGATACCCCCCCCCCCTCCTCTGTTAAAGCTAAAAATTTATTATCACCTCAAATTTAAAAGATTTATCAAATTGAACTATGTTTTTATATTCTCTCCATTCTAGGAATTCAATTTGCTTTTAGAGACTTGTTTCTTGGAATTCATGGAAACATAAAGTGATTGAAGTAAGAAAGAGAGGGTAAAAAGGTAGGTGAGTGTACAAGAAAAGGTAGACAAAGTAAGAGATAACAGTAAAGAGTTGTAGATAGCATGGGGTAGGAGCCTAAAAGGGGTATTTGAAAATAATTAATCAAGTAGTTGTGAGACGAACTTTTTGAAGCGACTCAAATGGAAAGAAAGTTGAATTTTCCTCAATTTGTTCCGTATCCATGTCATACCCTTATTACAATTTTGATTTAGTGGTTTTTCGTCCTTGTTCCATTATAATATCAGTGCTACTTAGTAGTCATATGTTCACCAAGCAAGACTTGGCTCACTAGCAAAATTTCTTTGGGTTCAACTTGCAAGACCAAGACAAAGAAACTTGAGAATTCTCTTACTCCCAAGACCAATAAATCGCGAGGTTAAGGAAGGTCTAGTCCAGATTTCCTTTAAATATAAAAATATGGCTTAGGGTCGATAATGATTATATTTAAAAAAAACAATTATTTTCAATCAATCAAAGTCTTAATCCCATAAGTGAGGTCGGTTACATATACCAAAAGTGATTATTCCGTGTTATCATCAACAAAAATCTTCCTCGTCCATCCCTAAAGATCCAATGCCTCATCCTCATGCAAATCCATATGCTTCATATCCTTCCTAACTCCTTCCAACCAAGCCATTTTTGGTCTCCCTCTCCTTCATTCAACCCTTCCATGGTCCCACTGTTCAACTCTTTGTACCAGTGCACCCTCACGTCTCCGTCTTACATGTCCAAATCAACGCAAGAAATTTTCCCATAGTTTGTCTACGATGCCTACCACACCCACTTTCTTACGAATAACCTCATTTATGATTGTATCTCTTAGAATGTTCCCACACATCCACCTTAACATGCGTATTTCTATAACCTCCATCTTAGAAGCCAAACATTATGTACCATAGACCAATCATAGTCAAGTCCTATGGGCATGCCTTAATCAATCACCACCATTTTTTTGGATGATCGACGCAAGATAATTAAAACATTCACTCATGGTTAAATCTTTTCCATACAAACTCACCACATCATCGCTTGTCCCCCTCTCGGTACCTCTTTTAAAATTATGGTCAAGATATTTAAAAATTTGCTTTAATACATCTTTTTAATTTTAATTGATGTCATTGACCTCTTACTCAAATTATTTGCCCTTAATGCAGATACAAAAAAAGTATATGCAAAAACTAGCATCCAAGACCAAAAAGTGTACTAGAATAGAGTATGAAGCCTACTCTTACCTAAGGCGGTTTAAGGGACCCATGTGACCAGATGTAAGCAAAGCCTTGCATTTACAACACACAATAACAGTTACATGTCTGGTATTAATGATGATAAAAGTTAAAAATTTCATTGTACTCCCATAGGACTTTCCCGCCCCACATACCAATAAATTGCATTAAATTTTAAAAGATATAAGTCAATATTTTCAAAAATATTTCATATAGTAGCCATACGGTGTTTAATCTCACACCTAACATACCTAGTTCATTTCTCAGTGTTCCCAATATAGTAATTTATTCTACTATTCTAGACATTTATGCTAAATATATGAGTTATTATTAGGTTCTCATTCTAAATAAAAAGTCCCATTATAAAAACTTCCAAATTAAACAACTTAAATATCTTGAGTTTCTAAACTAAAGAATGATACTTACATATCTCAACTGATTAATATCGTAAAGGCAAACAAGTTTTAAATATTAATCTTACTAGCATAGAGAACTTCCTTCTTGGATATGCTAGTTCAATAAGGGGCCTCAAATTTCAAAAGTTTAAACTCTAACAACCAAAGGAAAAGATAGCAATAAAAACCTTTCCTTTGGCTAGAACTCTACATTACTCTTGTGATCTTGTCTCACAAACAAGTTACAAGATACAACTCACTACCCCCAATTTCTAATTGATTGTCAAACGCAGTCATAGTGCCCCTAATTCCTAAATGATTGCCGAACGCGGTCACAGCGCCAACAATCCTAATTCCTAATTAATCGAACCTTAGACTATAAATGATGATATTGTATAAAGTTCTCCATTTCAGTCCTCGGTCAAAAGTCAAGTCAACTAACCCAAAAATTGCCCAGAAAAAGAAACTCCATAATATTGTATGTACTCACATCAAAACTCAAAAAATCAATTTTGAATACTTGACATCAAAATAAAATAAAGTAAAAATCATCAACAAAAGTGCTGCTAAATATTCAGAGAATCGAAGCTATACAATAATCAAATACTGGAAATTAATTAGAAATTTGAGAAATTCCCACCTTACTTAACCGATAATTAGAGGCAAAACGAATTAAATTGCTGCCATTTGAAACTGAAGTTGAAGGTCTTAATGGCAATCGAAGAACAGTAGCAGCTGCTTCCATCTTTACTTGAGCTGTTGTATTGCAAATTTCTAAAAAAATTCATAAACCCATTTCAAAAATTAACAAATAATTATTGCAAAATTAATAAATAGAAAAATAGAAAATTTCGACTAGTTAACCTGAAGAACACGACGCAAAAGCAAACACGAAATTAGTAATAGTAATCAGTTTTGAAGATAAACGTAAAAAAGAAGGAAAATGTGAGAGGTATTTTATAACATAACATTGAGGGAAACGAGTTTTAATAGGACAAGATTACCCCTGTAAGTTTGATTGAAATTACGATGTTGACTGATTAAGCGTGTTTTGACGAGGGTATATTGGTAATTTTAAAGGGTGTGAAATAAGGGGGGAGAGAGGGGGTAATCTGGATGCTTTTAGGCCTGTTGGAGTAATTGTGATTGCAGAATGCCCACGCGTTACAATACTACTCGTATGAAAATGAAGGGTTGTTTGACTTGTGTGAGCTTGTTTAAAGGGAGTCCCGTTATGCAAGAACAAATGCATAACGAAAGATAATAGTGTAATTACACGTAATGTATATTTTTATTTAGAGCAGTACGATTGGGTGATCAATAATATGATTGAGTGATCAAATAGTACCATTGAATATTTTTGTGGTATCATGTATGCATTTAGACGGGGTGTTCAAAAATACCCGACCCGTTTGACCCAACCTGTTGACCCGCTGACCCGCAAAGTACCCGACGGGTTTTTTTTATTTATTTACGATTTTCGCTAAAATATCAAATTTGTGGGTCGAGTAATGTGTAGGAGATTATAGGTACTAATTGCGGAATAAACATGAATCATATTCATACAGTATCTAATCCCAAGATCTAATGCATAACACATAAAGAACATATAGTTGTATCTTTGAAGCGTGATTCCACATGCGATCGAGTAAGAACAATGGTAGATAAAGAACCTCAAGTGTGATTCCTCTACTTGGTCCACGGGCACAGATTAAGACCTCCACTAATGATAGTTAATTGCACTTGAACCCTTCAATTGACCTTCTATGGAGAAGAGAGAGCAACGAACCACCATGAACCACCACGAACCACCACACGCGCCAACAAGGGTGGCCGGCCGTACGGACGAGGGGAGGAGAGAGATAGCCGTGAGATAGAGAGAGGAATTAGGGTTTTGGGATTGGGTGCCTTGATGTCAAAATACATTGTGTGTGAATTATAACTGCTTGCAAGCAACCCTAAGCATAGATCTTATTTATAGATCTTATCTCTAAATAAGAGTCCATGTCAAAAGCCCAAAATCTAATTCTAATCTAACTCTGCTAGCCTAATCCATTACATGATTAGTTAATTGCTGATGAGGCTCGTTAATGGGTCTCTAAGGCCCCGTTCTTTAAAGCTGCTTTGCTCTGCTTTGCTCTGCTCTGCTCTGCTGAAATATGCTTTGCTCTGCTCTGCTCTGCTTTGCTGAAATCTGCTCTGCCCTGCTCTGCTCTGCTCTACTTAAAATTAATACTTAATATTAAATTATTATAATAATAATTAATAATTAATATTTAATAATAATAAAATAAAAAAAATAATAGATAAAAATAATAAATATTAAATATTAATTATATTATTTAATATTTATTAATAATAATTGTTATTATTATTATTATTAAAAAATAATTATTAATATTTAATAATAATAATAATAATAAATTATTAATAATTATTAATAATTATTAATAACAATAATAATAATAATAACAATAATAATTAATATTTAATAATAATAGTAATAGTAATAATAATAATAGTAATTATACTAATAGTAATAATAATACTTATAACTAATAATATTAATTATAATAACAATAATTGATTTTTATAATAGCAATTAATATTAAGATAATAACTAATATTTAAATATAATACTAATTATTAATTTTTAATAATAATAATAATTAAATAATATTTAATAATAATATAATTAATATAATAATAATAATTAATATTTAACTTTAAAAATTTAATGATTATAGTAATAATGTGATAATATTAGTAGTAGTAGTAGTAGTAGTAGTAGTAGTAGTAGTAGTAGTAGTAGTAGTAGTAGTAGTAGTAGTAGTAGTAGTAGTAGTAATAATAATAATAATAATAATAATAATAATAATAATAATAATAATAAATATTTCTTTCAAAAAAATAATAATAATATTTAATATTTAATAATAATAATAATAATAATGATGATGATGATGATGATGATGATGATGATGATGATGATGATGATGATGATAATAATAATAATAATAATAATAATAATAATAATAATAATAATAAAAATAAAATCTGCTCTGCTCTGCTCGGCTCGGCTGAAATCTGCTCTGCTTTGCTGAAATCTGCTCTGCTTTGCTTTGCTCTGCTGAAATCTGCTATGCTCTGCTCTGCCCAGAAGCTCAAAAGAAAAGGGCCTAACTTGCTTAACCCAATACTCTTGTGTGTGACCTCATAGGATCCATTCTAGCGGACTTTGGATTATTTGACTAGTCCAAAGATCATCGCTCATAGTCTAGCAACAGATGATGACGACCCAAAAGAACGAACTTATTATCTCCATAATAGTGATCCTTGATATATCTAGTAATTGCAGTTATCGAAGATAGAACTCCTTCAATCTCCCACTTGTCTGAGACAAGTGCACAATATTCAAATTCCTTAAGTCAATGTGTGTCGATTTGGTAATATGATTGCATCTCATGTCGTGATCATATTAATCTACAAATCTTTTCTTGAAAAACTGAGTTAGAATTACAAAACAAATTATTCCTATGTAATCCTTTTAAGCACGGCCATGCATTTTCTGAATTCGCCCTCTTCAAGGGGCCAAGACACATTCCTAATTAAATAGGTAGACTAAATCCAATCTTGTGGTAACCAAGGCTCCCACTCAAATCATGAGGTAACCCGGATACACCCTTTATAATCTCAAGTTACGGGAAGACGTTTGAATGTACATAGTTACATCAATCATTGAATGGAATCAATGTTCCACTCATGTCAAAGGAATCCACTAATATATCCGGAAGCTCTATATTTGAACTTCAAAGTAGGTCTTGTTTAGGGTAATTTTACCCTGCCACGTGGCCCAATCAGAAGGTGACACGTGTCAGCCCCAGATTGGTCTAAAATGGACCAATCCCTGCTCGACACGTGTCATTCCCGAAATCAAGGGAAAAGGCGGCCTTCAAGCCCAAATCCCGAGAATGCCACCAAACGGCGCAACCCACCAATGATTAGGGTTCAGTAACCTAATTAGGGGCACAATTCCCAAAGACCCTATAAATAGGGAGATGTCCCTCATTTTGAGGCACGTTTTATCATTTATTGCACACTTACTCTTTGATAGAGACATCCTGAGCTTGGAATCCGAGCAGATCCTTACCTAAATTTCCGCACCTTTTTTCTCCCTTCAAGTTTCTAACTTGTGTGTCGGAGGCGGAGCACCACCCCACTGGTGTCTCCGTTTGTTTTGCAGGTACAGCTCACCCAGGATCAGTCTTCGTGTTGTAACTCTCCCGAGGGACAAAAACCCCCAAAACATTTGGCGCCGTATGTGGGGAGAGTACCTCAAAGATGGTTCAAGAGTTTGTACCCCCTAACCGTCTGGGCGAAGACCTAGAAGTCTTTATAGACCATGAGGAGGATGAGGATCCTCAGGTCGAAACCTCCACAGCCGAAGACGGCTATCTCAGAATCAAGCGCATCCGGCCTAGAGAGACTCTGGAGCGGGGCGCCTCCCAGGCGGGTCCGAGCAGACCCACTGGGAAGCCGGAAGGGGCAACCCAAACGGCAGCTGGATTAGCCCCTATCACCCGAGACGAACTCATGAGGTTCATGACGAGTTTCAAGGGTGAAATTACAGAGCTGATCACCAAAAGCAAGGCTAGCCCCCAAGTAAAGGTCAGTCGGCGAAGAAAATACTCCTCCAGAGAAGGGAAAGTCAGTCAGAAACCGGCAGCCCACTCCCCATCCAAAGGAGAAGGCAGCCGGGACCACTGATTGGTAAAAAATTCTCCTTCCTGGGGGGAACACCAATAACACTCGCCGGCCTCAGCAGCCGGTGAGAAGTTAAAAAACAACTCTTGATGCCCGGGAGATTATTAACCGGAAGAGAAACCAATCGCTGTCTGAGTCGGCTTCAACGTCGTACTTTCCAGACAGCTTCAACAACACCTCTGCCGGGAATGCATCTTCCTTGCATGAGAGCCAGACAGGCGGTAATACCGTCCATTCTGGCCCTCACATGATTGGAGTTGTACCGTATGTGCCTACCCAGGCTTACGGACAGTATCCTCCTCACTTTATGCAGCCGGCCTTCTTTGGAGGTCAGGCGGCATACCCAAATGTCCAGCCATTGGACTGGCAACTCCGTCTGCTGCGCCTGGGTGAACAGCCTTCTGCGTTCACTCGGGAGATAACCGAGGCGGCACAGCCGGCCAAGGTTAAGAATGTGTTGGTTGGTACCTATGATGGTACCACCAACCCGGAAGACCACCTTATGGATTACACCAACCTCATGTATCTGCAGGGGCTGGATGATGCCACTTGGTGTCGGTGCTTCCCGGCTACATTGAAGGGCATTGCCCAACAATGGTTTGGCAATTTGTCGGCCGGGTCCATCAATAGCTTCAGGAAGCTCGCCTTCCTGTTTGCTTCTAACTTCTCAATGAACATCCCTGCTAAGAAAACAAGCCTTGATTTGAGCACTGTTAAGTAGGGAAAGAGAGAAGGGCTACGCTCATATGTCAGGCGGTTCAACCTGATCAGAATTCAGATTCAGGGGTTGTCTGATGAGGTAGCTTTTACAGACTTTTTCAAAGGTCTAAGAGACGGGTCGACCTTTAAGTTCGACCTAGTCAGAAAAGGGGCTTTCACCCTGCAGGCGGCCCTGAGGGAGGAGAAAAGCTACATTCAAGACACGGAACAAGAATAAATTCTGTCAGTTCCATGAGGAGGTCGGCCATGACACCAACGACTGCTTCAGTCTTCAGCGTGCGTTGGACCGTCTGGCTGACAAAGGGCTGTTGAAGTCCTACATTTCTAAGTCCCCAGCCGGGGCAAAAAAGAAAAACAAGGGTCAGTCCTCCAAGACTACCCCCCAGCCTGCTAGTAGTTTGGATACCGACAAGGAGCCGGTCTACACTATAGCAGGCGGGTTCTCATGTGGTGGCCCTACCATCCGGGGCACCAAGAGCCATCTTCGAAAGATGGACAAAGATGATGATGAGCAGGCGTCTGCCAGCTCTTCCTTCCCAGATGTCTTGATCAGTGAGAAGGATAGGGGCAGCGTCCGCCGCCCTCATGATGACCCGGTGGTCATTGAATGTAAGTTTTCCAACCAGTTGGTTGGACGGATCCTTATAGACACCGGCAGCTCATCAGACATCATCAGCCTCCGGTGCCTGCAAAAGCTAAAATACAATGTCAGCAGCATGCATCTGGTCACCCACCCCTTGGTTGGTTTTTGGGGTGGGATGGTCTACCAAGCCGGAAGGATTGACTTACCCATCCGGCTGGGAGAAAAGGGCCAGGACGACATATTGTCGTCAGATTCTTGGTCGTTGAGGAGTTGACCGCCTATAACATCATTCTTGGCAGGCCAACCCTCAACGTAGCCAAGGCAGTAATCATCCCGTCCCTCATGCTCATCAAGTATGAGAGGGATGACGGCTCTGTTGGTTCCTTGAATGGGGATCAGAAGACGGCCTGAGAGTGCTATCTCTCAGTCGTCCGAGATATCGTGGCCCCAGGCGGTCAGGAACCAATAGACCTTGACAACGTCAAGGATGCCGACCCAGCTCCTGCCCCATCAGCAGCCGGAAAGAAAAGAAAGGCTCCTCTGCTGGTGGAGGTGAAAAAAGAGAAAAAATAGCAATCACTGACCGGTGAACGGTCAGATGAGCTCCGTCCCCAACCGGCTGGCGAAAGCATTGATATCGTTCTGGATGACAGCCGTCCAGAACGTACTGTTAAGGTTGGGACGGTAGCTCATGCTACCTTGGGTGCAAGCTTGCACCTTCTGCTGAAGGAATTCAAAGACATTTTTGCCTTTGAAGTGGAGGAGATGCCAGGCGTCAGCCCGGATCTTGCTGTCCACAAACTCGCCGTGGACCCCAAAAAGAAGCCCATCCGGCAAAAGAAAAGAAACCACGGCGAGGAAAGAAGTCAGGCGGCAGCTGCCGAAGTCAAAAAGCTGCTAGACGCCAGGTTCATTCGGCCTTGTAATTTTCCTGACTAGGTGGCCAATGTGGTCCTTGTTAAGAAACCGAATAGGACCTGGCGCATGTGTGTTGATTACACAGACCTCAACAAGGCGTGTCCAAAGGACAGTTACCCGCTTCTAAAGATCGACAGTCTGGACGATTCTACAGCCGGTCACGCCTTGATGAGCTTTATGGATGCCTACTCCGGCTTCCATCAGATACCGCTGTGGAAGAAAGATCAAGAGAAGACGGCCTTCGTCACTGATCAGGGGCTATTCTGTTATACTGTGATGCCGTTTGGCTTGAAAAATGCGCCTGCCACTTTCCAACGGATGATTAATACGGTTTTCATTAATCAGATTGGGAGGAATATGGAGGCGTACATTGATGATATGATAGTCAAATCCAAGATACAGGCGGATCACCTTGCTGATCTCCGAGAAACCTTCACCACACTCAGGCGGCATAAGGTTATGTTAAATCCTAAGAAATGCGTCTTTGGTGTTGAGTTTGGGAAGTTTCTCGGATTCCTGATTGATCAAAGGAGAATAGAGGCTAACCCTGAAAAGATACAGGCGGTGATTGACATGAAGTCACCCCGTTCGGTCAAGGAAGTTCAGAGACTCACCGGTTGTCTGGCCGCCCTGGGGAGGTTCCTCAGCCGGTCAGGCGACAAATGCCTCTACTTCTTCCAAGCAATCAGGAAGAAGACCAGATTTGAATGGGGGGATGATGCTGAGGCGGCATTCCAGAGGTTGAAAGAGCATTTACATTCTCTGCCTAGGTTGGTCAGTCCTTTGCCTAGGGAGACGTTGTACATGTATTTAGCCGTCTCAGACTATGCCCTCAGTGCCGTTCTCCTTGCTGAGCGAGACGGCGTGCAGCTCTCGGTATACTTCATTAGCCATGTTCTTAAAAATGCTGAGCTCCGGTACCCCATGGTTTAAAAATTTGGCCTTGTTTTATATATGGCATTCAAAAAATTGAAGCCTTACTTTTTGGCACATCCGGTGGTGATTTACACCGACCAGCCACTCAAGCGACCAATGTCTACCTTGGACTCATCCGGGAGAATGTTGAAATGGGCTATTGATATGCAGAGCCTTGAAATCACTTACGAACCAAGAAAGGCAGTGAAAGGTCAGGCGTTTGCCGACTTCATTGTTGAAATGACTCGTCCGGTGGCTTCGGATAATCTTGACCAGGTTTGGAAAGTGTACGTAGACGGGAGCTCTACAAAGAACGGCTGTGGTGCAGGCATAATTTATGAGTCTACTGAAGGAGACAGATTTGAATATGCACTACGCTTCAAGTTTCAGGCCTCTAACAATGAGGCGGAATATGAAGCCCTACTAGCCGGCATACGCATGTGTAAGGCGGCAGGAGCCATGAAAATTGACGCCTACTATGATTCTCAATTGGTTGTTAGCCAGTATGAGGGAAGTTATGAGGCTACCCATCCGGCTATGATTAAATATCTTCAGGCAGTCAAAGAAGAGACCAAGGCACTTGAGGAATTCCGGCTGAATCAGGTGCCTAGGTCGGAAAACAACCACGCGGATGCATTGTCAAAGCTGGCATCTTCCGCCTGCCATGATACGCCTCGGTCAATCTTCTGGGAAGTTCTTGAAAAGAGAAGCATCTATGAGGATCCCGTTGGAATTCTGGACCAAAGCTCTACCTGGATGGATGGCATCCGGGCCTATCTCTCAGACGGCACACTTCCTGATTTGCCACAGGAAGCAGCCATCCTGAAAAAGCGAGCTGCAAGATTCGAGTTGAAAAATGGAGAACTCTTCAAGGCGGGGTTTCTGAAGCCTTTGTTGAAGTGTGTCACCCCAGAAAAGAGGAAAGAAGTTCTCGAAGACTTGCACTCGGGATTCTGCGCCTCTCACATATGCTGCAGGTCCCTAGCTGTTAGAGCCAGACGACATTACTTTTGTCCCACTCTTGAGGCAGACGCCAAGGAGTTGGTGAAGAAATGTGACAAGTGCCAAAAATTTGGCAAACTCATTCACCGTCCGGCTACTGATCTGACGGCCATCCACAGCCCAATCCCGTTTGCAAAATGGGGCATGGACATTCTAGATCCTTACACGCCTGCTCCAGGCGGAAAGCGATACATCTTAGTGGCTGTGGGTTACTTCACCAAGTGGGTGGAGGCTGAGGCGGTTAAAAACATCAAGACCTCAAACGTAATTTCCTTCGTTTGGAAGAACATTATCACCCGGTATGGGGTACCTATGTCTATGGTATTTGATAATGGTCCTCAGTTTGAGACGCCTCAGCTAAAAACTTGGTTGGGAGATCAGGGGATCTCAATCTATTTTGCATCCGTTGGCCGGCCCCAAGCAAACGGCCAAGTTGAAGCCTTCAACAAACTCATCTCAGACGGCATTAAGAAGAAAATAGAAAGAGCCGGTGGCTTATGTGCAGAAGAGTTAATCCATGTCCTATGGGACATCCGGACAACAGCAAAGGGGGAAACCGGTGAAACCCCATTTATCATGGTTTACGGTGCTGAAGCCGTCTTGCCCATCGAGCATTACGAGCCGACTCTCAGAGTCATGCTATATGATGAAGAGGCAAACTGGGAAGCAATGCGTCTGGCATTGGATTCACTCCCGGAACGCAGGGGCAATGCCGCCTTGCGTCATGAGATTTACCGTCTGAGAATGACGAGAGCCTACAACAAAAAAGTACACAAGCGTCCTTTGAAAGTTGACGACTTAGTGTTACGAAAAATGGAGGCAACCGGTAGGGCCAATGAGCTGGGAAAGCTAACCCCAAATTGGGAAGGCCCCTACCGGATCTATGAAGAAGTAAGGGACGGCACCTACCGCCTGGAAACTCCAGACGGCAGGCGCCTGCCTAGAACTTGGAATGTAGACAATCTAAAAAAGTACTACTTCTAAGAATGTAAACTTTTTGTAAACAGTTAGTCAGTTAATGAAGATTCAGACTTTGTTTGCAAAATTGAGTTATCGTTTGATTATCCATCCGGGTAATATCCAGGTGGATTCCCCATTTACCTAACTAAGTTCGATACTTAGTGAAGGTTACATTTGTTTGACCGTCTGGGTAATACTCGGATCTCTTGTTTATTTAAGTTTTATACTTTGTTTATTCAACTACTTGACTATCCGCCTGGGTAATACTCAGACGGATTCTCCATTTATCTAACTAAGTTTGATACTTAGTATGATCAAATATTTTCATGTCCGTCTGGATAATACCCACACAGACTCGTTTGTTTAAAAAACTGAGTTCGATACTTTGTGTAAATTCAATACTTTGACTAAAAACTAAGCACAAAAACGTTTAGTGGCTATACAACCGGTCTCAAACAAGACAAAGGCGTCCGGCGACACCCCTTCCGGGTGCAATTGTCGCAGAGAACAGAATATTTTTCGGTTCTACGTACCCATGCAGACATCAACGATTGAACGATCTAATTGGTCAACTCATAGCCGTCTGACCAAAATGACCTGTGAAGAATGATCAAGTTGCCGAATACCGGATGCCATGGGGCATTATCCGGTCACCGGCTGAAGGTTTCACTTAGGTTATCTATTCCAAAAATAGCACCTCACCCCAATTGGGGCAAGAGTTCAATGGCTATGAAATCTCTACCAAGACGGACATACGCCGTTTGTGTAGTGACCGAAACACCTGTTGGTGTACGGAGGTGCACTTGGTTTGGGGCAATCACTACTGTGATTGATTGACTTACAAACATATCATGCTCTTTGCAGCATCAGACGTTTTCAAGTCAATCAACCAACTCCACTTGAAACCAACCACACAGCCGTCTAGGGGCAAGGACAGCCGGACTATTGATTAGTTAGGCAAAAATGAAAAATCGCCGCATGCTTTTGATAAGTTAGGCAAAAATGAAAAATTAAAATTTGAACAAAATAAAAACTCAGATGCAAAATGATCAAAACCGACTCAGTCGGTGCATTTAATAGTCCACCCAACCAAACGGTTGTAATGGATTAAAATGTTAACCGGACCCCGTCCGGAAGAAAAAAATTGTTAATTACCCGGCTCCACAGCCGGTAAATACACAAATACTCGGCACGCAGGCCGGAAAAAGCAAGTTTTGGCATACAGCCGCTGAATAAGAAGAAAATTAAAAAAGCAAAGACTGGCATACTGCCGCTGAGGGGTCACTTCTGGCCTACAGACGGAGCCTCCTGGTTCTCCCCCTTCTCCTCATCATCTGAGGGAATTTGGTGCGCTTCACCGGGACCAGGAAGCTCAGGCGCGGTCGGCTCATTGTTGCTGAGCCAGGCTTCAAAGGAGGCAGGCTCTGGCTCGCCTTGCTCTCTCAAGTACACCACGTACTCGGCATAGCTGTGTGCCATTGCCCTGATGCTATAATCAGCGTTTGGGTACAAGGCAGCCCAAGAAATCTTCATACGGGCGTTGTTTTCAACATCACTCTCAGCAACAACGCGGTTTTGCTCCGCCTCCAGGGTTGCTGCAAAGTTTTTCTGAGCTTGAGCAGCATCCTTCTCCAGCCTCTCAACCTTGGTTTTCAGTTTGCCAAGGTCCGCCTGGGCCTTCTTGAGCGCCTCATCAGCCTATTTGGCGCTCTCGTCTGCCTTCTTCTAGGCCTCCTCCGCCCCCTTCTTGGTCGTCTCAGCATCCGTTGCCCGCTGGTCGGTCGCCTTCAGATCTAGCTCCAGCTGCTGGATTTTAGACGCCTGTATCGTAATTATTGCTTTAGTTTCAAGTTCATTTACGATAGTCGAGTGGAAAATAATATTATCAGCGTCTATGGCGGACTTCTTGGCCCTTTTTACCTCTTCCCGTTTACGGGAATAAGGACGTTTGAGCCCGTCCACCCGCAGCATGGCCTGCAAAAAAGCAGGCGGTATAAGAATTACAGGCGGGATAATTACTTGGAAAAAATAAAATTGAATTGACAAGTTTCTTACCTCAGCCAGAAGGGATAGAATGCGTTCAAGATTGAACGTCTCTATCCCAGGGATATTGTCCTTATCCCTCTTCCGGACGGCTTCTAGCATGGCCTTGGCGTGCTTCTGGACGTCTGGTCAGCGGGGAGATTGATCTGCACCACAATCAATACATGATGAGTGCGAAACTAAGGCAGCACCTATCTGTTGCCGACCGTCTGAGGATGACTTCTGTTGGGAGTGGGATTTCACCCGTAAAGGCCACCCCAGCTCAAGCGGGGATTCAAAAGGGTTCTTACCTTCAGAGCCGGCTAAGCGGGAACCGCTTGCAGGCGTGGTGAATCCCGCAACTACTGATAAGGGGTTGACAAGATCAAGGCACACGCTGCCGCCTACCTTCTCGAATCACCCCGATATCCGCATCGTCTTAGCCCCGGCTGAGGCACCAGGAGTTGATGTAGAGGTGGATTTTTTGATCTTGTTGAGAACGGCAAGGTTCTCCTCCCTAGCCCGTTTGAGTTGCTTCTCAAACGACTTTCCAACCTCTCCTCCCTGAAAAAATAACCAAATTTAAGGATAGCATCCGGGAAAATGATTTTAAAGGGTCAACGTATGAAAGGTTAGGCGTTTGTTACCTTGGCCTTGAGCTCAGCCGCAGGTTTCTCCGCAAGATCTTTGCGGATGGTTGCAGAAGACCGTTTAGGATTTTTCTCCGACTGCAGCATTTTTAGAGCTTCTTCTGCAGAAAGAAAGAAATTGGTCAATATCTTAAATCAATTTCGATAGAAAAATACTACTGACGGTATAAACTCAGGCGCATACATTTGGTAAACATGTGCCCTAGCCCGAAAGCGGCCAGGAAACATTCATCCCTGAACCAAGCGCTCTTGGGAATCCAATTCTTAGGGACTTTTATTGTTTCCTCGGTTGACAGAGTTGCGTCTGTGAGGCCGAAAAAGTCTGCCTCGATTATTTTGTCAAAGTCTTACTCTGGGATCTGGGGAAGAGCGCACTTCCTACCCAACAAGTCAGGCTTTTTATTGTACAGACGGAATTCATAATTTTCCCGTCTGGTTGGGGCGGACATCAGGTAGAACCTGTGCTTCCAGCCATCGAACTTTGAGACCTTGTCCAAGGTCATCATGTATTGCGGCTGTGTGGTTAGAGTATACCACGCCCTCCAGCCGCTCGGGCTTCTGCTGAGGTAATGCATGCTTGTAAAAGCCTCCCAGCCGGAGTTAAGCCCTTGGAAATCGCAGGCGGCAACATACCCCAGAATGTTGGTCCAGGAGTTGGGGGTAAGTTGCCAGACCCCAAGGCCGTAGCCTCTCAAAATTGCCTTCACCGCCTGGTGAAGGGGGAAGCGAAGGCCGGCTTTGAACGCCGCCTTATAACAGCCAAAATAGTTGTTGGCGTTCTCTTGATCATCCCCCCAGGCGATGGTGCCCAGCTCAGGCGGCACCCGTATCTTATACCCGTCTCCAAGCGGGTGCATTTTCTTAAAATTCTCTAAGTTCTCCCCCATCTGGATTCGGTCCTTGGAGGAGACGTGGATGCTGAAAGGATAGTCCTTCTCACTCCACTTTTTCCTTTCTTCCTCCTCGCTATCCGGAAGAGGGGGCAAGTCATCGCTGCTCTCGGAGGTAGAGGTGGAGCTGTCACTCTTCGTCTCCCCCTCGCTTTGGTCCATGGGGGCAGAGGCGGCCTCGTCGCCGCCTTGGTCACACTCTTCCAAAAAAGAGTCTGCAGGGGTTGAAGGGGCGCGCGGAGGGGATCTCTCCAGAGCCGTCTGGTTTCCCTGACCAGACGTTTCTCCCTCAGGCGTTTGGCCGCCTGAGCTTTCGCTCTTGTAATTCGGGTCCTTGGCCGTCTGCATTGTCCGAGCCATGGTGTCCTGCACAGACGCATAACTGGTCGGAATCCATGGCAAAGGGTGGTCCCAACACCCCGAGCCGGCACTCCCAGTCCTAGACTCAGCCGACCCTGGTGACCGGCTGGACTCTAACCTAGGCTGTGCCGTGTGTGTTGGTGATGCATCCATTTATTGCAAGAAATATTTACAAGCGGTGAAAAAAGAAAAGAGCTGAGAGAGACAGAGACGGTACCTTTTGATTTGGTATCTGAACGTAGGCGGGACCGGCTGTATTGCTGAAGAACAAACTTTCTTGCTCATGTCTGCCTCAAACAAGTGACTTTTGCTCTCTCAAAGTTTTTCTCTCTAGGAAATTTTTGCAAACGTACAAAATTATGAGGGTAAAACGACTATATATAGAGGGTAAATTTGGGGACATTTCCGTAATTTACTCGGAAGGTGAACGGTTACTCTGTAACGGTAAAAATACCGCAAACCGGAGCGTGACATGTGTCACAGATGCCACGTGGCGTGCCACATCACATCTGTGAGGGGCAAATGTTTAGGGTAATTTTACCCTGCCACGTGGCCCAATCAGAAGGTGACACGTGTCAGCCCCAGATTGGTCTAAAATGGACCAATCCCTGCTCGACACGTGTCATTCCCGATATCAAGGGAAAAGGCGGCCTTCAGGCCCAAATCCCGAGAATGCCGCCAAACGGCGCAACCCACCAATGATTAGGGTTCAGTAACCTAATTAGGGGCACAATTCCCAAAGACCCTATAAATAGGGATATGTCCCTCATTTTGAGGCACGTTTTATCATTCATTGCACACTTACTCTTTGATAGAGACATCCTGAGCTTGGAATCCGAGCAGATCCTTACCTAAATTTCCGCACTTTTTTTCTCCCTTCAAGTGTCTAACTTGTGCGTCGGAGGCAGAGCACCACCCCACTGGTGTCTCCGTTTGTTTTGCAGGTACAGCTCACCCCGGATCAGTCTTCGTGTTGTAACTCTCCTGAGGGACAAAAACCTCCAAAACATTTGGCGCCGTTTGTGGGGAGAGTACCTCGAAGATAGTTCAAGAGTTTGTACCCCCTAACCGTCTTGGCGAAGACCCAGAAGTCTTTACAGACCATGAGGAGGATGAGGATTCTCTGGTCGAAACCTTCACAGCCGAAGACGGCTCTCTCAGAATCAAGCGCATCAGGCCCAGAGAGACTCTAGCGCAGGGCGCCTCCCAGGCGGGTCCGAGCAGACCCATTGGGCAGCCGGAAGGGGCAACCCAAACGGCAGCTGGATCAGCCCCTGTCACCCGAGACGAACTTATGAGGTTCATGACGAGTTTCAAGGGTGAAATTACAGAGCTGATCACCAAAAGCAGGGCCTGGCCCAAGTAAAGGTCAGTCGGCGAAGAAGACTCCTCCAGAGAAGGGGAAGTTAGTCAAAAACCGGCAGCCCACTCCCCATCCAAAAGAGAAGGCAGCCGGGACCATTGATTGGTCAAAAATTCTTCTTCCTGGGGGGGAAACACCAATAACACTCGCCGGCCTCAGCAGCCGGTGAGAAGTAAAAAATCAACTCTTGATGCCCGGGAGATTATTAACCGGAAGAGAAACCAATCGCTGTCTGAGTCGGCTTCAACGTCGAACTTTCCAAACAGGTTCAACAACACCTCTGCCGGGAATGCATTTTCCTTGCATGAAAGCCAGACAGGCGGTAATACCGTCCATTCTGGCCCTCACATGATTGGAGCTGTACCGTATGTGCCTATCCAGGCTTACGGACAGTATCCTCCTCACTTTAAGCAGTCGGCCTTCTTTGGAGGTTAGGCGGCATACCCAAATGTCCAGCCATTGGACTGGCAACTTCGTCTGCTGCGCCTGGGTGAACAGCCTTCTGCGTTCACCCGGGAGATAACCGAGGCGGCACAACCGACCAAGGTTAAGAATGTGTTGGTTGGTACCTATGATGGTACCACCAACCCGGAAGACCACCTTATGGCTTACACCAACCTCATGTATCTACTGGGGCTGGATGATGCTACTTGGTGTCGGTGCTTCCCGGCTACATTGAAGGGCATTGCCCAACAATGGTTTGGCAATTTGCCGGCTGGGTCCATCGATAGCTTCAAAAAGCTTGCCTTCCTGTTTGCTTTTAACTTCTCAATGAACATCCCTGCTGAGAAAACAAGCCTTGATTTGAGCACTGTTAAGCAGGGAGAGAGAGAAGGACTATGCTCATATGTTAGGCGGTTCAACCTGATCAGAATTCAGATTCAGGGGCTGTCTGATGAGGTAGCTTTTATAGACTTTTTCAAAGGTCTGAGAGATGGGTCGACCTTTAAGTTCGACCTAGTCAGAAAATGAGCTTTCACCCTGCAGGCGGCCCTGAGGGAGGCGGAAAGCTACATTCAAGCTACCGACCTCTGCTCGCCTGGTAGCAAGTCGGACTCCAAGAAGTCAGACAAACAGAAAGACAGCTAGTCAGCTCAGCCGGCCAAAAACAAAGAAGAGAGCAAGAAAAGAAAAGAAGTCTGGGCGGTTACTGACTCTGACCAGCCGTCCCAGAAGAAAAAGAAAGAATTTAAACCGTACGTCCCCAAGTACGAGTTTAATAAAGACTGCAACTCCATCCTCATGGAGGTAAAGGGCCGGCTGTCCATTGAGAAGCCGAATCCTATGAAGAGTTCTGTCCAGACACGGAACAAGAATAAGTTCTGTCAGTTCCATGAGGAGGTCGGCCATGACACCAACGACTGCTTCAGTCTTCAGTGTGCGTTGGACCGTCTGGCTAACAAAGGGCTGTTGAAATCCTACATTTCTAAGTCCCCAGCCGGGGCAAAAAAGAAAAACAAGGGTCAGTCCTACAAGACTACCCCCAGCCTGCTAGTAGTTTGGATACCGACAAGGAGCCGGTCTACACTATAGCAGGCGGGTTCTCATGTGGTGGCCCTACCATCCGGGGCACCAAGAGCCATCTTCGAAAGATGGACAAAGATGATGATGAGCAGGCGTCTGCTAGCTCTTCCTTCCCAGATGTCTTGATCACTGAGAAGGATAAGGGCAGCATCCGCCGCCCTCATGATGACCCGGTGGTCATTGAATGTAAGGTTTCCAACCAGTTGGTTTGACGGATCCTTATAGACACCGGCAGCTCATCAGACATCATCAGCCTCCGGTGCCTGCAAAAGCTAAAATACAATGTCAGCAGCATGCATCTGGTCACCCACCCCTTGGTTGGTTTTTGGGGTGGGATGGTCTACCAAGCCGGAAGGATTGACTTACCCATCCGACTGGGAGAGAAGGGCCAGGGACGACATATTGTCGTCAGATTCTTGGTCGTTGAGGAGTTGACCGCCTATAACTTCATTCTTGGCAGGCCAACCCTCAACGTAGCCAAGGCAGTAATCATCCTGTCCCTCATGCTCATCAAGTATGAGAGGGATGACGGCTCTGTTGGTTCCTTGAATGGGGATCAGAAGACGGCCCGAGAGTGCTATCTCTCAGCCGTCCGAGATACTGTGGCCCCAGGCGGTCAGGAACCAATAGACCTTGACAACGTCAAGGATGCCGACCCAGCTCCTGCCCCATCAGCAGCCGGAAAGAAAAGAAAGGCTCCTCTGCTGGTGGAGGTGAAAAAAGAGAAAAAATAACAATCACTGACCGGTGAACGGCCAGATGAGCTACGTCCCCAACCGGCTGGAAAAAGCATTGATCTCGTTTTGGATAACAGCCGTCCAGAACGTACTGTTAAGGTTGGGACGGTAGCTCATGCTACCTTGGGTGCAAGCTTGCACCTTATGCTGAAGGAATTCAAAGACTTTTTTGCCTTTGAAGTGGAGGATATGCCAAGCGTAAGCCCGGATCTTGCTGTCCACAAACTCGCCGTAGACCAAAAAGAAGCCCATCCGGCAAAAGAAAAGAAACCACGGCGAGGAAAGAAGTCAGGCGGCAGCTGCCGAAGTCAAAAAGCTGCTAGACGCCAGGTTCATTCGACCTTGTAATTTTCCCGACTGGGTGGCCAATGTGGTCCTTGTTAAGAAACCGAATGGGACTTGGCGCATGTGTATTGATTACACAGACCTCACAAGGCGTGTCCAAAGGACAGTTACCCGCTTCCAAAGATCGACAGTCTGGTCGATTTTACAGCCGGTCACGCCTTGATGAGCTTTATGGATGCCTACTCCGGCTTCAATTAGATACCCCTGTGGAAGAAAGATCAAGAGAAGACGGCCTTCGTCACTGATCAGGGGCTATTCTGTTATACTGTGATGCCGTTTGGCTTGAAAAATGCGCCTGCCACTTTCCAACGGATGATTAATACGGTCTTCATTAATCAGATTGGGAGGAATATGGAGGCGTACATTGATGATATGATAGTCAAATCCAAGATACAGGCGGATCACCTTGCTGATCTCCGAGAAACCTTCACCACACTCAGGCGGCATAAGGTTATGTTAAATCCTAAGAAATGCGTCTTTGGTGTTGAGTCTGGGAAGTTTCTCGGATTCCTGATTGATCAAGATGGATAGAGGCTAACCCTGAAAAGATACAGGCGGTGATTGACATGAAGTCACCTCGTTCGGTCAAGGAAGTTCAGAGACTCACCGGTTGTCTGGCCGCCCTGGGGAGGTTCCTCAGCCGGTCAGGCGACAAATGCCTCTACTTCTTCCAAGCAATCAGGAAGAAGACCAGATTTGAATGGGGGGATGATGCTGAGGCGCCATTCCAGAGGTTGAAAGAGCATTTACATTCTCTGCCTAGGTTGGTCAGTCCTTTGCTTAGGGAGATGTTGTACATGTATTTAGCTGTCTTAGACCATGTCCTCAGTGCCGTTCTCCTTGCTGAGCGAGACGGCGTGCAGTTCTCGGTTTACTTCATTAGCCATGTTCTTAAAAATGCTGAGCTCCGGTACCCCATGGTTTAAAATTTTGGCCTTGTTTTATATATGGAATTCAAAAAATTGAAGCCTTACTTTTTGGCACATCCGGTGGTGATTTACACCGACCAGCCACTCAAGCGGCCAATGTCTACCTTGGACTCATCCGGGAGAATGTTGAAATGGGCTATTGATATGCAGAGCCTTGAAATCACTTACGAACCAAGAAAGGCAGTGAAAGGTCAGGCGTTTGCTGACTTCATTGTTGAAATGACTCGTCCGGTGGCTCCGGATAATGTTGACCAGGTTTGGAAAGTGTACGTAGACGGGAGCTCTACAAAGAACGGCTGTGGGAAGTTCTTATGGGAAGTTCTTGAAAAGAGAAGCATCTATGAGGATCTCGTTGGAATTCTGGACCGAAGCTCTACCTGGATGGATGGCATCCGGGCCTATCTCTCAGACGGCACACTTCCTGATTCGCCACAGGAAGCAGCCGTCCTGAAAAAGCGAGCTGCAAGATTCGAGTTGAAAAATGGAGAACTCTTCAAGGCGGGGTTTCTGAAGCCTTTGTTGAAGTGTGTCACCCCAGAAAAGGGGAAAGAAGTTCTCGAAGACTTGCACTCGGAATTCTGCGCCTCTCACATAGGCGGCAGGTCCCTAGCTGTCAGAGCCAGACGACATTACTTTCGGCCCACTCTTGAGGCAGACGCCAAGGAGTTGGTGAAGAAATGTGACAAGTTCCAAAAATTTGGCAAACTCATTCACCGTTCGGCTACTGATCTGACAGCCATCCACAGCCCAATCCCGTTTGCAAAATGGGGCATGGACATTCTAGGTCCTTACACGATTGCTCCAGGCGGAAAGCGCTACATTTTGGTGGCTGTGGATTACTTCACCAAGTGGGTGGAGGCTGAGGCGGTTAAAAACATCAAGACCTCAAACGTAATTTCCTTCGTTTGGAAGAACATTATCACCCGGTATGGGGTACCTATGTCTATGGTATTTGATAATGGTCCTCAGTTTGAGACGCCTCAGCTAAAAACTTGGTTGGGAGATCAGGGGATCTCAAGCTATTTTGCATCTGTTGGCCGGCCCCAAGCAAACGGCCAAGTTGAAGCCTTCAACAAACTCATCTCAGACGGCATTAAGAAGAAAGTAGAAAGAGTCGGTGGCTTATGTGCCGAAGAGTTAATCCATGTCCTATGGGCCATCCGGACAACATCAAAGGGGGCAATCGGTGAAACCCAATTTCTCATGGTTTACGGTGCTGAAGCCGTCTTGCCCATCGAGCATTACGAGCCGACTCTCAGAGTCATGCTATATGATGAAGAGGCAAACTGGGAAGCAATGCGTCTGGCATTGGATTCACTCCCGGAACGCAGGGGCAATGCCGCCTTGCGTCATGTGATTTACCGTCTGAGAATGACGAGAGCCTACAACAAAAAAGTACACAAGCGTCCTTTGAAAGTTGACGACTTAATGTTACGAAAAATGGAGGCAACCGGTAGGGCCAATGAGCTGGGAAAGCTAACCCCAAATTGGGAAGGCCCCTACCGGATCTATGAAGAAGTAAGGGACGGCACCTACCGCCTGGAAACTCCAGACGGCAGGCGTCTGCCTAGAACCTGGAATGTAGACAATCTAAAAAAGTACTACTTCTAAGAATGTAAACTTTTTGTAAACAGTGAGTCAGTTAATGAAGATTCAGACTTTGTTTGCAAAATTGAGTTATCGTTTGGTTATCCATCCGGTTAATATCCAGGCGGATTCCCCATTTACCTAACTAAGTTCGATACTTAGTGAAGGTTACATTTGTTTGACCGCCTGGGTAATACTCGGATCTCTTGTTTATTTAAGTTTGATACTTTGTTTATTCAACTGCTTGACTATCCGCCTGGGTAATACTCAGACGGATTGTCCATTTATCTAACTAAGTTTGATACTTAGTATGATCTAATATTTGCCTGTCCGTCTGGATAATACCCAGACAGACTCGTTTGTTTAAAAAACTGAGTTCGAGACTTAGCGTAAATTCAATACTTTGACTAAAAACTAAGCAAAAAAACGTTTAGTGGCTATACAACCGGTCTCAAACAAGACCAGAGGCTAAAATGGCCGGATGGTTGCTCATTTTATAAAATCGCCTGTCCCAACATGGACAAAGGCGTCCGGCGACACCCTTCTGGGTGCAATCGTCGCAGAGAACAGACTATTTGTCGGTTCTACGTACCCATGCAGACATCAACGATTGAACAACCTAATTGGTCAACTCATAGCCGTCTGACCAAAATGACTTGTGAAGAATGATCAAGTTGCCGAATACCGGATGCCATGGGGCATTATCCGGTCACCGGCTGAAGGTTTCACTTAGGTTATCTATTCCAAAAATTGCACCTCACCCCAATTGGGGCAAGAGTTCAATGGCTATGAAATCTCTACCAAGACGGACATACGCCGTCTGTGTAGTGACCGAAACGTCTGTTGGTGTACGGTTGTGCACTTGGTTTGGGGAAATCACTACTGTGATTGATTGACTTACAAACATATCATGCTCTTTGCAGCATCAGACGTTTTCAAGTCAATCAACCAACTCCACTTGAAACCAACCACACAGCCGTCTAGGGGCAAGGACAGCCGGACTATTGATTAGTTAGGCAAAAATGAAAAATCACCGCATGCTTTTGATAAGTTAGGCAAAAATGAAAAATTTAAATTTGGACAAAATAAAAACTCAGATGCAATATGATCAAAACCGACTCAGTCGGTGCATTAAATAGTCCACCCAACCAAACAGTTGTAGTGGATTAAAATGTTAACCGGACCCCGTCCGGAAGAAAGAAATTGTTAATTACCCGACTCCACAGCCGGTAAATACACAAATACTCGGCACGTAGGTCGGAAAAAGCAAGTTTTGGCATACAGCCGCTGAATAAAAAGAAAATTAAAAAAGCAAAGACTGGCATACTGCCGCTGAGGGGTCACTTCTGGCCTGCAGACGGAGCCTCTTGGTTCTCCCCCTTCTCCTCATCATCAGAGGGAATTTAGAGCGCTTCACCGGGACCAGGAAGCTCAGGCGCGGTCGGCTCATTGTTGCTGAGCCAGGCTTCAAAGGAGGCAGGCTCTGGCTCGCCTTGCTCTCTCAAGTACACCACGTACTCGGCATAGCTGTGTGCCATTGCCCTGATGCTATAATCAGCGTCTGGGTACAAGGCAGCCCAAGAAATCTTCATGCGGGCGTTGTTTTCAACATCAATCTCAGCAACAACGCGATTTTGCTCCGCCTCCAGGGTTGCTACAAAGTTTTTCTGAGCTTGAGCAGCATCCTTCTCCAGCCTCTCAACCTTGGTTTTCAGTTTGCCAAGGTCAGCCTGGGCCTTCTTGAGCGCCTCATCAGCCTGTTTGGCGCTCTCGTCTGCCTTCTTCTAGGCCTCCTCCGCCCCCTTCTTGGTCGTCTCAGCATCCGTTGCCCGCTGGTCGGTCGCCTTCAGATCTAGCTCCAGCTGCTGGATTTTAGACGCCTGTATCGTAATTATTGCTTTAGTTTCAAGTTCATTTACGATAGTCGAGTGGAAAATAATATTATCAGCGTCTATGGCGGACTTCTTGGCCCTTTTTACCTCTTCCCGTTTACGGGAATAAGGACGTTTGAGCCCGTCCACCCGCAGCATGGCCTGCAAAAAAGCAGGCGGTATAAGAATTACAGGCGGGATAATTACTTGGAAAAAATAAAATTGAATTGACAAGTTTCTTACCTCAGCCAGAAGGGATAGAATGCGTTCAAGATTGAACGTCTCTATCCCAGGGATATTGTCCTTATCCCTCTTCCGGACGGCTTCTAGCATGGCCTTGGCATGCTTCTGGACGTTTGGCCAGCGGGGAGATTGATCTGCACCACAATCAATACGTGATGAGTGCGAAACTAAGGCAGCACCTATCTGTTGCTGAACGTCTGAGGATGACGTCTGTTGGGAGTGGGATTTCACCCGTAAAGGCCAACCCAACTCAAGCGGGGATTCAAAAGGGTTCTTATTTCGGGGTTTTCTGATGTCCTGCGGGAGAGTTACAATTCCGAGACTAGAACCGGACGCCTGTACCTGCAAAACAAACGGATGCTCCGGATGATTGGAGATCCGCCTCCGACGGTCAAGTTAGTACTTGATTAAGGAGTAATTAATGCGGAAATTAAAGTGATTGGGTCTCTCTAGGTGAGAGTGTTTAATGTGTGTAATCTGCATTGTTCGCGTCCCCCCCTTAATGAGGATTAAGGGAGGTATTTATAACCTCGGGAAACGTGCCAATCTAGGTTTAGGTTAACCTTGGGCTGATTGGGCTTCCCTCGGATGTTGGGCCTAGGTGACTGGTTATCCCAGGTGTCATGGGAGGGACACGTGTCGTGTCGTAATTGGTCCATAGTGGACGAATCATTGCTTGACACGTGGCAGACTCCTATTGGCCCATGTGACGGACACATGGCGGAACCTGATTGGTCCACTTGTCAGATGGTGATTGGTGGGGAAAAATCCCCTAATCATTTGCCCCTCACTGGTGGCACGTGACTGGTCACGTGTTACCTGTGACAGGTATCGCCCTGTAACAGGCGACGGCCTGCTACAAGTGTCACTCGGCGAGAGGCCGAGAGATTCTCCCGCCAAAATTTTGAATTCTGGAAGTGACCCTTCGCATTCTCACTTCGCCTATATAAAGGAGTGTTGACTTCGGTCATTTTCACACTTGAAAACTTTGTGAGAGAACATTCAGACCCCTGAACTTGCTCTGACATTTTGGACCCTTTCTGCCTACCGCCTGCTCTGACAAGCCGACTGCCAAGGATTTTCAGAACTTCATCAATCGTCACTCGTTCAGGTAACCGTCGGTTCTCTTACTCTTAATTTTCTCTTTACTTTATTCTTTTTTGAAATGGCACCACGGAAGCACACGACACGACCTAGGTTAGTGATCAGCCGGTCACCGGGGACGGCTGAATCTAGGACTAGGAGTGCCGCCTGCCCTTTTCTAGACCCATCTTTGCCCTTTATACAAAGTCCGACTGTATCTGTGTCTATACAGAGCATGATGGCCAGAACAAAAAAGACTGCCAGGATCTCAAACTCAGACGGCTCCTCCCACAGGGTGCCGATTAGTGAAACATCTGACCAGGCGCCAGATGTGGAAGTGAAACAAAGCGGCTTGAAAGCCGGCAGTTCTGAGGGAGGAGTCAAAGTGACCCCTTCCCATTTTACAGTTGACAATTCTACATTCTCTCCTGCTCCTTTTAAAGGAGAGGAGGCGGGCCCCTCCGGGAGAGGGGAGGAGTCGTCCTCTTCGGACTCGTCAGAGGACGATTCCGAGTCTAGCTCTTCTGGCCATGCTTCTCTGGACACAGAAGAGAAAAACAGTCGCCTACAAGAGGCGAGGCTTTCTCACGCAGTTGAGAAGGGGGACGAGTGGGCGGAGCCATCCGCCTCTCACCGAGAGCAAAATACCCCCTACTACTGCACGGTACCTCGGGGCCGGATCATAGCCATGCAAGAGAAAGTGGAGAGCTTTATCGCAAACCACACAATGGGCCCCGGCTTTTTAGTGTTCGTGCCGGATCCAAAAGACACAGTCGTCTGGCCGGCTGGTACCAGTTATGATGGCGCCTGCTTTGGCTGCTACGAGGCGGCCATCAAGGCTGGGCTGCGCTTCCCACTACATCTGGCTGTTCAGCGGATCTTGGATGGGTATGAGTTGGGGTTATGGCAGTAAGCCCCGAACTCCAGGGTCAACGTACTCGGCTATGTGGCCGAGTGCGAACTACACGGGGTGGAGCCGAACTTCGAGGCTTTCGCCCACATGAACTACCTCAGCCGGACCCCTAAGGCAGGCGGCACCGGCTGGTATCAATTGACGAGCCACAGGGGCTACCTCATGACAAGAGGTAAAGCAAACAAATGGAAGGACTGGCGGAGCACCTTCCTTATCATTGAGAGTTCAGACACAGAGCTGAACAAGCGCTTCAATAGGTGGAACAGGAATCCGCCCCTTCTTGCAGGCGGCCGCAGCATGCCGTCTGTTCCCCCCAAGGCTAAGAAAGAGATCCTAGATAAAGGACTCTTCAAAGTAGAGTCGAAGGTGAACTCTACTTCAGGGGTACGAGAGCAAGTACCCCTGCACTGCGTCCCGAGCTTCAAATGGCTCTACGACGAGTACTTTTTGGCCGCCTGTGGCCTCAGCAGTCGGTGCTCAAGAGGTAGCCGGCCTGTCGAATACTCTGTTGTTCCGTGCATTTCTTGTTATGACTTTTATTAACTTTGCTATTTGTTTTTGCAGTGCACGCCATGAGGAAAATTACCGCCTCCAAGACTGCGACGGCCATGTTGCGGGCCTCCATCATGCAACAGTCTTCAACTGACTCCCCCAACAAGGGGCACCCTTGGTGGGCTTCGAACCTTTCACCCTCTTATTGGAGTTGTGTTTATGCATATAATGACTCTTTTCTTCTTTTTTAGACGGGCGCTCCAAGAGCTTCTTCTTCCCAACAGCCGGACCCCAAGGCCCGGAGGACGACTGTTGCGAGCTCTCCTGGTTCTGCCAGGAAACATGCGGCGGCTGAGAAACAGCCGGCCACTTCTTCTAACACTCCAGCTGGGCCACCTAGAAGTATGAAATTATCCTTGTAAATTTTAGACTTGCTCCCTTCTTTACTAGGTCTAATCCGTTTGTTTATGCTTGATGCAGCTGGCCGTCAGGAGCCTGACTTGGTCGAGGTGGCCAAGTCTATGATCAAGGCCGTTCCTCCAGCTGAAAGGGAGGCGGTCAGGGGTGTCGGCACCCTTGACCTAGACGGGATTGCAGGGGTCCTTGCTGAGGTATACTTAGCATATTTTTGAGTATTTGAATTCCAGGACGCCTGTTTTCTTTTTTTGTTTGGAAACTGACGCCTGTTCCCCTTTTTACTTAGGCCCTGCTCCGAGTGAACGGCCTTCGCAAGCCGCTTGACCGGAAGAACAAAGAGGTAAAGGCTGCAAAAGCTATGGCCGCCTCTGATTGTGATAAGGCAATGTTTCAAATTGCCCAAAATGAAGTTCTGACCATTGATATTCTTTATTATCAGGCGCAGGCTACCGCCGCTATCCGGGCTCAAGTAGAGGCGGCCTAGAAGAGGAATAGCGAGCTGGAGGCGACCATCAACAACCTCAAGGCCGAGCTGAGACCTCTTCGCCAAAAGATGTCCTCATACGAAACCTTGGAGAAATCCTTGGCGAGCGTAAAGGAACGCCTGGTGACCCAGGAGAAGAGTCTTACTCAGGAGCCCTCGGAAAAGGCCGAGCAAGAAAAGAAAGAGCTGGTCCGGGAGATGATGGAAGACTCTGCTCAAATCCAGCACATGACTTGGGGCCGCCTCTTCCCTAATGCCGACTTTGCCTCATGGGAAAAAACGTACCGCTAGTGTTCTGATAGATATAATCAAGAGATCCTGGCGGCTGCTGAGGAAGAGGCGTTGGAGGAGGAGGAGGAGGAGCAGCCGGTAGTGGCGCTTGTGCCGCTTGGGGGTAATGCATCAAAGAAGGATGCAGCTGAAGCCGAGTCCAGCAAGATGAGTGCTGACCAGGCGACAGCTGCTAATATTGAAGATATGCCCCCTTCTTAAGCTTTATGTCTTCTTTCCACGGCCTGCGTGCCGTTTGTTTGTATTTACCCGGCCAGAGGGCCGGGGCTCTGAATATTTTTCCGGTCTTTAATGACCGGCTTCCTTTTAATGAATATTTTGTTTTGCTTCAAATTTGTTTAAGTATTGAATATTCTGATATCCAATTGTACACTATACCGACTGTTTTACATGGCTGATAGTTGCAGACAGGTACGGATAGTTAGTCACGCCGCCTATTCCCCTGGACGACTGGTTGTCTGTTTCCAGGCTAGACGATCAGTCGGCCATTTATCCAATCGGTATTCGAACCATTTTAAAGACTGGATCCCCTTTAGGCAGGCGGTCCTGTAATTTGTAAAATTAACCAAGTAGGAAAGTGGTTTTCTACTTATCAAGTTTTTAGGCTAGAGACTTTAGGCCGTCTAGGCCGACTGTTCCCCGCCATATTTAATCTAGTGTGAACAGGTGCTGTATGAACACCTTTTTAGTTTCATACTAAATTTTTAAGGAGTGACCAAGTAAACATGATTGTTACCTAGTCGCCAAGTAACTGAGTAGTAGAGGTATCAAGCGGTGGGTACCGGTTGTTCCCATTTATTCGCCAATGTTTGTTGGCTTTTAACTCATAGGTTGTTAACCTAGCAGAAGTAGTGGTTGAGAGCCCCTGTTTGCTAAAAACAGGCGGACGACTCATACCTTTTAGGCTCAATACTAAGTTTGAGAGAGTGACTATGAGTTAACTTTGGTGTTACTTAGTCGCCGTCACTCCTGCTTGAGTAGTAAAGGTACCAGGCGGCGGAGGCCGGCTGAACCTTTTGATTCGCCAATGTTTGTAGGCTATTAACTCAAGAGGTACCCCCTGCATTTATCCCAAGTAATACAGGCGGTCATCTGACTCAGATGTCAACTGCTACCACTGGTTTGGTTAGTGATAGAGTTATCCTTGTCTCAAAAACGGCTACGTGGTTGCCCTTGGGGACAGTCGTATAGGTGCCGTGTAATTAGTTTATAGAGCAATGTTCCACCCAAAAGGGAGCTGCTCTCTGCGACGAATTTCATCCGGAGGGATGCCGCCGGACGCCTGCTATGATGTTGGGATAGGTCGTATTAGTTTAAAGATTGGATCAGTTGGCTTGGCGCCTGGACTGATCATTCGACTTGTGGCCTTGGTTAGTTCTTGGTGAACGTAGGTGCTAAGTAAGAGGAGGGTAGCCGCCTGTTTAGGCACAGGGTCGGCCAGGCCCTGATCATTTTTAGCTAAGTATAAGAGGGGTGGCTGTGTGCTTTGGAACCAGTCGGCCCTCTTCTATGGAGAGTAGCCGACTATATATCCAGACGTCATGCCCCTATGGTGATAGAGTAAAATATTCAATGGAGAGTAGCCGACTGTAAAGGTACAGGCGGCATGCTTTGAAGATAGAGTAAAATACTCAATGGAGAGTAGCCGACTGTAAAGGTACAGACGGCATGCCCCTCTGATGATAAAGTGAAATACTCAATGGAGAGTAGGCGACTGTAAATGTATAGGTGGCCTGCCCCTCTTAAGTAAGAATAAAAAATTAAACATGGAGAGTAGCCGACTGTTTGTCAGTAGGCATGCCCCTCTTAAGTAAAAATGAAAACTGAGTATGGAGAGTAGCCGACTGTTTATTAGTAGGCGTGCCCCTCTTAGTACAAAATTGAATATTAAGTATGCAAACTTTTATTAAGTAGCCCTTGACTATTTATATCATTCAAAAGAAATATTTCTTAAGATTATCTGCATTCCAAGTTCGAGGCAACGGTTGGCCGTCTGGTGTTTCCAGATGGTAGGTACCGTCCCTGACCTCTTCACAGATTCGGTAGGGTCATTCCCAGTTGGGAGTTAGTTTTCCAGACTCATTAGCCCTACCAATTGCTTCCATTTTTCTAAGTACAAAGTCCCCCACTTTGAGTGGACGCCAGTGTACTTTTTTGTTGTATGATCTAGTCATTCTCAGGCGGTAAATTTCATGGCGCAAGACAGCATTGCCCCTCCTTTCAGGAAGTGAGTCTAATGTCAGGCGCATGGCTTCCCAGTTTGCCTCTTCTTCATATAGCATTACTCGAAGAGTCGGCTCGTAGTGTTCTATTGGAAGAACAGCTTCCGCACCATAAGTTAGGAGGAATGGAGTTTCTCCAGTCGCCCCTTTTTCAGTCGTCCTAATGGCCCAAAGAACATGTGGTAATTCATCCGCCCATAGGCCGCCTGCTCGTTCAATCTTTTTCTTGAGACCGTCTGAGATGATTTTATTAAAGGCTTCTACCTGGCCGTTTGCTTGTGGACGGCCGACAGATGCAAAGTAGTGTGCAATTCCTTGGTCACCCAACCAGCTTTTGAGAACAGGCGTCTCAAATTGGGGACCATTATCAAAAACCATAGACATGGGAACCCCGAACCGAGTGATGACATTTTTCCAAATGAATGAAATTATATCCTTCGTCTTGATTCCCTTTACAGCCTCCGCCTCTACCCATTTAGTGAAGTAGTCGACGGCAACAAGTATGTACCTCCTTCCGCCTGTAGAAGGCGTATATGGACCCAGAATATCCATGCCCCACTTAGCAAACGGTAGTGGGCTATGAATGGTAGTGAGGTCAGTAGCCGGACGGTGAATTAGTTTGCCAAACCTTTGGCACTTGTCACATTTTTTCACCATCTCCATCGCATCTGCTTCTAAAGTAGGCCAAAATTAGCCCTGCTACCTTGCCCGTTGAGCAAGCGTCCTGTCGCCTATATGGGAAGCACAGTAACCAGAGTGAAGATCGTCTAGTATCTCTCGCCCCTTTTCTGGAGTAACACACTTTAAGAAGGGTTGAAGGTACCCCCTTTTGTGAATTTCTCCCTTTATTATTTCAAAACTGGTTGCTCGTTTTTCAGTGCTGCCGCCTGTTGATGATCATCCGGCAGGGTACCATTTGTCAGATATGCCCTGATTGGATCCATCCAGGTTGAGCTTCTGTCTAAGATTCCAATAGGTTCTTCCTCAATGCTTCTCCTCTCCATTACTTCCCAAAAAACAGTTCGAGGAGTATCACAGGAGGCGGATGATGCTAATTTTGAAAGTGCATCCGCCTGGTTGTTTTCTGATCTCGGCACTTGGGTCAGATGGAAATCCTCAAGGGAGCCGGCTGCTTGTCGGACCGCCTGTAAATACTTGATCATGGTCGGATGGGTTGCTTCGTATTCGCCATTGTACTGACTCACTATCAATTGTGAATCGGAACAGGCGTCTATTTTTCTTGCTCCTGCCGCCTTGCACATGCGGATTCCGGCTAGTAAAGCTTCATATTCTGCCTCATTGTTTGAGGCCTGAAAACTGAAGCGTAAAGCATACTCGTACCTGTCGCCCTCTGGCGACTGACATATGACTCCTGCTCCACAACCATTTGAAGTAGAGCTTCCATCCACATATACCTTCCAGACTTGGTCTGTAACTTGAGAGTCAGGAGGACGAGTCATCTCAACAATAAAGTCAGCAAAGGCTTGCCCCTTCACTGCTTTTCTAGGCTCGAAAGTAACTTCGAGGCTCTGTATTTCTATGGCCCATTTGATCATTCGGCCTGACGACTCCATGATGGTCAGTGGCCGCTTGATGGTTGGTCTGTATACACGACGACTGCATGTGCCAAAAAGTAGGGCTTCAATTTTTTAACAGCCATGAAGAGTGCAAGACCAAATTTCTCCACTAAGGGATACCTCAACTCGGCATTTTTCAGTACATGACTGACAAAGTAGACCGGGAGCTGACAGCCGTCTCTTTCAGCATGGAGAACAGCGCTTAACACATGATCAGAGACGACCAGGTACATGTAGAGTACTTCTTTGGGCAAAGGGCTGACCAGCCTCGGCAAGGAATGCAAGTGAACTTTCAATTTCTGGAAGGCCGCCTCAGCATCCGGCCCCCATTCAAACCTTGCCTTTTTCTTAATTGCCTGGAAAAAGTATAGGCATTTGTCGCCTGATCGGCTTAGAAATCTTCCCAAGGCCGCCAGACAACCTGTTAACTTCTGAACCTCTCGGATGGTACGAGGCAACTGCATGTCGATGACCGCCTGCACCTTCTCAGGGTTCGCCTCTTTTCCTCTCTGATGATAAGGAATCCGAGAAATTTCCCAGACTCAACTCCAAAGACACATTTCTTGGGATTGAGCATGACATGGTGCCGCCTGAGTGTGGCAAAAGTTTCTCGGAGGTCCGACAGATGATCTTTCTGAAGTTTAGACTTGACAATCATATCATCAATATATGCCTCGACATTTCTCCCAATCTGATCAAAGAACACAGTGTTTATCATTCGCTGGAAAGTGGCCGGGGCATTCTTAAGACCAAACGGCATGACCGTGTAACAGTATAACCCCTGATCAGTGACGAAGGCCGTCTTCTCCTGATCTTTCTTCCATAAAGGAATTTGATGGAAACCAGAGTAGGCGTCCATAAAGCTCATCAAAGCATGGCCGGCTGTTGAGTCGACCAGGTTATCAATTTTAGGCAGAGGGTAACTGTCTTTGGGGCACGCCTTGTTTAAGTCTGTGTAGTCTACACACATTTGCCAGGTGCCATTCGGCTTTTTAACAAGCACCACATTTGCAACCCAGTCTGGGAAGTAACATTGTCGAATGAACCCTGCATCAAGTAATTTTTTAACTTCGGCGGCTGCCGCCTGACTTCTTTCTTCGCCATGGTTCCGCTTCTTCTGCCATACCGACTTCTTTTTCGGATCCACGAGCCAGTTTATGTACCGCCAGATCAGGACTAATGCCTGGCATTTCATGGACTTTGAATGCAAAGATGTCCTTGTATTCTTTCAATAGTTTGTGAAAGTCGTCACCTAGGTCCCTTAGAGCAGTCGTCCCAACCTTGATTGTTCTGTCAGGACGCGAGTCATCTAACATCAGGTCCGTATGCTCACCAGCTGGCTGAGGGCGGAATTCATCCGACCGCTCCTCTGCCAATGATTGCTATTTTCTGTCTTTTCTTGTGGCCCCTGTCTCGGATGCCTTTCTCTTCTTGCCGCCTGCTTCTTGAACAGGCGCACTCTCCTTGACATGGTCAAGGTCTATTTTTCCACCACTCGACCCAGTGGCCATAACAGTGGGCTTGACATCCAAGAGATAGCACTCTCGGGCCATCCTCTGATCTCCCCTTAGGGACCCGACTGTTCCATTATCCCTCTCAAACTTGAGCAACATAAGAGATGGGATTATAACAACCTTGGAATTATTCGGGGTTGGTCGTCCCAGAATCATGTTGTAGGCCGAGAGTTCTTCTACTATCAGGAACCGGACTACCATGTGTCGTCCTTCCCCTTTTTCGCCCAGGCGGATGGGTAAATCCACTCGTCCCACTGGGTGGACGACTCCTCCTCCAAACCCTACTAAAGGGTGGGATGCCGGATGTATGCAATCAGTCTGATATTTTAGTTTCGACAGACATTTGCTACTGATGAGATCTGAGGAGCTTCCGGTATCTATGAGGATTCGGCCAACTCTCTGGTTGGCCACTTTACATTCAATAACGATAGGGTCGTCATGCGGCCCTCTTACCCCTCCTAGATCTTCTTCAGTGATGACAATCTCAGGAAATGAATATTTGGAGGGTCGTTCTTGGTGAACGGAATTTACATCTAACCGTCTGATATTGTCTTTATTGCCCCTAATAGTGGGGCCGCCTCCTGAGAAGCCGCCTGCAATGGTGTAGACGACTGCATCATCTGTATCGGAGTTGTTGGCCTGTTGATTCTTTTTGGACGACTGCTTTTTCGAGGAAGTGTTCCCCGTAGATTTCTTGACATAAGTGTCAAGATCACCTTGCTCAGCCAGGCGGTCCAGATATCGCATGAGACTGATGCATTCATTGGTGTGATGACCAACATCTTCATGATAATCACAGAATTTTTCTTGGTTCCGATTGTTTGCAGAACTCTTCATGGGGACCGGCTTCTCAATTGAGATCCGTCCCTTGATTTCCTTTAGGATAAATTGGCTATCCTTGTTAAACACATACTTTGGGGGGTATGGTTTGAATTCTTTTTTCTTCTTCTGGGACGGCTGTTTAGAGGAATCAGTTGCCCAGACCTCTTTTCTCTTCTCGTCTTTGTTTGACGACTGCTTCTATCGTCCTTCTCTTTTGTCGGACCTTTTCCCGTCTGACTGTTTTACCGTACTACAAAGATCAGTCGCCTGTATATAGGCTTCCGCTTCAATCAAGGCCTCTTAAAGAGTCGCCACCCTCTTTCGGACCAAATCAAATTTGAAGGTCGACCCGTCTTTGAGACCTCTGAAAAAGTCAGTATAGGCTACTTCATCCGGTAACCCTTGAATCTATATTCTCATCAGGTTAAAACGCCTGATGTAAGAACAAAGCCCCTCCTTCTCGCCCTGCTGAATTGTTCCTAAATCAAGGGTCGTCTTCCCTTCGCAGGGATGTTCATGGCGAAGTTGGAGGTGAATAAGTAAGCAAGCGTCTTGAAGTTATTTATACAACCAGTCGGCAGGTTGCCGAACCATTATTGTGCGATTCCTTTGAGAGTCGCTGGGAAACACTTGCACCAAGTGGGATCATCCAACCCTTGAAGGTACATCAGGTTGGTGAATGCCATCAGATGGTCTTCTGGGTTAGTAGTGCCGTCATAGGCGCCTACTAATACATTTTTCACTTTGGTCGGCTGAGCGGCTTCAGTAATTTCCTTGGAGAAGGCCGACGGCTGTTCACCAAGTCTAAGCAACCGTAGCTGCCAGTCCATAGGTTGGACATTTTTTGCTGCATGTCCACCAAACGGAGGTGGCTGCAAAAAATACTGTTGTTGCGGTACAAACGGTAAGTTTGGTACCGCCTGGTCGCTATGAAAGCCGGACTGACGGGAGGTGCCGCCTGACTGACTCTCATGATACGACTGAGTATGCCTCATCGAGGTATTTCGCAGACTGTCTTGGAAGTTTGAAGTAGAGGCCGACTCTGACAATCGGTCACTCTTCTTCTGCTCTAGCAGTAGCCGAGCATCTGTGTATGTTTTCCTCGACCCGTCCGCCTGAATATGAAGAACATGTTTCCTATTTCCTGGAGTAGGAAAACGGTATTTTGTGAAATCAAGGGCAGGTGGCTCCCACTTCCTAGATTTAGGATGAGGGGTCACCTCTCGCCCTTGAACTGGCTTCCTCTTCCGTGAAGTGGAGGGTTTCTTAGCCGACTGCTCCTTGTCCAGAGCAGGCGGCTTCTTGTTGATCAACTCTTGAATTTCTCCCTTGAAGTCCCTCATGAAGGTCATGAGTTCGTTCCTTGTGATGGGAGCAGACCCATCAGTCGGCTGCTGCCGAACAGGCGGTGCGCCTGCTGGCTCGCTTCCAGTTTGAAGATGTTCCCGTTCCCTCCTTTCGATATGACGAACGTCGGGCCCTTAGGGTCCCGTCTGAAGCTGTGTGAGCTTCAACTTCAAATTCATTCTCAGTATCGTGGTCCGACTGAACTAGAGGGTCGTCCAGGGGACGTCTCTCTTCAGGAGCCGGTACAAACGTGGATGCCATCTCAGAAGTACTCTCCCCACAGACGGCGCCAAGATGTTTCGGGGTTTTCTGATGTCCTGCGGGAGAGTTACAATTCCGAGACTGGAACCGGACGCCTGTACCTGCAAAACAAACGGATGCTCCGGATGATTGGAGATCCGCCTCCGACGGTCAAGTTAGTACTTGATTAAGGAGTAATTAATGCGGAAATTAAAGTTATTGGGTCTCTCTAGGTGAGAGTGTTTAATGTGTGTAATCTGCGTTGTTCGCGTCCCCCCCCCCTTAATGAGGATTAAGGGAGGTATTTATAACCTCGGGAAACGTGCCAATCTAGGTTTAGGTTAACCTTGGGCTGATTGGGCTTCCCTCGGAAGTTGGGCCTAGGTGACCGGTTATCCAAGGTGTCATGGGAAGGACACGTGTCGTGTCGTAATTGGTCCATAGTGGACGGATCATTGCTTGACACGTGGCAGGCTCCTATTGGCCCATGTGACGGACACATGGCGGAACCTGATTGGTTCACTTGTCAGATGGTGATTGGTGGGGAAAAATCCCCTAATCAGTTCTTACCTTCAGAGTCGGCCAAGCGGGAACCGCTTGCAAGCGTGGTGAACCCCACAACTGCTGATAAGGGGTTGACAAGATCAAGGCACACGCTGCCGTCTACCTTCTCAAGTCGCACTGATATCCGCATCGTATTAGTCCCGGCTGAGGCACCAGGAGTTGATGCAGAGGTGGATTTTTTTATCTTGTTGAGAACGGCAGGGTTCTCCTCCCTAGCCCGTTTGAGTTGCTTCTCAAACGACTTTCCAACCTCTCCTCCCTGAAAAAATAACCAAAGTTAAGGATAGCATCCGGGAAAATGATTTTAAAGGGTTAACGTATGAAAGGGTCAGGCGTTTGTTACCTTGGCCTTGAGCACAGCCGCAGATTTCTCCGCAAGATCTTTGCGGATGGTTGCAGAAGACCGTTTAGGAGTTTTCTCCGACTGCAGCATTTTTAGAGCTTCTTCTGCAAAAAGAAAGAAATTAGTCAATATCATAAATCAATTTCGATAGAAAAATACTACAGACGGTATAAACTCAGGCGCATACGTTTGGTAAACATGTGCCCTAGCCCGCAGGCGGCCAGGAAACATTCATCCCTGAACCAAGCGCTCTTGGGAATCCAATTCTTAGGGACTTTTATTGTTTCCCCGGTTGACAAAGTTGCGTCTGTGAGGCCGAAAAAGTCTGCCTCGATTATTTTGTCAAAGTCTTCCTCTGGGATCTGGGGAAGAGCGCACTTCCTACCCAACAAATCAGGCTTCTTATTGTACAGACGGAATTCATAATTTTCCCGTCTGGTTGGGGCGGACATCAGGTAGAACCTGTGCTTCCAGCCATCGAACTTTGAGACCTTGTCCAAGGTCATCATGTATTGCGGCTGTGTGGTTAGAGTATACCACGCCCTCCAGCCGCCCGGGCTTCTGCTGAGGTAATGCATGCTTGCAAAAGCCTCCTAGCCGGAGTTAAGCCCTTGGAACTCGCAGGCGGCAACATACCCTAGAATGTTCGTCTAGGAGTTGGGGGTAAGTTGCCAGACCCCAAGGCCGTAGCCTCTCAAAATTGCCTTCACCGCCTAGTGAAGGGGGAAGCGAAGGCCGGCTTTGAACGCCGCCTCATAACAGCCAAAATAGCTGTTGGCGTTCTCTTGATCATCCCCCCAGGCGATGGTGCCCAGCTCAGGGTTGAAGGGGCACGCGGAGGGGATCTCTCCAGAGCCGTCTGGTTTCCCTGACCAGACGTTTCTCCCTCAGGCGTTTGGCCGCCTGAGCCTTCGCTCTTGTAATTCGGGTCCGTGGCCGTCTGCATTGTCCGAGCCATGGTGTCCTGCACAGACGCATAACTGGTCGGAATCCATGGCAAAGGGTGGTCCCAACACCCCGAGCCGGCACTCCCAGTCCTAGACTCAGCCGACCCTAGTGATCGGCTGGACTCTAACCTAAGCTGTGCCGTGTGTGTTGGTGATGCATCCATTTATTGCAAGAAATATGTACAAGCGGTGAAAAAAGAAAAGAGCTGAGAGAGACAAACACGGTACCTTTTGATTTGGTATCTGAACGTAGGCGGGACCGGCTGTATTGCTGAAGAACAAACTTTCTTGCTCACGTCTGCCTCAAACAAGTGACTTCTGCTCTCTCAAAGTTTTTCTCTCTAGGAAATTTTTGTAAACGTACAAAATTATGAGGGTAAAACGGCTATATATAGAGGGTAAATTTGGGGGCATTTCCGTAATTTACCCGAAAGGTGAACGGTTACTCTGTAATGGTAAAAATACCGCCAACCGGAGCGTGACATGTGTCACAGATGCCACGTGGCGTGCCACGTCACATCTGTGAGGGGCAAATGTTTAGGGTAATTTTACCCTGCCACGTGGCCCAATCAGAAGGTGACACGTGTTAGCCCCAAATTGGTCTAAAATGGACCGATCCCTGCTCGACACGTGTCATTCCCGAAATCAAGGGAAAAGGCAGCCTTCAGGCCCAAATCCCGAGAATGCCGCCAAACGGCGCAGCCCACCAATGATTAGGGTTCAGTAACCTAATCAGGGGCACAATTCCCAAAGACCCTATAAATAGGGAGATGTCCCTCATTTTGAGGCACGTTTTATCATTTATTGCACACTTACTCTTTAATAGAGACATCTTGAGCTTGGAATCCGAGCAGATCCCTACCTAAATTTCCGCACCTTTTTTCTCCCTTCAAGTTTCTAACTTGTGCGTCGGAGGCGGAGCACCACCCCACTGGTGTCTCCGTTTGTTTTGCAGGTACAGCTCACCCCGGATCAGTCTTCGTGTTGTAACTCTCCCGAGGGACAAAAACCCCCAAAACTGGTCTATAGTTCGATCATGCATCATTCATGCATATCCATGTGATTGACCGAGCTTCACTATGCTCCTATAGCCCATGAAACTGCGATATCCAATCAATCTTACATGCTAGTCCATTTATTGAAATCATTTATGTCTAATTTAATGATTTCGAACTAGGAACTTTAAATAATATATGAATTTAGTTCACCTATGGGGTTTCATTCACCAGGTCATCAACCTGATGTGCCCATCTATTCATAATTATTTTGGACATTTTATTTAATATCGAAAACCATAATTAAATAATATTGAAATTTTTGTTTCATTTGATAAACATAATTCTGCAAGTTAATGTATTATTTATTGTAGACACCTAAAAATGTCTCCCCAAAAACAAACCCGGTGATGAACAACCTTTCACCGCCATTATTGGTCGGGTTGAATATTTAATCTTGGAGTGCTTAAATCCATATTTCCAAAACCGACCCAATTCCTAGCCCATTTCCCCAAATCGTAACTTATTTTCCTCTTTTCGTGTCTTTAAACCCAAAATAATTCATTTCGTGTCCTTTATAATCATTCATTTCATATCCTTTTTATAAAAATGTTTAATCCAATTTATTTTGGTCCATAATCTGGATCCAATGATTTAATAATTGGATGGGGTTTGAAAAGAGCTTTCCAACGATATATTATAAGCCCAAATCCGAATAATAACGAATACGTTATGACCAAAATACTAAACTGAGTCCAAACCGAACCTAAGCCCACCTTACCTACGACCCAATAATCATGTGGAGGGTCCTAATTATTGTATCCCATTCCTAAACTAATTAAGATTAATTGGAAGCTTCTATAAGTTTTTAAAAAAGATCTTAATTATCCTTTATGAAAAGATAAGATTAAAGAGTTTGAAATTGAATAAAACTTTTCTTTTTGAAAGTCCTAATTCTATTCAAATTGAAAGATGTTCAAAGATAGACAGATATTATTTTCGTGCCTCATAGTTTTTATCTCAATCTTATATGGTTGGATACCCCTTGAAATTATCTTTCCAGTGAGATATTATAATATCAATTCCATGATATAACGAAAAAGATATGAATAAAATATCAAACTCTATCCAAAACTAACACCGTCTTACTATTTCGACAATATATTTTATTCTACAAAATATTTTTATCTGACTCTAATTGGATTAGAAATTAGAATTCAAGAGCTTTCCAACGATATCTTATTTATCTTATTCCGATTTCTGGATCAAAAGATATGATAAAAACAAAAACCGCAAAAAATGCAGCTATCGAGTTTTATTCCGATTTAATTCGGATCTTATCTTGATTCTTCGACCCTTCTTTTTTCCCTATAAATAGAGGTCATATCACCCCTTTTTTTGTCATCAACAATCTTGATCATCAAATAATTCTCTTCTCCCTCTTTAGCCTAAATACTAGCCATCCTATTCTCTAAAAATACTTCCCTTAAGCACTCCAAGGAGTTCATACTTAACCCAAAGTTCTATACTTAAACCAAGGCGTGAAAGGTAGAATTAACTGAGGGTTTGGACCAAATCAAATCTACATTTATTTAATTTAATTGTGTCAATTTGATTTAAATTTTTATTGAAGTTACTAACTGTAGGCGTCGTTCGAAGTGCGCCTACGTTAAAAGCATGTGTGAATATGCTTGACACTCATAGGAAGTGGGAATTAACATTACGATTAGGGAAACCACAAAAACTCCAGTCTATCGAGTTTTATTCCGATTTAATTCGGATCTTATCTTGATTCTTCGACCCTTCTTTTTTCTCTATAAATAGAGGTCATATCACCCCTTTTTCAATCATCAACAATATTTATCATCAAATAATTCTCTTCTCCCTCTTAAGCCTAAATACTAGCCATCCTATTCTCTAAAAATACTTCCCTTAAGCACTCCAAGGAGTTCATACTTAACCCAAAGTTCTATACTTAAACCAAGGCATGAAAAGGTAGAATTAACTGAGGGTTTGGACCAAATCAAATATACATTTATTTAATTTAATTGTTTCAATTTGATTTAAATTTTTATTGAAGTTACTAACAATTTAGTCATAATGTAGCAATTCAAGGAAATGCGGAAAGTGAGTAGTTAATCATTTAATTACTCTTATTTTTATTCTTGTTGCTAGTATCATAATTAGGTTTACTATATATATTTGATTTGACTACCAAGTTATTTTTGAATTGCTTCCAATATTAATGTTAATTCTATTATATTTTTTTATCACCATATTGCATGTTAAAGGAATATGTAATTGAAAATCATGCCTAATAAGATAATTTGGACAACCGGTTTAGGATCCTTTTTAATCTTGTTATTAAATCAAGTGATCACAATATTTTAGAATTATGTGTTGCATTAATATTCAACCAATTTAGCCTAATAATAGTTTGGAGGAAATTGAATATTTTGTTTGCATGCCTTTGATATCGCATGAATAACTTTTCACTATAAGAATCGAGTAGAGGCCAATACGGGCGCATGTGACTCCATGACTCACTTCGTACCATCATCCCCGATCCTCCTTTTGTGGTTCCAAACCATATGGAGTTAGTAATCTCATGGATTATGAATGGGGTATAACCTTCACGGGTCAATCGTTGTTGCCTATCGTTTTCCCTTATTCGTGGTTGCCTTAAATGATCCGTGAACGGTTTACAAGTTCCTTAAAAACTTGTTGGCGGCTCCCTACTTTGCTTTGTCCCTAATCGTATATGTCAATTCCCACTTCCTAAGAGTGCCAAGCATATTCACCACATGCTTTTACGTAGGCACACTTCGAACGATGCCTACACTTATGTGACATGTTTTCTCAAAACATACACAACTTAAATTACATAACTTGCTTCAATCTAAGAATCTTAGTATGACTCTAATACCTTTTTCATGGAAGGGGTTTAGTTAGTAGTGTTCATGAGACATTCTCATAAACATGAATTTTGCGATTTCTAAATTTTATAGGAAAAATTGATTCTAATAATCCCACCTTTAGTCGGTTCGTTGTTAATAATCCTACCTTTTGATTATTATCTAATAATCCCACCTTTATTGACGATTTTCTTCTATTGGTCCATAACCTATTAGTAACCGGTTTTGATAGGTGAATATGTTACGTGTCACATTGTGATAGGTTGAAAATTATTTTTTTAAAAAAAAAAAAAAAAACCTCAGCCACCCAACCCCTTACGCCACCCATCATCCCAACTTCCGGCAGCGGCCGTCCTTTCCCACCCCTCCACCTTCCGGCAGCCCTCTTTCCCACCCTCACCACCAACGAAATTTTCCCCTCTCCACGACCCACCCAACGGCGACAATGCCTATCCTCCATGCAATCCACCACGATACAACAAAAATCAATTAATTACCATTTGAGAACTAAAAAATGGCACAAAAATTGGACCTCAAAAAGGAGAATTGGATAAATTCAGAGAGTGAAATTGACATTGTGAAGACCATCAATGGTAAAAGGGAGGAGCTCAGTGACATAAGGTTTCTAGTAGATTGAAGCGTCAGGAATGAGACATGCAACTTCTTCGCCATTATCGTCTAGTTTTGAGGACAATGACAAGGATAACGACTCCATGGATTTCAATGAGGGGGGCGTTGTTGTTGGGTGGGTCATGGATAGGGGAAATTTTCAGTGGTGGTGATGGGGGGATGGGGAGAGGGGCTGCCGGAGGAAGGAGGGGTTGGGAAGGGACGGTTGCCGAAAGTTAGGATGGGGTGACGTGTGGTTGGGATGGCTGGGTATCTTATTTTTATTTATTTATTTATTTTTAATATTTTCTCTTTATCTTTTAATTTATTTTTGTCTAATTATGTAATAACACATGTCATTTAAATTAAAAATAAAAAAATTTACCCATTTTACAAGTAATCGATCAGAAGGGACCATTAGAAGAAAATCGCCTATAAAGGTGAGATTATTAGATAATAATCAAAAGGTGGGATTATTAACAGCGAACCGATCAAATGTGGGATTATTAGAATCAATTTTTTCAATTTTATAATAATATTCACCTTCATACAATAAGAATTTTCCTTTGCCCCTTTCGCAAGGAACTTAGGAATTTCTAGTTTGTATTCCAACGTTACATAGGATTGCAATAGAAATATATCATCACTTGTTCTTAAAACATTTGAATCAAATAGACGAGTATAGTCCATGACATGCATGATGCATCATATCCTTTGCAAAATGCATAAGTAGCATCACTCAAAACCTTAATTTCATCAACCTTTCTCAAAGTATTGAAACATTAAGCAGTGTGCCATGTTACATGAGATTGAAACTCCTTTCAATTTTATGTTGAACCCTATAAGAATCAATATAATTTTCTTAACTAAGCTCAAACATCCTTCGAGACCTATCTATATAGATCTTGAATCCCAAATGTACTCATCTTCATCTTCAAGGTTTTCATACAAAATGCATTAGCCATCACTTGACCCTTCAAGAAATGAATAATTGCTCTTTGTACTAGACCAAGAAGACTTCATAGCTCCCACTAAACATCTTGTATACATAACATCTTCATTTAAGAACATCAAACAATTTTGATTAACTCACAAAATTAAGAACATTAACTCCCTTATGCTAACTCCAATCCATTAAGGATATTTTATGCATCCCTAGTATAATTGTTTTTCAAAACCATTCTGATTGTATTGCATACAAATCTTCTTTCATGAACAATTTCAAGAAAGTGTTTTGAAATCCATCTACCAAATCTTATAAGGTAGAAATCACTAAAATATCTATAATAGATCTTTGCAAAATGACTAATGTAAAGTTTTCATCGTAGTCATAGTCATACTATGAATTAGTTGAATCCTTTATATGAGTCTTTGCTTTAGTTAGAAAACATTTTTCTTTCTTATCTGCTTTGCTTATAATAGGTCTCATCCAATTAGGCAAATTAATCAAGTGATATACACTTGCTTACAGACTAAGAATCTATTTCAAATTTCCTAGTTTTTAAACCACTTGGAGTCATAACTTGTCAAATCATCTTTATTATTTACATGATCATCGTGTTCCAAAATGAATATTTTAGAACTCTTAGTCAATATGAAATCATATTTCTTTGGCTAAGTTTTACATATGCTAGTCATCATTGTGGGTTTTTATGCAACAATTGAAACTCATACAACAGCTTTGTTTAGCTTTCAATAAGAAACGACAATTGAGGATGTGCACTTGGAATGTACTACCTTCGACACATGGTTATTATTCCCATTACACTTAATGAGACCATGCGTTTTCATCTGTAACATGAGGTTAATTATGCTCATATTGTTGCTTTGATTCGATTACTTCTCAAATTTCTTCAAGATTTTCGAAATCACATTTCTTGAACTCTTTAAAGGCTCTCAAACTTTTCGAGATTCTTATACTCCCACTTGCATTTTGAAGAGGCATATTCAGCATTGGGTGAACCAACCATGGTTTGAACCATGTTTGTTTGTTGCTTTTCTCGAACTCTTTCGAGATTTATACTATTCCCACTTGACCTTTTAGAACGATTTCCATAAGGGCACCTTGTAACACCCCCAAATCTCCCTCTAGGGAAATACTAATATAATACGTATAATTATACCGTAAAGATAGGCTTGTACGCATTACCACCGCGTGATTAGGCAAGGCTACTCAAAATACTTAACTCAACAACAAAACTTGCAACGGAAACCCAACTTTCTTTTATTAATACTTATAAAAATAGTAACATTGTTATGAGTACTAAAAAATAAGACCAACATTCCTAAACTAGGTGAAGCAAATCCCAGGACTCCCATATGCTCATTTATGACTTGACCTGAAAATAGTCAACAATGGTTACCATTACGGTAAACAGGGCGAACCAAAACAAATAAGAAATTTCGGATTAGCAAAATATGCTAAGTACGATAAGTGTAAGATAGTGTAAACTCAATTTATTTGCCAACATGCTTTTAAAACCAATTCCAATAATTAATCCAATAAATTCATAACTCATGATTTAAAACCGATTCTCAATATTCCAATATAAATAATCAATAAAACCAATACCAATTATTTTAAAAACCAATACCTCATATTAAAAACTGAAAGGAATGGTGTCCTTCGAACAAGTGTATTATTCTGATAGTGGGTTCAGAATTATTAGAAAGATAATATATTCAGTAAGGTCAAGTGATCGGAATGCCTAGGTGGAGGCCGCTTCCGATTAGTAATATTAATGTATAATTAATATTACAGCTTAATCCTGACTGAACCCTTCGGGTCACACCCAAGCAATGAATGAACCAACTCGACAAATTAATTCGGAAGAAATTAACGAGTCGCTCAAGTATTAAATATTTAGACATCGGAAATTCGAGCTTGGAGCGTCGGAGAATCTCAAATGGCAAGCCAAAATTTAGGAGTTGGCGAGACGGGAAAATGCTTCAAGTAACAAGTAAAATCCTAGCCACACGAAAGGGTAGGACAGCACGCCCAATAGGAGCGTGCCACATGGCAGCACACATGGCAAAACGCCATGTGGCAGCACGCGTGGTAGCGCACGTGGCAGCCACGTTGGCAGCCACCACGTGGCAGCATGCCACGTTGGTAGCTGATGAGTGTCATTAATGGCACCCATTTGATGAGCATTTAGGTCGTTTTTAATCCTCTTTTCATAGCTTTCTTGCTCAATAAATGTTTAGTTTTATGCTTTCTCTCTCTATGTTACCTTTCTTCTCGTATTTTACAGCTTTTGTGCATTTCCATGGATTTTCTAGTATTTTCTCCTTTCTTTGTTCTATTTTCATTATTTTAGTTGCTTTTCCTTTATTTTAGATTTTATAGATTTAGTTTTATTTTATTTTAGTTTATTTTATTTCATTTTCATTTTCATTTCATTTTCTTTCTTTTCTTTTCTTTTCATTTTATTATATTTTCTTTCTTTTATTATTTTCATTTTCATTTTATTTCTTTTAATTTTATTTGCTGGTTTTAGTTTTATTTTACTCGATTTTCTTCCTTGGTTTTAATTGTGATTTATAGGTGGTTGTTCCAAGTTCAAGTCCTTGCGCTCTCAAGTTGCGCTCGCAAACCGGGTATTCTTGAACCCACTAAAAAGGTGTTTTGCTACTGCATACTTTGGTGTTCATCAAGAGCATGTTGCGAGGGTGATTCTTGTGCCCACCAACAACATCACCACTCACCTATTTCCTTGCTTCCCCTGTTCCCTGCCTCCCACTCCAAGCAGCAGCCCCACATTTCCCTTGCTCCAACAACAACCGCAATTGACACTAGCCAGCCACCATCACACACCGACCACCACTCACGCACCAGATCCCCTTTTCCCGTAATAACCACCAAACCAGCCCCTACAACAACCAATTGTGCAACCCCTACTCCACCTTCGCACTCCAATTTCGCCACCAATTTAAACACCAATAGCAGCAACAATTTCGAAGCAAACCCACAACCAGAAGCGCAGCCCACTCATCTCCTTCCCTGCATTCACCACCACAATTAGCAGCGATTTTTGGCAGTAGCACCAAGTAGCAGCCACCGCAAACGCACTCAATTTAGACCTCACTCAACGCGGGCGCGCTCGCAACCTTTGCGGCCGCACTTGCTTCCTTCGCGGTTGCGCGTTCGTGGGTTTGAAGGAGGTGCGTGGCAGGGGATTCAGTTTCGTCCGTTGATCTTATGCTATGTTTGGATAACAAATTAGAAGGGAAATGGAAGGGAGGGAAATAGGAGGAAGGGGAAGGAAGGGAAAGTGGAGGAAATGATGAGCTCCATTTTCCCTCCAAATCTCTCTAATTTTGAAGGGATGATCTTTATTAAAGGAGGAGGGAAAATGGATCCCTCCCTCCCCCTCCCCTTCCCTCCCCCTTCCCTTCCCTCCCCCAACATATTATCCAAACAAGGAACTTTGTCTCCCTTCCTTTCCCTTCCCTTCCTTTCCTTTCAATTTTGTTATCCAAACATAGCCTTAATGAATTTTGTTGATCGGACCTTGATGATGATGATTTGAGGGTGCGTGAGAAGCAGGGGAAAATTCCCTTTGTTGGAGCAGCTAAAACCGACTCAAGGAGTCGTTTTTCTTTGGATTTTTCTCTTTTATTTCCTTTTTATTTCTTAGTTTTCTTTTCCATTTTCTTTTCTTATTTTATTTTATTTCTTTTCTTTTCTTTTCCTTTTCTTTTATTTTTTCTTCTATTGTATTTTCTTTTAATCTTTGTATTTGTAAATACCCATTTTTGAGTAGAGAGGGAAACAAGTAGAATTAGAATTACAATTAGATCATATTTTCTTAGCTTAGTTGAGAGCTTCTCTCTCTAGTTTTTAGGGTTAGTTTTAGGAGTAGATTTTAGAGAGAGAAAGTGAGGAATTTCAATGGTGATTTGAGTGATTGAAGATTCAAGGTGACAATTGTATTGAAGATCATCAAATCAATCAATGAGGATTTCTAACTCAATCTCATTTTATTGCTTTGCTTAGTTAATTCATGTTTGTTTGGTTTGATATTGATATTTGATCTTTGATTAGTGTAATTGTTCTTCATATTTTGTTGATTCTTATTTTCATTAATTGTTTGTTGATAGATGATGATGTTTGAGTAGTTGTTTGGCTAGGGATAGGGTGAAGCTTGTATGATTGATTGATTGTGCACAATTGAGGGAATTGTGTTGATTGATGGTTGAGATTAAAGTGATTAATGGAAGCTTGCATGTGTGTAATTCGATTAGGCCTTGAGAATTATGCTAGATTGCATCGTAGGCTCACATTGATGCGGACAATTGATTTGTGGCTTGCATTTACACGATTGAGGTGTCTTGTGACGTTCCTAGCTAGAGTTTATCGTAATTGACGCTAGTTAGACCTTTAGGAAAATAGCCTGATATGCTCATTTGGTTAAGCTTACCGTTGGTCTTCACAACCGTTGGTTTGGGCATGTTTCTGGGTTGGTATAATTGTCATGATACTTGTTAATCCTAGTCCCTAGCACTTTATTTGTTTGGTTTCTTTGTCTTAATAGTTGTTAGTGTCCTCTTTTATCCTTAGACTTCGACCTAACTTAGGCACATAATTGGAAGCACTTAGACATTACCGTTCCTTTGGGTTCTACCCTTGACTTACCTCTATACTTGTATTTAGGTTAGTTAAGTGTTTATAAATTTTGTTTGGCTTAGGGAGGATTAGTCCAACGACCTAGTTCACCCCACGTCAATATGGCGCCGTTGCAGGGGAACGCTGTCTATGCTTGAGTGTTTTTAATTGCTTGAGTCTATGTCTTTGTATATACTTTTCTTTTATTTGATTTTTGTTTGCTTTATATAAAAATGGCACGTTTTTCTTTTCCTCAATATGATGGTGAGTTTTTTCATGCCTATTTTCATAGACTTATAAGGTTTGTGAAATACAATCGTTGTAATCTTTTGGAGGCTTGTGAGGTTTGCTATTTTGGTTTGAATGAACAAACTTGGAATGAAGTTGAATGCATGAATAATGGTAGATTTAGAGCATTGTCAATTGATGATGCTTGGTATTTCTGTTGGCTTGTGAGGTTTGCTATTTTGTTTTGAATGAACAAACTTGGAATGAAATTGAATGCATGCATAATGGTAGATTTAGAGCATTGTCAATTGATGATGCTTGGTATTTCTATGCTTGGTTCGCTAGGGATGTCTATAATAGGGGTCGTCGTGCTTCTACTTTTAATGTGCAAAGTGTTAATTCTTCCACTGTTAGCATGATTTACCATGATGTGTCACATGATCCCATAGTTGAACCTAGAATAAGTGCTTCCAATTCTATTTCCTCTTTTGTTCATGATAATGAGTTGCATGTTCAAGCTAACAAATCTCATACATTTGAAAATGCTCCCAATCCCTTATTTAATGAAAATGCTCATGTTTGTAATGATGATGATCCTACCTTTGGTTGTACTTCTTTTTCTCTTGTTGAGCCTCAATCTCCTACACCTTTTGAATCTCTTATTGCTACTTTGGAAACTCAAGTTAGGCATGTTGAGCTTAGTGATGATCTTGGGCCTAAAAAGGAGTCGATTCTTAATTCTATGAAAAGTCAATTGGAGGTGATGAAAAAGAGTGAGGAGCGCCTTGAGGAGGGACGAAAGAGAAATGAAGAGCTAGAAAGCCAATTGTCATCTTTGATGCTTGTGTGGGAAAATTTCAAAACCAATGTGTGTGTTGAGGGTGATGATGATAATTTTGAGCAACCAAGACTGTGTGAGGATCGTATTGTTGAGCATAGGAGTGAGGGAAAGAGAGTCGAGAGTGATGATGATTTTGATGATATTTTAAGTCTAGACATCGCTTCCTTTGTTGATTGTGATGAGTCCCAAGTGTATGAATGTGACTCTTCTATCCATGAGTATTTGGACTCGTTTGAGGTTATGTCAAATGTTTTTATTGAGTGTATAAGGAATATCCATAGCCTTTTAAGCAAGTTCATTGAGGATGCTTCATGGGAGAGAGATGATTTTGAATTATATTTGCATTCATTCATGCATGGTTTTAAGACTCTAGGCTTTAAGGAAGTTGAGGGAGTTGTTGTTTCATGAAGGTAGTGGAGGAGATTATGTGGTTCCTCTTGGGAGTTGGATGTTTGAGGGAGATGGTGATCATGAGTGTTCCTCTTTTAAGGACTCTATGATTGATTTTCATGCCTTCATTGGCGATATGGGACCTTATGTTGAGGGAGTAGCTACCCCTTTGCCAATTTCTCATACCCCTTTCTCTCAAAAGTTTGACCACATCCCCTATTGCCCTACTTTTCTCCCTTCCTTTGTTAATGAGCCTATTGGGGACCCTCTTGTCTATGATGATTTGTATGTGGCTCAATTGTCCCCAATTGAGGAAAAGGGTGATGATGCCACCCAAAAATATTTTGAGGAGAGTTTTCCTTCTTTTTCTTCTTCTTCTTCTTTCCCTTTTTCTTCTTATTTTGTTGAGTTTTCTTTTGATTCTTCTTCCTTCTTTTGGCATCTCTCTCCTCATAGGTGTGAACTATGCTTGTTGCATGCCTTATTTTTGTCATGTGCATACTTGCTTTCTTATGAATTGTGTAGTAGTGCATTTGACAAGCTCTTGCGTGTGTTATATTATTATTTTACTAGCGCGGTCAAGCTTGGACCTTAAGCAAGCCTTTCTCGGGAAGTAACCCGTGTTTTATTGCTTTCATTTTCTTTTCTTTTTATAATAGATTTTTCTCTCATGGAAATGTTTGTGTGCCTTTTGCTAGGTACATGACTTGATATACTTTGGTGCATTGGTTTGGATCAAGAATCAAGGAAGATTAGCACCACAATTGCTAGCATATGGAAGGCAAGATTCAATATTAGAGGTTGTTAGCTTTGAAAGTTTAATTGGGTCATTTGCGGGTATTTACACCTACCTAATATCCAGTAATATCCTTCCTTGCTCTTTCTATAGTGGATGATGACTTGTTGGACATATGCTGGTTTGTTGGATTAATCTCCTTGTTTTCCCCTCCCATGGATTATTTGATTTATGTTTGAGTGTGTTGTCTCATTCAAGCTTGGGGGAGGGTATTCTATCATGTTTGGTGGAATGTTGATTCATATATGCTATACACCCTTGTATATGATTTTCCATGTTCTTTTATTTTGAAAAACTCCAAAAAGATTTTTGTTTTTATCAAGGCAAATTTGCAAAGTGTTTTGTTTTGTTCTTGCTTTGGACATAATAACATTTGGCCTTGTATAATTGAATGCTATTCTTCTTAAATGATAACGGTGTGCACGGTTTGAGAGTATGTTTGGTTGATTCTAGGATAAAGCATGCTAAAGTAGTTGGTTAGAACTAGTGGGACCATGAAGCCAGATTCTACTTGTATGTGGCATGTTTGGTAGTTGCTTCCTATATTTGATTTGACACCAATAGTGAGTTTTTGCTACATCCATGTGAGGTTCATTGTTTTTCAAGCCTTCATCATATATTTGCATGAGCGGCATGGATCCTTGACTATTGCAAACCTAATATAGAATCTTGACTCATATTTTTTAAGACCGAGACCGAACCATTTAGGGAGGACAAAGGCATATTTTCAGGGTGGTAATCTTTGTTTTTCTAGGATAGTTTTCTTTATTTTTGTCTTTTTGGATTTACATTTTCCTACTTGCTAACCATTTGTGTCTTTTCCCTTCTTTTCAAGCCACATCTTTAGATTCTTGAGCCTTTTGTTTCTTTTTGTTCCATTTTTGGTTTTTGTGAAGCAAATGGTTATGTTTTGGAGTTTGTGGTATGTTAGTGTGGATATTAGTTCAAAAAGAAAGCAAGATCATGTTTTGTGTATATTTTGTGAATAATGACAAGTGAATGAATGAAAAAGCCGTCCAAAGTTAAAAAAAAGGCAAGGACATAACAAGTGCAAAGTTGAAAAAGCCGTCCAAAGTTAAAAGAAGCGAGGACAAAGCACTATTGAAAAGTGAAAAAGAAAAAAAAAGGTGAAAAATGAAAAATTCAAAAATATTTTGATGTGAGTATTCCTCCTTTTTGAGCATTGAGGACAATGCTCCATTTAAGCTTGGGGGGAAGCATTCTCACGCTTTTCGTGTATATGTTTTTAGTTTATAGCTTTGAATAAGCTTGGGGGTTTAAGGTGTACGTATTTTTGTTTGGTTTGGTGACTACTTGATTGTGATCCTAAGAATTGGCCATTCTTTTGCTTCATTGATTAGGAAAACCACCAATTTCAAATTTTTAGCCTACTGACGCCCTTTCTTGCCCTTGCATTACAACCTTTGGGAAAGCCCTTTTGACCTAAGTGGTTGAGTCATTCATCGGTGGAGAGAAATGTGAGTTTTAGCCTAAGGAGAAGGGATGCATAGTTAAGATGTTGAGTAGCCTAAAAATTCTCTTTTTCTGATTCCTTCGAGGAATCATTGGGATGCTCACTAGAGGTTGATATGAGACTATTAGGAAGAACGTGGTAAGATCGTTTGGGATGAAAGTGGATTGTGAAAGCTAGTTCCTACGCTTAGCATATTTATGTTTCAATCACCTTGGGTATCTTGGAACGTGCACTGTCTTACTTGTTTAGAAAGAATTGCATTCACTTGTGCTTGTACATTTGGAAAAGTCATTTCATGAACATTTGTTTGTTTTGCTTTCCTTTTGACTTGTTTTTCATGCTTTGCCTTGTTTGTATTATTACAAGAGTTATGGGTTAAGCTCTTAGGAAACCCTTACGAGAGCATCACTCGTCCTCTAGGGCGATCTAGGGGTTTAAATGGCTTGTCTTTAGTTGCTAAAATTGACCGTGATTCCTACGAAAGTGAGTTAGTATATATTCTCATCTCGTCTTTTCTTTTGTTTGTTTGAATAAGCTCGTCATTTTCACTCCCTTGGTTTTGTTTTGCTCGAGGACGAGCAAAAGATAAGCTTGGGGGCATTTGATGGGTGTCATAAATGGCACCCATTTGATGAGCATTTAGGTCGTTTTTATCCTCTTCTCATAGCTTTCTTGCTCAATAAATGTTTAGTTTTATGCTTTCTCTCTCTATTTTACCTTTCTTCTCGTATTTTACGACTTTTGTGCATTTCCATGGTTTTTCTAGTATTTTCTCCTTTATTTGTTCTATTTTCGTTATTTTAGTTGCTTTTCCTTTATTTTAGATTTTATAGATTTAGTTTTATTTTATTTTAGTTTATTTTATTTCATTTTCATTTCATTTTCTTTCTTTTCTTTTCTTTTCATTTTATTATATTTTCTTTCTTTTATTATTTTCATTTTCATTTTATTTCTTTTAATTTTATTTGTTGGTTTTAGTTTTATTTTACTTGATTTTCTTCCTTGGTTTTAATTGTGATTTGTAGGTGGTTGTTCCAAGTTCAAGTCCTTGCGCTCTCAAGTTGCGCTCGTACACCGGGTAGTCTTGAACCCACTAAAAAGGTGTTTTGCTACTGCATACTTTGGTGTTCATCAAGAGCATGTTGCGAGGGTGATGCTCGTGCCCACCAACAACCTCACCACTCACCTATTTCCTTGCTTCCCCTGTTCCCTGCCTCCCACTCCAAGTAGCAGCCCCGCATTTCCCTTGCTCCAACAACAACCGCAATTGACACTAGCCAGCCACCATCACACACCGACCACCACTCATGCACCAGTAGACCTGGCAATCCTGACCCAGACCCGATGACCCGACCCGAATGACTCGACCCATGACCCGAAATTGACCCAAAACCAGTGACCAGAAATTGACCCAAAACCCAAATTAACCCGACCTGACCCATACCCGACCCGAAGTGAAACTAACCCGACCTTGACCCAAAACCCGAAATGACCCAACCCGAAACCACCCGACCCAAGATGACATGATCCAAAGTTGACCCGAGACCCGAAACAACCCGACCCGAAGTTGACCTGAGACCCGAAGTTGATCCGACCTGAAAATGACCCGAACTTAGGGGTGACAATTCGGGTTAACAGGTCAGGTTCGGGTCAGATTTCGGGTCAATTTCGGGTTATGCTTAGAAATAATCAAAAATAGCGTAAAACTTAAAATTATTACGAATGAATTCGGGTTATTCAGGTTCGAATCGGGTCGGGTTCGGGTTTCTCTCAATAACTTCGGGTCGGGTTCGTTCGGGTTATCGGGTCAGGTCAGGGATTGCCAGCCCTACCCGACCTTTAACTTCTTTTTGTAAATAATTATATAAGTTATAAAAAGTTTATATTAGGAAATTATACATTAAAATAGACCCAACAACATCTTACATGACTACATTGACTTTCATATAAATATATAATAGCTAAAAAAGATGGTCAAAGTGAGATGTGTGAATAGCGCAAAATGTCAAATCGTTAAGAGTAATTTGGGACGGAGGGAGTATAAGAATAATTCAAAGAAATTATTAAAACAATGACAATGATAATAAGAGTACGTATTAAAACTAAGATCAATAAGAGAGTGAGGTATAACTCAATTAGTTAGAGCATCCCTCTTAGTTTCAGGAGATCCTGAAAGTGATTCTCAGTCTAAAGTTCTAACCAAAAAAAAAAAAAAAAAAAAAAAAGGTTAGTAAAAGTTAAACAATTACTATAATCCATGAAAAAATAGGCTTAATAAATATAGTGAGTTTTTCGTCAAAAAAATAAATAAATATATATACAAAGTTGAATATAACCCAATGAATCACCCGAATATGACTCAACTAGAAGTTGACCCGACTCGAAGTTGACCCAAAAATTGACCTGACCCGAACTGACCCAACCCAAAAATTGACCTGACCTAAACTGACCCGACCCAAACTTGACCCGACCCGAACTCGACCCGAAGTGTTGACCCGAGACCCGACCCGACCCGATTATCAGTCGACCCGAAATCAACCCGAAACCCTAAATAACCCGACCCGACCCGAATTTGAACCGATAATCTTTTGACCCGACCCGAAATGACCCAACCCATACCCGACCCGAATGACCCATTTGCCAGGTCTACGCACCAGCTCCCCTTTTCCCGTAATAACCACCAAACCAGCCCCTGCAACAACCAATTGCGCAACCCCTGCTCCACCTTCGCACTCCAATTTCGCCACCAATTCAAACACCAATAGCAGCAACAATTCCGCAGCAAACCCACAACCAGAAGCGCAGCCCACTCATCTCCTTCCCCGCATTCACCACCACAGTAAGCAGCGATTTTCGGCAGCAGCACCAAGTAGCAGCCACCGTAAACGCACTCAATTCAGACCTCACTCAACGCGGCCGCGCTCGCAACCTTCGCGGCCGCGCTTGCTTCATTCGTGGTCGCGCGTTTGTGGGCTTGAAGGAGGTGCGTGACAGGGGATTCAGTTTCGGCCGTTGATCTTAATGAATTTTGTTGATCGGACCTTGATGATGATGATTTGAGGGTGCGTGAGAAGCAGGGGATAATTCCCTTTGTTGGAGCAGCTAAAACCGACTCAAGGAGCCGTTTTTATTTGGATTTTTCTTTCTTTTATTTCCTTTTTATTTCTTAGTTTTCTTTTCCATTTTCTTTTCTTATTTTATTTTATTTCTTTTCTTTTCTTTTCTTTTCCTTTTCTTTTATTTTCTCTTCTATTGTATTTTCTTTTAATCTTTGTATTTGTAAATACCCATTTTTGAGTAGAGAGGGAAACAAGTAGAATTAGAATGACAATTAGATCATATTTTCTTAGCTTAGTTGAGAGCTTCTCTCTCTAGTTTTTAGGGTTAGTTTTAGGAGTAGATTTTAGAGAGAGAAAGTGGGGAATTTCAATGGTGATTTGAGTGATTGAAGATTCAAGGTGACAATTGTATTGAAGATCATCAAATCAATCAATGAGGATTTCTAACTCAATCTCATTTTATTGCTTTGCTTAGTTAATTCATGTTTGTTTGGTTTGATATTGATATTTGATCTTTGATTAGTGTAATTGTTCTTCATATTTTGTTGATTCTTATTTTCATTAATTGTTTGTTGATAGATGATGATGTTTGAGTAGTTGTTTGGCTAGGGATAGGGTGAAGCTTGTATGATTGATTGATTGTGCACAATTGAGGGAAGTGTGTTGATTGATGGTTGAGATTGAAGTGATTAATGGAAGCTTGCATGTGTGTAATTCGATTAGGCCTTGAGAATTATGCTAGATTGCATTGTAGGCTCCCATTGATGCGGACAATTGATTTGTGGCTTGCATTTACACGATTGAGGTGTCTTGTGACGTTCCTAGCTAGAGTTTATCGTAATTGACGCTAGTTAGACCTTTAGGAAAATAGCCTGATATGCTCTTTTGGTTAAGCTTACCGTTGGTCTTCACAACCGTTGGTTTGGGCATGTTTCCGGGTTGTTATAATTGTCATGATACTTGTTAATCCTAGTCCCTAGCACTTTATTTGTTTGGTTTCTTTGTCTTAGTAGTTGTTAGTGTCCTCTTTTATCCTTAGACTTTGACCTAGCTTAGGCACATAATTGGAAGCACTTAGACATTACCGTTCCTTTGGGTTTGACCCTTGACTTACCTCTATACTTGTATTTAGGTTAGTTAAGTGTTTATAAATTTTGTTTGGCTTAGGGAGGATAAGTCCAACGACCTAGTTCACCCCACGTCAGCAGCGCGCCACGTGGTAGCATGCCACGTTGGCAGCGCGCCACGGTGGTGGCACGTGTTGCAAGGGGTCGTGGACCCGGGTGACGGGTCATGGACACGGGCCAAAAGAAAGTGGCCCAATCGAACCCAACTTGGGGCTCAAGGTTGGGTGACACATGGTTAGTTCACAATGCATGTGAAATGCCCTGGGGACCAAGTAAGAAAGTAGTCCTCACCTAACCATGTGACACTTGTTACTTGTTCCTTGGTTTATTTAACTAGGGGATGAATTCATCAATCTTTCCATGTGAGATGTTTTTGTGAAAAAGTCCCACATTGAAAGATGAGTGGAATTCACAAGCTATCCTTCCTTATATATAGCCAAAGCATGGCTTGAGAATTCTTTGCTTGAGTAGGAGTTCAATAGGGCATTGCATTTGCAAAAACCCTTAAACTCATATAATACTCGGGTTTTTGTCGAGCCTCGCTAACCTCGAGGAACCGGACCTAAAAGTCGGAAGTTGTTTTTGCGAGTGGATTTCCGTTGGAGGCTCTCGTGTTTTCGGGGCTAAGCTTTCAAGTAAGAGCCCATTTGGTCGGGCGAAGCACGCTCCAAAAGGTATTCGTTTTTATCTTAATCTTGTGTTTATGGTCGGGCGAAGCACGCTCCAAAAGTGAGTGCGGTCTTGTTTTTGGGTTTGTTTATGCGGTGAGTCGGACTCACCAAACCCCAACAGCGGTATCGGAGCCTCGCTCGTTTATTTTTAAAATCATAATATTTTTCAAGGTATTTTTATAGCTTAATTTTTCTGGTTATAAGTTGCTAATTAGATTAGTGGCTCATTTTATCCATTTTAACCTCGTATTAGAGCTGACTTTACCTCCTGGACCAAGATTTTGACCCATAAATAGTGAATTTTAGGTGAAAAAGGCGTTTTGGAAATGGTTTTTCCATCAAAGGACTCGGTTTATAGCCAAAAAACGACCAGAAATGCATTTTTTGTGGGGTTTTTCTTTTTTACGAAAATTTTTAAGTCTTTCTAACCTTGAAAATTAATTGCATATTTATGGTGGTTATGTAATTGGTTCAATACATATTTTATATGCAATATTAAACCTCTTTAGGCATGATTACTTGGTGGTAATTTGTGTTTGAAAGATTGGTTTTATTTTTCACATAATTGCAAATTAATTGCATTAAGTGTGTAATTGTTGTTCTTTGAGGCTTCCAAGTACTAAAGATTCAATCTTTAATTGTGTTAAGTGATTGAAACTTTAAAAGCTACTAAACTCCATGAATTATACGTTGAACTTTGTTGTTTTAATCATTTTTGGTTGATTGGAAACATAAAGTTTAAAACTTTGTGATAGAAATTTGTTTATCTTCATATTGGAAGATATAATTTTTCAAGGATTCACAGATGTTAGTAGTTGGATTTTTCATTTGAACATTAAAGTTCATATTTTTTCAACTCCCTCTTACTTTGTCAAAATCTCAAGATTAATTTAAATTGATTAAATTAATAATGAGAAATTGCCTTATTTATTTTGTTGCACCAAGTTAAACCAATTTAATTAAAGAATGGTTTTTGAAAATTATTTTGGTTGAATGCACTTTGTTAAATTTCATTTAAGTTAGACTTGTTTAATTTTTCATTTTTTTGCTCATTGAATTAGTTCTAAAATCAATTTAGAATTAATAACTTGTCACGCAAAATTGGGATCAAAATTCTGAGGCTATGACACGCAAAACGAGGCAGAAACCCCTTGGCTAGCCGAGCTGCATAGCATCCCCACATGTGGATGCTAAGAGGAGTGCTCGTGTGTGCAACCATATGTGTGGCTAGAGCACACAGCAGCAGCAGCAGACGGTCGTGCGTACGTGCGTGTGTGCGTGCACAGCAGCAGCCATGGATGTGTGCGTGCGTGCTGTGGTGCGGCAACGAGCAATGTGTATGAGTGCTTGGTGTTGCGGTAAGAGAGTGCGTGTGGATGTGCTATGTGCTTGCGGCACGATGCGCACAACCCCACACTTGGCACTTTACCCCGGGTTGTAAGGCAATGCAATTTTGTTTATTTTGCCATTTTATTTATTTTAATTAAATTTGTTTATTTTAATTAAAATTTTTGAGGCTAGGCCTCGATTTTGAGCGGCAATGGCAAAATTTATTTTGACAAATTTTGGGTTCTACCGGCTTAATTAATTGGATTAATTAAGATGGATGTGGAATTTAGTGGGAGCTTCAATTATTAATTTCGTCAATAACATAATCGGTTAAACAACTTTGACTAGTTTTAATTAGGCGTGTTAATCGGATTAACCACCTAGATTAGTTACTAGTGCGAGCGCGTGTTTAATGCATTATTACTTGTTTGTTGTAAAATGCACGGGCCATTCACAAATAATGAATGGATTAATGGAATGTATATTCTCTCATAGGTTTTATGAAATGGAAATTAGTGGGACCCGATTAGGATAGAAAATACGGACTGCGATCCGTGATGTATTTTTGTAAATCTAAATACGGTCTACGTACTATTGAGTATTTTATGAAATGGAAATTATGGTCAAACCTTGAAGATGGAGGTTCTTGGAAGACAAAGCCATGAAGTTGCAAAAGAAGACCTTTTGAAGAATTGAAGAATTTAAGGGGTCATGCTAGTTGCTAATATGCATCAAAATGCTTATGCTTTACATATTCATGATTATTTATATATGAATTATATGGTAGATGCATGTTTAGGATTTCGAATGTTGTGATGGTTAATTAAGTTCACTTAAATCAACCAACATAGAAACCCTAGGTCCCTAAATATTGAGTAAAATTGTCATTCCAAAACAACACTTATCGACTTATTGAAAGTAGTGATGGGCTACGCCAAAGAGAGGCATCACTATTACTCCCTAGAAGTAAGGCATACCGGGTATGCAAGTTGGTTTTGGTTGTACTCAACGATATGAGTCATGAAGTCCTAACATATCGTGGCAAAGTGGATAAATTGTTGAGAGAGCATTAGATGCGACGATTTATTCAACCAAGAGTGGCTTAGAGCCATTAGCAAAGAGTTGCTTACCTTAGGAGATTGAGTGTTAAGACAAGCCAAAGCATGCTTAAGCACTATTTGTTTCTTTGGATTTTGGAATCGACTTATTCTCGCCAAATGGGAACAAATTTAATGCATGAATAAGACGTTTAATACGATTGAAAATTTTCAAACTTATTATGTTATTTACTTGATAAATGGTTATACTTTGCACTTATATTTGTAAAATTCCAAATCAAATTGTATTGCTTTCCATGATTGGTAAAGGAAATCTTTGAGAATGGTTCTCAAAGAAAAGTAAATCATCTCTAAAATACAATTCTCGTAAATGACTTTTAAGGACGGTTGGACATCATGTATTCAAAATACTAGGTAGTTTTGATAAAACATGAAGTATTGAGTTGAAAACTCAAATTGTCAATATTGACAACCAACATATCTTTTCGCTTAATACATAGAAGAGTAGGACTCATTGATGTAGTAATTCAAGCGTGAATTAAAGGAAAAGATGGAACTTTGTTTTACGGCGCATTAGATGCTTAATTATGCCTAAAAAAGTATAAAATTCAAAGACTCTTAAAGAAATGGTTCTTAAAGATTATGAGATAAAGTATGATAAGAAATATAGGAAAAAGGAACAAATAAAAGGAATGAGATTCCATTTTACTAAAGAATTCATGTTATTGAAGTTAACTTAACAACTCATTATCTTCACAAAGTATCGGATACTGCTTGAGTGTTCCACTTTGAAAGTGACCTCAAACTATTGAAGATAAGCTAAGTTATCGACTTACAAGCTTAGAATGAAGAAAGTGGTGCTACATCAGTTGTAAGGTCGTTGGTTTTGTTTAAAGACCTTTAATATAAGGCTGGAACAAATAAATGGTTATTGTGTTCCATAATAAGCAATTGATCCGTTTACACACCGAAAGACTCACATTCAAAGTAAAGGAGCAATAGTTGCGAATTTATTTGAATGGCATGGTTATCCAAGCGTTGAGTCAAGAATGTTTGATTATAAACAAACATTTCCCTCACATGGTAAACTCACTAAGTTCAAGTCATGGGCATGATTTGCATTCTGAACATCTTTAGCAATGTCACATCGACAAGAACGTACTCAAGGCTCTATTAGATAGGCTCTTGATAGTTACTCGATTCAAAATCGTTCTAAGACAAGCAAGTCTTACTTGTTGAAACCGACAAAGCAAAGAGTTATTGTTCTTGGTATAGACAATTGACTCCGAAGGCTAAAGAGGATTCAATTACTTCAACGTTCACAAAGAATTTGAAAGGATATGACTATATTCATCAAATGCGAACAAACTTGACATGAGTAGCTCAAGAGTCCAGTGAAGTATAGAATCGACTTGGCAAGATATCAAAACGTCTAGATTAGATCGAGCGATGTTTGCTTGAGCTACGCGTGACCATCACAAAGTTATGAAATTGAAAATTTCATAAATAACTCCACAAAGAACATAGTGTGAGACCTCGATGCCATTTAAAAATGACTCGAACAATGATGGATCACATCCCTTCCTATAAATTTCTTAAGATTTGCACTAAGGACTAATGTTACACTAAAAAAAATGTCGAAGCTAAGAAAGGACGCCATATTCAGTTATGGATAGAATTATCTTCTAAATGTCTTTTCAAGTATATGTCTAAAACTCTTATCCACAGTGGGAGTTCACTGGCTCAGTGGGAGCTAAGTGACTCAGTGGGAGCTCACCGGCTTAGCAAGAGCTAGGTGGTTGAGTGGGAGCTTAATGGATCATTAAAGGCTAAGATAGCTCAAGTGGGAGCTAACTGTTTGTTTTACAACGAACTTTTACCCAAAGACAGTATACATGTCTCTTTGTAAGCATTCAAGTGAGACCACGGGCATAACCTCCACAACCTAATTGAGAACATAGTGTTTGTTACTCTAAGTGGTGTCTTCCTAGAAAGTAACACATTTCCAAAATGACAAGTGGGAGGAAAATGAACTCGATGACAATCGAGATTAGCAACAAACTAGAACTAAGAATCTCGGAAGACCTTAAAAGGGCTTCGTGAGAATATTTGATCAAGAATATTCAAAAGGACTTTACAAGTGCCTTAATAGAGAATTCATTTCTCACAAAACTTTTGAAAAGTTGGAGTAAGATCAAGAAAATCAAAGGGCTTTGGAAGCGCCTTGAAACTCAGTGTTTAATGCAGTTGCCCCGTATAGGTATAGAATTCACCAAAGGCTTGGATTGAATCCTATAAATTTCTATTAAGTTATAAATAAACCTAAAACTTACAAGCATACTATTTACTATTAGATAGTAAAGGAATAATGTATTGTAAGATAGCTATGACAAATCCAAATTCCGAATAATGGTTAGAGGCCATGAAAATCCGAAACAGACCTCATGTTTGAAAATCGTGTTTGAAACTTGATTAATTTGCATGAAGGGTGAAAGACCCATCGATTGAAAATAAATTTTCAAGGAGAAAACTAACAAATGTGGAAATGTATATGCATACATAGCTAGATTGGATGAAAAGGATACAATTAAATTTACGGAGTTGATTTTAATAAAAACCTATTCACCAATTGGAATGCTTAAGTCTTTTCGTGATTGATCTAGCAAAATTGCACATATGAAATATGGCAAAATAGATACCAAAACCGCCTTCCCAAAATAGGATTTTTGAAGTGACTATGGAATAGTCTAAGGGTTTTGAAAATCTAAATAATGCTAGGTTTGAAAACAAGCTCAAGGAATCTGTCATGGGATTAAAGGAAGCATTGCATGTAGGAATTGGAACTTGTTTTCTCATAAAGTTAATAAGAGGATTGGCTTATGGATAAACATAGAAATTATGATGAATAAGAAGTTTAGTGGGAGCAAAAGTGAAGGTCCAACAAGAAGTTTACGAACTCTATTGTGAAATAACTATCAAATGCTAAATGCTTAGATTTTAAAGTATTTTCAACAATGGACCAAACAAAAGACGATACTTAGTACGTATTGGGTATTAAGTTCTATTGTATAGACTTAATAAAATAATTGAACGTGTAAAGGATTTTACCGTGTTAAAAATGAATTGAAGGACTTTGAAAGAAATTCGACCCGTATATATAAAACTAAGTAAATGTTTGAACTAAGTATGAGCTAGGCTAAATACTAAGTCAAACAATAAAGACTCTAGTAGAGACTTTCAACCATATCAAATAGAAAATAATTTAGCAAGGCTCAGTGAAATTGAATGAGCTAAAATGTCACATGGATGGAATAAGATTGAGAATTACTCTGCAACTTAATCCATCATGTACGCTATGATATGGAATCGTCGCATGACTTACTTGCTTAGAGCATGTGAAGTATGTATGTAGTACCAATCAACCTAAATCTATGTAATAGATCATTACATTGTGGCCATGAACATTCAAAGTACTTGGATAAGTAACATGATGAGTTCTTGACTTGTGGAAACAAATACAATTTGAGAATTGATGTTGCAAGCACAAACCTCAACAAGGATTATATCCTTAATAAGGAAGCCATTCATAAGCACGAGCTAACAATAAGTCATGGCTTGAGAATGGTAACATGGACGTGCATCCATGTGTAATGTGCAGGAATTTAAGGAAAATTTCCATGATCACAAGTGATTAGGATATCCCAAATCATTGTGAGCTGTTTAGAATGAAACCCAAGCAAAGCATCATCAGGAAGTCTACTAAAATATATGTTGAGAATATTGTTGCCTTAATGGCGATAATAAAGAAGATGTTCTATGGAAAGTTCGTTGCTGAACGTTAATGATTGTAGGTTGTCAAGTTGAAGGTCTCAATCACGAAAATGAGTGGGAGCCATCACTTGGACAATAAATCCTAAATCACATATAATACATGCCACTCTCAAATTTTATCATCTTATTATGAAAGTGATCAGTAATGAAGATGCTAAGGTTAGCAAAGTAATTATAACTAAACCTATGTAATGAGTGAACGACAACATTCACAATTGCATGAAAGAAATCAATCATATTAGATATGGGTGTGATTTCTATAGATGTTTGATAAAGAGTGATACTCTTAAAACATTCGGAAAAACCATTTATCATAAGATGAACCATTCAGGTTTTGGAGTAATTTAAAATTTCATGCAATTTTTTATCACTCCGTTTGCTACTTAATTGTGATTTAGAATTAAATAATGAGTCCATTTGATTCTTAAAATATTGAAAATATGTTATCAAGACCAGTTTTGGTAAGGAAACACCTATTAAGTGAACGTTGAATTTTATAATCAAAAATTATTGACAGGGTAAAGTCGTATCCCCTAATCAAAAATAATTACCTAAGTCCTCTAACTAAAGTAGATAGGGAAGCAGGGTCGAACTCCACAGGGAAACAAGTCTTTTTACTCCTAATTAATTATTATAGTCTAAATTATCTAAGTAACCAATATTTTTGTGAATAAAATCTAAACTACGGAGAATAAGGTCGAAAGGAATAAAGTAGGGAGAAAATCAAATATTAAAAGGTCTAGGGCGTAGGTTCACTAATAAACAATATTCCAGGGCAAATCATAATAAGCAATCATCAAGCATTGGTTAATCAGATTATAAAGGGCTTTCGCTACGTATTATAATCACAGAGTTAATTTACCGGTATTAAATATCATCTGTCGAATCTCGACTTAATCATTTATAAATTAATCCGCCTATTGAAACTAAGCCTAAACATCAATTCTCATCTGTCGAATCTCGAATTAATATTTCTAAACTCATACAATTAAATCTGGCCAAACCTAATTGCATAGAATTAAATTAATCAATAGGAAATCAACCAAGCATTGATAATTAGCAATCACAAAATTACCCCTTCATATCATTTATTAGATCCCCATAAACCCTAGAAATTAAACTACTCACGCATCATCATAACTAAACTAATCAAATAAATAAATAATAGCATAATCAAAGAAGTACATAAAATAGCTGAAATTAAAAGAGAAGAAATTGTTACCAAAAAGAAATCTGGAATTAATGGAAACAATTAAGAACAAAAGTTGAGAGAAAAATTAAGAGAGAGAAAAATTCTAAGTAAGAAGGTCTAAAACAAAAATTAAGGCTAAACTAATCAGGTCCTATAAAAACGCGCGCCGCCGCCCGATCGGACCTGCCTTTTTCTTCGCGTTCCTTCCCAGCAGCACCGCCCGATCGTGCTAGAGGCTCGCACGATCGGGCGCGCTATAAGCCACACACAGCACCAGCAGCGCCGCGCCCGATCGTGCTAGAGGTTGCCCGATCGGGCCCTTGCTCCACTTTGAGGCTCGGACTTCGATTGGGCTTGATTTCTCAGCCGAATTCGGATTTCCTCTTCGGGTCTTGAATACTCGGTCCAAAGCCTCGGGATCCCAATTACCGAGCCCTTAATCACCTGCTCGATGACTCTAACCGGCCTTGGGCTTCCAAGATGGTTGTGCACTTATAATTCCCGTAGTCCCTCCATGAAAAACCCGAGAAAATGCTCCAAAGGTGCAAGTTCCTACAAAACTCAACAAAGACTACGAAAACACTAGAAAATACAAATTAGTAATAAAAGTGGCTCAAAAGAGCCAAAAACACTACTAATTATGACCAAGGGACGGGGTTAAATTACTATATCAAATGGATACATCAATTATCCCTAAGAGGTCATTTAAACGATGGACGATTAATGACCAGTTGAGATTAGTCTGTAGTTTTATTTATAGCACCGTTTCATGTGCTACATGGACATGATTATCATGAATCATTTGCACAGGTATTGGTTTAGAACCATACTGGATCGACCTATGAGAATACTTTAATAGATTAAAAATCGTCATAAGTATACTTCTCATTATTGCTATCTGAACCTTTTTCCTTGACCATGAGTATTGTCAGTTTTCTTTTTTGAGTACTAGCCCGCTTTGATGATTGTCAAATGTCTGCTGTAACAGGGGATTATAACGGCATCACTCAGACGGCTAGGTCCTCTTAGTAAGAGAAGCTACATTACAATTCTAGAAATGTCCCCTTACTAATAATAGGGAACATGTCTTGTTGTTTACAAGGCCTCTCGAAGAGCGAGACTGCGAAAATGTATGGCCGTGCTTAGATGGATTTTAGAAATAATCTGCTTATTGACAGTCAAACTCGGATTTTGAGAAACACTTCAGGACGTAATAGGGATGACCAATAATCTTACCCTATAGTTCATGAAGAGACATGAAGAGACATAGGACTGGGGTTATACACTGAAAGATCACTTGTCCGGAAGGACAAGTGGAAGATTGAAAGGAATGGTGTTCTTCGAACAAGTGTATTATTCTGATAGTGGGTTCAGAATTTTCAGAAACCTAATATATTCAGTAAGGTCAAGTGATCGGAATGCCTAGGTGGAGGCCGCTTCCGATCAGTAATATTAATGTATAATGAATATTACAGCTTAATCTTGACTGAACCTTTTGGGTCACACCCAAGCAATGAACGAACCAACTCGACAAATTAATTCGGAAGAAATTAATGAGTCACCCAAGTATTAAATATTTAGACGTCGGAACGAGCTTGGAGTGTGCCACGTGGCAGCACACATGGCAAAACGCCATGTGGAAGCACGCATGGCAGCGCACGTGGCAGCCGCAAAGTGGCAACCGCCACGTTGGCAGCCACCTAGTGGTAGCCACGTTGGCAGCCACCTAGTGGAAGCCACCAAGTGGCAGCGTGCCACGTTGGCAGCGCACCACGGTGGCGGTACGTGTGGCAAGGGGTCGTGGACCCGGGTGATGGGTCATGGAAACGGGCCAAAAGAAAGTGGCCCAACCAAACCCAACTAGGGGCTCAAGGTTGGGTGACGCATGGTTAGTTCACAATGCATGTGAAATGCCTTGGGGACCAAGTGAGAAAGTGGTCCTCACCTTACCATGTGACACTTGTTACTTTTTCCTTGGTTTATTTAACTAAGGGATGAATTCATCAATCTTTCCATCTGGGATCTTTTTGTGAAAAAGTCCCACATTGAAAGATGAGTGGAATTCACAAGCTATCCTTCCTTATAAGTAGCCAAAGCATGGCTTGAGAATTCTTTGCTTGAGTACGAGTTCAATAGGGCATTGCATTTGCAAAAACCCTTAAACTCATATAATACTTGGGTTTTGGTCGGGCCTCGCTAACCTCGAGGCAACGGACCTAAAATTCGGAAGTCGTTTTTGCGTGTGGATTTCCGTTGGAGGATCTCGTGTTTTCGGGGCTAAGCTTTCAAGTAAGAGCCCATTTGGTCAGGCGAAGCACGCTTAAAAAGGTAATCGTTCTATCTTAATCTTGTGTTTAATTTAATTGTGTTTATGGTTTTATTTATTGCGAGTGCGGTCTTGTTTTTGGGTTAGTTTCCGCGGTGAGTCAGACTCACCAAACCCCTACAAAAACCAATTCCTCATAATAAACCAATAAAACCAATTCCTCTAAGCTCCCAAGTGTGCACGCTCCCCAAGCTAGTCTCCTTATGTTACAAGGCTATTCTTGAGGAAAGACCCGGTCATACAAAGTCCAAGGCCTTGTCAATAAACCAAATCCGCATAGTGGGATTATTAACATGCTTATAAAGCATTGATAATATTAATTCAATGGTTCAATAAATCCTTTTAGTATCCAATATTTCCAATATAATTTAAAATCCTTTTTAATTAATTCCACGTGCTTTCAAAATCAAACCTTGAAAATAAATACTTGAGAATAAAATCTCATGTTAATAACTTTTCAAAATCAACAACTCTTCCTTGAAAAACCTTTATTTAATTCAACAAAGATTTTAAAATCAATTCCTCTATTTAAACACGATAAGTAATCCAAACCACTCAAAACATGATTTAAAAATCAATCATTCGAAATACTTTTATTAAAATCAATACCTTCAAACATAATTTATTTCAAAATCATAATTCAAATCAATTTAAGTCAATCACCAATCAAATCATGTAAAACATGTTATTCAACCCAATCACTTTCAAAGGTATCTAGCCACCTAAACGTACCTTGATCCTTGCTAAAAAACCACACAAAAAGAACCTTAAGAACCTTGATCGAACACACCCTGCAAATAAAATATAACCTTAATCAATATAAGGTTAAAAAATAATTAAAAACCCCCAACTATATGTACATGAACCTTTTAAATTAATTTCTCATAAACATCATTAAAAATCTTATTTTATATAATTAAAACTACTCATAATAATTATTTATAAATCCCCCATAATAATAATAATAATAATAATAATAATAATAATAATAATAATAATAATAATAATAATATTAATAATAATAATATTAATAATAATAATAATAATAATAATAATAATAATAATAATAATAAATTGATGAACGCTAAGACATACCAATGTGTGTTGTGTTATCGGATGGGTGTTCCATTGTTCTCTGTCTCGACACCGTCGGGTTTTTACTAGGGATGTATTCGGCGACCATGCGGTGTCGTGTGCTGGCATGAATTGTTGGTATTAAACATCGGCACAATGTTGTTCGGGATACATTTGTTGATATTTGCTACAGATCTGGGATTTCAGCAAGAAAGGAGGTTGACATAGGATTGTCTGGAGGGAATGACGGGGCCCTCAGACCTGCCGATGTGTTACTTTAATCATGGGATCGTGGTCGTGATGTATGTATCGACTTCACAGGGTCTTCTCCTTTGACACAAACAGGGCTATCTGACTTTGTTCCGGGACGGGTTGTGGCTGATGCGGCTCATCGGAAGCGGGTTAAGTATGAAGCTCGTTGTCTGGCGATTGGATATGGTTTCATTCCCTTCTCATTTTCTTCGCTTGGGGATTTAGAAAAGGAGGTTATTGCGTTACTGAAGCGGATTCAAAGGTTCTCAATGACGCAAGACATTGGGGCTCGTGCTGCAACTCATATATTCACTAGGGTAGGCTTTGCTATAGCTAGAGGAGTGGGGGCCCAGATTGTATCTCGGCTTCCCACTAATTTATTGTAGGTTGTATGACTTTTGTTTTTGAGATAATAATAATAATAATCATTATAATTATAATAATAATAATAATAATAATAATAATAATAATAATTGAATAAGATAAGTGAATAAGAAAAGATAAGAAACCAAGGAAAAGAGAAGAATTGGATTTGCGTTAGAAAGAATAGGCAGAACTTGCGGAGGCTATAACGCCTTCGATATAACTCCGATTTTGTTGATTTTGAGCCTAAACTCAAGGATTTTTCAAGAGAAACAATCTTCTGTGAAACGTCAATACCCCAAAAACTGACCAGAAGTTCCCGAAAATTGGCTTAAACGATTAACGGGGTGAGTTGTGTAAATTGAGGAGAAGAAAAGAAGAGAATTGGTGTGAAGAATGTGAGAGGTATGAAGGGGTATTTATAGACTAGCTCATGCAAGAATTATGGCAAGAGAATGTGGGAAGAGTTATGATAAGAGAATGTGGGAAAAATTATGGCAAGTAGGGTTTATGGGATTACTTGGAGAAGTGAGTAAAAGAATTAAGGAAAGTTTGGATATTAAGGTGATTGTGTATACTTGAATATGGAAGGTATGTATGTCATGAAAAATAATAAGGAAATTAGAATTACTAGGGGAATAATTAAGAAGAATGATTGGCAAAAAAATATGATGATTAGATATTAAAAAGATGGAGAATTAGAATTAAGGAAAATAAGAGATTTTGGGAGATAATTAAAAATATAATTTTACCAATTATATTCCCACAAAATAATTCAATAGGGCCGAAAATATTGAGCTTACCATAGCTCAAATTTTCGGACTCCTATAAATATATTTAGAAAGATTTTGCTCGGTTTTTTAAGGAATAAAATAATTGTATATATAATATAAAATAAATAATTAAATTATTAATTAATTAAATACCATTTATTTACCATAAATAATCATGAAAAATCAGATTTTCCATACATGGAAAATCCAAAAATCCTAGCTAATTATTGGAAAATTTCGGCCATAATAAAATATTATTTTGCTTTAACTAAAATATCCGAAATATGTAAATAAACCAATTTTTAAAATAGGATAAATGGATAATAAATCTTATCCAAAATAATGATTAGTTTTCAAAATGCTTTTGGCGCCAAAATTCAAATATTATTTTGGCTCCAAATAATAAATTTACTAAAATGCCCTTTTTATAAAATAATTCCTAATTAATTAATTCGGAAAATACATATGAAAATACGGGGTATTACACACCTGCTTGAGAAACAAACATTTTGTGCTAAGTATGATTTGTGTAGTAGTACCCCGAGCTCTGTATAACAATTGATCGTGCATTAAATGATTTAATACAACTTCTATTCCTTGCTTTGTAGAAAGACTTTATAAGATCTTTGATGTTTATCAAGGTCTTGCCTTAAATTCTCATGATTACGATCATATCGCAATACTTTGAATATATTTCCAAGTAAATGTCTTGACTCAAATTTTCACAATTACAATCATATTGTAATGTAATCATTATCTTGTCAAGTTGATACTGAACTTCATACCGAACCTTTTGAAATTTTCAATATTTTCATACTTATGCTTCAACTAAACACAAGTAATCATATCACAAGTGAAGTTTCATTGTTCGTCTCTAGCCTTTGAACCTTTGGTTTTCTTACATCGATATGTATTCGACCTCGAGTTTGCATCATCATTTCTCTAAATGATGACTTTGTCAAAAAATTTCAAATTAGAATGATATATACATATATCAATGGATTCATAACCCAATGGTATTGAAAGTCCATCCCTTTGGATCTTCCGCATGCAAAGTTCATTTTTCATTCGAATTAATTGACATATTAGAGACAATATATATATATAGAAATGGTTTAATTATTTCTATCATATAGAATTTTAAACCTATTTACCAATTAAAAAATATTATGACTCAATGAAGCATAGAATAACATTTAGTCCATGTTTTTGAATCTTCAATGCTTAGTCATTACTAACATTGAATGGGTATGTTTTGATAATGTCAAGAATGAATAACATTTATTTAATTCTAGTCAACAATTAGGTAAGGTGAAATATAATTTCTACTTGTAAAGTTGCAACTTTTGCTTCCAGACTTGTAGATTCTACTTGTGAAGTAGCAACATTTGCCTCTAAACTTGTAGATTTATTTCTCCTTTAGCCATACTTCTTCATTTAGTTCAACCACATTCTCAATGAGAGAGAACTAAACAAGACATTTTATGTCCAAGAAGTAGCAATATGCTAAATCAATTTCTATAATATACTTCTTAAATTTGGAACATTTCCATTCTTTTACCTTCCCAACTATATGAGGCAGTTTCTAATCAATTGGAACTGGTCCATTTAATTGGAAACATTTTCTGTTCATAAAAACTTTTAGCATGTAAGTAGTTCTAGGTTTGAGAAGTAACAACTTGTTTGCATTTCTTGGCCTATAACTTCTCAATGCAATACTCATATATTCTTAAACCTTTCCCATTTGAGCCACTTAGAACAATTCTCTTAGTTTCAAAATGATACCTTGCTTAACTACTTTAAGCACTTTTCATTATTTTGCTAAGTCTATTCAATCAATATTCATATTAGAGTTTAATCAACCATTTAACTCTATATGAAATGGATGAAGAATAATGTCATTTGGTCAACTTTTGATCATAGAGATTTCCAATCACTTTCTTATATTCAATCATATTGAAGATAAGAGATTGTATTGGACTTCTATACATGTCTTTTGGAGGATTTGTACCTCTCATCTCATTATATCCCTTCACTTTTCAAAATGAAGATTTGTTGGCATTTCACTCAAACATTTTGAATAAAACCAACCTTAGACATTTGACATGGGTTTAAAACTTGCCTTTTAGAACCATCATAGCAAAATTGGAATATAGGTTTATGGATTATCTTTTAACCTTTTGAGAACGTTTCTCAACTTTATATTCAAGAGGAGATTATATATAATAATAAAATTAGAACGACATGTTACTTATAAGTAAACGCAAAATTCAATTATGTTTAATAAAATTTAAAGTACCATAAACGATTTAAATTGGTAACGTTAAAGCATTTATTCAATTTTAATTGTTCCCAACTGAATTAAATGATTCCAAGATCCTTTATTTGTGCAATAGTTGACCGGACTGAGGCCCTACCATCAAGAATTGCATTTTCAAGGTGAGTATCTTTACTGATTACAACTCTTTGTAATTCTTGGTTGAATAATTAATCATCACATGTTTAATTATTACCCTTAGCTTCAAGGTTCTAAACTCTTTAGGCAACCTTGTTGAGTATAACAAATTAAATGTGTAGAACGTGATCTACCCCAAAACGCCTAAGATAATAAGTGACACTCTGCTGAGGCCGGCCCATCATTCACGATCAAAGGGGTAGTTCGGTATTTAATTTGGAAACGCAACCTCAATATTACTGGGACCTAGATTCATTATGTTGTGATTATTTAGTTAACTCTAGCGCATCATCACAAAACATCAATAAAATCTAACATGCATAAAATACTGAATGCATAAATAAACAAGACATAGTAGGCCCCTAGTCTTTAGAAAACAAATAAAGTAAATGCTCCCACTTGAATCATCATGGATCTCATCCACCTTGCTCCTTTGGGCCTTCACTTCATGGGCTTCTTGGATTAACTGCAACTTGTAATTCTACTCTATTCTATATACTACTTAAATAAAATAAAATAAAATTACAAAAATACTTTATCGGTACGTAGACCGTACTAAGATTACAAAAATACTTCACGATGCGCATATCGTATTTAGCAATCTACTGGGCCATACTAGTCATTATGTAGCAATAAACAACATCATATATTATAAAATTGCCACATAATAAATCACTCATCATGTTTTCCTAAACTACAACATCGAATGTTCACAATTAAGGAAACATGACACCAAAATATCTCACATTTTTAATTAATACAATTATATTTTTAATTAATGCAATTATATAATATCATATATTATTGATGACCATCAATAAAATATCGTATGTTTTAAATTAGTCATGAGATAGAATCAAATCTTATTTTAATCTTAAAAGAAATCATAATTATCCTAAAAGATTATCCTAACTAATTAGGAAATTCTATCCTAATTACTAGCCAATCACAAAATTTTTAATCAATTATATCCTAAAATAATTATGGGATAATCACATTATTTAATTTAATTATTATCCTTTTGGAATATGCTCAGAATATCCTAACAAATCTTATCCAAAATTACACTTTAATTATGGATAATTATCAAAATAACAACTTTAAACAAGGATAATATCAAACATAACAACTTTTGAAATATTTGATTTTATCCCATAATAAACAATATTTATCCAAAATAAAACTGATTTTATCCCAAAATAAATTTGAAATTATCTTGAAATATTTTTAATTTTTTTTTTCTTTTTTGAAAATATGCGCCAGCCACCGGGGTGTGGCCAGCCGAGGCTAGCTACGGTGGCCATATTAGTGTCGCGCAACTGTTGCAAGGTGCTGCTGTTGCTGCACCTTTCTAATCCTCCTACTGTCCCGCCTTGCCACTCCCTCCGGACCCCCTGCAGCGGCAACCGCTGTGGCCGCGCCACCCAGCCTCGGTTGTTACTGCAATAACCCTTTTTTTTATTTTAATTAAACCAAAACATTTTTGTTAAAATTAAATTAACTTAATATGGTCCTTTTAATTTCAAAATTAATTCATATTCAATTTCAAAATTATGGTTCTTCATGAATTTTAATCCCTAATTCAATTTAACTCTTAAATTAAATAATTTGATCATGCAAAATTCATAAATTATATATGAAATCGATGGTATTAAAATCATGAAGCATATTTAAAACGAACTCGAATAAAAACAAGCACAAAAAACAAATTTTAGGGCTTATTAAAGGTTCGAAATTTTCGAAAAAATAGGGTTAGGGTTCGAAAAAATTCGAATTCAATAGGGCAAAATTCGATCCTCTTTATGGCTATTTTGAGCGAATTAAATCACATTTAATCAATTCCAAGAGTTAAATCCATTTAATATAATAATTGACCTATAATTAAATTATTTTCCCTCATAATTGAATTAAAATTGTGGATTATCGAAGAAATAATATTCAATATGCGTAAATGCAATAGGCTAACTGATACCACTATAGGAGAATATAGGTACTAATTGCGGAATAAACATGAATCATATTCATACAGTACCTAATCCCAAGATCTAATGCATAACACATAAAGAACATATAATTGTACCATTAAAGCGTGATTCCACATGCGATCGAGCAAGAACAATGGGAGATAAAGAACCTCAAGTGTGGTTCCTCTACTTGGTCCACGAGCACAGATTAAGACCTCCACTAATGCTAGTTAGTTGCAATTGAACCCTTCAATAGACCTTCTATGGAAAAGAGAGAGCAACGAACCACCACAAACCACCACACACGCCATCAAGGTGGTCGGCCATACGGACGAAGAGAGAGATAGCCGTCAGATAGAGAGAGGAATTAGGGTTTTGGGATTGGTTGCCTTGATGTCAAAATACACTGTGTGTGAATTATGATTGCTTGCAAGCAACCATAGGCATGGATGTAGACACCTATTTGTGTCTCCCCAAAACCAAACCCAGTGATGAGTACCTTTCCCGTCGAATCATAATCGAATGAAGTGAAAGTGTGGAAAGTCTAGTGTTGCGGATAGTTTTAATTTCTTTTCTCTTCTCTCTATTTTTGAAAACTTATTTTAAGAAAACAGCCAATCCATTTTGGTTGGTCCATGATATGGGTCCAATATTAGTGTAGTTGGATGAGGCTTGATAAGAGCTATCCAACGATATATTATAAGCCCAATTCCGATGAATATTGAGGAAGTTATGGCCAATTTACTAAACTGGGCCTGGTTTGAGCCTTATATGCGGCCCAATGATCTAGAGGAGGGCCAAATATGATTTATCATTCCTAATGCAATTAGGAATGGTTTTAGTCTTCTAGATTCTTCTAGAAGGTTCTTTTCATTCCTAATTCAATTAGCATTGATAAATTGACTTTTCAGTGTTTTAATTAAAATCAAAGAGCATTTTTGAGGAAAAGATACGATTTTATCCTCCTGTAGGGAAAAATGTATATGATTTAATAAAACGCGTCAAAAACAGGGTTAGCGCCTAGCGCTAAGCCTAGCGCCTGACGTCAATAGCTAGCGTTGGCGCCAGCTCTATTTTTTCGTGCGCCAATGCTTTGTTTTGTTAATTTTATCTTTTTGGATGATTTTCTCTATAAATAACGTATTAAAAACTCCGTTTTCATTCACCTACAACCAGTTTTCATTCGCATTCATCAATTCTCTCATTGTCTTTCTCTCTTTCTCTTTTCTAAACTCGCTTTTTACATACAAAATTCCGCATTCATTAAATCTAGAAACACCTAGCCATATTCGAAGTTGCCTTCGCCCTAGACGTGAAAGATTTAATTTCTGAGGGTTTGGTCCCAAATCTCTCTTTCAATTATTTAATTTAGTTGTTTTGTTTATTATTTTCCTTGAAGTTACTAACGTGTGTATTTTGTTATTAGAATGAGGTACGAGGCATCAAAGTAAGTGCTTTAATGGTTTTAATTGATATTAAGATGTATAAATCATGTTTAGATTGTTATTATGATATTCCTAGTATCATGTTTAGGGAAAATGTTATAATATCAAATACGCTTATTATGATTTCTGCGATGCCTCCTATGTTCTTCCTAATATTTATAATTCCTAGTATCATGTTAGGGTTAAATATTTGATTTTTATTTCTTAGTGACATGCTAGGGTTTGTTATTAATCTTGTTAGTATCATGCCTAGGATCTTGCTATTTTTATTATGCTTCAACATGATTTATGATTATTTTTATAATTGTTTTGATTATGATTATAATTTTATGATGATGATTATTACAATTATGATTTTTATTTTTATTATTATTATTATTATTATTATTATTATTATTATTATTATTATTATTATTATTATTATTATTATTATTATTATTATTATTATTATTATTATTATTATTATTATTATTATGAACATGATTCTTATTATGATTAATAGAATTATTATTTTGATTATTTATCATGTTGCTTGATTATTTATTTACTTATTGCTTGATCACACCTTTTATGCATGTTTAAAGGGAATTAGTACTTGTAATCACGCTTAATAAGATAATTAATAATCTTATTTAGGGTTAATATGATTATAATTTCAAGTGATCGCCAATAATAGATTTATTTTTGCATTAATATTCAACCAACATAGATAAACAGGTTTAGGGTTAATCCTATTGATTGCATGTTAATCGAAAAGCGCACATGAATACGATCAGAATAAAGTAGAGGCCTATTATTAGGGCAGATTTAATCTCTTTTAGGTTGGATTTGTACCTTCATCCCCGAACCCTTATTTGGTTCTAGACCTTATGGATTTGACGATCTCTTGGATCGTTAAGGGGTGTAACCTTCACCCTGTGAACGGTTTACAAGTTCCTAAAACTTGTTGGCGACTCTTTTGCTCTATCTTTTTCCCTTTTGGACGCCACCGTACTTTAATGTATGATCACAGTGGCGCCAATGCTCTGTTTGCTTTTATATACATCTCTGTTTGCTGGCGCCAACCTCCCCCAATACCGAGCCAGAAATATGCGTTCTAATTTCGACCGGTTTTTCGTATTGTTTGCTCGATCCTACTTCCTGATTGAATTTTTTTCTCACTTTTCTGAAACCCATATGTGTTCTACATATGGACATAACCCTTTGGGAATTCATGCTCCATCTACCTGATCGAACGCTCCGTGCAACAAAGGGTACATCCGAGAATGTTGAATTCACAAAACCATGGAAGCGAGTTATTTCTAAAACTCACGGTGTCCCATCCACTCGCGCCAACCCTTCACGGTTAGGCTTCCGCGCGGTGCATCTGGACAATTAACCATGAATCCTCTATTGAATAAACCATATCCCGAACTTTAGAGAACTAGAGCCATGGTTAGGTTGCAAACTCATTGCATCATATCGTGCCTATTTGACTAATTGTTCATTATTTGTTGTGCATATATTCTATGTTTCTCGTAACCGTTTGTTTGACTTGTGTTGAGATTAAATAAATTAATGACTTGAAGAACTTTGCCTAATTAATTAATTAATTAATTAATTAATTTGAGTCAATAAAGTCTAATATTTTAATCAGAATTGACCTAGTACGACTTTAGGCATACCCCTTTTTGATTAATAACACCGAAAACAGTCCCAGATTGAAGCTTTAATATTGGCGCCAAAATCTGAGCTGTAGCGCCACCCTGTGGAGTGTGGCGCCTGGCGAAAGCTATGCCGGCTGACGCCAAGCTACACAGTGTGACGCCAGTTCTGTAGTTTTGCCGACAGTTCGGATTATTGGTCGAGTCATCACCTAGTAGTTTGCTAATTAATTCGGTTAATTTTCGCTGTCAATAGTATTTGGTTGAGTTATTAATCGAGTTTAGGCACTAAGTCCCATGGTCTTACACAAGAGTTCAAGCATGTCACTTACACTCAACGCACACACCAATACACATACTTTGACCATGTTTAAGAGAGTCTTGCGTACGCGTTTTTTTCCGTCATTTTTTAGGGGGTTAAGTCGGATATTAATCCTCCAATTTAAAAACTATACTTAGTTCCCTAAAAATATGTACATTAGTTTTTGCCAAAATATGCACCCATTTTTTGGTATTTTAATTTTATTTTATTTTCCTCTTAAAAAATAAACCGTAAAGTCAAGTTGATTCGAGTCAAGTAATTAAAACGCAAAGTGGTTTAAATTACAGCGCGTGGTTGAGGAAGGAAGGACGGTTAATCAAAGACAACCTCTTCGTACAAGTCCAACTTTTCGACAAACCCATAGCTCGTAAGAGGAAAGCTAAGACCATAATGGCAAAAAAAGAAGAAGTCAACGAGCTTAGGAACCAACTGGTTACCGTGACTGAGACACTGAAGCTCCTCACACTCAAGATTGATGATTCCGTGAAGCAACAACAGATGGACCTCGTGCAAGAGAGTCTAAGCAAGCTATCTAGCCACTACAAGTTTCAAGGGCTTACATCACAAGGGGTCTCGGTGGACAAAGATCTTCTTCCGCAGAAGTTCAATGCCAATGACATCCCAAAATTCAGAGCAACTGATAACCCTTATTTTCATTTAAGAGCATTCGAAACAATAATGAGTATTAAGGGTATCGATAAAAAGGTTTTCTCCTCTCTGTTCTCACTATCTCTCGAGACCGTTTTCCAACAATGGTTCTTTTCTCTCGAGAAAGAAAAGACCTCTACCTGGGAGTCCATAGCAAACGCTTTCGTTGATAGGTACAAATGCAACATTCAAGTCGAAACTGACCATAGGGAACTTGAGATCCTCAAGCAGAAAGAGAATGAAGGCTTCACCTCTTTCTTTAACAAATGGAGGGAAACTTCAGCTAAGATGATTGAGGTGCCAAGTGAAAAAGAGTATGTAAGGTTGTTCATAAAAAATCTTCAAGAAAAATATTCCAAGCATCTCAAGTATCAAAATAATCTCCATACCTTCAAGGTCGTCTATGACATTAGGATCAATATTGAAGACGACCTGGCTAAGTTAAAGGCTGCCAACAGTAACTCCAACAGTGGCTGGAAAGGAAAGAAGAACGACAATCCTTCTTCTTCCAAAACCACCCACTCAAACAACGTTAGCACTTTTAATTTAGGAGAAGTTCTTGCTATGAACAATCAAGGACAAAAGAAACCATTTAGGAGGAACTTTACTCCTATTGGCATAAGTTATGACACCGCGTTTGATTGATTAAATGCAAAAGGTCTTATAACTCCTATTGGGCCATTTGGGGACCCACAAGTCGAAAAGAGGTCGGCTAATTGGAACCCCAATGCACACTGTAAGTATCACCAAGGTAGGGGCCATCTCATCGAAAAATGCTGGAAGCTTAAGGAAGCTATCCAAGACTTAATCGACAACAACAAGCTGTCGTTGCCCCCTGCCAGTAAGAAGCCAAGCATTGATAATGCACCTCTCACTCATACCCTGGCTATCTCTGATGAGGAAAACGAGGTTGACCCCTCGTCTCTCATTAGACCTGTCAAAGAAATCTATGCCACAGAAAAAGAGGAGGAAACCTTTTTCGATGTCAGGGATAACCTTCTAGAACCGGAAAGTAAGGAAGATATACAATTGCTCACACTGTCTATGATGGAGGTATCGCATTTACTACGTGAAGCTCTCAAAGCTATAAAGGAACCCCAAAAGAAATATGACGATTTTCCACTTCTGAAAGATACACTTAAAAGAGAATTCACACCCATAGGAATGACCTATGATGCTACTTTTGATCATCTCTATGATCAAGGACTAATCAAACCTATTGGTCCAACAGAGGATCCAACACCAGAAAAGCGATCTCCAAGGTGGGATCCCAAATCCTACTGCAAGTACCATCAAGGAAACGGTCATACCATAAATTAATGCTACTAGTTTTAAAACCTCATCCAAGCTCTTGTGGAAGCTAATAAGATCTCATTACCTCTAGCTAGCAAGGGAACGACTTATGAGGCAAAGCGTTTTCCCTTACAAGTCACTGAAAAACCCAAGAAGAGTAATAGAATCTACACTCCAATTGGGATCCCATATGCACAAATGTTCGAAATGCTCTCCGAGAGTGGCGAGATCAAACCTCTCGAACCGAGACCATTCGAATCATTGAAAAGGACGGATAGATATTACTGTCAGTATCATCAATCAGGGGGTCACACTATTGAAAACTGTTTCAAATTCAAAGATTTGGTTCAGAAAATGATTGATGAAAAGAAACTAGTCCAAGTTCCACAAGAAGACGATGCAACCATTAATGGAGTTTGGGACAGTGATGAAGAAGATGTTTATCTAAAAGACATAATAGGATCTCCACCTTCTGTGTCATACGCCATGGATGACTTTTGGGCTGAAGAAGACTCATCAATAGACGTCCTCACAAGATCCGGGAGAATGCAACCTCCTGTTTCAACACAACCTATGCCAACCACACAACAAGTTCCCATACCTATCATTGAAGACAATGATATTGTTAAGCAGTTTAAGAAGACAAAAATTGAGATGAACGTATGGAAACTTTTGGCAACATCTCGAGAACATAGGTTGGCTGTAATGAATGCCTTGGACAAAATTGGGATTGATTCTGACACTACTCCTGAGGGATTAGCCAACTTCCTCACAAGTGATCTTCCTAGTCCAATTAATTTGATCACCTTTTCTGACAAGGATTTACCCCCGGAAGGTGACAAACATTACAAGGCATTAAACCTCACAGTAGTTTGCAAGAGAATGAATGTTCCTATGACTCTTGTAGACAACGGATCGGCTATCAGCGTCTGTCCACTTAGAATTGCGAGGATGTTAGGCATAAGGGACGAAGATTTAACTCCGTCTACGCAAGAAATAAGGGCCTATGACAACACTCATCGTCAAGCTCTTGGTAAAATTACCCTGAATGTAACGGCGGGAGCAATAGAACATGCTACTACCTTCCAAGTAGTAGACATTAAAGCTTCGTTCAATTTGTTGTTGGGACGCCCTTGGCTTCATGACCTGGCCTAAAGGCCGTCCTCTCATCTCTCCACCAACAAGTAAAAGCTATAGTTGGGGGAATTCCTATCACCATCGATGCTTCGCCTATGAGAATCAAGTCCATAGAAAACCCAATCATTAACGAGGAGGATGATGAAGACTTATGGGGCTTTAACGAAGAAGTCTCCTTAATCCAGGAGGATGAAATGACCCCTCTTTGCCATGACCCCCATCCAACATGATTGTAAATGCCATGCTGAAGAAACAAGGACATTTTCCTGGGATGACCCTAGAAAAGAAGAAAGGAACGACAAAACCGCTGGAGTCACCTGGCCTCCCTAACTTAGACACTTTCGGAATTGGTTTCGAACCGACTCGGAAAAATCTCAAGCGAGCCCAGGAAAATTCAAAGGCACGTAGGGACGCTCGCATTCAAAAGAAAGCAATCCCAATGGATCAATACCCTCTTACACTTAATGATTAATTCATAAAAGAAGGAGAGGACTATCCATGCCATGAATTTCCCAAGCCATTTGTCATAAACGACATAAGGCAACCGGGTTTTGAGATCTTCTTGGATTTCTACTTCACTGATGAAATCTCAACTCCTGCCCACAAGGAGAAACCACCCCCATGCTTTGACTTTAACGTCATGGGATTACTGTTTGGGCGAGAAAAGAATGAGCCAACTTACAGAGAAGACAACTCTTTGCTCATCCAAACAGTCCTACAAAGCGAAAGCTTTGATCCCTCGAAGCTAATCACTCCAGCTGAAGGATCACTACAAGGGTGGCGCAAGACTATCAAGGTGACTACTCCAAGTGGAAGGAAGGTATCCATCACGACAGGGCAAGGACCAATGTTTGAAGAGTTTTCTGAGTCAGAGTCAGAGTCGGAGTCTTTCCCCCTAGAGTCTTCTAAATCCCTAGTAGTAGAACCTTCCCCTCCTATTTCTTCTCCTAGAATAGTTAGTGATCAAGTCCCTGTGGACATATCACTCTTTGATGTAATGATCTCATAGTATAATAATATTTCTCCTCCTTATTTCTCGTGTTCTTCTTTAACCAAAGATGACGAGCATTGCTTAATTAACAATGAAAACGACAAAGAATTTATTAAAGCAATGGAAACACTCGAAAAGAAAACAGCGGTAATTGAAGAAACTGAAACGGTTGATATCTCAAATGATTCAACCCATAAAAGAGAAGTTAAAATCGGATTAACACTGAATAAACAAGAAAGAACTGATTTAATCAACTTACTTAAATAATTTATCGATGTATTTGCTTGGTCATACGAAGATATGCCAGGCATTAATAGAGAAATAGCACAACACACTATACCACTAATTCTAGGAATGAAACCCGTAAAACAAAAGTTACGTCGAATGAAACCCGACGTAGCTCTTAAAATAAAAGAAGAAGTTCAAAAACAAATAATTTCAGGTTTCATCAAGGTATCCAAATACCCCGAATGGGTCGCCAACATCGTCCCAGTTCCGAAGAAAGACGGAAGGGTAAGAATGTGTGTCGACTATCGAGATCTAAATAAGGCAAGTCCAAAGGACGACTTCCCTTTGCCACACATCGATATTTTGGTAGATAACACGACAAATCACGCGCTTCTCTCGTTCATGGATGGGTATGCAGGTTACAACCTGATTCTTATGGCAGAAGAAGACATGGAGAAAACAACTTTTATAACATCATGGGGCACTTACTGCTACACGGTAATGCCATCCGGGTTGAAAAACGTGGGTGCTACTTACCAACGTGCAGCAACTGCCTTACTCCATGACGTGATGCATAAAGAAGTCGAGGTATATGTCGACGATATGATTGTAAAATCAAAAGACCGTCCAGGCCATCAAGTAGCCTTAAGGAAATTTTTCAAAAGGCTAAGAAAATATAATATGAGGTTGAATCTATCTAAGTGCCCTTTTGGAGTCACCTCACGCAAGCTTTTGGGTTATGTCATAAGCTCTAGAGGAATAGAGATAGACCCGACCAAAATCAAAGCAATCATGTCAATGCCACCGCCCAAAACCGAAAAACAGATTCAAGGATTCATTGGCCGGTTGCAATACATAAGTAGGTTCATATCAAAATTGACGACAATATGTGAACCAATCTTCAAAAATCTCAAGAAGAATGTACCGGTGATATGGGATGATGAGTGTCAAAAATACTTTGAAAAGATCAAAGCCTATCTCGCAAATCCTCCCGTATTAGCACCAGCACTTCCCGGAATACCACTTAGGTTATATTTGATGGTTTCCAAAGAGACAATGGGAGCTATGCTAGCACAAGAAGTAGAAGGCAAGGAGAATGCAATCTACTATCTAAGCAAGAAGATGCTCGAATACGAAGCACGCTATACGCCACTTGAGAAGTTGTGCCTTGCCTTGGTGTGGGCCACAACCAAATTAAGACATTACATGCTAGTGCATTCCGTCTTCGTAGTCTCCCGATTAGATCCACTCAAGTATCTATTTGAGAAATCTACACTCAACGGACGTATATCGAGATGGATAGTCAATCTAGCCCAGTTTAATGTAAGGTTTATGCCATAAAAAGCTATCAAAGGATCCGTGGTGTCAGACTTTGTAGCAGACTTTCCAATAGAAGACTCGACGCCAATACAAGACAATGAATTTCCAGATGAAGATTTAATGGTCACTGAAGATGATACTTGGACCTTATACTTCGACGGAGCCTCAAACCAAAAATGATGTGGCGTTGAAGTATTATTAGTATCACCTAAAGAAGAGCATGTTCCAATCTCCATAAAGCTTGATTTTGACGTTACCAACAATGTTGCTGAATATGAAGCATGCGTGGTAGGCCTTGAAACAGCTTTGGCATTCGAAGTAAAAAAGTTAAGGATATTCGGAGACTCTTCTTTGATTATCAATCAGATATCTAAAAGGTGGAAAGTAAGGAGCGAAAGTCTAGCCCCTTACCAAACCTATCTGGAAACTCTTAACGATCAGTTAGAGGAGGTAGAATACACATATCTACCTAGGGAAGAAAATCAATTTGCTGATGCCTTGGCAAGATTAGCCTTAATGGTTAGGATTCTCACGGAAATCGAGCAAATGCCTCTAACTATAGAAAAAAGGCACAAACCAGCATACATCCAGGCTATAGAAGACGGCGAATTAGTCCAAGAAGAAGAAGAAGAAGAAGAAGAAGAAGAAGAAGAAGAAGAAGAAGAAGAAGAAGAAGAAGAAGAAGAAGAAGAAGAAGAAGAAGAAGAAGAAGAAGAAGAAGAACCGTGGTACACGGATATACTCAATTATGTCACCAAAGAAGAATACCCTCCCCATGCTGACAAAAGAGCAAAACGAGCATTAAGGCTTTTGGCTTCCCAATATGTACTCATAGACAACGAGCTACATAAAAGGGTACCTAAGGGTCGAGCTCTCTTATTTGTAGGAAAAAAGGATGCACAAAGAGCAATGAGAATAGTCCACGAAGGAATCTGTGGCACTCATATAAATGGCAAAATGTTAGTCCAAAAGATAATGCGAGAAGGATATTATTGGACCACAATGAATAGGGATTTCCATCAATATGTAAAAAGGTGCCTTAAGTGCCAAATTTATGCCAATTTACAACATGTCCCTCCATCCTTGCTCTACACCTACACATCGCCATGGTCATTCTCTACATGGGGAATCAACATCATCGGCAAAATCACTCCCCCAGGAACAGGAGGCCACGAATATATCTTAGTAGCGATTGATTACTTCACAAAGTGGGTCAAAGCGCAATCATACGCTAAACTCACTGCAAAACATGCAGCACTCTTTATCGAAAGAAATATTATTTGTCGATACGGAGTCCCACATGAAATGATAAGTGACAATGGAACTCACTTTCAAGCCGAATGTGAAGAATTGCTACAAAAATACGGCATTCAACATCATCATTCTTCCCCTTATAGGCCTCAAGAAAATGGAGCAGTCGAGGCAGCTAATAAAAACCTAAAGACTATCATCGAGAAAATGACGGAAAATTATAAGGATTGGCCTGACAAACTTCACTTTGCATTGTGGGGTTACCGCACGTCAATTCGCACATCAACAGGAAATACGCCATTTTCCTTGGTATATGGAATGGATGCCGTACAACCTGTCGAACTAGAAATACCATCTCTACGCATTGCGTTAGAGAGTAAACTTGATGAAGTTGAATGGACTAGGGCAAGATATGAAGAATTAATTCTACTCGATGAGAAACGACTAGAAGCTCTACATCACACTCAGTGTTATCAAACTCGCATGGCTAGGCATTTTAATAAGAAGGTCAAGACAAGAAACATCAAAGTAGGAGACTTGTGTTAAAAGCACTAAGGAAAAATGTTTTAGATCCAAGGGGAAAATTTAGACCTAATTGGTCTGGACCCTACATTGTCAAAACAATCTTGTCAGGAGGTGCTGCAAAACTAACTGATATGGATGGCAATGAATTCTCGAATATGACAAATCTTGACCAACTTAAAAAATACTACCCATAATTACTTGAGTAGGATACTCAAGAGAGCTACGTTTGGCCTGATTCCTTAAGAAAGGATACGTAGGAAACCCTGTACGGGTGCGGCCACTTTATTTCTCGAAAATCTTCATCCTAGAATTAATTAAAAATTCGACAGAAAATCGGCGAAATATCGGCATCACAGAGAAGAATCTGGTGCCAGCCAACGACCATTAGCGCCAGCCGACGGCATTGGCGCCTTGCGTTAGACTTCCCTGGCAGGCGCCAGTCGTAAATAAACGGGGCCAGTTCACAAACAAATTCTGGGCCAATTTCGGTGTTTTTCGGAAAATTTTCGATTTCCGTACTCGAGGAATTTCTGGAAAATTAATTTTTTCGGTTTTCATTGCTTTAATAAAATAAGTTTAAAGTAAATAATTTAATTAAAAGCTGAAATTTCATTATTAAAATAAAGTTACATTATTGATGGAATTTAAATAAGCTGAAATAAATTAACTTTAAATGAAAAATATAAACTAAGTCTAATAATTTGAAATTAAGCAATGCTCCTAATCTTTCTTTTCTTTCCTATCCCTTTTCCAATTTTTGTCTGCTTCCTCCTCCTCATCCATAACCTTAGCTAGTAGGCATCCTTTAGAGGACCTACAATCAATCTTAGAGTAGATGGTCTCCCCTTCAGCTAGGACTCCATGCTTCTTTTCTACCCAAGCTTTTTTCTCTGTGGTGTCAGCTTTCCTTTTTCCTTTATCTTTGGTAGTACTTTTCTTCCTAGGCATTGCAGGTGTTTTGAATTCAACTCTTTCACCTAAGCGTTCCTTGGCGGGAATCACCCTGTCACCTAGACGACTCTTCACGTCAGTTCTACCCTGATTTCCTTCGAAGGTTTCTTCAGCAACCACTTCTTCACATCATTGGGCAAGGAAGGAGGAACCTTTTGGGTAATTACTTCCCATAGAGGTCTGGCACTCCAATAAGCATCAAATCTGTCTACATCTTGGGAAACAGGGTACTCATAGGGAGGACGAATATCCCCGGAAGGAATATTATGAAACAAGCCGTATTGTCTTTTTACCTTGATGGGATAGTAATAAGTCATACGGGACAAACTTGGAACATGGAAGAAAGGTTGCTTGTGGACACCAACCATCGTTTCTATTTTCCACCATGGGACGACCCACTTGATAGCAAAATTGTGAGATTCAAAGACTCTTCTCCACTCAAGGCGCCCAGTTTTAGGGAAGCGCTTCTTCCTCCTCACGAAGTAATTTGGGGTGTTGTACACACCCATTTGTGTCTCCCCAAAACCAAACCCAGTGATGAGTAACTTTCACGTTGAATCATAATCGAATGAAGCGAAAGTGTGGAAAGTTTCGTGTTGCGGAAAGTTTTAATTTCTTTTCTCTTCTCTCTGTTTTTGAAAACTTATTTTAAGAAAACAGCCAATCCAGTTTGGTTGGTCCATGATATGGGTCCAATGTTAGTGTAGTTGGATGGGGCTTGATAAGAGCTTTCCAACGATATATTATAAGCCCAATTCCGATGAATATTGAGGAAGTTATGGCCAATTTACTAAACTGGGCCTGGTTTGAGCCTTATATGCGGCCCAATGATCTAGAGGAGGGCCAAATATGATTTATCATTCCTAATGCAATTAGGAATGGTTTTAGTCTTCTAGATTCTTCTAGAAGGTTCTTTTCATTCCTAATTCAATTAGCATTGATAAATTGACTTTTGTTGACTTTTCAGAGTTTTAATTAAAATCAAAGAGCATTTTTTTTGGAAAAGATACAATTTTATCCTCCTGTACGAGAAAATTTATTTGATTTTAGAAAACGCATCAAAAACAGGTTTAGCGCCTAACGTCAGGCATTGGCGCCTAGCGCTAAGCATAGCGCCAGCTTTGGCGCCTGGCGCTAATGTTGGCGTCTGGCGACAGTAAGCCAGCGTTGGCGCCAGCTTTGTTTTAGGTGCGTCAATGCTCTGTTTTGATATTTTATCTTTTTGGCTGATTTTCTCTATAAATAACGTCGTAAAAACTCCGTTTTCATTCACCTACAACCAGTTTTCATTCGCAATCATTAATTCTCGCATTCTAATCCCTCTCTCTCTCTTTTTCTAAACTTGCTTTTTACATACGAAATTCCGCATTCATTAGATTTAGAAATACCTAGCCATATTCGAAGTTTCCTTCGCCCTAGACGTGAAAGGTTTAATTTCTGAGGGTTTGGTCCCAAATCTCTCTTTCAATTATTTAATTTAATTGTTTGTTTATTATTTTCCTCGAAGTTACTAACGTGTGTATTTTGTTATTAGAAAGAGGTACGAGGCATCAAAGTAAGTACTCTAATGGTTTTTATTGATGTTATGATGTAGAAATCATGTTTGAATTATTATGATATTCCTAGTGTCATGTCTAGGGTAATTTTAATATTAAATATGATTGTTGCGATGCTTCCTATGTTCTTCCTAATATTTATGATTGTTAGTATCATGTTGGGGCTAAAGAATTGATTTTTATTGCTTAGTGACATGCTAGGGTTTGTTATTATTCTTGTTAATATCATGCCTAGGGTCTTTCTATTTTTATTATGCTTTAACATGAACATGTTTATTTCTATGATTATAATTAACTATTATAATTTTATGATTTTTATAATTATTATTAAGATATTAATTTTAATTATGGTTGTTATGATCATCATTATTTTAATTATTATTATTATGATGTTGCTTGATATATATTTATTGATATTGCTTGATCACGCCTTTTATGCATGTTTAAAGGGAATTAGTACTTATAATCACGCTTAATAAGATATTTAATAATCTTGTTAGAGTTAATGTGATTATAATTTCAAGTGATCGCCAATAATAGATTTATTTGTGCATTAATATTCAACTTAATAGATAAACAAGTTTAGGGTTAATCCTATTAATTGCATGTTAGTCAAAAAGCGCACATGAATAGAATCTGAATAAAGTAGAGGCTTATTATTAGGTCAGGTTCAATCTCTTTTAGCTTGGATTTGTACCTTCATCCCCAAACCATTATTTGGTTCTAGACCTTATGGAGTTGAGGATATCTTGGATCATTAAGGGGTGTAACCTTCACCTCGTGAACGGTTTATGTTTCGGGGTTTTTTGATGTGTCCTGCGGGAGAGTTACGATTCCAAGAATGCCCTTCGACGCCTGTGCCTGCAAAATCACGAAGACTCCTGGGGGTAGGAGCTCCGCCTCCGACGATCAAGTTAGTAAAGATACGGGAGGTAGAATGCACGTAATGTGGAAGTTACTCCTCGCGTAATGGGAGAATTCCGCAATTAATATTGCTCGGGGTAAGTGTGTTTCTTTTTGAGGAGTATTCAATGTGATCAACAAATGTTCCAGCCCCCATTAATGAGGGTCCTTCCACTATTTATAGTAGGGAAGGGATGGTTCCCCTTTTAGGGTTTAGAGGACACGTGTCAGCAGAAGATTGGAGCCCTGCTGACCAATGGCTGGATGCCACGTGTCACTAGGCCATTGGGCCATGTGATTAGGGTATTTTTACCCCAAACATTTGCCCCTCACTGGTGCTGACGTGGCAGAGTGCCACGTGGCGCCGGTGAAATGTTTTTTTTTTTTTTTTTTTTTTGAAGGATGGAAAAGCAGAAGGCGAAGAGTCACGACTTTTCACCTTCCGGGACAAATTCTATAAATAGGAGAAGATGTCCCCCGAGCTCTCATTTACAAACTTTGCCAAATTTCTGAAGATTTGAGAGCAGCCGGCAATTTGAGAGTTGAGAGCATTCGGAGTTGAGATTCGTTGAGAGCAACCGGTCTACAGACCGTCTGGGTCGTTGCAAGCTAGCCAAAGATTTTCGAGAGGGTAATCAGAGAAACCCAGCCGGATTTTGATCCGCCTGCGTCTTCGCAAGCATCCCAGAGAATTTCCAGATTTTCTTCTAGGTACCGTCTCTATTCTTTCTAGCTTTTTCATGTATTTCCGTTTGAGTCTTTTACTCGCATTTTTGTTCATTGGTCCCATAAGTAGATGGACCCCTTATACCCATACCCGGAACCTAGCTGTGAACTCAGCCGGTTTATTAGTACGGCTGAGTCTAGAACAGGGTCTGCCGCCTCTGTTCTTTGGGACAACCCTTTTTCAACACCCATATCGACCGACTTTGTGTCTGTGCAGGACACAATGGCCAGAATCCGGTCTACTGCCAAAGATCCCAACTACAGAAGTGGGAGCTCAGATGAGCAGCCGCCTGAGGTCCCAGCTTCAGGCGGTGAAATAGAGCATGGAGAGGTAGAGCAGAGAGGCTCACCCGGGGGCGCTCCTAGCACCCCGGGTGATATCATTTTAAATGAAGAGAGTGCTCCCCTCCAGGAGACCAGAGAGCAGGTAGGCTCTGATAGGGAGGTCTCCAACTCCCCAGCCGGCTCTGATGCCGGTCACGTTCAAAGTAGCAGTAGCAGCTACTTAACCGAATCTGAGGATAGCGAGGAGGCGGAGAGGCCTTCCTGGGATAATAGGAACGATCCTCTCATGATCGTCGTCTCCTCCAAGGACCGCGAGCTCATGCGGGCTGCGCTGCCAGATTTTATCAAACAGCGGCCGCTGGGGGGTGACTATACAATAAAGGTCCCGGCTGCTCTGGGAACAATATGGTGGGAGGACAACCGAACGCGAACGCTTGGTTCGGGTGCTACGAGGCGGCCTTCGTGGCCGGAGTCCGCTTCCCTCTCCACGACACAATAAGAGCCATACTTAGGGGGTATGGCCTAGGTCTCTGGCAATTAACCCCCAACTCATGGGTAAATATTTTAGGGTATATCGCCGCCTGCGAGATGCAGGGCCTCAACCCCGGCTGGGAGGCGTTTGCCCACATGCATTACTTGAGTAGGAGCCCAGGCGGCTGGAGAGCCTGGTATACCTTGACCACCCAGCCCAAATACCTTATGACCTTGGACAAGCCATCCAAATGGTCGGACTGGAAGCACCGGTTCTACTTGGTTAAGGCCCCAACTACGGCAGAGAACAGAGAATTCCGGATCTACAACCGGAAACCAGAACTCTTGGGGACCAAGTGCTGCTGCCCCCTGTCCCGGAGGATGATAGAGAGACCATCCTTGACTCCGGGTTTTTTGAGTTAGTTCCTGACACCCTCTCATCCGGAGAGATAGTAAGGGTACCTAGAAACTGGGTGCCCAAACATGAATTTTTTAGGGACAAATGCTTCTTGTCCGATTGTGGTCTAAGCAGCATGTTTGAAAAACGTATGTATTCGGAACTCAGGCGGTTTCTTTCGAACCGGATGCTTTTATTTCCTTGCTTATTTATTATTCTAACCGTGTGCCTTCCTCTGCAGAAGAAGCCAAGAGAATGCTGCCCACCGAGAAGACACCGGCTAGGTCGGCTGCCGACATCCGGAAAGCCAATCTCGAGAAAAAACTTGCTGCCCAGGCGGCGAAGAAGGTAGAACCGTCTGATCCTTCTCGTTTATGTCGATCCTTTTATCCCATAACTTATATTTTTCTCGTTTACAGGACGGGAAGCAGATGCCCCGGTCCCTTCAAAAACAGGTCAGGCCTCCGCCGACCCAACAAGAGTCTGCATCCAAGGTGCAGAAGACAGCCGACCGGCAAACTACCGGCGGCAAATCAATAAGGGTCCCAGACGGGCCTGGATCTGCGGATGTGCTTTCTGCCATCCCATTGAGGACCGCACCCGGTCCCTCTGAAGGCCGTTCGGGCCGCCAAGGTAACTTCGACCTTAAACTGCTTGATCTGCCCATGCGGGTCAAGTCTTATTCACAGTCTCGATCGCAGCCGGGGGATTCTCCAATCAGCCGGCAATCTATAGGCAGAGCATATGCGAGTTTCTCACCGTCTGTTTCTGGTGCAGATAATTCTCCCCGCTGGCCGGACGGGGCACAATATGCCCGGGCCATGCTGAAAGCCGTCCCCAGGGACGAGAAGGAGGCGATCCCTGGGATCAACTCCTTTAATGCCGACCGGGTGCTGGTCGACCTGGCCGACGTATGCTCTAACAACCATGCGGTAATTTTCTTGACGTGAATTTTAAGTATACAGTATTAACCGGCTGTATTTTTGCAGGCTATGCTGCGCGTAGAGGGGCTCAAACGAGCTTATACCCGCAAGTCTGAGGAGGTAAGGAGAAGCAAACGGGCTGTTGATGACGCCCATAATGTTGCTGACTACTCTTTGTACATGCATGGCTTAGAATCTAAATCTATACGCATGGAACAGGCGGAGAAGACCAAAGCCCTCCAACAGCAGATTGATCAGCTGAAAAACCAAGTTGACCAACTGCAGGCGTCCCTGGATGATGCCAATAAAAAGTTGGAGGAACAGACAGAGCCCCTCCAACGGCTGAGCAAGGCGGAGACTGAAAATGGCCGCCTTGCCAAAGAGAATGAGCGCCTGCGCAAAGAGGCGGCTGCTGCCAATGAGAACTTCAAGGTCACCTTGGAGTCGGAGCAGGAGAGGCTCATTGAAGAGAATGAGCATGACTGTGCAAACCGGATGCAACGGGCGTTTTCCCTCATCCACCCGGAGGCGGACTTCACCGTCTGGGAACTCGCCTTCAAATATTCTGATCTTGCCATTCTGGCCGAGGAGGCGAATGAGCCGGGGCCCGGACCCTATGACGCTTGGGTTAGGGAGGAGATTGCGCGACGGCAGGCGGAGGCTGCTGAAGAGGAAGAAGTCGTTCCTGAAGCCGACGCAGCCGCTCACCCTGATCCAACCCAGAACCAACCGGAATAGGACCGGCTCACTGTTCGCCTGGAGTAGCAACTACTTCCCGGCCTGCGTGCCTAGCATTATCTTGTAATAGCGCCGGATGAGATGGGCTAGGCTGTAATAATTTTTATTTTGAATATAAACATTTTCACCGGCTGAGCCGGCTTTTGAATGCTTTTTATGTTTCCGCACTCCAATATTAGAATTCTTGTTATCTTTTATAAATATTTCTGCGAGGATAACCAAAAGAACCCCGCCGGTAACACTACCGCTTGGGTCTGCGCAAACAGCAAAGAAATTTGCAAAGGTTGCCAAGAAGACCCCACCGGTAACTCTGCCGTCTGGGTCTTCACAAACTAGGCGAAGAAATTTGCAAGGGTTGCCAAGAAGACCTCACCGGTAACACTGCCGTCTGGGTCTTCGCAAACTAGGCGAAGAAATTTGCAAGGGTTGCCAAGAAGACCCCACCGGTAACACTGCCGTCTGGGTCTCCGCAAACTAGGCGAAGAAATTGGCAAGGGTTGCCAAGAAGACCCCACCGGTAACACTGCCGTCTGGGTCTTCGCAAACTAGGCGAAGAAATTTGCAAGGGTTGCCAAGAAGACCCCACCGGTAACACTGCCGTCTGGGTCTTTGCAAACTAGGCGAAGAAATTGGCAAGGGTTGCCAAGAAGACCCCACCGGTAACACTGCCGTCTGGGTCTTCGCAAACTAGGCGAAGAAATTTGCAAGGGTTCCCAAGAAGACCCCACCGGTAACACTGCCGTCTGGGTAATTGCCCCTGGATAGTGGTCTGGGTCTTTGCAAGCCAGGCGACTATCCATATGATATAGCTCGAATATACACTAAGTGCCAACATTAGATTTGGGAGCCAGTCGGTTTATACTGAATTACCGGTCGGGACTTCGCAAAAGAATTACGCCAGATTAGGGTGTCCATTCACCGGTTGGGCTTTTGCAAGCATACCCCTGAATGAATTATGGCCTAGACCAAATGTTTAGGCCTGCTCTTAGAGAGTCAGGCGGCGGTACTGAGTACCGGCTGTCCTTCCAAAAAGTGAGCCGGCTGCAAGTTTGGGGTTGCTAGCCTGCCCCTTTTTTGGTACGTAGGATCGTCAGGCGGTTTTGTCCGCCTGTGTGATCGCTTAGAACAATTTACCACCCAAATGGGAGATGTTCTCTTCGATGAATTCACCCGTAGGGGTGTCACCGGATGATTTTAGGCCTGCTCTTAGAGAGTCAGGCGGATTTGTCCAAAAAGTGAGCCGGCTGCAAGTTTGGGGTTGCTAGCCTGCCGTTTTTTGGTGCGAAGGATCGTCAGGCGGATTTGACCGCCTGTGTGATCGCTTAGAACAATTTACCACCCAAATGGGATATGTTCTCTTTGATGAATTCACCCGTACGGGTGTCACCGGATGAAAAAATTAGTTACTGGTGCCGCTTGTGGTAGGCACAAGACATGGCGGCTGTATACAAAATTGAATGTAATTCTCATTAATCATTTGAAAATTTTTAAAAGATGTACAATGCTTAGAAGTAGTATTTTTTGAGGTTATCTACATTCCAAGTTCTAGGCAACTTTCTTCCGTCTGGAGTTTCCAGGCGGTAAGTGCCGTCTTGTACTTCTTCAAAGATCCGGTAGGGTCCCTCCCAATTTGGGGTTAATTTGCCTTGTTCATTGGCCCTACCGGTTGCCTCCATTTGCGAAGCACAAAATCTCCTTGTTTCAAAGGTCTTTTACGAACCCGCTTGTTGTAGGCTCTAGTCATACGCAGACGATAGATCTCATGACGCAAGGCAGCATTCCCCCTTCGCTCTGGAAGAGCGTCTAATGCCAACCGCATGGCTTCCCAGTTAGCCTCCTCATCATATAACATAATGCGTAGAGTAGGCTCATAATGTTCAATGGGAAGAACTGCTTCAGTGCCGTATGTCATGAGAAATGGGGTCTCACCGGTTGCCCCCTTTTCGGTTGTCCGGATAGCCCAAAGGACATGAGGTAATTCCTCTGCCCATAGTCCACCGGCTCTTTCTACTTTCTTCTTTATCCCGTCTGAGATCAACTTGTTAAAAGCCTCAACTTGACCGTTTGCCTGAGGACGGCCAACGGATGCAAAACAATGGGAAATTCCTTAGTCTCCCAACCAGGTTTTCAGGACAGGCGTTTCGAACTGCGGTCCGTTGTCGAAAACCATGGACATTGGAACCCCGAACCGGGTGATGACGTTTCTCCAGATGAAAGAAATCACGTCTTTCGTTTTAATCCCTTTTACCGCCTCTGCCTCAACCCATTTGGTGAAGTAGTCTACTGCTACAAGAATGTAGCGGCGGCCGCCTGATGCAGGCGTATAAGGTCCCAAAATGTCCATGCCCCATTTAGCAAACGGAACCGGACTATGGATTGCCGTGAGTTCTGTTGCCGGTTGATGTATCAACTTAGCGAATTTTTGGCACTTGTCGCATCTCTTTACTAGATCCATGGCATCCGCTTCAAGAGTGGGCCAGAAGTACCCTTGCCGTCTGGTTCTTCTGGCCAGGGACCTGCCGCCAATATGCGAGGCACAAAACCCCGCGTGCAGATCTTCCAAAACTTCTCTCCCCCTATCTGGGGTTACACATTTCAAAAACGGCTGCATGTATCCCTTCCGGAGGAGTTCCCCTTGATGCATAACAAAACTTGAAGCACGCTTCTTGAGCGCTGATGCTTCTGAAGGGTCATCCGGTAAGGTACCATCCGTCAAAAAGGACCGGATGGGATCCATCCAGGTAGCAGTTCTGTCCAAGACTCCAATGGGATCATTCTGAATACTTCGTTTATCAATGACTTCCCAAAAGACCGTCCTAGGAGCATCACCGGAGGCTGATGATGCCAACTTTGAGAGGGCATCCGCCTGATTGTTTTCAGACCGGGGCACCTGTCGCAGATGAAATTCATCGAAGGACCCAGCCTTCTCTTTGACCGCCTGCAAATATTTGATCATAGCCGGATGGGTGGCTTCGTAGTCACCAAGGTATTGGCTAACGATCAGCTGTGAATCTGAGCAGGCGTCGACCTTTCTTGCACCGGATGCCTTACACATGCGCAATCCGGCTAGCAGGGCTTCATACTCTGCCTCATTGTTGGAGGCTTGGAACTTAAACCGTAGTGCATATTCAAACTTATCCCCTTCCGGGGAATGGCAGATAACACCTGCACCACAGCCGTTCACCGTAGAGCTGCCGTCTACAAATAACTTCCAGACCTGATCAGGGTTTTCCGGGTGCACCGGCCTAGTCATCTCGACAATAAAGTCGGCAAACGCCTGACCTTTCACTGCCCGCCTGGGTTCAAAAGTTATCTCAAGGCCTTGTATTTCAACAGCCCACTTGATCATTCTACCGGATGACTCTATAGCAGTCATCGTACGCTTGAGCGGCTGATCTGTGTATACCACAACCGGATGTGCCAAAAAATAAGGCTTCAACCGCTTGACTGCTACGAACAAGGCCAACCCAAATTTTTCGATCATGGGGTACCGGAGCTCAGCATTTTTTAAGACATGGCTGATGAAGTACACCGGCAGCTGAATGTCGTCTCTCTCAGCGAGGAGAACGGCACTAAGGGCGTGATCAGAGACGGCTAGGTACATGTACAGAACCTCCCGGGGTAGGGGGCTCACTAGCCTTGGCAAAGAATGCAAGTGCTGCTTAAGCCTCTGGAATGCCGCCTCTGCTTCTTCACCCCATTCAAACCTTGACCTCTTCCTGATTGCCTGGAAGAAATAGAGGCACTTGTCACCTGACCGGCTGAGGAACCTCCCCAATGCCGCCAGACAACCAGTCAACTTCTGGACTTCTTTTACAGTGCGGGGAGACTTCATGTCAATTACCGCCTGTATTTTTTCCGGATTAGCTTCGATGCCTCTTTGGTCAATCAAGAATCCGAGAAACTTCCCAGACTCAACACCAAATACGCATTTCTTTGGGTTAAGCATGACCCGGTGCCGCCTGAGTGTGGTGAAGGTTTCTCGCAGATCTGCTAGGTGATCCGTCTGTAGCTTGGATTTGACTATCATGTCATCGATATACGCCTCTACATTCCTGCCAATCTGGTTGATAAAAACGGTGTTTATCATGCGCTGGAATGTAGCCGGTGCATTCTTCAACCCAAACGGCATCACCGTATAGCAGAATAACCCCTGATCAGTGACAAAAGTCGTCTTCTCCTGATCTTTCTTCCAGAGAGGTATTTGATGGAAGCCGGAATAAGCATCCATAAAGCTCATTAGCGCATGGCCGGCTGTTGAGTCGACTAGGCTGTCAATCTTTGGAAGCGGGTAGCTATCTTTTGGGCATGCTTTGTTCATATCTGTGTAATCCACACACATCCGCCAAGTACCGTTCGGCTTCTTTACTAGAACGACATTTGCCACCCAATCCGGGTAGTAGCATTGCCTAATGAATCCAGCATCCAACAGCTTTTTGACCTCAGCCGCTGCCGCTTGAGATCTTTCTCCACCATGATCCCTCTTTTTCTGCCTAACCGGCTGCTTTTTGGGATCTACGGCTAGCTTGTGGACAGCAAGATTCGGGCTGACGCCTGGCATCTCTTCCACTTCAAAGGCAAAGATGTCTTTGAATTCCTTCAGCAGCTGGAGCAAGCCTTCTCCCAACCGTTCGAAGGCTACCGTCCCGACCTTGACTGTTCTTTCAGGATGGCTGTCATCTAGGATGACATCAAGGCAGTCACCAGCCGGCTGAGGTCGTTGGTCATCTGACCTTTCCCCGGCTAGTGATTGCTATTTCTCCTTTTTGACGGGTGCCAGTTGGTCCGCCTTTCTTTTCATACCGGCTGCCCTTGGAGCCGGGACTGCTGGATCGCAGTTATCAATATCTATGGGCTCGCCCTGGCCGGCTGCACCCACAGTTGTCTTGACGTCAGAGAGATAGCACTCTCTTGTCGTCTTCTGGTCCCCGCTTAGGGCACCGACTGTACCATCATCCTTTTGAAATTTGACCAACATGAGGGACGGGATGATGACAGCCTTAGATGCGTTGAGGGTAGGACGGCCAAATATCATGTTGTAGGCGGACAGCTCCTCCACAACTAAAAACTTGACTATCATGTGGCGTCCTTGCCCCTTTTCACCCAGCCGGATCGGAAGATCTATGCTTCCGACCGGATGCACTACTCCACCCCCAAAACCGACTAGTGGGTGAGGAGCCTGGTGCATGTTACCGGATGTGTACTTGAGCTTGGTCAAGCACTGATAACTGATTAGGTCAGACGAGCTCCCGGTGTCTATTAGGATCCGGCCAACCTTCTGGTTGGCAACCTTGCATTCGATGACGATGGGGTCATCATGAGGCCGCCTGACCTTGCCCCGGTCCTTTTCAGAAATAAGGACCTCAGGGAAGATGTCTTTCGACGCCTGGCCCTCATCCACTGAGTTGACCAGCTTCCTGATGTTGTCTTTGGTGCCCCGGATGGTGGGACCCCCTCCGGCAAAATCGCCTGCTATGGTGAAGATGGTCTCTTCATCCGTCTCGGAGTTGACTGGGCCGGTTTTTGCCGCCTGCCCTTTCTTGGCCTGGGCATTACCCTTAGCCTTGGGTAGATAGGATTTTAGGGCCCCCTCATCTGCCAGACGGTCCAATAGCCGCCTGAGGCTATAGCAGCCATTGGTGTCGTGGCCAACATCCTCATGGTATTGGCAATACTTGCTCTTGTCCCGTTTATTCACGGGGCTTTTCATTTCAGCCGGTTTGTCGAGAGACATCCGGTCTTTGATTTCCAGGAGGATGGTGGAGCAATCTTTTGTGAACTCGTATTTGGGGGCATATGGTTCTGACTTCCGCCTGATCTTCTGGGCCGGCTGTCCTGATCGGTCAGCTGCCCAGACCCCTTTTCTCTTTTCTTCCTTTCTTGCCGGCTGATGCTGTTGCCGGCTCTTTTTTTTGTCAGACTTTTTATAATCTGACGGCTGCTTGACAGCACAAAGCTCCGTCGCCTGTATATAGGCTTCAGCTTCAATTAACGCCTCTTGGAGGGTAGCAACCCTCTTCCGGACGAGGTCAAACTTAAAGGTCGACCCATCCTTCAGACCTCGAAAGAAGTTTGTATAGGCCACTTCGTCGGATAGTCCTGGAATCTGAATTCTCATCAGATTGAACCGTCTGACGTATGACCGGAGGCCCTCCCGGTCGCCCTGCTGTATTGCCCCTAGGTCGAGGCTAGTCTTTTTGGCAGGAATATTCATTGAGAAATTTGACGTAAACAAGTACGCCAAAGTTCGAAAGCTGTTGATGCAACCGGCTGGTAGGTTACCAAACCACCGCTGGGCTATGCCCTTGAGGGTAGCCGGGAAGCATCGTCACCAGACGGCATCATCTAACCCCTGGAGGTACATGAGGTTAGAGTAGGCCATTAGATGGTCTTCTGGGTTGGTGGTGCCATCATAGGCCCCCACCAAAACATTCTTGATCTTAGGCGGCTGTGCCGCCTGGGTTATCTCTGGTGAGAACGCCGTTGGCTGTTCCCCCAAATTTAGCAGGCGCAGCTGCCAGTCCGTGGGTTGGAACGGCTGCTGCGCTTGCCCACCGAAAAGACCCGGTGACATGAAAGGGGATCCACCCAACCCATTCGTTGTGCCGAATAGGCCAGGCTGGATCACTTTGGGTCCAGACCGGGCAGAAGCTTCGCCCGTCTGGCTCCTAAGGTTCGTTCCCGTACGCCTGTGTGAGACGTCATGGAAACTGTCCGGGAAGGTCGACGTTGAGGCCGACGCAGACGCCTGACCTCGCTTCTCTTGGAGAAATGTGCGGGCGTCTGAGAATGTTTTCTTGGAGCCATCCGGCTGTACGTGCCGGATGGCCTTTCGCAGCTCCCCTTGAGGAAAACGGAGTCTGCTTGGATCAAACCTTAAGCCCTCCCCCTCCTTTGGCTTGGGATGAGGGGTAGGAACTCGTTCTTTAACCGCCTTCTTTCCAGAAGGCTTCTTGGTCGGCTGACCCTTCTTTGGAGTAGCTGACCGGATGAGGCTCTTGATCTCACCCTTGAAACTATTCATGAACGACATGAGTTCGTTTCTTGTAACGGGGGCTGAGCCCTCCACCGTTTGGGCAATTCCAGCCGGTTGCCCGGCTGGGTTGTTGGGAGCAGCTTGGCTGATTTCCCGTTCTCTTCTATCTTTAGCACGAGGGTGCTTCGTTCTGAAAGACCCATCCGGGGCCACATATGTTTCAATTTTGTCGCCACTTTCATGGTCCGTCTGGACCTCAGGCTTGACCTCAGGCCGTTTGCCCTTATTCGGTGACACAGTATCAGAAGTCATCTTAGAAGTACTCTCCCCACAGACGGCGCCAAATGTTTCGGGGTTTTTTGATGTGTCCTGCGGGAGAGTTACGATTCCAAGAATGCCCTTCGACGCCTGTGCCTGCAAAATCACGAAGACTCCTGGGGGTAGGAGCTCCGCCTCCGACGATCAAGTTAGTAAAGATACGAGAGGTAGAATGCACGTAATGTGGAAGTTACTTCTCGCGTAATGGGAGAATTCCGCAATTAATATTGCTCGGGGTAAGTGTGTTTCTTTTTGAGGAGTATTCAATGTGATCAACAAATGTTCCAGCCCCCATTAATGAGGGTCCTTCCACTATTTATAGTGGGGAAGGGATGGTTCCCCTTTTAGGGTTTAGAGGACACGTGTCAGCAGAGGATTGGAGCCCTGCTGACCAATGGCTGGATGCCACGTGTCACTAGGCCATTGGGCCATGTGATTAGGGTATTTTTACCCCAAACAGTTTACAAGTTCCTAAAACTTGTTGGCGACTCTTTTGCTCTATCTTCTTTCCCTTTGGACGCCACCGTACTTTAGTGTATGATCACAGTGGGGTTCAAGCTAGGGGTTAACGCTTGAAATATATTCCCTACAGTTTTTGGCGACTTCACTGGGGAGGATTTCTATTTTAATTCCTGAATTTGTTTCGGCAATGATTTAGAATGAGTGGATGAGACTCGAAATGTTCTAAGTATTTCATGTGCGTAATTTTTATTAACATTATTGTCATACGCATAAAAAAAGATCTCATTGGAAAGACCATCCGTAATGAGTTAAAAACATAGGATTTTACACGTAGGAAATTTGAGAAATATCTTTCACAACTAGGACCGAAATAACACCGCGCGAAACTGGAAAATTTTATCGAGCACAGAAAGCTGCTGAGGCATGTGGGAAGTAGTGTCAGGAGCCAGAGCATTGGCGCTAGTATTTTAACCGTAGTGTCAAAATCCATCATTGGCACCAGGCACTACGGCTAAAAGCTGGCGCCAGTCTCTGTTTGCTGGCGCCAATTTCCCCCCAATACCGAGCTAGAAATATGCGTTCTAATTTCGACCGGTTTTTCGTATTGTTTGCTCGATCCTACTTCCTGATTGAATTTTTTCTCACTTTTCTGAAACCCATGTGTGTTCTTCATATGGATATAACCCTCTGGGAATTCATGCTCCATCTACCTGATTGAACGCTCTGTGCAACAAAGGGTACATCCGAGAATGTTGAATTCACCAAACCATGGAAGCGAGTTTTTTCTAAAACTCGCGGTGTCCCATCCACTCGCGCCAACCCTTCACGGTAAGGCTTCCGCGCGGTGCATCCGGACAATTAACTATGCACCCTCTATTGACTAAACCATATCCCGAACTTTAGAGAACTAGAGCCATGGTTAGGTTGCAAACTCATTGCATCATATTGTGCCTACTTGACTAATTATGCATTATTTGTTGTGCATATATTCTATGTTTCTCTTAACTGTTTGTTTGACTTCTGTTGAGATTAAATAAATTAATGACTTAAAGAAATTTGCCTAATTTATTAATTAATTAATTAATTAATTAGAGTCAATAAAGTCTAATATTTTAATCAGAATTGACCTAGTACGACTTTAGGCATACCCCAGTTGATTAATAACACCGAAAACAGTCTCAGATTGAAGCTCCACCATTGGCGCCAAAATCTGAGCTGTAGCGCCACCCTGTGGAGTGTGGCACCTGGCGATAACTCTGTTGTCTGGCGCCAAGCTACACAGTGCGGCGCCAGTTCTGTCGTTTAACCGACAGTTCGGATTATTGGTCGAGTCATCGCCTAGGGTCTAATTAACCAGTTTTCTAATTAATTCGGTTAATTTTCGCTGTCAATAGTACCTTGTCAGGTCGTTAATTGAGTCTAGTCACATAATCTAGCCACATGGTCATAACACGAGTCTTAACATATCACCTACACTCACTAGTCTCAGCACACACTTTGAGTGCACATGTCACCATGGCCATGTCTTAGGTTCATGCATAAGTCGGTGTTTCCGTCATTTAAATTAGGGGGTACATGCTATTCCTAATTCTTCATATCCCTCCACCTCCATCATCTTTTTCTTTTTTCACTTTTTATTCCACTCTTTCTTCACTTCTTCCTCCATTGCACGTTGAATAAAGTTTGAGCCAAATAATTAACAATGAATATCCCCAAATTCCTTTTCCACAGTACTTGGTCGAGGAGAGAAGGGCGATTAATCAAGGACAACCTCTTTATTCAGGTCTCGCTTTTTGATAAACCGATTCGTCAAAAGAGGAAGGCTCAAAAGATAATGGCAAGTCAAGAAGAAGTCAATGAGCTTAGGAACCAATTAGTCACCGTGACCAAGACACTGAAGCTACTCACACTTAAGATTGATGACCCTGTGAAGCAACAACAGATAGACCTCATGCAAGAGAGTCTAAGCAAGTTATCTAGTGACTATAAATTTCAGGGCATGAGTTCACAAGGGGTCTCGCTGGACAAGGAACTTCTTCCGCATAAGTTCAACGCCACTGACATCCCTAAATTCAAGGCAACAGATAACCCTTACTTCCATCTAAGAGCTTTCGAAACTATAATGAGCATTATGGGTATCGATAAGAAGGTTTTCCCCTCTCTGTTCCCACTATCTCTCGAAACCGTTTGTCAACAATGGTTCTTTTCCCTCGAGAAAGAGAAAACCTCTTCTTGGGAGTCGATAACAAACTCTTTCATAGATAGATATAAGTGCAACATCCAAGATGAAACAGACCACAGACAACTTGAGATGTCAAAACAAAAAGAAAACGAAGGGTTCACGTCTTTCTTCAATAAATGGAGGGAAACTTCCTCTAATATGGTCAAGGCTCCTACAGAAAAAGAATCTGTGAGGATGTTTATCAAGAATCTCCAAGGGAAGTATTCAAAGCACTTAAAGTACCAACACAACTTGAATACTTTCAAGGCTGTCTATAATATAGGCATTGACATTGAAGATAACCTTCTGAAAGATAATAGTGCGAGAGGAAAGAAGAGTGACCATTCTTCTTCTTCCTCTCCCATTAATGAGGTACATGCCACAAACGCCTCTAAACCACGAATCCAAAGATCAAAAAGGGTGTTCACCCCACTTGGCATGAGTTATGAAATAGCTTTCAAGAAGTTAGATCACAAAGGACTAGTCATGCCCATAGGGCCCATCAAAGATCTAGTTCCAGAAGCCAGGCCACCTAAGTGGGACCCTAATAATCATTGCAAATATCACCAAGGAAAGGGTCACGACACTGAGGAGTGTTAGAAACTCAAAGAAGCTAGCTATTCAAGATCTGATCGATAACAATGAAACTTCCGAGATTCTAGCCATCGAAGATGACCAAGCATCCTTTGATCCATCACTTCTCATCACACCTGTAGGAGAGCCCATGATCGAGACAGCTTATATGACCTCTCTCGATGAAGTGTCCATGATTGGGGAGGATGAAAGTATTTTCTTAGATAATACCAAGGAAGACTCGTCAAGTCTAAAAGAGGACGTTCGAAAACTGCAAGAAGTCATTGCCATGCTTTTGAATGTGGTAGAAGGACTAGCAAATTGGGTAATGGTCATCGAACAAAATTCTCGCCAAGGGTTTAATTAAGAACTCAATGCTCCTAAGCCACAGGCAAAACGGACCATTGAAGAATACACACCAATAGGAATGACTTACAATGAAGCTTTTGACTGTCTTCACGATCAAGGTCAAGATCCTCCATCTGAAAAACGTTTTCCCAATGGGGATCCAAATTCCTATTGTCGATACCATAGAGGTCGCGGTCACACTACTGAAAAGTGTCTCACCCTCAAGGATCGTGTTCAAGACTTCATTGATTCAAATCTCCTTCATGTTCCTCCGCGCGACAAGAAGGCCAAGATTAGTAACAATGGTAACAGTGGATGTAAAGGGAAGAAGAACGACTATCCTTCTTCTTTCGAAAACACCTACTCTAGTAATAGTGTTGGTACTTTCGACCTTAGTGAGATCCTAGCCATGGGTAATCGAAAGCAACCAAAAAGGGAATTTACCACTATTGGAATTAGCTACGATGATGCTTTCGATCGACTCCATGTCAAGGGAATCATTACTCCCATTGGACCTATTCAAGATCCCCCACTTAAGAAAAGATTGCCTAGTTGGAATCCAAACGAACACTGCAAGTACCACCAAGGTAGGGGTCATGCTACTGAGAGCTGTTGGAAGATAAAGGAGGATATACAACATTTGATTGATAACAACAAGCTTCCCATACCTCCAGTTTACAAGAAAAGAGAGTGATGATAAAGCAAACAACACAAGACAAGAGGCGAGCTTCAACGACAGGATTTCGTGACCTCTTTTTTTTCTATTTCTTTTTTATTTACCATTTCCCCAATAAGTCTAGCATAGACACCTTTTTATTCTCCTTAGATTTATTTTGTAGGATCATTATATTTTTTTCTTTTAATAAAATGAGCATTTATTTCCTTACTTATGATCATTTCATTGCATTGCATTAAAAAAAAAATCCATGTCGAATTAAGCACAAGGTATACCAATGATTTAAGGCAACCCTCGTAGCCACATTATATTACCTTTCACCTTTCTAATATACAATCCTTTCTTCATAAACCACTTTGAGCCTCGTCTAACGATAGACCTTTCTCTTTTCAACCTACATTTACCTAACCTTGGGATGGGATGGTGTGTAACTTATGCAATTTAAAAAAAAAGAGAGCTTAAGTAATTCAAAAGAATAAAATAGCAAAAATAGCAAAAAATAAATAAAAGTGTACAAAAGGGTAAGTGTTCCAATGTCTTTGACATGAAAATATCTTCGATAAGAACACGTCTCAGATTGCGTCTCTTATCGAGTGTTCGGTACCGTGCCTGAGAAACATGAATGCCAAGTGAGTGATAGACCGCATGATCGAGATTGCCCACACTTGCAAAAATAAAATAAATGCTAAAGCAAAAGATAAAAGAGAGCTAAAAAGAGTAGAAACTCAAGCATAAAAATGTAAAGATTCAAAAGCGAGGTTGCACACCTTGGGGGCTTATCTAGGGTCTTGATCCTTTATCCCCTTCTTCTTCAAGCCTTTAGCCTAACCACGTTACAATCCTTAAAAAAGACCTTTTTGAGGTATACACACTTGTGCGAGGTTCGGCTAGAGCTACGTTCGGCCTGATTCTTAACGGATACGTAGGCAACCTCACATCGAGGTGCGGCCGTAATAAAAATGCATTCATATTCACATTCACACACTTACACCTTGATCATATCAAGAGATTCCATGTGTTCATCCCTATTCATTTAGTGATAGACTTGGGGGCTTGATCCCTACATCATTAGCTTACCTAACCTAAGAGTCACCATCATTTGACTCTTCTTGAAATAATATCTTATTCCACAATCTTAGCCCTTGCGGCCTAACTTTAGTGTCACTATCATACACATCACACATACATGACCAAATATACTTCCCTTAGGAACCCTTTGTCATGGAATCTTAACACAACGCTGAAGCATGCCTTGTCATATCAAAATCGCTCTTCAATCATAAATTGTCATTGTGTCACGAAGTATGAAGTGCTTAGCCTCCGTGCCTAAGTTACCGAAATACTTTCATCATTGAGTCAACCATTAAGATAGCCTAGGATGGATTAATCCTTACACATTGAGAGATAGTATCAAACAACATTTGATTAAGCTCATTCAACATGCATTCGAACACTACGATTCTTTTTTCGCGTCTTTCTTTTTCGGGAGAAAGTCGGTACCCTCCACAAAAATGACGGAAATTTTTTTCCTTTCACTTCGAGTCGAGTCAACCTCGAGTCAATCACAGCAAGTCAAGTTTATACCTTGATTCGTGTCAAGTCAATGAGTCAAGCGACATTAAACCTTAGGTCAACCCTAAAATAATTAAAGAAATTGGCAAAGTCCTATAGTCATAGATAAATATAGGTGCATCCCAGCGGCAGCAAGAGCAGAATAGGGAAGACCCGACTCCAGCACCAGACTGTCGTCTGGCAACAACATCTGGCGTCTAGCAACAGAGTTCAGTGCCCTGACTCTAGATCCTAGCGTCTGGCGATAGAGCCCATTCTTGACGCCAGAGATATTTCAGCAGCGATAGAGCTCGAAGCCTCTCAGAAAGGAGATTTCGACCTCATACAGCAATTTCGGGTTCCTTGGTATGCCAGTTAACCCCTAACAGAAATTTGGCATGATTAAGTAGTCGGCTTGATTACAATCGCAATAAGTGATCGACCTGACGAAAGATCGTCTCACTTAGCTTAAAGCGCCTAAAAATTGGCTCATCGCAGAGACACCGACATACTGGTTCATAAACAGCAGAGGCACTGACATAATGGTTTACAAGCATCAAAAGCGCCGACGTACTGGCATAGCGGAAGCAAAGTTCAAGAGAGCTTTAAAGATCGACAAGCGTTAGTCTTCAGAAGTTTTCTTCAGAATATTATCATAACAAACAATCAAGTATCGAAGCTCTTTTTTTCAGAGACGCGTGGACATATCATCAAGCTCTTTTGTTCAGAGACGGGTGGGCATTTCTTTCAAGCTCTTTTGTTCAGAGACGCGTGGGAATTTCTTTCAAGCTCTTTTGTTTAGAGACGCGTGGACATTTCTTTCAAGCTCTTTTGTTCAGAGACGCGTGGACATTTATTTCAAGCTCTTTTGCTCAAAGACACGTGAGCATCCTATTATCAAGCTCTTTTCCTCAGAGACGCGTGGGCATCCTATTATCAAGCTTTATTGCACAAAGACGTGTGGGAATCCTATTATAAAGCTCTTTGTTCAGAGACGCGTGGACACATCATTTATAAGTTCATATTAAAAAGAAGCTCTTTGTTCAGAGACGCTGAACATATCCAAAAAAGCTCTATTGTATAGAGACGAGTGAACATCAAAACAACAAGATGGCGTTCCATAGATTGTGGAAGGTTGTCACAACAGCAAAATGCAACAATCAGTTAATTTCAGAGACGTGTGCTCGACGGTGCAAGATACGCGTTTCTTAACTCTTTTATCTGTTTAACTAATACTAGTTTTGCAGGTATTGGCGTTACAAGAGTGATTCAGAATCGCAGAACGTTCTGAATCATTCTCCGTCCCTATCGATACTTTGACTTTTGTTTTCGAAACTTGCGTTTCTCAAAACTCGGTCAAAGTGGGGGCTTCTGTAGACACCCATTTGTGTCTCACCAAAACCAAACCCAGTAATGAGTACCTTTCACGTCGAATCATAATAAAATGAAGCGAAAGTGTGGAAAGTTTAGTGTTGCGGAAAGTTTTAATTTATTTTCTCTTCTCTCTGTTTTTGAAAACTTATTTTAAGAAAACAGCCAATCCAGTTTGTTTGGTAAATGATATGGTCCAATAGTAGTGTAGTTGGATGGGGCTTGGCAAGAGCTTTCAAACGATATATTATAAGCCCAATTCCGAAGAATATTGAGGAAGTTATGGCCAATTTACTAAACTGGGCCCGTTTTGAGCCTTATATGCGGCCCAATAAACTAGAGGAGGGTCTAATATGATATATCATTCCTAATGCAATTAGGAATGGTTTTAGTCTTCTAGATTCTTCTAGAAGGTTCTTTTCATTCCTAATTCAATTAGCATTGATAAATTGACTTTTATTGACTTTTCAGAATTTTAATTAAAATCAAAGACCATTTTTGAGGAAAAGGTACGATTTTATCCTCCTGTACGGCAAAATTTATCAGATTTTAGAAAACGCGTCAAAAACAGGTTTAGCGCCTAACGCCAGGCATTGGCGCTTGGCGCCAGCATTAGCGCCTGGCGCTAATGTTGGCGCCTGGCGCCAGTAAGCCAGCATTGGCGCCAGGTTTGTTTTAGGTGCGCCAATGCTCTGTTTTGATATTTTATCTTTTTGGCTGATTTTCTCTATAAATAACGTCGTAAAAACTCCGTTTTCATTCACCTACAACCAGTTTTCATTCGCAATCATTAATTCTCGCATTCTAATCCCTCCCTCTCTCTTTTTCTAAACTTGCTTTTTACATACAAAATTCCGCATTCATTAGATTTAGAAATACCTAGCCATATTCGAAGTTTCCTTCGCCCTAGACGTGAAAGGTTTAATTTCTGAGGGTTTGGTCCCAAATCTCTCTTTCAATTATTTAATTTAATTGTTTGTTTATTATTTTCCTCGAAGTTACTAACGTGTGTATTTTGTTATTAGAAAGAGGTACGAGGCATCAAAGTAAGTACTTTAATGGTTTTTATTGATGTTATGTAGAGAAATCATGTTTAAATTATTATGATATTCGTAGTGTCATGTCTAGGGTAATTTTAATATTAAATATGATTGTTGCGATGCTTCCTATGTTCTTCCTAATATTTATGATTGTTAGTATCATGTTAGGTCTAAAGATTTGATTTTTATTGCTTAGTGACATGCTAGGGTTTGTTATTAATCTTGTTAGTATCATGCCTAGGGTCTTGCTATTTTTATTATGCTTTAACATGAACATGTTTATTTCTATGATTATAAATAATTATTATAATTTTCTGATTGTTATAATTATTATTATGATATTAATTTTAATTATGGTTGTGATGATCATAATTATTTTAATTATTATTATTATGATGTTGCTTGATATATATTTATTGCTATTGCTTGATCACGCCTTTTATGCATGTTTAAAGGAAATTAGTACTTGTAATCACGCTTAATAAGATATTTAATAATCTTGTTAGGGTTAATGTGATTATAATTTCAAGTGATCGCCAATAATATATTTCTTTGTGCATTAATATTCAACCATCATAGATAAACAGGTTTAGGGTTAATCCTATTGATTGCATGATAGTCAAAAAGCGCACATGAATACGATCTGAATAAAGTAGAGGCCTATTATTAGGGCAGGTTCAATCTCTTTTAGGTTGGATTTGTACCTTCATCCCCGAACCCTTATTTGGTTCTAGACCTTATGGAGTTGACGATCTCTTGGATCGTTAAGGGGTGTAACCTTCACCTCGTGAACGGTTTACAAGTTCCTAAAACTTGTTGGCGACTCTTTTGCTCTATCTTCTTTCCCTTTGGACGCCACCGTACTTTAGTGTATGATCACAGTGGGGTTCAAGCTAGGGGTTAACGCTTGAAATATATTCCCTACAGGTGTACTTCTCAATGTTGTCCGGAGGGCTAATTAATCCTAGCCTTTCCATTAGCCACATCTGTAAAAAAAATTGCAATGCAAATAAATTATTATTACAATACAAAAATATATTTTTTGATTTCTGCAATTAAAAATATTATTTTTCTACCTGTAATAAAATTGGAGAGCCGCGTAAAGGTGCTTTTGGGTTCCTTTTCAATTCATCAAGACTAATCATGGTCTCTCCAACTATCAATGGCATTGGATTTCTCCCTGATTCAATTTGTTCTAGTACGGTGGTTATAATTGATTGACCTTCATTATTTTTACCAATACTAAGAAAAAATTGATTAAGCATGCAAAATAAGAAAAGATTCAGAAAGAGGTTTATCAAAATAATGGCGTGCAAATTCTTTCAAATTAACTATGTTGCCATCTACTATTTTTGAAAGATACCTTTCTTTTAAATTGAAAAAGCGCTCAAAATCCTTATAATAATATGCATCTACTCTAGGGATTGCTATGAGGTCCATTGCAGAGAAACCTAAAATAGCACCAAATTCTTCCGGCAAAGGGCTAATCTCATCATACCCTATTCTAAAGCAATGAGTATCAACATTCTAATATTCTAGAGCGGTATGAATGAAATCTAGGTCAAGATCTACCCCTTTGATGCCATAAATTCCCCCTAAGTGAAACAAATCTAATTATTTTCTGTCTCTAGCATTAAGAGATCGACACCATTCGTGGGTGTATTGAGTGAAAGTTTTGGTGACTAGAGACATGGTATTATTTTCCTAAGGCCAAGAATTATTTTATTTGCTGCAATTATGAAAAGAATCGGCTGGGCAGGGGGCTATTTATACACAAATTGCGAGCAGTTTTAATCAGTATGAAATACGGAGACAGCGCCAATTGGCGTCAGACTCCACAATTGGCGCTAGACGCCAAAGCTTGGCGCCACACGCCAAGTGTAATGCCTGGTGCTACACCCAATTGCGTGGCGCCAATTTGCCACGTCAGGCACGCTTTCTTAAATCGCGTTTTTACCTTAAGTTCGAGTCAACTAATGACTTTACGGCTCCAATTATCTTTTCTAAAAATCTTTTTATTCTTCTTTTAATTAATATAGCTATTATATTATTATATTATTCTTTTTGGATTTTATTTAGATTAATTTCCAAAGTTTGTTATAAACACAAGATTTTATTTGACTTTTCCTTTTTTCATTTTTCTTTTTGGGGGAGAGAGTCGGATACCCTCCATCAATAATAAAAATGACGGAATTTTTGCGCAAAATTGTTTTTCACACTTTTCTTGCACACACAAACATACACATAAAGATAATAATAATAGAAAACATGATAATATCGTAATAGTATGTATATACAAAATATGTTTAATTAAAAGGCAAAGTTCTATACAAAGTCAAATAAATAAATAATAAGCACAAGTACAAATCACCTCGCACGAGAACTGTCAAAGAAATAAGTCAGTAAACATGCATAATATATGTGGACAAAATTTGCAAATAAATAAGCTTACTCGAGTCTGGTGGCGAGGAATCGACCGCTCTACGAAGCGCTCGCCCTCGAGAGCCGGAGGAATCATCTCCTCAATCGGCCCATATGTCCCCTAGTAATGGATAGACATACAGGGTGGCACAAACTCAGCAACATCATCCGGACAAAGCAAAACCAAGTCAGTGGAGCATTACTTGGGGGCTACTTAACGAAAGATAAAAGCTAAAAATCGTACCACCACATCCTCAGCCGGTACAGGAACTGGATCTAACAACGGCAGTAGCTCCTCTGCATAGCATCGCCCAGGGATCATGCAAGATCGCCAAAGGGGGACCAGCTCCCTCTGACATACTCAACAATTTCGTGATGCCAGGACACCCAGCCACTCAGTGAGTTTGTTCTATCTTTTTTGCAATATATTTTGGGTTCCTTGGTACGCCAGTTAGCCCCTCTAAGAAATTTGACGGTGATTTTAGTAATCGGCTTGATTGCATAAAGTGATGGACCTGATGAAAGATCGTCTCACTTAGCTTAAAGCGCCTAAGCCTTAGCTTGGCTCATTGACAAAAGGTACCGACATACTGGTTCATTCGCAAAAGGTACCGACATACTGGTTCATTTGCAAAAGGCACCGGCATAATGGTTCATTCAGCAAAAGGGCCCGACGTACAGGTTCAAAGCAACGGAAGCGCCGAAGTACAGGCATAGCGGAAGCAAAGTTCAAGCAGGATTTTAAAGATCGACAAGTAGAGGTCTTCGGTAATTCTCTTTGGAAAATTATCGCAACGAATGAGGATTGTTTTGAGAGAAATAACATTCGATAGTATTCCCTTGGACATGGAATATTATCAATGCGGATGAGGATTGTTTCGAGAGAAATAATCTTCAATAGTATTCCCTTGGACGTGAAATATTGTCAATGCGGATGAGGATTGTTTCGAGAGAAATAATCTTCAATAGTATTCCCTTGGACGTGGAATATTGTCAATGCGGATGAGGATTGTTTCGAGAGAAATAATCTTCGATAGTATTCCCTTGGACGTGGAATATTATCAATGCGGATGATAATTGTTTCGAGAGAAATAATCTTCGATAGTATTCCCTTGGACGTGGAATATTATCAAAGCAGAGGAGGATCGTTTCAGGCGAAGCAATCTTCTAATTTGGAAGCAGTTACGGGCGTAGCGGTTTTCAAGAGGGATGGCATTCTCTAGCTTGGAGGAGGTCATCAAAACAACAGTAAAGCGGCAACAATCAGTTACTTTCAGAGACGTGTGCTCGACGGTGCAAGATACGCGTTTCTTAACTCTTTTATCTGTTAAACTAACGCTAGTTTGCAGGTATCGGCGTTGCAAGAATGATTTAGGATCGCAGAATTTTCTGAATCATTCTCCGACCCTATCGATACTTTGACTTTTGTTTTCGAAACTGACGTTTCTCCAAACTCAGTCAAAGTGGGGGCTTCTGTAGACACCCATTTGTGTCTCCCCAAAACCAAACCCAGTGATGAGTACCTTTCCCGTCGAATCATAATCGAATGAAGTGAAAGTGTGGAAAGTCTAGTGTTGTGGATAGTTTTAATTTATTTTCTATTCTCTCTATTTTTGAAAACTTATTTTAAGAAAACAGCTAATCCAGTTTGGTTGGTCCATGATATGGGTCCAATAGTAGTGTAGTTAGATGAGGCTTGACAAGAGCTTTCCAACGTTATATTATAAGCCCAATTCCGGTGAATATTGAGGAAGTTATGGCCAATTTACTGAACTGGGCCCGGTTTGAGCGTTATATGCGGCCCAATGATCTAGAGGTGGGCCTAATATGATTTATCATTCCTAATGAAATTAGGAATGGTTTTAGTCTTCTAAATTCTTCTAGAAGGTTCTTTTCATTCCTAATTCAATTAGCATTGATAAATTGACTTTTGTTGACTTTTCAGAGTTTTAATTAAAATCAAAGAGCATTTTTGAGGAAAGGAATACGATTTTATCCTCCTGTACGGCAAAATTTATCTGATTTGAGAAAACACATCAAAAACAGTGTTAGCGCCAAACGTCAGGCATTGGCACCTAGCGCTAAGCCTGGCGCTAATAGCTGGCGTTGGCGCCAGCTCTGTTTTTAGTGCGCCAATGCTCTGTTTTGTTAATTTCATCTTTTTGGCTGATTTTCTCTATAAATAACGTATTAAAAACTCCGTTTTCATTCACCTACAACCAGTTTTCATTCTCATTCATCAATTCTCTCATTCTCTTTCTCTCTTTCTCTTTTCTAAACTCGCTTTTTACATACAAAATCCGCATTCATTAAATCTAGAAACACCTAGCCATATTCGAAGTTGCCTTCGCCCTAGACGTGAAAGGTTTAATTTCTATGGGTTTGGTCCCAAATCTCTCTTTCAATTATTTAATTTAGTTGTTTTGTTTATTATTTTCCTTGAATTTACTAACGTGTGTATTTTGTTATTAGAAAGAGGTACGAGGCATCAAAGTAAGTGATTTTAATGGTTTTAATTGATATTATGATGTAGAAATCATGTTTAGATTGTTATTATGATATTCCTAGTATCATGTTTAGGGAAAAGGTTATAATATCAAATACGCTTATTATGATTCCTGCGATGCTTCCTATGTTCTTCCTAATATTTATAATTCCTAGTATCATGTTAGGGTTAAAGATTTGATTTTTATTGCTTAGTGGCATGCTAGGGTTTGTTATTAATCTTGTTAGTATCATGCCTAGGATCTTGCTATTTTTATTATGCTTTAACATGATTTATGATTATTTTTATAATTGTTTTGATTATGATTATAATTTTATGATGATGATTGTTTAGGGTGAAAATACCTAAGACACGTGGCCCAATAAATGCTTGACACGTGTCAATCTTTCAGCAGTCTGCAAAGGCCCATTTCCTTTGCAGACACGTGTCCCTTATACCCTTATTGAGGTACAGTTCTCCCTTACTATAAATAGTAAGGGTAGACCTCATTTATGAGGGACGGACATTAATTGCAACCACAAAAAAACCAAACAAAGCCTAAACCTACTGAAACGCTCTCGAACCGAGAAGCTTTTACAGTTCTTATTCCACTTCGAAAAGATACTAACTTAATCTTCGGAGGCGGAACTCCCACCCCCCATCCGGAGTCTCCGTTACTTGTGCAGGTACAGGCGCAAGAAGGAAGTCGGCTAGGTGCAGGTACAGGCGTAAGAAGGAAGTCTGCTAGGAAATTGTAACTCTCCCGAAGGACACAGAAAACCCCCAAACAATGATTATTACAATTATGATTTTTATAATTATTATTATTATGAACATGATTATTTTTATGATTAATATAATTATTATTTTGGTTATTTATCATGTTGCTTGATTATTTATTTATTTATTGCTTGATCACACCTTTTTTTATGCATGTTTAAAGGGAATTAGTACTTGTAATCACGCTTAATAAGATAATTAATAATCTTATTTAGGGTTAATATGATTATAATTTCAAGTGATCGCCAATAATAGATTTATTTGTGCATTAATATTCCACCAACATAGATAAACAGGTTTAGGGTTAATCCTATTGATTGCATGTTAATCGAAAAGCGCACATGAATACGATCTGAATAAAGTAGAGGCCTATTATTAGGGAAGGTTCAATATTCATTTCCGGAAGTTAACATCTCCGAGAGAGATAGAGGCGAGGTCAGACGGCCTCATGATGACCCCATAGTCATCGAGTGCAAAATCGCCAATCAAAGAGTTGGTCGGATCTTGATTGATACCGGGAGCTCATCCAACCTCATCAGCTACCGGTGCTTGGAGAAACTCAAGTATAAGCCCAGTAGCATGCTTCCGGCCTCATACCCTCTTGTAGGTTTTGGGGGAGGAGTAGTACATCCGGTGGGCATGATTGATCTACCCATCCGGTTCGGAGAGAAGGGTAAGGGCCGGCATATGGTTGTCAAGTTTCTTGTAGTAGAAGAGTTGACTGCCTACAATCTGATTATTGGTCGTCCAACCCTTAACCTCTCAAAGGCAGTCATCATCCCATCTTTAATGTTGATAAAGTTTGAAAGGGATGATGGCACAGTCGGTTCCTTGAGTGGGAACCAAAAGATGGCGAGAGAGTGTTACCTCTCGGACATCAAACCAACGCTTGACACAGGCGGTCAAGAGAAAGAAATTGTTGAACTTGACGACTGTGATCAAAGCTTACCGGCTACAAAGCCAGCCGGTAAAAAGAGGAAGGCGGACCAACTGGCGCCTGTGAAGGAGAAACAATAGCAATCACTGTCCGAGAGGACAAACGTTCTTCGCCCTCAGCCGGCAGGAGAAATAATTGATGTTGTTCTTGAAGACAGTCGGCCAGACAGAACCGTCAAGGTTGGAACGGCTGCGTTTGAAAGTTTGGGATCAGGTTTGCTCCTTTTGTTGAAAGAGTTCAAAGATGTGTTTGCCTTTGAAGTAGAAGAGATGCCGGGTGTAAGTCCGGATCTTGCTGTACATAGACTCGCTGTGGATCCTAAGAAGAAGCCGGTCAGGCAAAAGAAACGGAACCATGGCGAGGAAAGGTCCCAGGCGGCAGCAACCGAGGTCAAGAAACTCTTGGATGCTGGATTCATCCGGCAATGTTACTACCCGGATTGGGTAGCCAATGTCGTCCTTGTGAAAAAGCCGAATGGAACCTGGCGGATGTGTGTAGATTACACGGACCTCAACAGGGCTTGTCCAAAGGATAGCTACCCGCTTCCAAAGATAGATCATTTGGTAGACTCTACAGCCGGCCATGCCCTGATGAGTTTCATGGACGCCTATTTCGGCTTCCATCAGATACCCTTGTGGAAGAAAGACCAAGAGAAGACGGCTTTCGTCACAGATCAAGGGCTATATTGCTACAAGGTGATGCCTTTTGGGTTGAAGAATGCGCCTGCTACTTTCCAGCGAATGATGAACTCAGTCTTTTATGATCAGATTGGAAGGAATGTGGAGGTGTACATTGATGACATGATTGTCAAATCAAAGCTGCAGGCGAATCATCTAGCCGACCTCCGAGAAACTCTCACCACCCTCAGACGGCATAAAGTCATGTTAAATCCTAAAAAATGCGTCTTTGGAGTTGAGTCCGGGAAGTTTCTTGGATTTTTGATTGATCAGAGAGGCATAGAAGCCAATCCGGACAAAGTACAGGCGGTGATCAACATGCAGTCGCCACGTACCGTCAGGGAGGCTCAAAAGCTTACCGGTTGCCTGGCGGCATTGGGGAGATTCCTCAGCCGGTCAGGTGACAAGTGCCTGTATTTCTTTCAAGCAATCAAAAAGAGGTCAAGGTTTGAATGGGGTGAAGAGGCTGAGGCGGCATTTCAACGGCTGAAGCAACACCTGCATTCTTTGCCAGGATTGGTGAGTCCCCTACCCCAGGAGGCTCTCTACATGTACTTGTCCGTCTCGGATCACTCCTTGAGCGCCGTCCTCCTTGCTGAGAGAGACGGTAATCAGCTCCCGGTATACTTTATAAGCCATATACTCCGGAATGCTGAACTTCGTTATCCCATGATCGAAAAATTCGGTCTGGCTTTGTTCAAAGCAGTCAAGCGGCTGAAACCGTATTTTTTAGCACATCCGGTGACCGTTTACACTGATCAGCCGCTCAAAAGGCCTATGACCACTTTAGAGTCATCCGGAAGAATGATTAAATGGGCTGTGGAAATCCAAGGCTTAGAAATCACTTTCGAACCCAGGCGAGCAGTTAAGGGTCAGGCGTTTGCCGACTTCATTGTTGAAATGACAAGGCCAATACAGCCGGATAAAACCGATGAAGTTTGGAGGGTTTATGTAGACGGGAGCTCTACGCTGAATGGCTGCGGAGCAGGTGTAATTATTCACTCTCCGGAGGGGGACAAATACGAGTACGCTCTACGATTCAAGTTTCAAGCTTCGAATAATGAAGCTGAATACGAAGCCCTGCTAGCCGGTATCCGCATGTGTAAGGCGGTCGGGGCAAGGAAAGTTGATGCCTGCTCAGATTCCCAACTCATCGTTAGCCAGTACAACGGTGACTACGAGGCCACCCATCCGGTGATGATTATGTATCTGCAGGCGGTCAAAGAGGAGGCTGGGGTATTTGATGAATTCAACCTGAGTCAAGTACCCAGATCCGAGAATAATCAGGCGGATGCACTATCTAAACTTGCATCCTCCGCCACATGTGATACGCCTAGATCAGTCTTCTGGGAAGTCATGGAAAAGAGAAGCATTGAACATGACCCCATTGGACTTCTAGATCGAAGCTCCACATGGATGGACCCCATCCGGAATTACTTGGTAGACGGCACTCTACCGGAAACCTCATCCGAAGCAGCTGCTCTTAAAAGACGAGCATTAAGCTTCGCAATGCACAACGGTGAACTGTTTCGGAAGGGTTACTTGCAGCCGCTATTCAAGTGTGTTACCCCAGAACGGGGCAAGGAAATACTGGAAGATCTTCACGCCGGCTTCTGTGGATCTCACATTGGCGGGAGGACCCTCGCCAAAAGAACCCGGCGCCAAGGATACTTTTGGCCTACACTAGAGGCGGATGCATTAGATCTGGTGAAAAGATGCGACAAGTGCCAGAGGTTCGGCCGGCTGATAAGGCAGCCGGCAACTGATATGACAGCTATTCACAGCCCAATTCCCTTTGCAAAATGGGGCATGGATATTTTGGGGCCATACACTCCTGCCCCAGGCGGCAGAAGATACATTTTGGTGGCTGTTGATTACTTCACCAAGTGGGTTGAGGCCGAGGCGGTAAAGGGCATCAAAACTAAGGATGTCATCTCCTTCATTTGGAGAAATGTCATCACCCGGTTCGGTGTACCAATGTCAATGGTCTTTGACAATGGCCCCCAGTTCGAAACGCCTGTCCTGAAGACTTGGTTGCAAGATCAAGGGATTTCCCACTACTTTGCATCCGTTGGCCGTCCGCAAGCAAACGGTCAAGTTGAAGCTTTCAACAAGCTCATCTCAAGCGGCATAAAGAAAAAGATCGAGAAGGCAGGCGGGCTTTGGGCAGAAGAGTTAACTCACGTTCTTTGGTCCATCAGAACTACTGAGAAGGGGTCAACCGGTGAAACTCCATTCCTTATGGCATATGGCACAGAGGCGGTGCTTCCCATTGAATTATATGAGCCAACACTTCGAATCATGTTGTATGATGAAGAGGCAAATTGGGAAGCCATGCGCCTGTCTCTGGATACTCTTCCAGAAAGAAGGGGCAACGCCGCCTTGCGTCATGAAATCTACCGCCTTCGAATGACGAGGGCCTACAACAAAAAGGTGCTTAAACGCCCTCTCAAAGTTGGAGATTTTGTATTACGAAAGCTTGAAGCAACTGGTAGGGCATACGAACAAGGGAAACTGACCCCAAACTGGGAGGGACCCTACCGGATTTTTGAAGAAGTTAGAAACGGCACATACCGTCTGGAAACCCCAGACGGAATGCGGCTGCCTCGTACCTGGAATGTAGATAACTTGAAAAAGTACTACTTCTAAGGATTGAAATGTGAAAGCATATAATTTCCATTCATACAATTGTATTTGCACCTGTCTAGTGCAAGAACACAGACGGAAGAACACTTGTTAAAACCACTGCTCCAAAAAGAGCAGTCATCCGGTGACACCCATCCGGGTGAATCACTGAAGAGAACAGCTCCCTTCTGGGTGGAACATTGTTCTAGCGATCCCACAACTCAAACGGCGTTTGTCTAAAACGATTTGCAGCCGTTAGAAATGATCCTTTGCATCTGGGATTCATCCGGCAAGGACCCAAAAGAGGTCCATCCGGAAGAATGAAATTCCTAATGGGCCACCGTAATCACCTAAACGGTTTTACATCCCATCCTATATATAATTGTACCAGACGGGGCAAGGTCAGGTCAGTCACTGACCCCCCATCCGGCTTCCATGAAATGACTGCCTGTCTACTGCTGGGGTAAACAGGTAGCCATTTCAGGGGCATATTGTGGTATCTCTTCTTCATCCGTCTGAAATACTTGTAAAAATGCGTATATAAAAAAAAAAATGCATATATAAAAAAATTGTAAATAATAGATAGAAAACCCGACTGTGTCGGTTAATAGATTAATTAAAATGTTAGCCGGACCCTTGTCCGGGAAAGATACATCGAAAATACACGGCACGCAGGCCGGTAAAAAAAAGAGAAGAAAATATCAATCTTGCTGTTGCTCTTGTTGCTGAGGCTGCTCCAACCCTTGAGCTTGCCCAACCTGGGTCTCAGCCGTCTGCTCCTGCAGCTGCTCCGGCTGGTTTCCCATTGGCACCCCATCCGGCTCTGACCCTAACTCCTTCTCAGCCCACTCGTCGAAAGGAGGAGGGGCAGGAGTGCCGAGTACTCGAGCTTCATAAACTTCAGAAGCATACAAGTAACGGAGGTGGAAATAGTCAAAGTCAGAGTCCGGATGGATGAGGCCCCAAGCCAGCTTCATGCGCTCCTCGCAGTCGGCTTCATTCTCTGTTATCAGGCGGCTGAGTTCCTCGTTCAGCTCCTTTTTGTGGGCCGCCTGAATATTAGTGAGTTGGACAGTCAGCTCGCTGTTCTTCTGGCGGAGGTTGGCATTTTCCTTGTCAGCTCCTTCCAGAGCTCTGAGATCAGCCTGGAGGTCCTTAACCTTAAGCTCAAGTTCATCAACTTTCTTTTTGGCCTCATCCCCAGCCAGCACAGCCTCTTTCAGTAATTCCTCCTGTTGCAACTCTCTCTCTTTAGTTGCCAAATCATATTTAATAGTGTGAAATTGACTAACGTCAATTAGGTCAAGGGCACGCTTCTGAGCGTCTCTTACCTCCTCTTGCTTTTTACGCAAGGGGACTCGGAGCCCGTCCACTCTCAGCATCACCTATGGTACCAACCGGAAAAGGAGTTAGAACTAATGATGATAATTACTACTCATCCGGCAAAAGCAGAGCTTGAGACAAGCATAGGGCATTCGGGTTATTTACCTCAGCAAGAAGAGAGTTGATGCGATCCAGGTTAACCTGGTGTACAGCCGGCACCGCCTCCTTTTCAGAACGGGTCAGAGTCTTGACCATTCTCTTGGCGTATTGGTTGTAGTCGGGCCGGCTGGTAGAGTCATCTGCAAAGGAAGGGTTATCTGTCAGATACTGGGCATAGGCGCCGCCTATATTCATGCGGCTGCCAGAGGAGCCCCCAGACTGGCTTGCTTGAGTTTTGACTCTCATATGCCCAAGCGGCCAGGGGGGGTCAAAGGCAGAGGTTTTACCTTGTACAGGCTGTGGGGTGCCATCCCCCCCAGCCGCATCTGAGCCAGATCCCATCCGGGTCTGGCCCGCCGAAGCACTCGGCGTTAGCTGCAGGCTCTTCCCTGCAGTGGTTGGCCTGGCAGGGTCAGACGTCCTCTTTGCAGGACTAGCTGCCAAAGGTGGACCCGGCAGCCTTGGAGCTTTTGAAGCCGGCTGAGGTATCACACCAGCCGGTCTTTTGTGCATGCTTGCTATTGATTTTGGCATGCCTTGGGTTCCACCCTGAAAATAGTCAAAACAAAGCAATCAGTTAGAAACAAAGGCAGATCATATGTCATCCGGTAAGAAATGGAAGAGGTTTTACTCCATTCTTGGCGGCCAGTGCCGCCTTCTTCTCTTCGATTTGCTTCTTTCTCAGCTCAATAGCTGAGAAGGCAGGTGTCTTTTCAGGAGGCACCATTCTTTTAGCTGTACCTGCAAAAAAGGGAAATTCGAGTTAGAGCGTGTATGCATAATCAGGTGTCAGAATACCGGATGGGTTAATGAACCTACTCTTTTTAAACATTGAACTTAGATTGCAAAGGGACAAGAAGGACTCGTCCCTTAACCATTCCGGGAGGGGTACCCAGAACTTTGGGACGATGATTTCACTTCCGTCCTCCATCTGATGGGTCGTTTTGAGGAAGAGACCCGTCTCCATTATTTGGTCCCAGGCCTCAGACGACACTTTCGGGAGCGCGCATTTTTTGCCCAGTAATGCCGGGTGCTTATTATACCGCCGCAGCCGGTGATTTAGGGAAGTGGAAGGCGAAGAGACGACATAAAATTTGCTCTTCCAGTTGGTCCACTTTGATGGCTTCTCTAAAGTCATCATGTATTCTTGGTTGGTGGTAAGGGTGTACCAGGCGTTCCACCCACCCGGAGCCCGGCTGAGGTAATGCATGTGTGCAAAAGCCTCCCAACTGGGGTTTACCTCCTGCAGCTCACACGCGGCAATGTACCCCAAAATATTGATCCAAGAGTTAGGAGTCAATTGCCATACGCCCAAGTCATACCCCAGCAATATGTCCTTGATGCAGGGGTGAAGGGGGAACCGGAGGCCTGCTTTGAATGCCGCCTCATAACAGCCGAAAAAATCATCGGCATGGTCCAAGTCATCCTCCCATACGACGGTTGCATTAACAGGCGGGACTCTTATTTCCCAGTCCTTCCCAACTGGTTTCCTTTTAAAAAGAAAGGCAGGAAGGGTTGCAGTAAGGGTGACCACGTCTCTTGCTGACATGGTCATGTCAGTCGGATCCCCCTTAGCCGGCCATTTGTAGGCCTCCTCAACAATAGGCTCAGCCTCCTGTGCTGGGGCTTCAGATTCGGACCCAGACCCTTCTCCAGCAGATTCATCGCCGGATCCTTCGGCATTAGAATCAGAGTCTTCTAATATGCTATCACCCGGTGTGCTAGGACCACTCGGGGAATCTTGACGAGTCCCCAAGGTTTCTTCCAAAGGAATTACACCAGACGGTCCTGCCGTCTGGTCCTCGTTTCTGGGATCAGCCGGATCTTCGGCTGCGTCGTCGGATTTGTAATCCGGGTCAACTGTCGTCCATCTTATCCGAGCCATTCTGTCCTGCACATGAACAGAGACGGTCGGATTCGAGGTAGGTGAAGGTTCGCCCAAATACCCCCAGACGGCAGTCCCAGTCCTAGACTCAGCCGTGCCTGGTGACCGCCTGACAGCAGTCGTAAACTGTGCCGAGTGTATAATTGAAGGGTCCATATCCTATCTATGCAACCGGAAAATTAACAAAAAGAATTGAAAAAGGGTGCAGACGGTACCTTTGGAGGTTGGAATTTGCTGAGATGGTGGCTTGAAACCTACACAGGCGGAAATTTCCGAATGTGTTTGAAGCTGAAATAAAGAAAAATAGATCAGACATGTTTAATTGGAAGCTCATTTAAAAGCCCCCAAGCGGCGGAGTCCCGGATGAGGGATAGCAGAGATGGGCTGGAAGTTGCTCAAACAACCCCCATACGGTTAAAAGCCGGATGGGGGCAATTTAAACAACGTTTGAGAAAAAGCCAAGGCTGCTCAAACGACCCCCATACGGTTAAAAGCCGGATGGGGGCAATTTGAAACAGTTTGAGCCAAGGTTGCTCAAACGACCCCCATACGGTTAAAAGCCGGATGGGGGCTATTTGTATGTTTGAGAAAAAGCTTAAGGCTGCTCAAACAACCCCCATACGGTTAGACGCCGGATGGGGGCAATTTAAACAACGTTTGAGAAAAAGCCAAGGCTGCTCAAACGACCCCCATACGGTTAAAAGCCGGATGGGGGCAATTTGAAACAGTTTGAGCCAAGGTTGCTCAAACGACCCCCATACGGTTAAAAGCCGGATGGGGGCTATTTGTATGTTTGAGAAAAAGCTCAAGGCTGCTCAAACAACCCCCATACGGTTAGACGCCGGATGGGGGCAATTAAAACAACGTTTGGGGAAAAGTCGAGGTTGCTCAAACTACCCCCATACGGTTAAATGCCGGATGGGGGCAATTTGAATGATGTTTGAGAAAAAGCCAAGGCTACTCAAACTACCCCCATACGGTTAAATGCCGGATGGGGGCAATTTGAAAGATGTTTGAAAGCAAAGGTTGATCAAACCACCCCCATACGGCTAAAGGCCGGATGAGGGTACTTATGACTAGTCTGCATTAAAACAAAGTTGGCTTAAAGGGGTCCCATGCGGCACAATGCCGGATGGTAGTGTATTAAACATTCCAGACGGCAAAACGCCGGATGAGGGAGATTTTTTGGACTTGTCCCAAGCCAGCCCCATGCGGCAAAATGACGGATGAGGGTATTTTACATAATATACCCAGGCGGCAAAATGCCGAGTGAGGTCCTTAATCTAGGGGTAGAGGGAGAAAGCAGACGGTACCTTACTAAATCCGCACTCAGCCGGAAGGCAGACGTCAAGTTCTTGCGAAAACCGGATGCTCGAAAGTCTTGAAAGAAGCAGCCGGTATCAGAGCTTCTCAGGAAATTTTTGAAAATAAAAAGTGCGGAGGAAAGAGGTAGCCACCCTACTTATAGAAAGAGGCAGAAGGCGAACAGTCACTTGCACGAAAATTTGAAATTCAAGAGGGGGAAGGCAGACGAACCGTCACTTACCCCGTGCACCCTACGTCTGTCACAGATGACACGTGAGATTGCCACATCTCATCTGTGAGGGGCAGATGTTTAGGGTGAAAATACCTAAGACACGTGGCCCAATAAATGCTTGACACGTGTCAATCTTTCAGCAGTCTGCAAAGGCCCATTTCCTTTGCAGACACGTGTCCCTTATACCCTTATTGAGGTACAGTTCTCCCTTACTATAAATAGTAAGGGTAGACCTCATTTATGAGGGACGGACATTAATTGCAACCACAAAAAAACCAAACAAAGCCTAAACCTACTGAAACGCTCTCGAACCGAGAAGCTTTTACAGTTCTTATTCCACTTCGAAAAGATACTAACTTAATCTTCGGAGGCGGAACTCCCACCCCCCATCCGGAGTCTCCGTTACTTGTGCAGGTACAGGCGCAAGAAGGAAGTCGGCTAGGTGCAGGTACAGGCGTAAGAAGGAAGTCTGCTAGGAAATTGTAACTCTCCCGAAGGACACAGAAAACCCCCAAACAATGATTATTACAATTATGATTTTTATAATTATTATTATTATTATGAACATGATTATTTTTATGATTAATATAATTATTATTTTGGTTATTTATCATGTTGCTTGATTATTTATTTATTTATTGCTTGATCACACCTTTTTTTATGCATGTTTAAAGGGAATTAGTACTTGTAATCACGCTTAATAAGATAATTAATAATCTTATTTAGGGTTAATATGATTATAATTTCAAGTGATCGCCAATAATAGATTTATTTGTGCATTAATATTCCACCAACATAGATAAACAGGTTTAGGGTTAATCCTATTGATTGCATGTTAATCGAAAAGCGCACATGAATACGATCTGAATAAAGTAGAGGCCTATTATTAGGGAAGGTTCAATATCTTTTAGGTTGGATTTGTACCTTCATCCCCAAACCCTTATTTGGTTCTAGACCTTATGGAGTTGACGATCTCTTGGATCGTTAAGGGGTGTAACCTTCACCCTGTGAACGGTTTACAAGTTCCTAAAACTTGTTGGCGACTTTTTTGCTCTATCTTCTTTCCCTTTGGACGCCACCATACTTTAATGTATGATCACAGTGGGGTTCAAGCCAGGGATTTAACGCTTGAAAATATTCTCCACAATGGATCTTATTTATAGATCTCATATCTAAATATGAGCCCATATCAAAAGCCCAAAACCTATTTATAATCTAACTTTGCTAGCCCAATCCATTTCATGATTAGTTAATTGCTCATGAGGCCCATAATGGGCCTCTAAGTTGCTTAACCCAATACCCTTGTGTGTGACCTCATAGGATCAATTCTAGCGGGCTTTGGACTATTTGACTAGTCCAAAGATCATCGCTCGTAGTCTAGCAACAGCTGATGACGACCCAAAATAATGAACTTAATATCTCCATAATAGTGATCCTTGATATATCTAGTAATTGCAATTATCGAAGACAGAATTCCTTCATAATTGGCCGCCCTCTGACTATAGCGGGTACTTATTAAATACTCGATTTTTGTTTTCTTGGATGCACTTTATATTACTCTCTTCCCTTTACTCCTTTAGGGTTACTTAACTCACTTATGGGCTTAGTCAGTAGCCGTACCTCACCTCTCTTCTCTTCTCTCTCCTCTCTCCTCTCAAATACTCATTTGATTTTTAATTAAATCCCATTTCTTCTCAATTCATTCCTCCATTTCATTATTCTACTAATTTAATTTTGTCGATTTTTATAAAAATGATGGATTAATATTGTGTTACAAGACGAGGTAGATTCGACGTTAGAGGCGGTAGTTTCGGCGGACGAGCCGATGGCGCCGATAGGTGAGGACTGGGTGCGTGTGGTGGATTAATGAAGCCGAGAGGAGGTGGTCATGGAAGATGCGGTCGTGGAAGAAGGGGAGGTGGTTGTGGAAGAGGCAGAGGTAGCCTGGAGACATTGTTGAACTTTGTAAACTTTTGCAAGCTTAAATGTCTTCCTAATGCTTCTTGAGTTTTGTCCTCTTAATGTTTCAAATCTCCACCATTAGAAAATCTTTAATCTTCCTAATTTGGGTTGTGGACTTGTGGCTCCCAAATTTGAATCCAAGTTTGAGTTTGATGATGCCCAACTGATGCAATACAAGTGTTTGTACTACCCAATTTAATCCCAAATTTCTAGCTTGCTTTTTTTATTTTATATTTTTGTAGAAATTACGTGATTTTGATTTATAAACAATATTATTGATATTTTGTGAGATAATTAATTGAATAGTTGAACTGTAAGTTTCAAATGTTATAATTAGTGTTCAAATACTCATTTTCATTGTGAATTTGATTATAATTTGAATTAAGGTTTTATTTAATTAAATTGAATAGCTATATATTCAGATACTCGTGACCCGACCCGGGATAAACGGGTACTCGCTAACCGGGTACCTGGCTTTTGTGGGTCGGGTCATGGGCCTCCGTTTCAACTACCCGCAAAGCCGGGTACCCGCATCTTCGGGTGCCCAGTTATGAACAGCCCTCGGATTCAGTGGTACTATGTATACATTCACTAATATTAAGTACATATATAGTATTACTAAATAACTAATGGTATTATATAAACTTTTAGTGGTATATTTAAAAGTGGTCTGACATATCTATCTCTCTCCTCCTTTTTTTCTCTTCCATGTACTTTTTAATATTTTTGTCATGCGTTTGCAAATGCATAACAACACTGCATTAATACTTCCTCGACTTGTGTTTGATTCTTGGTCTGGGGAGAGCGCGGAGCCGTGTTGGCTTATTTGTGTTGGATTTTTTTTTTGTACTTATGCGTCAAATTTATCATCGAGCACAACTTTGGGTTTTTTTGTAATGATGATTGTACTTTCTCCGTTTTTTTAGTTACTACACTTTCTTATTTTGAAAATTGTTAATTAGTTGCTACACTTTCTATTTTTGGCATTTCTTTCTCTTTATCTCTTTCCTATCTACATGGGTCGCTCTCATTTTCTCTCTATCTCTCTCCTCTAGAAAAAAAATTGTCTTAGAGACCATGAAATTAAAAGTGTAGCAACTAAAAAAACGGTGGAAGTATTTGTATTGTGATATAGATTACGTGAATGAGTGAACAAGTGGTAGAGAAAGAGGTATGGTATAAAGTTTTATACAATGACTTCCATGAGTGTTGATTAGTGCTGGCAGTCCCTGATATGACACGACAACATGACCGAAACCGGCATGACACAAACACAAAGTTACTAAGAGAAAACATGAAGTTGATGACACGACACGAAATCAATCTGAACACGACCTATTAAGATAAAGTAGTCAAAATATGCAATTATCTTACATTTTGTTATGAAATTAAAGAGAAAAAGGGAAAAATAGAGGAGAGAATAGAATTATTTTCATCTTACTGAATGATGTGGGAGTACATATATATACATGTGATACAATTAGGGTTTCATTGTAGAATGATAATAAACCTAGTAAATCTAGAATATCCTAGAATTATCATAATGGTAAAATGGGCATCCACTTAAATACATATATTATATAACACTCCCCCTTGGATGACCATTATCGAATAGTGTGCCTCGTTAAAACCTTACTAGGAAAAACCCGATGGGATAAAAACCTAGTAAAGGAAAAAAAGTACAACACTTTCGTAATACGCTTTGACACTGTTTCGTTAAAAACCTTACTAGGAAAACCCAATGTGGGACAAAACCATGGTTAAGGGAAAAAGAGTGCAGCGCGTATTTTCTCCCCTTGATGAATGCATAATTTGATATCTTCCAATGTAATGATCTGATCCAATGCCTTAGTAACTTCACACTTGTAGCTGAATAACATTCCTTGAACGTTGATCCTCCCTAATCAAACTTGAATCTTCAGTTCTTCAGTGGGAGGCATCTTCATTCTTCATACTTGTAAGAACAATATCTATGTTGCGTTTACCACTACCTTATATGACATTTTTGTTTCAAGTTGCCTTACCATCAAAATTATGCCTGCTTCTTGAGGTCGTAAAAGTAGCTATTGATAATCAAATATTGATAATAGTTTATGACAACTCGTAATATCTTGATATCATTATCTAAGCTTTTATGAATCAATAATAATATAACATAAGTAATTACTATATACTTTTAATCATGGTTCTTCTAGACCATAAAGATATTATTCTTACAATAATATATCTCATTACTATTCTTCTTTAGGAAATTTGAATTTTATACGAGAGTCCCCAATGAATACAAAATCAATTAATTCTCACATGGTTGAACTTCAGGCTGATACCTTAATAACTTAGTCACCAATACTCAACATGAGTTTAATATAAACTTCTAAATATAGAATTTGAAGGGCTAGATATTTGAATACATTGTATGTAAGTTCTTCAGGAACTTTTCATGCATGATACATAACATGCTATTGGACAGTCAACATATAAACTTTCATCACAATTATAAGCCCAACTATAAGTTTCTTCTTGTAAGTCTTCATCATAATTATAAACTCGTCATACCACAAACATTCACATATAACATAATTGTTGATGTATAGAACTAGTACTAATGCATGTAATATGAGATGTAGAATTCATGATAACATATTAAACAAAAATATATAATGGATAGTGCATCTAACAACTTCTAACATATGCAATGAATAATCATCAACCTATGACTCACACATGCATATGAACATACATATGACTCAAAATAATATAAGACACTATACAGTGTGAATTTAAAAATTTATATTTCTTTGGACTTTTGGTCCATGATAAACTTTTAATTTTTAGCATTTATATTTCGTTGGACATCTTGTCCATGATAAGCTTTTGATTCATTATCTTAGTTTCATGTCGACATCAAAATGGACATATATTTTTGATCCCTTATTCACAAGTCCATTCCTTCTGCATATGCATATTATATATCGGTTCCATAATCATATACCAGTATCATATAATTCCTCAAGATACAATTTTAATTTGCATGCTAGTTTGACAATGATATCTGAATACATTCATCATTGGTACCATCATAATTTTTCTTACATAAAGGTCATCTATTTTAATAATTCAAATATCTATCCCACTAATCAAGGGTATTTCTCGCACTATGGTATAATATACTATTATTATACTTTAAAAGTATCAACTGCGCTATCTTTCCATACATCACATATTTTTATTAGAACCGATTATACAATCTACACTTCAAGTGTAGTGATTAGAAGAAAATTGGCAAGATCTATCTTAATCTTTAGACATAATATCATTATCATTATGGCCAAAATGTATCTTTCTATTCCTCTTGATGGGGCATAACGATATACAAATCAAATCATAAATGTGCAATATAACTTGATACAAAAGTTGGCATGTAACTTTACAAAGTATCACTAGAGGGATCAATTAATTATAACTCTATAATTTTGCCAACTTACTTTAGTTCTTCTCCCCCTAAGTTGGTAAAGTATCTCATATATTGGGGCAATTCTTCACCAACTTAGAATATAATTTCATGTGTAACAAATTTCATCTCATAGGATAATTATATATATTCAACAAATTTATATCTCTTCTAGAGAATAATGAAATTTTGTTCTCTTCTAGATATCAATATTAATAGGGGGGTTATGAATTGTGCAGTTATCTATTTTTGTTAATAATATTTCTTACATTATGTGCTGAGATACAATAGCCCCAATCAAGAGAATTGTTATACAAACATAAACTTTCCTGTAATTCCATTAGGTGGTGATTTTCGGGATCACTAGAAACATTGATAGTATGATACTAGTTACTTAATTTTTTTTTCACATATAACTTGTACGTGATGACCTTTTGATCACCTGCTATTCGTCATCGTATAAATTATTCAAGTGAACTACTAGTCACCAATTTTTCAGAAAAACCAATATATTATCTCTTGAACTTTTCTTTTAACACAAAATATTAAAAATTACAATCCAAATATAGCTCAATCTCAATGTTATGTCTTGCCATTTAATTTATTTCATATATTTAACATGAGAGAGCGTCAGCACATTATTTCTTTCATTATCACATGAAACTTCAAGTTTTCATAACAGTATTTATATATTAAACCCCGGATGGCCTAATTTTTTTTAATTATCATATCAAATCACTTTTCCTTTAATATTTAAATTATGGTCAATTTTATAATACTGGTGATCACCTTATTAAAGATACTTTATGCATGGCCATGAGTATGATGTGATATAAGTAAACAATTGTGTTTCTTTCTACAACTGGCAAGACAATTAACTAATACTCATACTTCGCTGGTGCATTGATTGTAATATTGATACATGCTAATCTTGTTGGACAACATTTTATACTCTTTTGGAGTACTTTATATAATCATAACACATTTTAATGTACTAGAAATGATCTCTTAAGGAGATCCATCAAAATGTGTCACTTTCTCAAATTTGTCATTGTTAATTATTGTTCTTTTCCTCTTCCAAGGATTCTTATCATTGTACCCTTTGGATTACCACACTTTAGGTGTGCTAGTTTCAATAGCAACTGATCATGTCCTTCTAGGACATCAACTTATATGTACATTTATAACTAGTATATAGGTAATGACATTTATTCATTACCATCTTCAGGATGGTATTATTCTAAATATTTGATTATCATGTGACCACCTCTATTAAGAAATAAATCATTGATATTTAGTCTAGTGTATGTACCAAACTGACTATCACCATATTCAATTATTCATGATTACATAAAAACAATAGAATAAACACTATCTCCCCCTAATCCTTGCATATGGGGGTATAAAAATAGTCCAACAATCTTTAAATCCCTTGCTTTTTTAAGCCATAAATTCTTTTAGCAATGCATGTATCAAAGAAAAGAAAGTTATTCATTTCCTCTTGCCCAATTATATAAATCTTTATATTGAAAATTTTCAAAAGTATGGGCATTATGAATACAGTGTTCAACTAATTAATTAATCTTTTCACGATGTCATGCTTAGATTTCAAATGTATATTATGTACTCATGTTTGTGATTATTATGAACTTTACATGAATGATAATCACCATGAAAACATATACCTTTTAATCATAAGAATTCTCTGGAATGAGTAAATTCAATTATTTATCAACATATATATATATATATATATATATATATATATATATATCGAGTTCAATATCTTAAATGTGCACCCAATAGACAATATTAGACCTAATCAAAATATTTTGTATACTCTTCTCTTAACATGGTGTTTATAAAATCACTTTAGTCCTATGACTGGTGGACATATTTAGGTCACATATACGGTATATCTGACCCTTCAATTCATTAATTTAAGGAACTTTTAGTCATTACGTATGAATACTTCACGTTCAATTTATTCATCATTCGTATAATTCAACTTCATGTATATTAGGTATATAATCAAATTCAATCACACATCAAACAATACTTATACCATCGTGTTAGTATGTTTCACAATATAGTACCCACTAATAAGGTTACTAAGTTAATGTCAATTTAATGCATATACATGAGATATTTTTAAGTATAGATTAAAAGAACAAAATTTGAAACTTCAAGTCCAAAATTGCAAAAGGAGTATGCAGTTATAAAGTCACCATCTGACTAGTCATTGATTTTATAGAGTAGTATAAGGAGCTTGCAACTAATCATTGATTTTATAGTTTAAAATACAATTGTCCAGACATGTATCTGACTAGTATCAAATCATCAAGTATCAAGCGATTCCCCGACAAAACACATAAAGATAAATTAAAATTATAGATGAATACATAATAAATATAGACATTTGGTTAATATTAAGGGTGCAAAATAGACTTGATATACGAATAAAATTGGTCTCTTGGTTAATAGAGCTACGAATTGATAAAGTCAATCTTATCTTTAATTAGTTTGTTAGAACTTGTAACATATTAATCAAAAGAAAATCTCCATATACTTAGATTTCTTGATAAATAAAATATCTTAGAATATAATTAAGATTAAATAAAATATGAGGCAATGACCAAATATAAATACTCCATATGCAATCAAAAGAATATAATCAAACATCACATAGTAATTTTTATACCATAATTTATTATAATAAGGTAGCAATAATAATCATAATTCATTCCTTAAATAAACAAGATCAAAAAGCATAAATTTAAATCATTCGTAATATTTAGTGTTTGTGTCACAGTGCAATATAGTACCATTACTTATTCATATAAGGCAATCATGAAAACATATAACCAAAGTAATCATTTACTATATGTCTATATATATATATATATATATATATATATGTATCAATGGCACTCCATGCAAATGGACTTTTTCGCACAAGTTAATTATAAGTGATTACAGCACATATATAATACTTGTAAATAGATGTAACATACTACATTAAATAATTAATGCCTTTTGCAGTTTTGCTATCCTTTAGCCCATTAAAAAACTTCTTAATTTTAGTAAAACCAAAACTTTGCTAAGGAACGCACGGAACTTGATTATTATTATTGCTCACATAATATAATTATACAAACAATGTCAGAGTTCAAATAAAATTACAAGGCTATCCTAAAATAAGATCCAATAATGAAATACAGAGTACATTTTTTGCCTAATTATTTCAGAATATATCGGATCTGATCCTAACAACTTTCGAATTAAAAGCTTATTGTTTTGCAAAGAAATTAATAATGGAAGTTCAATGTCATGTTATTAAAGAATCAAAATTAAATTGCAAATCAACGTAAAGAAGAAAACTTTTGATGACTAACAAACAATTTATCAACTTATATTAGGGTACCTTAGTGCAAACCAAAAGATCAATATTTAAAAGTAACTTTTTTTTTTATTGACCTTTTTGAATCGGCAAGTCTTGATTTTAATGAGTTGGGTATAGCTTTGGTGCTGATAACGTGTTATGAAATTAAAGAGATAAAGGGAAAAATAGAGGAGAAAATAGATCTATATTCATCTTACTGAATGATGTAGGAGTACATATATATACATGTGATACAATTAGGGTTTCATTGTAGAATGATAATAAAACTAGTAAATCTAGAATATCCTAGAATTATCATAAGGGTAAAATGGGCATCAGCTTAAATACATACTTCCTCCGTTCTGTTAATATTGCAACAAGGAGGAAATTACGCATCCCAAAATACATTTTATATGCTAAATATCTATAATTGTGTAAGAGTAAAAATTATAAAAAGTTGATATTGTGAAAGTATTACTCCGTATATGAGACGAATTCAACAAGATCCCACTTAACTATATTTTGCTTAACGTAGAACTCATATTATATGGTCAAACATGAGTCATGAATAGTGCAAAAAGTCCATTGTTGCAATATTAATAGAACGGAGGAAGTATATTATATAACACATTTTACATAATTATATATTGATTTTATGAACAACACGAAATTGACAAGAGACCATACACGAACACGGCACGACTTTTTGTCAGCTCCAGTAGTGTTTATAGTCTGATACAAACATTACGAATATGTTACGAGCATTATGATCTAGAGGTAGTATATCCTTGACTTCATACAACATAGAAATAACTTAGAACTAGTTTTGAGCCTAGACGATGCCCTGGATAATAATTTTAGATTGAAACAAAATTTTAATAACAAAATTAGGTGACATATAATCATAAATTAGTTAATTTTTTAAAAAAAGATTACTGTTTTTTAGAAGTACATGTACTATTTATTTATTATTATTTTTTTTTTTCAAAAATTATTGAACATCAAAATTTACTACTATATCTAATACTACGTATTAAGTATCCTAAGTTGTTCAATTATTTTGATTTCTAAGCCTTTCCCTAAAATTGACATATTTTTTTGGGAAAAAAAATATTAACATAAAAAGTACAATACATATTTAGATTACATATTTTAAGTAGTTGTAGACTTGTAGCCTGTAGGGTTGTATGTCTGAGCATATGTAAAAGATGAGATTAGTTTTGACAAGATTCTCTTTAAAAATTTAGGACTCCAACTTTAATTCAAAATGAAAAAAAATAAAAAAATAATAACTTGTTTGACATCATTTTTGGTTTTTAGTTTCCTGTTTTTTTTTAAAAAAAAAACTAAAAACCAAAAACTGGAAACAAGAAAAAGGTGTTTCCACTTTTTTGTTGTCAGTTTTCAAAATTATTATGATTTTAATCATTTTAAATAATTTTTTATTCATTATGTGACATATATCATATATTTTTATACAACAAAAAACCAAAAAACTGAAAAACACAGCAATGCCAAACGAACCCTAAATTAGTGTGGGTAAAGGCTCAAACCTAGGACTAGTTGTTTCATTCAAAAACTTTTTACCACCAGATCAAAGGGAAAGGCAATTCCCTCATTGAATTAATTTACATAATTCGTATATACAAAGTATATACATTGTAGAAGTTTGAAAGTTATGAACATGATTAACTATTGAACTGGTGGCAAAAGTTGAATCATAATGAAGTAATGAATATGAATCATAAAAGACATGTGAGTGACGTGACAGAATTACATGAATTCCAATTAGTGGGTAAACACTTGAGGAAAAAAGACAAATTATATAACTAATATATAAAGCTAAACTTTTAGCCAGGTTACTACGTTGCGACACTTGGCATTCTAACTTTTAGCCAAGTGTCGCGACACGTTAGATAGATTTAAAAAAACTTATAAGATTAAAAAAAAAAAAAAAAGTTAATTTAGAACTCTATTTGGATAAAATTATAAGTCTAAATTTTTTTTTTTTTGGATAAAATACCAATATTTCAGAGATACAAATTGAATTATAATTTTATTCAAAAAAAAATTATTAGATTATAATTCTAAAAAATTATCATATAAATTTATTTTTTATGTCATAATATTTTTTTGGAGTGAAATAATTAGTTTAAAGCGTAAGAAAATATTTATAATATATAATAATCTGTTAAAATAATATACTTCACAACCAATAGAATTTTATTACTACATAAACCTGTCAATTAGGGTCGGGTCATGAGTCATCTCGAATTGGGTCACTTTAAGTTACGAGTCAAGAATGTTCAACCCTTGTCCAAAGATTTGGGTTGGGGTCAACCTAACGGGCTTTGAACATTTATCTTATTTAAATTTATTATTCGCTTTATTTTAATGTATTAAATCGAACATTTCCACCAACATTATTATTAGTCATTACACGCCTACTAGATAGTAAATCATCACAAAAGCACATCAATAAACTAATTTTGTATCAATGGTATATTTTAAAATTTGACATATAGATTAAAAACTTATCTTTAAATTCAATAAACAACTCGGGCATCGCACGGGCACAAAACTAGTAAGTATAATATACTCCAACTCTTTCACCACAACAAAAGTATATGGAATACAAGTATAAGAGGGTGATTTTCAATGAAACAGGAATCTCAACAAGCTCATTAAGCATCAAACACCCTACATGAACACATTTGTTTGATGTGATAATTTGTATCAAAACTTCTAAACCACCCATCTTCAAGGATTGACTACAGGCTTTCTCACCTTTGTTTGGTAACCGCCAATCTCCTATTAAACAAGATTAGAACTTCTTGAATTAAATGTGGCAAGCTCCAATACCCAACAAATCAATATTTAAAATAGGGGGTGTAACATAACAACTAGCTAGCTTGAAAATTAAGAAAGAATTGCAGTTTTTGAACCAGAACTTCAGCAGATCCATAAATAGGCTTGCTATTGTTCAGCCAGTCTTTCTCTAAAACCCCCATTTTAGTACTGACGCGCATCTCTTCCAGGAATTCAGATACTATTGAATAAATAGAAATTTTTAACACATCTGCTAATGCATACAACTTTGAGTGTGAAGGGCTACCCCTTTTCTTGTTCATGGCAGTAGCAATTTCTCTTCTAGTAGTGCTGTTCGTAGCCCATTTAATGCCAGCAGGACCCAACATATGAGTTGGGGATTGCAAGTTAATTTTCTTTCCCATTGATGTTTCGACAGCAATCAGACAGGATAACAGCATTGATAACACCACTGCATGGCTCCCAGATAATTGAGCAACTCCAAACCTGTCTTCCTTGTGAGAGTGTACTTCTAAAGATGCAACAGTTTGGGCACACCAAGCATACATCTGTAGAAACAGGATCAGAGCCAAAGATTAGGATTATGAGGGTTTCCTTAAATATGCCACAAAAAGGAAGAAAAAGTAGATTCTGAAGAAATGCCGAAGACAAGAAGCCAACTCAGCCTGTTACACAAGGAAACCACTCTAACCAAGAATACACCATATAAAATCTTACCAGCCTAAGGTTTCGAAACTAATTCTGCCAAAGATGTTACACCATATAATAGCTTCCTACAGTAGGAGATATAGCCACGAGGAGAAATAAAGCGATAAAATAGTGACCAAAAATAGAAGAAAAACAGAACATGAAAAACTTAAAAATTTCACCTTGCTAGGCCACTGAAAATTTAAACAGTAGCTTTTAAGGGCAACTGAAGTAATATCAGATACCTGACCACACAAAAAGAACTTGAAGCCATCCGAGTATCTAGCCCACAAAAAAGTGAATTAAATGAAAGTCAAGCTCATTGATTGACCTGCTTAGTTTTTAAAATCAATGATTCATCTGATCTTACAGATTAAATTGACAAGAAAATCAATCCAAAATTTACCACAAATCATTAAGGCATTTTCCTATGTGTTTCAGTTCAAAAAATACTTTGTTTAACAGGTTACTCATTACAGAACAACTCTGATTTTTCATTGTTTTAGCTAACTGCCTAATTAATTTGATTAGCTTACACAGTGTTAACTGATTCACTAATTCACTCCTGCTAACTATGGCCCGAAACATATAAATTGATAACTTTTGGACTAACAAAATTAGATTTTGCACGTTGTTGAATGCATGTTTTGTATCCCAAAGCATATTGTAAATAAAAAACACTGAGCACATTGTGGCTAGAGTCGGTGGCAATCCTTCAGATCTTATATAATATTCCATATGATGATACATCCTTTTTTCACCAATATACATTTAATTTCTGTTACCATTCCCATTTGCAACGAAGAAAATGTTCAGGGGCCATCAAAATGAAATTCTATGGGAAACCTTTGTCTTTTCACTTTGAATAAAAAGCCTAAATCAAAATACCAAATAGGCCTCTTTAACTTTGTTTCTCATTGCTCTTCTCTGATCCACATATAGAAAATTGATGAGCTCTGAAAATAATAATCTAGACAGATCTTTAGGATCTTCAGGTGAGAAGATTTTTGTTTCATAACTTACAGCAAGAGTGTGCTAGGAGCTGGAATCAAAACAGAGAAAATTCTAAGTACAGTAGAGAGAAAATACATCATATCTTCAACTGATGATATGATGTATTGCTAATCAGTTTAATCAACAATACAACTCTCCTTCTTTCGAGAGGAAGGAATCTCTCCCAATACTTCTCACTACAATTTTCTGGATGATTCTCTCTTCCTACAAACTCTCCTCTATTTATAATCAGTTGCTAACAAACTCTTACAGCTAAGAAGGAATAACAAACTAATTCCAAAATAACTACATTACCACAAAACCCACTAACAACCTCATTACAGACTTCCACCTTATCACTCAAGTTGCTGGAAAATTCTTTTCGGCCTTCCTACGAGCATAAGTGATTATGGGCCGGGCTGATTCCTTGTAGAGTGATTACGATATTGTCCAATACTCACGTTCTACACCAAGTTATTTGAATTGGTTAAGAATGGACATCAATCTGCCTCTATATTCTTTAACACTTTTGGTTTTTTCATAGTCATACCCAAAATCACAAACTCCCTATTGACACAAAATGTGTTTCCCTCAACCTACTCCTTAATTTTCTCCCATGCTCCTCTATTGAGCGTGATCTTGACCCTACCCCTCTTCCATAAAATCCATCAGCAATCCAAATCGAAAAGCATAATGAGGAAATGTCAACAAAGCCCCGGAAACTCCATGTCATCATTCGGTGAATGAGAAGAAAGCAACTGATTATAAAGGCTTGTAAAACACCCAACAAAGCATGGGAAAGCATTAGGAGGGACCTAGAACGAACCCTCAAATCAGATTGAATCTCATAAGGGAGTTTAAGACATTAGGTATGATGAAAACCAGAGTTGAAATATGGAGAATGATTATATCTATTGTCAATTAAATACATCAATTGCTAAGAGAATTTTCTAACCAGAAATTGGTGGATGACATAAAGTAACTATTATGAAAGCACAAGACACATACACTTCATCACTATATAGATACTATAAACCTATTAAATTAAAATTTTCACAATAAATAATTCTCTATGAATTACGGATCAAAGGAGAGTAATGAGGATGAATGATGGTGAAAATAAAGTTTGATTTGTAAGTAACTTTGCGGACATAATTTATAATTCAAAGCAGATAGTGTAGCATTCATAAGAAGATTAGTCATGAAGAGGAATGTTGCCACAAAGGAAAACCCTAATGCTTCAAATGTAAAAAATGGGGCATTTGGCGAATAATTGTAGATTAAAAAAATGATTACACAAACATGGTAAAAGTGACCATGAAAGAATACAAGTGTATAATTTGTGAGTGAGCAATAGGAGGAATGACAATCGGTCACACAGGAGCCACCAATACCTTTACATGCAAGCAACACGTTACAATGATATGGTGCCGGTAATTGCATGCATCAATAAGTATGAAATTCAAGAGATTTGCATCATGAGTGAAGAGTTCACATCTATTAACTTGAAAATGTTAGATAATGCTACCAAATTTGTGAGGTTATATATCATGCATAAAAAGTGAATAGTTTATTAGCAAAATAATAATATTAAAATTTAGTTCACATATGCAATCATGACTGTAGTAACGGTTGCATTGTCATGGAACAACTTGTAACGGAGAATCAAATGGATAGCATCTAAAGTGGAGTAAGATTTTAAAAAAAAATCAAATTAATGGATTAAGCCTTATTTAAATTAATGTTCATGTTAGTTCCTTCAGCATAAAGAAATTAAATATATCATAATATGGGTGGATAACATATTTGGTGAACAAACAATTACTTAAGATGGTATGAAATGGATAAAAACTATTTTAACACCACAAGCCACCATAGCATAATGGACAATGTTAACCCTAATGTGTTTTGATTCTGACTAAGCAACCTTAAGGATTAAAGATCTTTACTATTGTTTAGGTATCACCGGGTTTTGGAAACGGAAGAAGCACTAGGTCTAGAATAGGAACAAACACAGAAGGAAGCAAGATAAATCAACAAGGACATATTCCTTTATAGGAGCTGCAAGCTAAAGATGCAAAAGAAAGGATGCTAAATAAGATTAACTTTCTAGGATAAATAGTAAAACACTTTATTGGTAGAGATTTGTGTCGAAAGATGAAATTTTTAAAAAAACATGCCACAAAAAGATTTGCTTAAAAGTAGGATTTTAGTTATGTTTTTATTGAAAATGGATTTGGCGTTTATTTGGATAAATTAACAGCTAAAAAGTCTATTTAATTTATGATATTGAAAAATTAGTTTTGAAAATCCCACTCTTGTGACAAAGTGTTATTTATTGTGGAAGTTATAAATTACACATTTTTCATTATTTAAGGTTTGATGAGAAAAAAAAATATAATAATAATAGTAATAATAATAAAAAAAAATTTAAAAAAAAAAAAAAAAAAGGATGCTTGAGAAAATCCCCACTCTTGTGAGTTGTGACAAAGTGTTATTTATTGTGAAAGTTATAAATTACACATTTTCCATTATTTAAGATTTGTTGAGAAAAATGAGGATGCTTGGGATCTTGAGAAGTCTACTGCCCGTCATGTGCTTGTTATGCTTGAGCCTAAAGATAAGAAACATAGGGGTTAGTGAGGAACATGGACTGTTAGTGGGTATCCTAAACTTCTACAAATAGGGTCAGGTTATTTCCAAACAAACCACCTGACATAAAAACAACCTTAGTGAATGATAGAAAGTGAATTCCACTTGAATCTTAATAATTCTTGTGTTTTTCATACAACTATTCTTCTTGAGTTGTAATCATAGGGAAATGGAATGTATTGAGCTCAGCAATAGATTAAAAAGTTGTTGGGTACTCAAGTTCGTTCATTAAAAATTATAGATTTGGCTTATAATCGGTTGTTACACTATTATAGTGAAGAGTATTGATTTAAAATCCAGAGTGGGTTAGAGGATTTAATTCTTGGTCGGGACTTGAAAAGTTACCTCATAAAATCCCTATTGCACACTAAAGTTCCTTATAACTTTAAGTAAAAAGAAATCTATAAAGTTTAGTGTAATAGGAGCTTAGTTGGCTAATGCTGAACGAGCAAGTTAGGAAGTTGTTACAAGTTTGTTAGGTTGTTAGTGTGCAACGGACTAGCGTAATGTAACAATTATAAAGCCGAAAGGTTGATGTTTGATTACTAAGCTCAAAGCTTTCAAAAGATAAACATGGCTTTAGGCCATTACTCTCCAAGTGTTTGCATACAATTTTCTGAATGAATCCTTCTTACTAGGCTACTACTTCTTATACTACAATTACATTACTAGAATTGGCAACATAGCCTTAATTACTACAATTGCTACTCTTGTCCTCGTACTATTTTAGTGCAATGCAAACAAAAACTAAAAGCTGCTTGTCTCCCCTGTTGCCCCCTCAACGGTCCTCTGTCTTTGTCTTTCTTTTGTGCTGTTGCTAAGGCTTGCTGTTGTTGAGGGAAGGTGGCTGTCTCTTCTGTCTCCTGCTGTACACCAAGTTCACGGGTGGAGGGTGTTGGTGTATTGCAATACCGCCCCCCAAAAGAGCCACCTTGTCCTCAAGGTGGAAGTCCGGAAATTGCTCTTTGATTGCCTCGGCCGCTTCCCAAGTAGCCTCGAACTCGGGCATTCCCATCCACTTGATGAGCACTTCATTGCTGCAACTACGGTCTCCCTTGCATCTAACATCCAGAACTCGCTCTGGTTCAGCTACCATTTCTAGCTCCGGAGTTAATTGGAGCGGGATAGTGGTATGGTTAGGAACATCTCCTATGGCGCGTTTCAATTGAGAAATGTGGAAGACCGGGTGAATGCGACATTGCTCGGGTAGGAGTTGTTTGTACGCGACCTTACCCACACGCTGCACCACTTCATATGGGCCATAAAAACACGCAGCTAGCTTCTCAAATTGTCTCTTTGCCAACGACTTTTGGCGGTAAGGCTGTATCTTGAGGTACACAAAATCCCCGACCTGAAATTCATCATCCCAACGCTTCCTGTTTTGGGTGTTTTTGTCCCTCGGGAGAGTTACAACACGAAGACTGGTCCGGGGTGAGCTGTACCTGCAAAACAAACGGAGATACCACATGGGTGGTGCTCCGCCTCCGACGCACAAGTTAGAAACTTGAAGGGAGAAAAAGGTGCGGAAATTTAGGTAGGGATCTGCTCGGATTCCAAGCTCAGGATGTCTCTATCAAAGAGTAAATGTGTAATAAATGATCCAAAACGTGTCCTCAAAAAGAGGGATATCTCCCTATTTATAGGGTCTTTGGGATTTGTGCCCCTGATTAGGTCACTGAACCCTAATTATTGGTGGGCTGCGCTGCTTTGCGGCTTTCTCGGGATTTGAGCCTGAAGGCCGCCTCTTTTTTCCCTTATTTTCTGGAGTGACAAGCAGAGATTGGTCCACTTTGGGCCATCCTGAGGCTGACACGTGTCGTCCTCTGATTGGACCACGTGGCGGGGTAAAATTACCCTAAACATTTGCCCCTCACAGATGTGACGTGGCACGCCACGTGGCATCTGTGACATGTGTCACGCTCCGATTGGCGGTAATTTTACCATTAAAGAGTAACCGTTCACCTTCCGGGTAATTACGGAAATGCCCCCGTTTTTACCCTCTATATATAGCCGTTTACCCTCATAATTTTGGTACGTTTACAAAAAAATTTCTAGAGAGAACTTTGAGAGAGCAGACGTCACCCGTTTGAGTCAGGCGCAAGCAAGAAAGCTCGTCTTCCACAGACCCAGCCGGACCCGCCTAGTTTCAGATATCTCTTCAAAAGGTACCGTTTCTGCCTCTCTCAGCTCTTTTTCTATTTTCACCGCTTGTACATATTTCTTGCAATAAATGGATGCATCACCAACACACACGGCACAGCCTAGGTTAGAGTCCAGCCGGTCACCAGGGACGGCTGAGTCTAGGACTGGGAGTGCCGTCTCGGGGTGTTGGGACCACCCTTTGCCTCAGATTCCGACCAGTTACGTGTCTGTGCAGGACACAATGGCTCGGATAAAGCAGACGGCAACTGATCCAAATTACAAGAGCGAAGGCTCAGAACGTCTCTGGAGAGATCCCCTCCGCGCGCCCCTTCAACTCCTGCTAATTCCTTATTGGAGGAATGCGACCAAGGCGGCGACGAGGCCGCCTTTGCCCCCTTGAATCAAAGTGAGGAGGAGACGAAGAGCGACAGCTCCGCCTCTAGAGCAGTGACGACTTACCCCCGTTTCCGAATAGCGGTGACCGGCTAATGCCCCATGGCATCCGGTATTCGGCAACTTGATCATTCTTCACAGGTCATTTTGGTCAGACGGCTATGAGTTGACCAATTAGGTCGTTCAATCTTTGCCGTCTGCATGGGTACGTAGAACCGACAAATAGTCTGTTCTCTGCGACGATTGCACCCGGAGGGGTGTCGCCGGACGCCTTTGTCCATGTTGGGACTGGCGATTTTATAAAATGAGCAACCATCCGGCCATTTTAGCCTCTGGTATTGTTTGAGACCGGTTGTATAGCCACTAAACGTTATTGTGCTTAGTTTTTAGTCAAAGTATTGAATTTACACTAAGTATCGAACTCAGTTTTTTAAACAAACGAGTCTGTCTGGGTATTATCCAGACGGACAGGCAAATATTTGATCATACTAAGTATCAAACTTAGTTAGATAAATGGAGAATCCGTCTGAACCCAGGCGGATAGTCAAGCAGTTGAATAAACAAAGTATCAAACTTAAATAAACAAGAGATCCGAGTATTACCCAGGCGGTCAAACAAATGTAACCTTCACTAAGTATCGAACTTAGTTAGGTAAATGGGGAATCCGCCTGGATATTACCCGGATGGATAATCAAACGATAACTCAATTTTGCAAGCAAAGTCTGAATCTTCATTAACTGACTCACTGTTTACAAAAAGTTTACATTCTCAGAAGTAGTACTTTTTTAGATTGTCTACATTCCAAGTTCTAGGCAGGCAGCGGTAGGTGTCGTCCCTTACTTCTTCATAGATCCGGTAGGGGCCTTCCAAATTTGGGGTTAGCTTTCCCAGCTCATTGGCCCTACCGGTTGCCTCCATTTTTCGTAACACTAAGTCGTCAACTTTCAAAGGACGCTTGTGTACTTTTTTGTTGTAGGCTCTCGTCATTCTCAGACGGTAAATTTCATGACGCAAGGTGGCATTGCCCCTGCGTTCTGGGAGTGAATCCAATGTCAGGCGCATTGCTTCCCAGTTTGCCTCTTCATCATATAGCATGACTCTAAGAGTCGGCTCGTAATGTTCGATGGGCAAGACGGCTTCAGCACCGTAAACCATGAGAAATGGGGTTTCACCGGTTGCCCCCTTGCTGTTGTCCGGATGGCCCATAGGACATGGATTAACTCTTCTGCCCATAAGCCACCGACTCTTTCTATTTTCTTCTTAATGCCGTCTGAGATGAGTTTATTGAAGGCTTCAACTTGGCCGTTTGCTTGGGGCCGGCCAACGGATGCAAAATAGCTAGAGATCCCCTGATCTCCCAACCAAGTTTTTAAGTTTTTAGCAGACTAGTCTCAAACTGAGGACCATTATCAAACACCATAGACATAGGTACCCCATACCGGGTGATAATGTTTTTCCAGATGATGGAAATCACGTCTGAGGCCTTGATGTTTTTAACCGTCTCAGCTTCTACCCACTTGGTGACATAATCCACAGCCACCAAGATGTAGCGCTTTCCGCCTGGAGCAGGCGTGTAAGGACTTAGAATGTCCATGCCCCATTTTGCAAACGGGATTGGGCTGTGGATGGCCGTCAGATCGATAGCCGAACGGTGAATGAGTTTGCCAATTTTTTGGCACTTGTCACATTTCTTCACTAACTCCTTGGCGTCTGCCTCAAGAGTGGGCCAAAAATAGTGTCGTCTGGCTCTGACGGCTAGGGACTTGCCGCCTACGTGAGAGGCGCAGAATCCCGAGTGCAAGTCTTCGAGAACTTCTTTCCCCTTTTCTGGGGTGACACACTTCAACAAAGGCTTCAGAAACCACGCCTTGAAAAGTTCTCCATTTTTCAATTCGAATCTTGCAGCTCGCTTTTTCAGGACGGCTGCTTCCTGTGGCGAATCAGGAAGTGTGCCCTCTGAGAGATAGGCCCGGATGCCATCCATCCAGGTAGAGCTTCGGTCCAGAATTCCAACGGGATCCTCATAGATGCTTCTCTTTTCAAGAACTTCCCAGAAGACTAACCGAGGCGTATCATGGCAGGCGGAAGATGCCAGCTTTGACAATGCATCCGCCTGGTTGTTTTCCGACCTAGGCACCTGATTCAGCCGGAATTCCTCAAGTGCCTTGGTCTCTTCTTTGACTGCCTGAAGATATTTAATCATAGCCGGATGAGTAGCCTCGTAGCTTCCCTCATACTGGCTAACAACCAATTGAGAATCAGAGTAGGCGTCAATTTTCATGGCCCCTGCCGCCTTACACATGTGAATGCCGGCAAGCAGGGCTTCATATTCCGCCTCATTGTTAGAGGCCTGAAATTTGAAGCGTAGTGCATACTCAAATCTGTCCCCTTCAGGAGACTCGTAGATTACGCCTGCACCACAGCCGTTCTTTGTAGAGCTCCCGTCTACATACACTTTCCAAACCTGATCAAGATTATCCGGAGCCACCGGACGGGTCATTTCAACAATGAAGTCGGCAAACGCCTGACCTTTCACTGCCTTTCTTGGTTCGTAAGTGATTTCAAGACTTTGCATTTCAATAGCCCATTTCAGCATTCTCCCGAATGAGTCCAAGGTAGACATTGGCCGCTTGAGTGGCTAGTCGGTGTAAATCACCACCGGATGTGCCAAAAAGTAGGGCTTTAATTTTTTGAAAGCCATATACAGAGCAAGGCCAAATTTTTCAACCATGGGATACCGGAGTTCATCATTTTTAAGAACATGGCTAATGAAGTAAACCGGGAGTTGCACATCGTCTCGCTCAGCAAGGAGAACGGCACTGAGGGCATGATCTGAGACGGCTAAGCACATGTACAACGTCTCCCTAGGTAAAGGACCGACCAACCTAGGTAAAGAATGTAAATGCTCTTTCAACCTCTGGAATGCCGTCTCAGCATCATCCCCCCATTCAAATCTGGTCTTCTTCCTGATTGCTTGGAAGAAGTATAGGCACTTGTTGCCTGACCGGCTGAGGAACCTCCCCAGGGTGGCCAGACAGCCGGTAAGTCTCTGCACTTCCTTGACAGGACGGGGTGACTTCATGTCTATCACCGCCTGTATCTTTTCAGGGTTAGCCTCTATCCCCCTTTGATCAATCAGGAATCCGAGAAACTTCCCAGACTCAACACCAAAGACGCATTTCTTAGGATTTAACATGACCTTATGCCGACTGAGGGTGGTGAATGTTTCTCGGAGATCAGCAAGGTGATCCGTCTGGAGCTTGGATTTGACTATCATATCATCAATGTACGCCTCCACATTCCTCCCAATCTGATTAATGAAGATCGTATTAATCATTCGTTGGAAAGTGGCAGGCGCATTTTTCAAGCCAAACGGCATCACAGTATAACAGAATAACCCCTGATCAGTGACAAAGGCCGTCTTCTCTTGATCTTTCTTCCACAAGGGTATCTGATGGAAGCCGGAGTAGGCATCCATGAAGCTCATCAAGGCGTGACCGGCTGTAGAATCGACCAGACTGTCGATCTTTGGAAGCGGGTAACTGTCCTTTGGACACGCCTTGTTGAGGTCTGTGTAATCAACACACATGCGCCGGGTCCCATTCGGTTTCTTAACAAGGACCACATTGGCCACCCAGTCGGGAAAATTACAAGGCCGGATGAACCTGGCGTCTAGCAGCTTTTTGACTTCGGCAGCTGCCGCCTGACTTCTTTCTTCACCGTGGTTTCTTTTCTTTTGCCGGATGGGCTTCTTTTTAGGATCCACGGCGAGCTTGTGGATAACAAGATCCGGGCTGACGCCCGGCATCTCTTCCATTTCAAAGGCAAAAATGTCTTTGAATTCCTTCAGCATAAGGTGCAAGTCTGCACCCAAAGTAGCATGAGCGACCGTCCCAACCTTTACAGTACGTTCCGGACGACTGTCATCCAGAACGAGATCAATGCTTTCACTAGCCGGTTGGGGACGGAGCTCATCTGACCGTTCACCGGTCAGTGATTGCTATTTTTTCTCCTTCTTCACCTCCACCAGCAAAGGTGCCTTTCTTTTTTTTTCCGGCTGCTGGTGGGGCAGGTGCTGGATCGGCATCCTTGACATTGTCAAGGTCAATTGGTTCCTGACCGCCAGGGGCAAGATAGCACTCCCGGGCCGTCTTCTAATCCCCATTCAAGGAACCAACAGAGCCGTCATCCCTCTCATATTTGATGAGCATCAGAGACGGGATGATTACTGCCTTGGCTACGTTGAGGGTTGGCCGGCCAAGGATAATGTTGTAGGCGGTTAACTCCTCAACGACCAAGAATTTGACGACAATATGTCGTCCCTGGCCTTTCTCTCCCAGCCGGATGGTAGGGTCAATCCTTCCGGCTGGGTAGACCATCCCACCCCCAAAACCAACCAAGGGGTGGGTGACCGTATGCATGCTGCTGACATTGTATTTCAGCTTTTGCAGGCACCGGGGGCTGATGATGTCAGATGAGCTGCCGGTGTCAATAAGGATCCGTCCAACCAGCTGGTTGGCAACCTTACATTCAATGACAACCGGGTCATCATGCGGACGGCGGACGCTACCCCTATCCTTCTCAGTAATCAAGACGTCTGGGAAGGGGGTGCTTGCAGACGCCTGCTCATCCTCATCCTTCTCCATCTTTCGAAGATGGCTTTTGGTGCCCCGGATGGTAGGGCCACCACAGGAGAACCCGCCTGCTATTGTGTAGACCGGCTCCTTGTCGGTATCCGAGCTACTAGCAAGGGGTAGTCTTGGAGGACTGACCCTTGTTTTTTCTTTTTGGCCCCGGCTGGGGACTTAGAAATGTAGGACTTCAACAGCCCTTTGTCAGACGGTCCAACGCCCGCTGAAGACAGAAGCAGTCGTTGGTGTCATGGCCGACCTCCTCATGGAACTGACAGAATTTATTTTTGTTCCGTGACTGGACAGAACTCTTCATAGGATTCGGCTTCTCAATGGACAGCCGGTCCTTTACCTCCATGAGGATGGAGTTGCAGTCTTTATTAAACTCGTACTTGGGGACGTACGGTTTAAACTCTTTCTTTTTCTTCTGGGACGGCTGGTCAGAGTCAGTAACCGCCCAGACTTCTTTTCTTTTCTTACTCTCTTCTTTTATTTTTGGTCGGCTGAGCAAAACGGCTGTCTTTTTGCTTGTCGGACTTCTTGGAGTCCGACTGGTTACCAGGCGAGCAGAGGTCGGTAGCCTGGATGTAGCTTTCCGCCTCCCTCAGGGCCGCCTGTAAGGTGAAAGCCCCTTTTCTGACTAGGTCGAACTTAAAAGTCGACCCGTCTCTCTTGAAGAAGTCTGTAAAAGCTACCTCGTCAGACAGTCCTTGGATCTGAATTCTAATCAGATTGAACCGCCTGACATAGGAGCGCAGCCCTTCTCTCTCTCCCTGCTTAACAGTGCTCAAATCAAGGCTTGTTTTCTTAGCAGGGATGTTCATTGAGAAGTTGGAAGCAAACAGGAAGGCGAACTTCCTGAAACTATCGATGGACTCGGCCGGCAAGTAGCACCATTGTTGGGCGATGCCCTTCAATGTAGCCGGGAAGCACCGACACCAAGTGGCGTCATCCAACCCCTGCAGATACATGAGGTTGGTGTAAGCCATGAGGTGGTCTTCCGGATTGGTGGTACCGTCATAGGTACCAACCAACACATTCTTAACCTTGAACGGCTGAGCCGCTTCGGTTATCTCCCGGGTGAACGCAGAAGGCTGTTCACCCAGGCGTAGCAGACGAAGCTGCCAGTCCAATGGTTGGACATTTGGATATGCCGCCTTACCTCCAAAGAGGGCCGGCTGCATAAAGTGAGGAGGATACTGTCCGTAAGCCTGAGTAGGCACATACGGTACAGCTCCAATCATGTGAGGGCCAGAATGGCGGTACTACCGCCTGTCTGACTCTCATGCAAGGAAGATGCATTCCTGGCAGAGGAGTTGAAGCTGTCTGGAAAGTTCGACGTTGAAGCCGACTCAGATAGCGACTGGTTTCTCTTCCGGTTAATGATCTCCCGGGCATCAAGGGTTGATTTGTTATTCCCCTTGGGGAGAAGAATTTTGGACCAATCAATGGTCTCGGCTGCCTTCTCCTTTGGATGGGGAGTTGGCTGCCGATTTTTGACTGACTTCCCCTTTTGTAGAGGAATCTTCTTGGCCGACTAACCTCTACTTGGACCAGCCCGGCTCTGGGTGATCAGCTCTTTAATTTCACCCTTGAAACTTGTCATGAATCTCATGAGCTCGTCCCGGGTGACAGGCGCTGATCCAGCTGCCGTTTGGGTTTCCCCTTCCGGCTGCCAGGGGGTCTACTTGCACCCGCCTGGGAGGCACTCCCGCTCCAGAGTCTCTCTGGGCCGGATGCGCTTGATTCTGAGAAAGCCGCCTTCGGCTGTAAAGGTTTCGACCTGAGGATCTTCATCCTCATAGTCTGTAAAGACTTCTGGGTCTTCACCCAGACGGTTAGGGGGTGGTACAGACTCTTGAACCATCTTCGAGGTACTCTCCCCACAGACGACGCCAAATGTTTTGGGTGTTTTTGTCCCTCGGGAGAGTTACAACACGAAGACTGGTCCGGGGTGAGCTGTACCTGCAAAACAAACGGAGACACCACATGGGTGGTGCTCCGCCTCCGACGCACAAGTTAGAAACTTGAATGGAGAAAAAGGTGCGGAAATTTAGGTAGGGATCTGCTCGGATTCCAAGCTCAGGATGTCTCTATCAAAGAGTAAATGTGTAATAAATGATCCAAAACGTGTCCTCAAAAAGAGGGATATCTCCCTATTTATAGGGTCTTTGGGATTTGTGCCCGTGATTAGGTCACTGAACCCTACTCATTGGTGGGCTGCGTCGCTTTGCGGCTTTCTCGGGATTTGGGCCTGAAGGCCGCCTCTTTTTTCCCTTATTTTATGGAGTGACACGTGTCAAGCAGAGATTGGTCCACTTTGGGCCATCCTGAGGCTGACACGTCCTCTGATTGGACCACGTGGCGGGGTAAAATTACCCTAAACACTTCCCATCCGCACTCTTCCTCATAATTTGCTGAGAACGCACTAAGTTCTGTTTTAATTCATCCAACATTAAATCGCGCTCCTGCAGTAACTCCTCAACCGTTCCCACAGCGGACTGCCCTATTCCCATACGAATTAGCTTGGGTGGTTCCCTCCCATACACGGCTAAGAAGGGGGTCACTTGAGTTGAGACCTGTGGTGTAGTATTATACGAGTACTCAGCTCACGGAGCCATTTAGCCCATGTTTTGGGCTGCCCACCTGCGAAACGACGGAGATACGTCTCCAAACTTTTGTTCACCACCTCCGACTGGCCATCGGTTTGGGGGTGGTATGAAGTGCTCCGCTTCAACTCCTTGCATTCGGAATAATTCCCTCCAAAATATACTCAGGAACACCCAATCCCTATCCGAAACGATACTTGTTGGGACCCCATGAAGTCGAACTACCTCCTTAGCAAACACCTCGGCTACGGTATAGGCTGTAAATGGATGTTTGAGCCCTATAAAATGTGCGTACTTCGACAACCTATCTACCACCACAAATATTGTGTCCACACCCTTCGAACGAGGCAATCCTTCGATGAAATCCATGCTTATGTCCTCCCATATCCTTTCCGGGATGGGTAACGGTTGCAATAACCCGGCCGGCGATTGTTGTGAGTGTTTGTTACGCTGACAAACCGAGCAGCCACGAATGTAATTTGCCACGTCTTTTCTCATTCCGCTCCAAAACCAATCCGCACCCATCTTTAAATAGGTTTTGGTTTCGCCGATGTGGCCTCCCTCCGAAGAGTCGTGATAGACTCGAAGCAAGGCTGTCTTGTGCACCGAATCCCTCGGCAGCACAATCCTACCCTTATACATGTGGTTCTCCACCGAATAACCTCGGGGCCCTTGTCCTTGTTCCACCTCCGCCCTCAATCTCTGTATCTCCGTACTCTTGGCAATCTCTTCCTTCAAGGATCCCCACTCCACCCCTTGTGTGGCTATCAGTGCGTTAAATTCCTCCCTTGCCTCGATTTCATCCTCACCCCGCCTTGAGAGGGCGTCAGCTACCCTATTAGCCACTCCGGGTTTGTATTGCAACTCGAATTCGAACCCTACCAACTTGCGCACCCATTTCTGAAATTCCATCCCAATTTCCCTTTGTTGAGTTATGTACTTGAGGCTCTGTTGATCATTTCGGATCACGAATTTCCGACCCAAAAGGTAATGTTTCCACTTCTCCACCGCGAGACACACCGCCATGAGTTGTTTCTCAAAAATCGACTTCCCTTGACCCCGTGGACCGAGCACCTTACTAAAGAAAGCCACCGGCTTCCCCTCTTGCATTAACACCGCACCAAGGCCGTACCCCGAGGCATCTGACTCTACTACGAATTCCTTTGAGAAATCGGGCATTGTGAGCACTGGAGCAGAAATCATGGCTTGTTTTAATTTCTGTTAAAGGCCTTGCAATATGTGCATAGTTGTGAATAAACTTTCGGTAATACCCTGTTAGCCCTAAAAAACCTCTTAAATCCCTTAGAGATTTCGGTTTGGGCCAATTTACCATGGAGCCCACTTTCTCATGATCTACAGCAACTCCCTCACTAGAGATGATGTGGCCCAAGTAGGCCACTTTGGGCTTACCAAATTCGCATTTCTTTAAGTTGGCAAACAAAGAGTGTTTCTTAAGAGTTGCTAACACCAATTTCACATGCATAACATGGTCCTCCTCACTAGCACTATATATGAGTATATCATCAAAGAAAACAAGTACAAACTTACGTAAATAGGGACGAAATACCTCGTTCATTAGGGATTGAAAAGTGGCCGGAGCATTTGTAAGATCGAAAGGCATGACGAGGAATTCATAGAGCCCTTCGTGAGTCCGGAATGCGGTCTTATGTGTGTCTTCAGCCCGAACAAGAATTTGATGGTAGCCGGCTTTGAGGTCCAATTTAGAGAAGAGTTGTGCCCCATGGAGTTCATCCATAAGTTCATCAATCACGGGGATCGGATATTTATCCTGAACGGTCTCCTTATTCAAGGCCCGGTAGTCTACGCAAAACCTCCAAGATCCATCCTTCTTTTTAACGAGAAGTACCGGGCTTGAGAAAGGACTAGTAGAGGGTCTTATGATGCCTGCTTGTAGCATTTCTTTGATGAGTTTTTTGATCTCATCTTTTTGGAATTGCGGGTAACGATAGGGTCTAACACTAATCGGGTTACTACCCTCCTTAAGAATTATGGAGTGCTTGTGGCCCCTAGTCGGACGAAGCCCTTTTGGATTTTCAAATATCGTGGCATACTCTTCGATCACCCCTCTCAAAAATTCTAGAGGCCCAGTCTCTTTCGGCCCATCAAAAATTCTGGCTGTTTTGTTGCTTCTCAATTCGATTCAGCTCCACCAAAATACCACCTTCTTCCTTTCTCAAGGTCCTAATCATGGCCTTGAGTGTTACCCCCGGCCTTTGTTAAGCTCGGATCCCCCCTAATCACCACCGTGCGCCCGTTCAAGGAGAAGCTCATCTCCTGTATCTTCTAGTTAGTGAGAATGGTCCCTAGTTTCTCGAGCCACTGTATGCCCATGACCACGTCCGAGTTGCCCAATTTAAGAGGCAAGAAATCCTCCTCTATTTCGAAATTCCATCACCCAACTCCAAGTGCACCCCTTTACATTGTCCTCTTCCCTTGATATTTTCTCCGTTCCCCAACAAAACCCCAAACATTTGAGTTCCGACAATGGGTAGGCCGAGCTTCTCCACCGTCGACGTGGAGATGAAGTTGTGGGTGGCTCCCGGGTCAATCATGACCACCACCGGTTGCTTTTTGATAAACCCAGTTAATTTCATTGTTTTGGGATTGGAAAGCCCAACAATCGAATTCATCGAAGCGGTGGTCAGAATTTCCTCCTCTTCTTGCTCCTCGAGGTTTTCCAAGGCTTGCAACTCTCCCTCCTCCTCGCAATCATCCTCATCCACAAGCAATACGCTCAACCCCGCACTGATGAGTGTTGTGGTGTTGGACTGGTTACTTTGTGGGTTGGGTCGAACTGGGTTGTAAGAAGCTGTGTTTGTGGTTGTCTTTTGGGCCGGCCCAGTACCCAAAAGAGTGGCTGCTGGGCTACAATTAAAGAAAGAATAGGGTCCGGGCTTAGAGAACGCCCCACCCGTTTTCCTAAGACTGTTGACTCGATTCCTTTCCTCAACCCGGATCGTAAGATCCATTGCATCTTCTAGGGTCAATGGGTTCAACATTCGGATCTCGACTCGGATCTCCTCCTTTAAGCCGTTAATGATCTGGCCTTTCATTATACTTTCCGGCACATCCATCAACGGAGAGGCCTTTTCTATAAACAACCTCCTATACTCCACCACCGTAGTCAGGTGCTCCACCGCCATTTCGTGGAGAGACCCCGAATTTACTGGCCGGAACTGATCCAAGATGCGCCCTTTCAAATCTTCCCAACCGACCACGGGCCGCCGTCTGCTCTCCCATTGGTACCAAAGGAGCGCATCTCCATCCATAGCTACCACCGCGGCTTGTAGCTTCTCTATTTCCGACAGCCGATAGAACTGAAAAAATTGTTCTCTCCGGAGAATCCAACCATCGGGGTCGGAGCCGTTGAGTGTCGGCATTTCAAGCTTTCTAAAACGCCAATTCATGTTCCCTCCGCGGCCGTCGTGGTTAATATTTCGAATTCCTCCGCCGTTCCCGAGCTCCCAGTTGTCGAACCTCAGGCCACCGTTGTCTAGTGGCGTTTCATTGAAGTTCCCCCCACCGAGCGACTGATTCCCGTCCTGGTTTTGCAACGTTGTCATCAGGGTTCGCATCTCCTCGAAGAATATGTCCTGGTCCCTCTTCAGCGTTCTCTGTATCGAGTTTTCTCCATCTCCGACCTTCTCAAGGATTTCTTCCACGCGCTCTTCCAGCGCCGCCACCCTCTCCGGTGTCACCGTCAGTGGTGTCGGAGGCATGTCTGCTGTGATACCAAATGCAACGGACTAGCGTAATGTAACAATTATAAAGCCGAAAGGTTGATGTTTGATTACTAAGCTCAAAGCTTTCAAAAGATAAACATGGCTTTAGGCCATTACTCTCCAAGTGTTTGCATACAATTTTCTGAATGAGTCCTTACTAGGCTACTACTTCTTATACTACAATTACATTACTAGAATTGGCAACATAGCCTTAATTACTACAATTGCTACTCTTGTCCTCATACTATTTTAGTGCAATGCAAACAAAAACTAAAAGCTGCTTGTCTCCCATGTTGCCCCCTCAACGGTCCTCTGTCTTTCTTTTGTGCTGTTGCTAAGGCTTGCTGTTGTTGAGGGAAGGTGGCGGTCTCTTCTGTCTCCTACTGTACACCAAGTTCACGGGTGGAGGGTGTTGGTGTATTGCATAGTGTAATTATAAATTATAAATAATCTGTTATCTTGTAACAGAACTCATTCATTGATTTTCAGCAATAAAAATCATCTTTCTCTCTCTTTCTTTTATCTTTTTTTCTCTCATCTGTTAAGCCAGGTATTGTTCTTCACTGATCAATAGATTTCTGCCATTGAATTGCTGGGTTTCTTAGGAAATTGTAGTAAGAATCCAGTATACTCCTTGTATACTGTTACATTTAGCTACAGTGCCAATCTTAAAATTGACCACCGTCTTTTGGTATTTCATATTTTGTCACACTCTGACAAGGCATTATGTAACCGGGTTTTTTGAAACATCAAATCAATAATACAGTAAAAAAATGGAGTGTGACAGCCAAATTTTCATTCCAATGTTATTAGTGTTGTTTCTAAACTAGATTATATAGAAATAAAAACTGCTTAATTTTGAAATGCAGTACACAACAACAAATCAACTACTTGAGTCAAATAACAAATAAAGCTAAAACTCGAGGAAGCATAACCTGATAACATAGTTGACTCACTAACTATAACACAAAAATCGATGGGATCTTAAGAACCACTAATTCCAAACAATCTTTGCCACTTTCATTGCTTTTTGAATAACTAACTAAAAAACATATGCTCCTAAGTCCTAAATACAAGGAACTGTTTTGAATTAATTGTCCAACATATTCCTTACGTTTTAAGAGTATATGTTTATCAAACATACGAAAGTGGTAGAGAATTATTAGTTGAAGTTAGTAGGCTTTAGGAACCTTTTGTTTGTTATGTCATAGTAAGAGGAAAGTATATGCTATTTACTGATTCAGTTCATAGGATTAATGCTTCCCTAATCTTTAGCTTTATTTGTTTTCTGACTTAACATTAATTGTTTGTTGATGTGTATTTTTATCGGGAATAACTCAATTGCTTTTTTTCATTCAATTTTCTTTGTCAAATTTGAGTGTGAAAGTGTCTTAGAGGAGAAAAATAAATGAAACAAGAACATATTTTGTCTTCCCCTTAGTTTTCTTTTTGCCAAAGGACACTATATTGTTATCCATACCCTCTTCTTAATTGGGTAATCAGACTTTATCAAGTGGATAAAAATGCCGACAAAAAAAGAAAAAAGGATAGGCAAGGGATAATCATATAGGAAAAGTTGATTAATAAGCATCTCCATTGCATTATGTCCTTTTCTAAAACTATGACTTGCATATCCTTTGGGGTAGCTCTTCTAGAATTTAGAGCCAAGTAACAACCTCCTCTTACAAAAAAAAAATATACTATTTGGGGAGAGTTATAGAGATCACAGATTAATTTTGAAAGAAAGGAAAATATTTATGTTACAAAAGACCTCCAAGGCCTTACATCAAAACATTCTACAATAGAGAGGTGATGAAGGAATGTAAGTTCATATAAGAACAAGTCTAACAACCTTGCCTCATGTGGAGTTCAACTTTGGAGAACATAACACTTTAAACTTCATGTATTTCACATCCATTTGCAACCATAGGTTTTAGTTTCAAAAAGCAGTATGGAATTCGAAAAATTAATTCAAAGAACCATCACAAAGTCCAAGTTATCTAGGACAAATACAAATATTAAGGTTCACTAAATTAATAAGGCATATAAAAGTTTGATATAAAACAAAATATAGATATAAAATAAAATAAAAGGAATAAAACTGATTACCTGGAAATCACTAAATGATTCGAGAATTTCAGAGCTATGAAAATATTCATTCGGTGAGCTTAGTTGATGAGATAGCTTGTTTATTTTAGAGCTTGTTAAGCCTTCAGCTAAGTTGGAAGTAAACTGCTCTAAAGGCCTTAAGCACGCTGCAACCACTCTCTTATATGTCTCACCAGTTTCCTCAAAGAAGGCAGCTCGACGCCAGGGTTCAATATTGCTTCCACACACCATGTATAAATCAAGGTATGCAAGATACTGCAGCAGAGATCTAGGTTGACTGTCCTCCAAAGCAGCAAGAAGAGATTCACTGGGATTTGTTTCCACTGCAGCAGATCCTTTTGATGGAGCAAACACAAATCTCTTGGTATGCAGAACCTATGTAAAAATAAGATTAAACAATGGTGAGAATTTGGAGTCTAGCCTTCTAGAACATACAATTTTCACAGTCAACCTAAAAAGAACATAAAAGTCACAAAATTCAACCTACATACATAAGGATATGCAAGTATAACTCAAATACATTATAAGTATCAGCTCTAAGCTACATGGATTGTAAAGGGTTGTTTATCAGCTCTATGAAAATCCATGGACATCAAATTCATATTTATGCCTGAATTAGATGCAAGCTACAACGGAACAGTAGTAAGATTCTTACAATCTTGTAACATTCACCATGTAGATTACATCCTACTAAAACAAACAGGTCCCTCAACCACATTGACATTCCCAGCAAGAAAAGAAGCCCTTAATACATATCTCCCCACTACCCCATTCCAGAAGAATTTAAAAAATAGGGGGGGTGAATATATGAGGGAAAACAGATGAGACAAGGTTGTTAGGATCATGACTCCCTAATAGAAATCTCCAAGATTTCCTTGCTACCCACTTATCACACATTTGCTAATATATTACTTCTTGCCTCATGGGCTCAATTCCACGCAACTTGCCATATCCCAACAAAAGCAAATAACTCATGCTACGAAGACTAAACACTTTACTTCCAAGTGTTAAGCATGCTAAGCAATCCACGGGATCAACCATTACACATTCATGGGCCCTGAAACCAAAATCTAGGATTGTGATTCCCTAATTATGTTAATAGCAAGCAATAAAAATGAAGAAATAATCGCAAGAAACAACAATATAGTCACACACAAAGATTGTACGTGGAAAACCAAGAACCAGAAGAAAAACCACAAAATTGCTCCCATGAATCACACATTACCTATAATATTGTGATTTGTGTCATGGGCTCAATTCAATGCCACTTGTCAAATCCCAAAGAAAGCAAATAACTCCATGCAAATTGAATATAGCACACACAACCTCACGCCATAGGCCCAACCTTGTAGCTCATCCAAGATTCACACAATAGGTTCCACAATCCTAACACTTAGATATAAGACTACCAAGTCAGGCCACTCGGACACTTGAGATGACGAACAATTCAATGATTAGTACCTCTATTTATTTAGTACACAAGTCAAATAAGTAAATGCTGTGAACTTATGACTTCTTATAGAGAGCTATCAATTTACTAAACCCTCCCCCCCCAACACACACACACACACACACATCACTGAGAAACTTCTCTCTTTTACTTGTTTCATAATAATTTCACACTTCATTATGATATAGTAATTTGGATATCCCCACCATTAGTAAAAAGTTTTTAACTCACCAACCCACCTACTTTTCCACCATCACATGTTTACTTTTCTCACAATATAAAGTGCACCCATTAACTTCAATATACATTAAACAACTGATTTAATGGTTCATACTCAATATTTTCTTAAACTATACCAATTGGTTGTTAGTAGTGATTGGGACTACACTTGGTAGAGAGGACACGTGTTCGATTCCCCGCAACAACAATTGGGAGGGGACTGGAACCTAACCACCCAGAACTGATTACGAATTCGGATTAGCCCAATGGGTGAATTGGGTGTTCCGATTAGCCCAATGGGTGAATTGGGTGGAACACCCAAAAAAAATTAACTGTGTGCCCAAACACATAGGTCAATTTTACCAAAACACAGAGGAAGTAGGATAAAACACTCTAGAACTTCACATGGTATGTGAAAGAATGTAAAATAACACACACAAAAACAAAAAAAAAACAAACAAACAACAAAAAAAAAAAAAAAAGGGAGGGAATGGGATGAAACCAAGACCATCCTCACCACTTATTGACATGTTTAATCTTGAGATGATGTTGGATACATGCTTTAAACTAAGAAAGACAAAGTTAGGCATAAGATGCATATTAACAAAAGCAACTACCAAACCACATTAGGGAAAATGTTGCAATTATTGCAAATGTCTTTTAGCCTGATTTTTCCATTTTTTTTTTGGCTTTCTTTTCAACAAATATAGTTGGCAGACAATTTTTCCATTGACTAAAAATGAAACTGATTGAATTTATGTGTTGCCTTTTTGGCCATTGACCTATTCAGATTAAACTGCCGCTTTGCCAAGAGCTAACCATATATTGTATTAATGTCTTAGAGCTAATCACCACACAACTTTTAAACAACTAATGCTACAAGTTGTCTAGAACAGTCAACAAAATAACAAACATTACTGGTAGATCAACTGGTTGACCAACTGAGTAACAAGGTCTTAATATTAGTGATGAGATCACAAACAAGTCAAATTTAAGCAGAAAATTTCATATTTTATTAAATGAGTCAAGAAAAGTCAAATAGATTCTAAGATGTTTCCATGGTTGTATGAAGATAAACACACAGGGAAAAAATGGAACACAGCAGAACAGTATGTCAGATTAAATCATTAAGTATATTCAATAGTTAAGTTAACACATTCATCATATACATAGCAATAATATCGAATAAACATGATTCAAATCGCAAACAAACCTTATGCAAATAAAGTATCAGTTCCCAGGAGAGAAAAACTGCAAAGTTTCCTACGTAAAAGATAAATTGCTCTGAGAAATATTGTCCTGCAACCGAACTTCTGTGCTGATCAGGCAAGAGGAGAACAAACAATGCTGAAAACATGTAGGATGCAACTGAAAGCTTCAGAGCTTGTCTAACAGCTGAAAGAAGCCCCATCTTATAGCTAAAGAAAGGTGAGCGCTGTCAAAAAAAAAACAAAATTAAGATTACTTCAAATAAACCATAAATTTGATAGTAACTTCTGAAAACACATTCTTATAATTAAAATGACACTGTCACAAAATAAGAGTTTAATTCATAATATACAGTATAGAATTAAGGCCTTGTTTAGTTCTCCTTATTTTTACTTATTTTAGAAAAATTAAGTTCAGATGAGAAAAAAAAATAAGTTCAGATGGGATTAGAAAAAATAAGTTTAGATGAGATCATCGTTTTATGTGCATTTTTTTATCGCTAAATATCTTTAATTTCGTGATTTTAAAAATTATGAAAATTACATATTATTAATAAAATACAGATTATTACGAATCTAATAAGATACCACTTGATATAGTTTTACATTACAGATTATCATACACTTAAGGTCAAAGATTATTTAAATCAGACAATACGATCATATCAGACCAGATAATCACGTGAACTAAACAGCGCCTAAGTCCTTGGAAACCCATTCAGTTAATGACACTGACATAAATTAGCCGTAAAGAGGTCTCACTAGATAATGCTTAGCAAACTCTATAGCCATATTGATTGATTTACACTCCATAACAGCTCTTCTAATAGGTTCTCTACCCAACCAAATTTCATACAAATCAGCTGTACAGTGGTTGCTCACATTTAACATCCACAATTACTTAGAAATACATGCGAAGTGAAATTTTTTTTATCAAATGTTAAAATCAAGCTAACCCCCCCCCTTTCCCCTTGATTTCATAAAACCAGATAATGGTTAAGGACTTCGACTTCCGGCTCTCTCGCTCACCCTCTACTCTACTCATGCCGGAAAAAGATAGCCGCTGACAGATAAATGAGTAAATTCAACGAATACTAACTCGTCATTATTTCCTATTCAACTCCATGTCTATATCAAGCTCTAAGAGTGCCAAAACTTACCATATAACTCGACAACCTCATCCAAGTTCTTCTTGGGCATACCTCTTCTTCCCTAATAGTACAAAGATTTTCTTACCCAAAACAAGAATCCCATATAACATCTAAAAACCTCCTCAATTCCTCATTATGCAGTCAAACCATCTAAGTCCTGCTTAAGCTGGAAAACAATTCTTGGCAGATTATCTCATCCAATTCTTCTTGGAGATACATCTTCTTCTCACATATCAAGTATCCCATATGACATTTAATGCCACGACATTGTGTTCGATCCCCCGCAACAACAATTGGGAGGGGACTGCCAGAATTGATCCCCGAATCCGGATTAGCCCGAAAGGTGAACCGGGTAAAACACCAAAAAAAAAAAAAAAAAAAAATTACATGATCAATCCATCAAAATTTCAGCTTCTCAAATTTTAACATCAATACGAACCTACGAGTCATTCTCCCACTATTAACTCTTTCTAAGATCACCCCTCAATCCATCCCATCTAAGTATAATTACACATCTAACAAAATATCTTGATCTCATCAGAAACTACTAGCATAAAAAATAGATAAATAAACAAATAATTAATAAAAAATTCAAAGCGAAACATAAGTCACCTGAACAATAGGGAAATCCAACACCCAACGCTGACAAAATACACAATAAAACCCATAAAATAAACCAACACAAAGACTCCGAAGCCCCAAAGTACTAATCAACCCACCAAATGAACAAGAAAAGCTACTCCCAACAATCGAAACCACCGCGCAAAAACCAGAAAGGGCCGAAACGCAAACAAGAACAACAGCAGTCAGTGAAGCCCGAGCTCGTCGGACAAAATCCTTGTTTAAGGAAGACAGACCACCGAAAACAAATCGGACAACACCAAGAGCAAGCTCTGGAAGAGAAGCATGGAGGCGGAACTGCGGGGAAGAGTTAAGTTGGACGGAAATGGAGAAGAGTAGCATTGAAAGGAGGAAGCAGAGAAGAGAGAGACAGCCGAAGAAGGAGGGGAAGAAGGGTTTTGGGGTGAAAGGAGAGAGAAGAAAAGCTTTGGTGAGTATGAAAATGGCGGATGATTGAATGGACTGCCATATTAAGAATGAAAGGAAGCGATTTTTTCCGATGTCTGATGGTGGCGCCATGGTCAGTGGTGGTGGTGGTGGTGGTGGTGTTAGTTGTTGTTTTTGAATTCTGTTTTAAAGACCTAAAGTTCACCTTGATAGGGTTTTACAGGCAGAGGGTTTTACACGCTTATAGAAGAATTTTGCCGAGACTAAGGCCTCGTTTCTCCAATTAGTATTAGGGACTACGGCAGTACTATTCTTCTCCAACATACTAAATGAAATAAGAAATCTTTAAAACAAAATAACATAAAAAGCGTATATAAATCAATATAAATCTAAAATAAGCAAAATTTCAAATTCATTTCTCTCTTCACTTTCTCTCTCCCCACCTTTTCTCTCTCTAATTTCCCAACCCACCATTTTAGCATCATCAAATCTTTCATTCTTCTCAACAGAAACCAAAAAATTTCTTTTGATTATTATTTTAACCACTCAAACAAGCACAAAATTGCTCAATCAAAGCTGAAAATCAATTTCACTACATAAAAAATGGTTTATAGTTATGAAAAATATAAAGAAACGACAATTATGAACAAGAATGAGCAAAATAAAGTAAGTATATTTAATTTGTTTTGTTTTTAGTTTAATTAATTGAAAATGATACTGCTAATTTGAACTAAATATGTTAATTTGATTTGATTCAATCGAATCGTTATTTTTGAATTTGCCAAAATGTTGTGTTATTTTAAGAAAACTGTATGTTATTTTACTAATTAAATACTATGTAGTTCTACTAAAACATTATGTTATTTTACGCAAATCTTGTGTTGTTGTTTGCTAAAATAACCTTATGTTACTTTGCTAAAACATTATGTTACTTTACGTAAACCATGTGTTATTTTGATAAATTCTAGTGTTATTTTGTGGAAACCTCAGCCCGTGTTATTTTACTATAAAGTTATGTTATTTCACACGAACCTTGTATTATTTCAGTGAAATCATTTATTATTTTGCTAACAGATTATTGTGTTATCTTACTTGAACTTTTTGTTATTTTGCTTCAACTTTTTGTTATTTTCAAATGTAAGTTATTTTTACAGAACAATACGTTAATATCCCTCTCCGAAAAAATTCGCTCACTTTATTTTTTTACGTAAAATTTCTTCTAAAAACTCTCATAAATTTGTTCGATTCTTTTTCTCTTCTTTAAATAAAATCATCTTCATTCAAATTGTTGTTCAAATTTTATCAGATTCTCACAAATATAAAACACTTAATTGATTTTAGGGTTTTAATTTTTCTATTTTTTGAAACAAAGGGTTTTAATTTTTCTAATTTTGGTAATTTGAGCAATTAGCTCTTCAATTCAACAAAATTTCTTAATAATAGAGTGATTATTTGAAATTTTTTGAAAAATAAAGTAAGACAAAGGGAAGAGCAGAAGAAAAAAATAGAAGAAGGATTTTTTTTTTAATCCAAAAGCTAGTATTTGACCCCCTAGAGTACCATGCTCATGGTACTCCAGGAGTACTATAGAAATTGTGTCGTTTCTCTACTCTGCTCAAATCTAATCTAATATGCTCTACTTTATTTTCAAATAATAATTAATAATAATAATTAATACTGTATTTTTGAAAAACAATAATTAATATTGTATTGATGATGATAATTTATTATTTTGAATAATTATAATTATTAATATTAAAAATAATTATAATAATTATTAATATTATAATAATTAATATTTATTAATCATATAATAATTATCAATAATAATATTTACTAATTCAAACTATTAAGAATTAATATTTAATAAAATTATTAATTAATAATTTCTAATAATTATAACAATTCTTTCAAAAGAATAAATAATATTTTTTTGAAAGACAATAAAATAAATAATATTAATAACAATTTCTTTTATAAACATTTGATATTAGAATCACAATGTGTAGAAATATTTTATGTGGGTATTGATTGTTAGTTCATTGAGTTGAATTATTTTTTAAATCTTTCCATACAATTTAAGAATTAAAAAAAAGAGGTTGTTTTCAAGTAGTATTTGTTTATCATTATTATTTTGAGGGGTTAAAAATATATGATTAAGAAAAGATTATAAGTAAAATCATTATTACTCATTAAATCAGTTTATTTTAAAAATTTTGTGAAATAAATATAAGTAACTTGTTCTCTTCAATTTTTTTCAGATACTTATTATTTATTCCTTAGTAAATTCAGATCAGATCAGAAAGATTCAGGTCAGACCAGATCAGAACTTTTGATTATCAATTACTTATTGCTAAATATCGTTAATTTCGTATTAAATTTTTTTTATACAAATTACATATTTAAAAAGTTCATAATGAGACGAATCTAACAAGTTCCATTTTGATGATATTTTTCTTTATAGATTAGTATTAAAATGCGGTCAAAGTTTAGTCAAATTGTTAAATCAGATCATACCAGACCAGATCCAAAACATTCAGACCAAACCTTAAAAATTCAGACCATATCTACTTATTTCAGGTGAAGAGAACAAGTCCTAAACCGTTGTCTATAATAATAATAATAATAATAATAATAATAATAATAATAATAATAATAATAATAATAATAATAATAATAACAATAATAATAATAACAATAATAATAATAATAATAATAATAATATACCTATTGATCAATTTCATCTTATTGTTACTTCTGTTGTTGTTTTGGATCAGATTAACAGTTTTCCGCGTGGTACTTCATGTGGTAGGGACAGTTTACATGCTCTACACCTTATGGATTGCTTGAGTGGTGTGATGTGGCTGTCTCAGATGAGTTGGTTGCCTCTATTTCCAGGGTGGTTAATCTCTTTTTTGCTGGCAGATGTCCTTTGGAACTAGGAGAGTATATTGCTAGTGCTCCTATCACACCACTTATTAAGCCCGGTGGTGGTATACGTCCTATAGCTGTGGCAACTGTTTGGCGTCGTTTAGTTTCGAAGATCGGTGTTGTTATGGTTGGCCAGTCTTTGGGCGAATACTTTGATGGTCTTCAATTTGGTGTTGGGGTTTCTTCAGGGGGGTGAGGCTATTCTTCATGCTGTGAATCGGTTGATTGAGGATCGTGGTTATGACGTTGGTCTTTATACGTTGTTGGTGGATTTTCGAAATGCCTTTGATCTAGTTGATCGTGCGATCATGTTACGTGAAGTCCGTCGTCGTTGTCCAGGTATTTCACGGTGGGTTGAATTCTGCTACTCTAATCCAGCCAGATTGTATTATGGGGACCATACCTTATGGTTGTCTCAGGGGGTGCAGCAGGGTGATCCCCTTGGTCCTCTTCTTTTTTTCTTTGATTTTACAACCTCTTGTGTGTAAAATTAAAAATGCTTTTGAGGTATGTATTCAGGCATGGTATTTGGAAGACGACACTATTATTGGAGACACTTTGGTGGTAGGGAAGGTTCTACAGTTTATTATGGAGGAAGGACCTCGTTTTGGGTTGCATCTCAATGTGGAAAAAACTGAAGTTTTCTGGCCTACAGAAGACCCTCGAAGCAGGCTTGTGGGTGTTTTTCCCCCTTCTATTGCTCGACCATTGCATGGTGTTAAGTTGCTTGGTGGTCCCGTTAGTTCTGATTCCAGGTTTAGTGGCGAGCTTGTGATGCAGAGGGTGACCAAGACCATTGCGCTTATGGATAAGGTTGCTACGCTGGATGATCCTCAGTGTGAGCTGTTGTTACTTAGGGCATGTACTAGAGTTTCTAAACTCTACTTTGCCTTGCGTACTTGTCCTCCAGGTGCTTTCGAGGCGGCTCAACGCGTTTTTTACGAGGCTCTTTAATCTTCCTTGGAGCGTATTGTTACTGCATCGGGGCTCGGGTTTGGTGATTGGCAGTGGCGACTTGCCACCTTACCATTTTCGTTTGGAGGGCTTGGTGTTTATTCCGCAAGTGATATTCTTCATTATGCTTTTCTTGCTTCTCGGTTGCAGTCTACTGGGTTGCAGACGCAACTTCTGCGTCGTACTAGTATTATTGCTCTTGGTCAGGCTTTTGAGGATGCGTTGAGTCTGTTTCTGCAACAGTTGAGTCTGACATTTTAGGTAATCCTTGTGAGGTCGCTGCCCCGAAACTCGTGAAGAAATTGGCAGATATATATTTCACAAAGATTACCGCTTTTGCAGAATCCACCTTTTCTTTGTCTCCTCGACAGTCGGCATTGTGGAAGCCACATCAGGGTGATCACACCTCTATTTGGCTTCGAGCAGTCCCTAATTATGGATTGGGTCAGATGATGAACGCTAAGACATACCGATGTGTGTTGTGTTATCAGATGGGTGTTCCATTATTCTATGTCTCGACACCATGTTCTGCTTGCTCTTGGGTTTTTACGGGGGATGTATTCGGCGACCATGCGGTGTCATGTGTTGGTATTGTAGGTATTAAACATTGGCACAATGTTGTTCGGGATACTTTTGTTGATATTTGCTACAGATCTGGGATTTCAGCAAGAAAGGAGGTTGACATAGGATTGTCTAGAGGGAATGATAGGGCCCTTAGACCTGCCGATGTGTTACTTTATTCATGGGATCGTGGTCGTGATGTATGTTTCAACTTCACAGAGTCTTCTCCTTTGACACAAACAGGGCTATCTGATTTTGTTCCGGGACGGGTTGTGGCTGATGCGGCTCATCGGAAGCGGGTTAAGTATGAAGCTTGTTGTCTGGCGATTGGATATGGTTTCATTCCCTTCCTCTTTTCTTCGCTTGGGGAATTAGAGAAGGAGGCTATTGTGTTGCTGAAGCGGAGTCAGAGGTTCTCGACAACGCAAGACATTGGTGCTCGTGCTGCAGCTCATATATTCACTAGGGTAGGCTTTGCTATAGCTAGAGGAGTGGGGGCCCAGATTGTATCCCGGATTCCCACCAATTTATTGTAGGCTGTATGACTTTTGTTTTTTAGATATAATAATAATTAATAATTTATTGTGTGGTGAGCTTGTGATGCAGAGGGTGACCAAGACCATTGCCCTTATGGATAAGGTCGCTATGCTCGATGATCCTCAGTGTGAGATGTTGTTACTTAGGGCATGTACTGGAGTTTCTAAACTCTACTTTGCATTGCGTACTTGTCCTCCTAGTACTTTTGAGGTGGCTCAGCGCACTTTTGATGCAGCTCTTCGATCTTCCATGGAGCGTATTGTTACTGCTTCGGGGCCTGGGTTTGGTGATTGGCAGTGGCGACTTGTCACCTTACCATTTGCGTTTGGAGGGCTTGGTGTTTATTCTGCAGGTGATGTTCGTCACTATGCTTTTCTTGCTTCTCGGTTACAGTCTGCTGGATTGCAGACACAACTTCTTCGGCATGCTGGCATTGTTGGTCTTGGACGAGCCTTTGAGGATGCGTTGAGTCTGTTTAATGGAACAGTGGATTCTGACATTTTGAGTAATCCTAGTGAGGTCGCTGCTTCTAAACTCATGAAGAAATTGGCAGATATATATTTCACAAAGGTTACCGCTTCTGCAGAATCTGCTTATTCTTTAACTGCTCGACAATCAGCATTATGGAAATCACAGCAGGGTGATCACACCTCTGCTTGGCTTCGGGCGGTTCCTATTTCAGGGTTGGGTTAGACGATGAACGCCAAGACTTATCGCTGTGTGTTGTCCTATTGGTTGGGTGTTCCATTGTTCTCTATCTTGACGTTGTGCTCTGCTTGTTCGAGGGTTTTTGCTGGAGATATTTTCGGTGATCACGCGGTGTCTTGTGCTGGTATTGTGGGTATTAAACATCGGCATAATGTTGTTCGGGATACCCTTGTTGATGTTTGCTATCGTTCTGGGATTTCAGCGAGAAAAGAGGTTGACATTGGGTTGGCCGGAGGGAACGACGAGGCCCTCAGACCCGCGGATGTGTTACTTTATTCATGGGATCGTGGTCGCGATGTCTGTGTTGATTTGACAGGGTCTTCTCCTTTGACACGGTCAGGGCTATCTGACTTCATTCCTGGGCGGGTTGTGGCTGATACAACTCATCGAAAGCGGGTTAAGTATGAAGCTCGATGTCAGGCGATTGGATATGGTTTCATTCCCTTCTCCTTTTCTTCGCTTGGGGAATTAGAGAAAGAGGATGTTGCGTTACTGAAGCGGATTCAAAGGTTCTCGACGACGCAAGACATTGGGACTCGTGCTGCAGCTCATATCTTCACTAGGGTAGGATTTGCAATAGCTAGAGGAGTGGGGGCCCAGATTGTATCTCGGCTTCCCACTAATTTACTGTAGGTTGTATGACTTTTGTTTTTGAGATGATAATAATAATAATAATAATAATAATAATAATAAATATTTAATAATAATAATAATAATAATAACAACAACAACAACATTAATAATAATAACATTAATAATAGTATTAATAATAATGTTGAAATCTGCCCGGCTCGGCCCGACTCGGCTCTGCTCTGCTATCCTAAAATCTGCTCTGCTGAAATTTAATCTACTCTGCTAACCCCTACTCTGCTTTGCTTTGCTCTACCCAGAAGCTCAAAAGTACAGGGCCTAAAGCGGGATTATTTCTTTTATGGTTTTTTTCGATTTATTGAAAACAAGTAAACTGAACAAACCTGATGTGGTGTTCTCAGCATCTAGCAACTAGAAACGAAAATGGCTCTAGCAGGGGGTGTCATTGTAATTACGCCACAACGAGGCCACTGGAGGAGGAGATTGGAGGAGTTAAGTAGCTTCTAGCCTTCCACAAAGGAATCTGGTTGGAGTTCGTCGGCGATGGAGGAGGAAAATGTTTGTGTCAAGCCTCGACTAGATCTTGTAATTCGTTGTGTTTCCTTAAATTATAATTTATATTTTGGAATTTGTAGTTGATTTAGATTTGCAAAATTGTAATTGAATGTGAATGTGCCTCGATTAGCTATGAGTACTAGGTAATATGAGTACTGGGTAATTGTTAAGTGCTATTTGTGTTGAGTGAATTTGTGTTGCATTGTTTTGTTGGTGGTAAATCTTTGGTAGTAAATCTATTGCAATGATTGTGCTGATATTTGTGTTGAGAATCGACTGAAGATTGTTAAGATCCATATAATTGCTTCATTTGATAAATATTGGTTGAAAGTCTAGATTATCTCCGTTGGAGATGGGAAATTGATAATAGTGTGTATTTGTTATTGGTAAACTTTTGTAGTTTGTTGGTAATTTCGTTCTTTTAAAAATGATATAGTATTTTAATATGTTATGATGGTATTTTTTTAACAAGTTAATTGTTTGTTGGGAAAGGATTGAATTAGTTACTGATAAATGTACTGTCTACAGAACATTAAGTTGGTCAAAAATTTACATTCGGAAAATGATGTTGATTGTTGTTTTGATGATGATGAGTTGGGTGACAATTATGTTGAGGTTGATGAGGTGTTGGATGGTGATGAGGATGAAAGACCAAAGGTGACAATTAAATTGAAGGTGGTGAAGAGGATGACTGTATGATTACTGGTGGTACTCGTGTAGGGGAAAATGCTATGGATGAGGATGATAGTGGTTGTCCTGCTATGAAAGTGGATGCACCTGTAGCTGGAATGGTGTTTTCCACTTAGGATGAACTGTATAGTTACTATAGGGAGTACGGGAAACAAGAAGGATTTGTTGTGGTGTGTGTTGGTGGCGAGATGCCTAAAAAGTATATGTCATCACCCAAAAATGTCTGCAATTATGTGTTTAAGTGTGAGGCCTATGGCACAACAAAGTATAAGAGTGTAGTAAATGGCAAGAGGGCAGTTGTGACTCACGACCCTTTGGTCAAAAGAAAGTCTAAGATGTGTGAGTGTCCTATTGTTTTGTATGCATCAATGAATGAGTTTGGTGAATGGAAGGTGGTTAATGTAAATGACAGTCATAACCACAGAGTGGAATCCCATGACTCAAATCACATTGCAATGTACAGAATTGACAAAATAAACAAGGCAGTGGAGAAGAGAATTGAAAATAATTATGGGGTTGGATCCTCTATTCCTCATACTTTCAATAATCTAGCCCACCAGAGGAATGGAGCTGAAAATGTGGGGTTTTAAAAAAAAGACATGTATAATATTGTGAATAGGAAGACACGGCTGAAGTTAAAAGACGGAGATGCAATGGCTATGCTTGATTATTTCCATAAAATGACTGAAGATAAACAGAATTTTGGCATATTGTAGACACCCATTTGTGTCTCCCCAAAACCAAACCCTGTGATGAATACCTTTCACGCCAAATCATAATCGAATGAAGTGAAAGTGTGGGAAAGTCTAGTGTCGCGGTTAGTTTTTTCTCTTCTTTCTGTTTTCGAAAACTTGCTCTATTTTTATGAAAATAGCCTATCTAGTTTAGTTTGGTCCATAACAAGGGTCCAATAAAAGTGTAGTTGGATTAGGCTCGAAAAGAGCTTTCCAACGATATGTTATAAGCTCAATTCCGATGAATGATGAGGAAGTTATGGCCAAATTACTAAAATGGGCCCGGTTTGATCTTTATATGCGGCCCAATGATCTAGAGGAGGGCCTATTATGAATTATCATTCCTAATGCAATTAGGATTGGATAGAGTTTTCTAGAATCTTTTAGAAGGTTCTTTTGAATCCTAATGTGATTAAGATTGATAATTAAGTTTTATGAGTTTTATTTTGAATAAAAGAAGTGTTTTAAATGAAATTACGATTTTACCCCTCATAAGGACTTTTACGACTTAATTTTATCAAACAATAGAAAACATGTGGAAAAATCGCCTGCAGCGCCGAACGTTAGGCTGTCGCCTCGCGACAGGGGCTGTTGCGGCGACAGCGACGTGTTTTATTCCTTTGCAAACTCAGATTCTTTATTTATCATATCCGGACTATTTTCATTATAAATAGCGTCCTTAGACCTCCGTTTTTAATTACCAACTCTCATCAAGAAATTCTTGATACTCTCTCTCTCTTTCTAAACCAACTTTTTACAAACAAAATTCCGCATTCACAAGATCTAGACACACCTAGCCAAATTCAAAGTTGCCTTCGCCCTAGACGTGAAAGGTTTGGTATTTCTGAGGGTTTGGTCCCAAATCTCTAATTCAATTATTTAATTCTTTAATTTTATTATTTTCCTTGAAGTTACTAACGTGTGTATTTTGTTATTAGAAAGAGATACGAGGCATCCAAGTAAGTACTTTAATTGTTTTATTGATATTTTGATATTGAAATCATGCTTAGATTGTTATTTTGATTCCTAGTATCATGTTAGGATGCTTTATTGCTTCCTATTATCATGTTTAGGGTAATAACTAAAAATTCCTAATATCAAGTATGATTGTTGTGATGCTTCTTATTTTCTTTTTTAATATATCATGTTAGTATCATGTTAGGGCTAAAGCTTTGATCTTTGATGTTTAGTGGCATGCTAGGGTTTGTTATTAATCTTGTTAGTATCATGCCTAGGATCTTAATATTATTATTATGCTTTGACATGATTATTTTAATTATGATTATTATTTTGATTATTATTATGTTTCTTGATATTATATTATTTATTTTTATTGCTTGATCACACCTTTTATGCATGTTTAAAGGGAATTTGTACTTGTAATCACGCTTAATAAGATAATTAATAATCTTGTTTAGGGTTAATTTGATTATAATTCAAGTGATCGCCAATAATAGATTTGTTTGTGCATTAATATTCAACCAACATAGATAAACAGGTTTAGGGTTAACCTAAATATGGATTTATCGTTGGCCGGTGAGAAGAGATTGCTTAAGCTCAATGAACTTGAAAAGGAGAAATGGGATCCCCCTGCCTAAGATCTTTCCATTGAACTTGGTGGGCCATCTTGACAAATATTCCATTCCAAGAGCAAATAGAAAAGGAGAAATGGGATCCCCCTGCCTAAGCTCTTTCGTTGTAGGAAAAGGAGGAGCAGGCACTCCATTGATAAGAATAGAGAATGAGACTGTAGAAAGACAACTCATAATCCAAGAAACAAAGATACCATGGAAACCTAACTCTTCCATGACAGTTTTCAAGAAATTCCATTCAATAGAGTCATAAGCCTTTTTCAGGTCCACTTTAAGCATACACCTTGGGGTTATGAACTTGTTTGTATACCCTTTGATGAGCTCAGTTGCCAGCAAGATATTATCACCAATGTGCTTTCCAAGAATAAAGCCAGCCTGAGCTTCATCTACAACCTCTCCAATTACCATAGCTAATCTTGCTGTCATGATTTTAGATACAATCTTGTACAGAACAGAACAACAAGCAATCGGTCTAAAATATTTGGCATGAGAGGGATTATGAACCTTAGGAACAAGAGTAACAGTTGTGCAATTCCACTCTTTCTGCATTACACCTGTTTCAAAAAATTCCAGAATAGGAATATAAATATCATGCATAACAATATCCCAAGCTTTCTGAAAAAAGAAAGAATTAAACCCATCAATCTTTGGTGCTTTTGAGGTATCAATATCTTTAAGAGCCATATCAATCTCATCTAAAGAAATAGGGGCAATGAGCATTTGCTGGGCCTCTCTAGAAAGTTGTCTCTCTTTTCTCAGAGTAATCAAATAAACAGCTGGTAAGGAAACAACTCTTGCTTCCATTAAATTCTTATAGAACCGTGTAATCTCATGCTCAATCTCTTCAGGTTTCTTTAAAAGAACATGATTTCCATCAATGATTGAATCAATCCTGTTCCTATTATTCCTAGTTTTCATAACAGCAAAGAAGTAAAGACGGTTAGAATCACCAATTTCACCCAATAACTCTAGATTTTTGTTTGCAAATGCTTTCTTGAATATGCCTCCAATATTTGATCTTCTGAATACAATCAGCTTCCTTAACAACCAAGTCATGATCATAGCCATTAGCAAGCAAGCTTTGAATTTCAAGGAGAGAATTGTGAGCTGCATCAATTCTAATCTCAATGTTGCTAAAATGCTTAGCATTTAGCTTCTTCATCTAATCTTTAACAAGTTTGAACTTTTACCAAACACATTTCATGGCATTACCAGATATAGATTCTTGCTAAGCAGTCTTCACAAAATCCAAGAAAAGATCATGAGAAGCAAGACAATTCAAGAATCTAAAAGGTCTTGCTTTACCAAGAGAGGAAGAGAAGATCTCAAAGAGAAGAGGAGTGTGATCAGAAAGAGAAGGAGGAAGTTAGCTTCAACATGCCCAAATTGATCAATCCAAGCATGATTAACCAGACCTCTATCAATCCTTGTACAAGTTCTAGGTCCATCATGAGCTTTATTAAACCAAGAGAAAGGCAATCCTTTACTCCTAATCTCAACCAATTCCATTTCATCAATGAATTGCTGGAAATCCCTAGTTTCATAATCAGTAACAACATTCCCAAGAATCCTGTCTTCAGAATGCAGCACAAAATTGAAATCACCAACATATAACCAGGAAATCCTAGGAGTAGAAAAACTCCTAATTCCATCCCATAGAGATTTCCTATCATGAATAGAATGAAGCCCATAAACAAAGGTAAAACTTATTTGGGTAGCCAAATCCTTAGTACTGAGTAAACAATGAATAAATTGCTCATGAATAGAAAGTACATCCAAAGTAACCCTATCATCTTTCCAGCCAACCCAGATTCTGCCTTTGGTATAGTGAGAGAGGTTGGTGATCCAAGACCATCCAATACCAATCTTCCTCTGCACATTAACAAAATTCTTCAACTTGACTTTATTCTCAAAAAGACAAATTACATCACAATTATTCTAAGAAAGTAGCTTTTTGACAGCAGCTACTTTATTGAGGTCATTAAGACCCCCAATATTCCATGTGATGATAATCATGACACACCAGAGGGGGATTACCATCATCTCTGATAGGATTAATAGTGAACCCTCCAGTCCCTTCAACCTCACCAGTCATTAGAGCAACATAGGCATTAGAAGTAACTGCAGTTGTACCCTGAGTTCCGGTGCCCTGATTTGTAGTTATCCTACCCACAATTCTCCACCCATCATCTGAATTATGATGAGAATGAGTAGCAGCAGGTGTAACAACAACTCCATGAACAGTTTTGTCAACAACAAAATCAGCAGCAGCAGTTTGTATAGACTTAAGAACCCAAACCTGTTTAGTAACTGGTGCTGTAGGTTTAGGAGCAGTTGGCTTTGTAGCCTGGTTCTGTTTTGCAGGAACAGGTTTAGCAGTGCAATCATGCCCCACCTTGTTGCAAGTAGAACAAAAAGGAGGGGTCCATTCATATACCACTTTCGATTCCAACAGCTCACTTGAAGGGCTTTTGATAATAATTGCAGGTTTGCCATAAAACATGTGAGGTCCAGCACCGAGAACATGATGGGTGTCATAAATAGGCCCCATTTGATGAGCATTTAGGTTATTTTCTTTTTCTTGTCATGGCTTTCATGCTTAATAAATGGTTAGGAAAAACACATAAAGTATGCACAACAAATAATGCACAATTAGTCAAGTAGGCACAATATGATGCAATGAGTTTGCAACCTAACCATGGCTCTAGTTCTCTAAAGTTCGGGATATGGGTTAGTCAAAGAGGGTCCACGGTTAATTGTCCGGATGCACCGCGAGGAAGCCTTACCTTTTGAAGGGTTGGCGCGAGTGGATGGGACACCGCGAGTTAAAAACTCGCTTCCATGGTTTGGTTTATTCAACATCCTCGGATGTACCCTTTGTTGTACAGAGCGTTCAATCAGGTAGATGGAGCATGAATTCTCAGAGGGTTATGTCCATATGTAGAACACATATGGGTTTCAGAAAAGTGAGAAAAACTCAATTAGGAAGTAGGATCGAGCAAATAGTGCTAAAAACTGGTCAAAATTAGAACGCATATTTCTGGCTCGGTATTGGAAGAACTTGGCAACAGCAAACAGAGGTTGGCGCCGGCTTTTGGCTTTAGGGCCTGGCGCTAAAGTCAACGTATCAGCGCTAATTTATGTTCGCTGACGCTAATTCCTACATGCCTTAGCAGCTTTCTATGCTCGATAAAATTTTCCAGTTTCGCGCAGTGTTATTTCGATCCTAGTTGTGAAAGATATTTCTCAAATTTCCTACGTGTAAAAATCCTATGTTTTAACTCATTACGGATGGTCTTTCCAATGAGATCTTTTTTATGCATATGACAATAATGTTAATCAAAATTACGCACATGAAATACTTAGAACTTTTCGAGTCTCATCCACTCATTCTAAATCATTGCCAAAATAAATTTTAGGAATTAATATACAAAACCTCCCCAGCGGAGTCGCTAAAAACTGTAGGGAATATTTCAAGCATTACCCCAAACTTGAACCCTACTGTGATCATACACTAAAGTACGGTGGCGTCCACAGGGAAGGATGCTAGAGCAAAAGAGTCGCCAACAAGTTTTAGGAACTTGTAAACCGTTCACGAGGTGAAGGTTACACCCCTTAACGATCCATGAGATCGTCAACTCTAATAGGTCTGGAACCATGAAAGGAAGTTCGGGGATGAAGGTACAAATCCAACCTAAAAGAGATTGAACCTGCCCTAATAATAGGCCTCTACTTTATTCTGATCGTATTCATGTGCGCTTTACCCTAAACCTGTTTAATCTATGTTGGTTGAATATTAATGCACAAATAAATCTATTATTGGCGATCACTTGGATTATAATCATATTAACCCTAAACAAGATTATTAATTATCTTATCAAGCGTGATTACAAGTACCAATTCACTTTAAACATGCATAAAAGGTGTGATCAAGCAATAACAATATATATAATCAAGAAACATGACAATAATAATGATCATAACCATTATAAAAATAATCATAAAACATAATCATGATAATCATGTTAAAGCATAATAATAGCAAGATCATAGGCATGATACTAACAAGATTAATAACAAACCCTAGCATGTCACTAAGGAATAAAAATCAAAGCTTTAACCCTAACATGATACTAACATGAATATTAGGAAGAGAGTAGGAAGCATCGCAAAAATCACAATTGTCATATTTGATATTAGAAATTACCCTAAACATGATACTAGGAATATCAAAACACCCTAGTGTAGGCGTCGTTTGAAGTGCGCCTACGTAAAAGCATGTGTGAATGTGCCTGGAACTCATAGGAAGTGGGAATTGACATATAGGATTAGGGACAAGGAAAGTAGGGAGCCGCCAACAAGTTTTTAAGGAACTTGTAAACCGTTCGCGGATCGTAAAAAGGCAACCACGAATAAGGGACAACGATAGGCAACAACGATTGACCCGTGAAGGTTACACCCCATTCATAATCCATGAGATTACTAACTCCATATGGTTCGGAACCACGAAAGGAGGATCGGGGATGATGGTACGAAGTGAGTCATGGAGTCACATTCGCCCGTCTTGGCCTCTACTCAATTCTTATTGTGAAAAATGATTTCTGCGATCTCAAAGGCATACAAACAGAAATTCAATTTGCTCCAAACTATTATTAAGCTAAGTTGGTTTAATATTAATGCAACACATAATTCTAAAATATCGTGATCACTTGATTTAATAACAAGATTAAAAAGGAACCTAAACCGGTTGTCTAAATTATCTTATTAGGCGTGATTTTCAATTACATATTCCCTTTAACATGCAATATGGTGATCAAAAAAATAATATAATTGACATAAATATTGGAAGCAATTTAACAATAATTCCAACAATATAAAATCGTTAGAAAAATAATAGAAATAAAAGGAACATAATTCTTACTTTGATTATGTTTGCTTGCAACTATAAAATAATAAACGAGTTAGTAACTTCAAGGAAATAATAATAAAACAATAATTAAATTAAATTAAATAAAGTAGAGTCAATTTGGGGCCAAACCCTCAAACAGTTCTACCATTCACGCCTTGGCTAAAAGATAGAACCTCGAGTAAAGTACGGACTCCTTGGAGTGCTTGAAGAAGGAATTTTGAAAGAAGGAGGGTAGGCTAGTGTTTAGGCTAGAGCATAGAAGAGAGAAAAAATAGAAAATTAATTGATGCCCCGTACATCAGAAATGAGGGGGTATTTATAGAAAAAATGTGTTGAGGGAACACACGGAACCCTAAAAAGATAAAAACCCTAAAAAGTATACCGCGACACGGCAAAGTGTACCGTGACACGGGAATCCCAACCGTCAGACGGAAAACATTCCCGTGACACGGTGTACAGATGTGTGACGCGGGAAATATTTAGTGAACGGGGGAGAAAACGCGTTAAGGGTTTACGCGGAAAGGACACAGAAACCCCCGTGTCACAGCAGGTGCCCCGTGTCACGGGGAATCCCACCGTAATACGGGACAGTTTCCCGTGACACGGTGGACATATGACGTGACGCGGGAGTCCTGGTCCGTTTTTCCATCTAAATTCATTTTTTAACCCTAATTTCGCTCAGCATTTTAAGTGCCGATTGATAATTTCTGGCCATTTCTGATTTATTATTATTATTTGGGCTAAAATAAGAAAATAAGTAAATATAAAATAGAAGGTTTGGGCCAAAATAAATAATAAAACAATAAAATAGAAAAAAGCTTTGGGCTGAAATTAAAAAACTATGCTTTGACTAAATACCAAGACTGATCCATGGATTATTCAAAAATTGAATTTAATTAAATACGATTTTTTAAGCACTCTCGGGATTAAATACTGAACCCGACCAATAGTGACGGTGAAAGGTTGTTCATCATCGGGTTTGGTTTTGGGGAGATATTTTTAGATGTCTACTGAAGCCTCCACTTTGACTGGGTCTGTAGAAACGTCAGTTTTGAAAACGATAGTCAAAGTAGCCGATAGGGACCGAGAATGATTTAAGACGTTCTGCGATCCTAAATCACTTTGTATACGCCGATACCTGCAGAAAAATGTTAGTTCCATAGATAAAAGAGTAAAGGATAGAATACGTATCTGACACTAGTATATCGGTGACAAATGATTTTGGCAGCTTCCTATGCTTGAAGGAATCCACCGGATGACGTTCGTTGAAACGCTTTCCATGCATGAGGAAAGTCGACTGATGAATTTGGTAACTTTCTAAGCCTGAATAAACCTACCGGATGATACTTTCCATGATTGAGGAGAGCCGACTGATGAATTTGGTGTCATTCTATGCTTGAAGAATTCCACCGGTAATGCCTTCCATGCTTGAGGAAAGCCAATTTGGCGGTTTTCTATACTTGAAGAAAAATCCACCAATAACGCTTTCCATGCTTGAGGAAAGCCGACTTGGTGGTTTTCTATACTTGAAGAAAAATCTGTCGAAAACGTTTTCCATGCTCGAGGAAAACCGACAACTGATGTAATCGCTGAAATTTGCAAGTGTATGATGGTTCGATTATCCCCGAATGTGGGCCGCAGATGATTCATACCTTCAAGTCGACTATCCGACCATATTAGGTGTTTAAAATATCGACAAAATTGACTTTGACGCTCACTAGGGGTAAAATAGTAATTTTGATACCCTTTAAATGTCAGTTAGAGTTTTCCGCGTAATTTTACTGAAAAACTAATTATCCAATTTGTGCGAAAAATCGTGCAATTTTGGTCAAAGTGCCAGGAATATTTGCCGACAGCTTCAAGGAGTGTGCAGGACACGAGCAAGACCACCGTGTCACGAAGCAAAATTCCCGTGACACGGCAGGTAGTGCTGTCATGCGGAATAATATCCCGTGACGCGGGATTTTTGTGGCTGCAGAAATGGTCAAATGCTCGATTTTAGCGTTTTTGACCAGCTAAAATACAGTGTGCCACGTCAGAATTTTACCGTTACACGGTAACGGACACCAAGGCACGGGAAACGGGGAGTATAACGGGATCCTCTTTTCTTTAAATTCGAACTTCCATTTGCCATTTCATGCTACACTTTCACCATTTTCATTTCCATATTCTTCCTTTCTCCTTAAAATTTTTTATTTTTAATCTCAAAAAGTACCGCGCCACGTCAGTTCAGAACCGTCGCACGACCGACTTCACCGTGTCACGTTTTCAGCCACCGTGACACGACGGTTCTGCTGCTGTGTCCCCCCTTTTTTTATTTTTCTCCGTTACTGCTCGCCGCTGCTGCTGTCCCGGTGCTCGTCGCTGCTGGCCGGAGCTCCGCCGCTTCCCAGATTCACCGTGACACGGGACCTGAACACCGTGTCACGGCTTTTGCTGACCGTGTCGCAGCGGCTGTTACTGTTGTCTTCACCGTTTTTCGAGCTTTGGAGCTCAAATCCTCATCAATTTTTCTCTAATTTTTTGCTATTTTCTTCATTTTCGATTCTCCACAAGGATCCATGTAAGTTTCCTTTGATTTTTGTCTTGAATTTTGCTTCAAGTGAGTAATTTCATGTAAAAAAAACCTTGAAAAATCAATTTGGGGATTTTTGATTTTGAGGTTTTATGTTGAAATTTTTGGCATGAATTAGCTTGTATATGTATGTATGTGTGTGTGTTTGTGAGCGATTTGAGACAAAAATTGCGTGATTTGGTGAAGAATTGAGCAAATCACCATTTTTTTGGTACAACTTTTGTGAAATGGTGTTCTTGTTGTTCATGTTGTTCTTTTGCACTTAAAATGATGATATATTGGTTGTAGATCTTGTAAAATATGCCATGATGTGTCGATCTATTGTTTTCGTGCAATTTTGAAACATGTTTTGTTTTGTGTATGTACTACATTGTCAGGGAGAATATAGTATCATGCGATTAGGAGAACATAGTATTAGTTCGTCATGGAGAAACTAAATACTAAAAATAATTCCATTATTTTGCTAATTTTTAGCCTTGAGGTAAAAATTTAGCGTATAATAGAAAATGCAACTTGAAATAACCGTTAAGCTGTTTGGAATAAATAACTAAATAACTTAGAAAATGATGCTAAGCATTTAGATTTTTATATTTGTAATAGCATGCCTAGACGACAAGATCGCGATCTTTCCACTCATGACCGACGTCAGGCTTTTCAGGATGACACTCCCACAGTTCCTGAGGGCATGGACGACGATGCCCTAGAGACGGAGCCTCGTCCTTCTTCGAGTAGGGGCAGGTGGGTTCCACCTCCGTGGTCGTCGGATGAGTTGGTTTTCTGCCGTGAGAACCACGTTTCTCACCGTCCACTTGCCGGCATAGTCGATGGCACGCTTCGCCATCACGGTTCCGAAGCCGGAGATCTGATTCCTCGACTTCATGGGATTATCACGAGGGATCCTATTACGAACGCCTTGTGGGAATCTGCTGGTTTAGTAGATTTTTATTCGGCAATTGTAGGGTTTCGCAGCCCCCGGCGTTGTGGCGCGACGGTCGTCCGCGCGTTATTAGAGTATTTTTGGGATACTATTGTAGACACCTAAAAATGTCTCTCCAAAACCAAACTCGATGATGAACAACCTTTCATCGCCATTATTGGTCGGGTTTAGTATTTAATCTTTGGAGTGCTTAAATCCATATTCAAATCCATATTTTCATTTCATAAACCAAACCAATTCCTAGCCCATTTCCCCAAACCATAACTTATTTTCCTCTTTTCGTGCCTTTAAACCCAAAATAATTCATTTCGTGCCCTTTAAAATCATTCATTTCGTGTCCTTTATATAAAAACGTTTTTTCCAGTTTATTTTGGTCCATAATATTGGTCCATTGAATGAATATTTGGATGGGGTTTGAAAAGAGCTTTCCCACGATATATTATAAGCCCAAATTTGAGTTATAACGAATAAGTTGTGACCAAAATATTAAACTGAGCCTAAACCGAACCTAAGCCCACCTTACCTACGACCCAATGATCATGTGGAGGGTCCAAATGATTTGATCCAATTCCTAAACCAATTAGGATTAATTGGAAGCTTCTACAAGTTTCTAAAAGATCTTAATCATCCTTTTTGAAAAGGTAAGATTAAAGAGTTTGAAATTGAATAAAACTCCTTTTTTTAAAGTCCTATTTCTATCCGAATTGAAAGACATTCAAAGATTGACAGATGTTATTTTCGTGCCTCATAGTTTTTATCCACATTTTATATGGTTGGATAGCCCTTGAAATTATCTTTCCAATGATATTATAGTATCAATTCCGAGCTATAACGGAAAAGATATGAATAAAATGTTAAACTCTATCCAAAACTGACACCGTCTCACTATTTCGGCTATATATTTTATTCTACAAAATATTTTGATCTTATTCTAATTGGGTTAGAAATTAGACTTCAAGCTCTTTCCAACAATATCTTATTTATCTTATTCTGATTTCTGGATCAAAAGATATGATAAAAATAAAAACCGTAAAAACTACTGTCTATCGCAAGAGTTTTATCCGATTCGAATTCTTATCTTTTCTTGATTCTTCGACCTTTTTTTTCTCTATAAATAGAGGTCATATCACCCCTTTTTCGAATCATCAACAAGCTTGATCATCAAATAATTCTCTTCTCCCTCTTTAGCCTAAACACTAGCCTCCCCATTCTTTCACTATTCCTTCTTTTAAGCACTCCAAGGCGTTCATATAATACCCAAAGTTCTATATTAAACCAAGGCGTGAAAGGTATAATTGACTGAGGGTTTGGACCAAATCAAGTCTATATTTATTTAATTTAATTTTCATTTGATGTATATTTTTATTGAAGTTACTAACTCGTTTATTATTTTATAGTTGCTAGCAAACAGAATCAAAGTAAGAATTATGTTCCTTTTATTTCTATTATTTTTCTAACGGTTTTATATTGTTGGAATAATGGTTAAATTGCTTCCAATATTAATGTTTATTCTATTGTTATTATGATCACTATATTGCATGTTTAAAGGGAATATGTAATTGAAAATCACGCCTAATAAGATAATTTGGACAACTGGTTTAGGTTCCTTTTTAATCTTGTTGTTTAATCAAGTGATCACGATATTTTAGAATTATGTGTTGTATTAATATTCAACCAATTTAGCATAATAATACATTGGAGCAAATTGAATTTTTGTTTGTATGCCTTTGAGATCGCAGGAATCACTTTTCACTATAAGAATCCAGTAGAGGCCAATACGAGCGGATGTGACTCCATGACTCACTTCGTACCATCATCTCTGATCCTCCTTTCATGGTTCCGAACCATATGGAGTTAGTAATCTCATGGATTATGAATGGGGTGTAACCTTCACGGGTCAATCGTTGTTGCCTATCGTTGTCCCTTTAATCGTGGTTGCCTTTTATGATCTGTGAACGGTTTACAAGTTCCTAAAAAACTTGTTGGCGGCTCCCTACTTTATTTGTCCCTAATCGTATATGTCAATTCCCACTTCCTATGAGTGCCAAGCATATTCACACATGCTTTAACGTAGGCGCACTTCGAGCGACATCTACAACATACCAACACTTTTCACTTTGCTTTGGGGGAGATGATAGTGACCCCTCTGGATTTTAGCATGATCAGTGGTCTACGCTTCACCAACCGGGTCGTACAACAGATGTCTGATCTTTCTTGGGGGGCCGCCGAGGTAGCCGATTTGTTAGGTTCGGTTGTTCAGCACATCAGGACTCAATCGGTGTCTCGAGGTGGTCCTTGTAGGGGTTTGGTGAGTCCGACTCACCGCGGAAACAAACCCTTACCCGAGGAACCACTCGCAATAATTAAAATCATAAAGCATAAATAAATAATCACAAAGAAAAGATAACAAATCTTACCCTCGAAGCGAGCTTCGCCTAAAAACCCGGGCTCTTACTTGAAAGCTACGAGCACGTCAAGCGCCGCGCCTCCGACGGTATCCACCCACAAAAAGGCGAACACAACTTTAAGGTCTACTGCCTGGGGTTTAGCGAGGTCCGACCAAAACCCGAGTGTTATATGAGTTTAAGAGTTTTCCCAAAATTATGGAATGCTCTTTTTAACTCCCACTCAAGCATCATTTCCAATGCCCCAAGTTGGGTATTTATAGGGAATGATGGGAGTATGAAAATCTCTCCCATCAATGTGGGACAATGAGATTTTCACATTTTATTTTAAAGCTAAAATAAAATTATTAAGCAAACTAGTAATAAATCAAGAAGTGTCAAGCATACATGAGAGAATAGGTGAGGACCACTTGGAGATGGGGAGCAAACTTGCTCCCCACTCTCTCCCTCACCTTGTGCCACATGGCAACCCAACTTACTCCCATATTCCAACCTTCCCCTTATTCACGGCCCTATGGCCCGAGCCAAGTCACGAGCCAAGCCCGAGCCCGGCCCGAGACCAGCCCGCACCCAGCCCGCACCAGCTGCTGCTGTGGCGCGGTGCGGCTGCGGCTGCTGCTGTAGCGCGGCGCAGCTGCTCTTGTGCCTAGCTGCGGCTGGCCGTGGCTGCCACCACGGTGCGCCATCTCGTCTTGCCCCTAGCATTCGGATGCTCGGGGCACTCCGATGTTAGGGGTATGTTCGGGAATATTGTTGATTTATTATTATTTTGCGCGTCTCGTCTTTTATTATTTAGACTCGACTTCCGATGATCAGTTTCGACGCTCTAAGCTCGAATTACTGACGTCTAATTATTTAACACTCGGGCGACGAATTAATTTCTTCCGAATTAATTCGTCGAGTTGGTTCGCATATATTTGCTTGGGTGTGACCCGAAGGGATCAGCCAAGATTAAGCTGTAATATTAATTATATTAATATTACTAATCGGAAGCGGCCTCCACCCAGGCATTCCGATCACTTGACCTTACTGAATATATTAGCTTTCTAATAATTCTGAACCCGCTATCAGAATAATACACTTGTTCGAAGGACACTATTCCTTTCAATCTCCCACTTTTCCTTCCGGACAAGTGTGCATTTAGTGTATAGCCCTTATCCTATGTCTCTTCATGTCTCTTCATGAACTACAGAGTAAGATTACTAGTCATCTCTGTTACGTCCAGAAGTGTTTCTCGAAATCCGAGTTTGACTGTTAATAAGTAGATGATTTCTAAAATCCATCTGAGCACGACCATGCATTTTTCACAGTCTCGCTCTTCGAGAGGCCTTGTAACAACAAGACATGTTCCCTATTGTTAGTAGGGGGACATTTCCAGTCTTGTAATGTAGCTTCTCTTACTAAGAGGACTCACCCGCCCAATATCTGTCTTTATAATCCCCAGTTACAGCAGACGCTTAGCGGATACCAAAGCGGACCAGTACTCAAACAAGAGATCTCCCACTACTCATGGTCAAAGGAAAAGAGTTCCGATAGTAATAATGAGAAAATACTTATGACGATTTTTAAATCTCTTAAAGTATCCTCATAGGTCGATCCAGTATGGTTCTAAACCAATACCTGTGCAAATGATTTATATCCTCATAGCACAAGAAACAGTGCTATAAATCATACTACACACTAATCTCTAATGGTCATCAATCGTCCATAAAATATGACCTTGATTAGGGATAATTTTCGATTAAAATATTCAATGTTCACTTAATAGGTGTTTCTTTATCCAAGCCATTGACTTGATATCCTATTTTGAATATTTATTAAAATCGAATGGACTCATTATTTAATTCTAAACCACAATTAAATAGTTTTGTGGAATATTTAGAAATATTTTATTCCACTATGAAACTTTACAATGTTTCATCTTATGATAAATGGTTTTTCCCAAATGTTTAAAGAGTAATACTCTTCATAAAACATTCATAGAAATCACACCCATATTTGATATGCTTGATTTCTTTCATGCAATTATGAATGTTGTCGTTTACTTATTGCAAAGGTTTAGTTAAAATTACTTTGCAAACCTTAACATCTTCATTATCCACCATTTCCATAATAAGATGATAAAATTTTGAGAGTGTTAATGGATTACATGTGATTCAGGATTTATTGTCCAAGCAATGGCTCCCACTCATTTTCATGATTTGAGACCTTCTACTTGACAACATACAATCATTAATGTTCAACAACGAACCTTTCCATTTAACATCTATCTTATTATTGCCTTTAAGGCAACAATATTCTCAACATATATTTTATTAGACTCCCCGATGATGCCTTGCTTGGGTTGTACTCCAAGCGACTCAGAACGATTTGGGATACCCTAATCACTTGTGATCATGGAAATTTTCCTTGAATTCCCGCACATTATACATGGATGCACATCCATGTTACCATTCTCAAGCCATGACACTTCTTGCCTCGTGCTTATAAATGGCTTCCTTGCTAAGGATCTAATCCTTGTTAAGGTTTGTGCTTGCAACATCAAAACTCAAATTATATTTGTTTCCATGCGTCAAGAACTTATCCAACTACTTATCTAAGGTTTGTTCTTGACTATAATCTAATGATCTAATACTTAGATTAATGTCGATTGGTATTATATACATACTTCACATGCTCTAAGCATGTAAGTCATCTGACGATTCCATATCATAGCCTTACATGATGGATTTAATTCTAGAATGATTCTCTATTTTATTCCATCTATGTGACATTTAGCTCATACAGTTACACTGAGTCTTGCCAAATTGTTCGCTGTATGATATGATTGAAAGTCTCTTACTAGAGTCATTCTTGTTTGATTTAGTACTTAGCCTAGCTTATACTTAGTTCAAACATTTACTTAGCTTCATACATATGGGTCGAAAGCCTTTCAAAGTCTTTCATGTTTAACATGGTAATTTCTTTTACTCATTTAAACATTTAATTAAGTCTATACCATAGAACTTAATTCCCAACATGTACTAAGTATCGTCTTTAGCTCGGTCCATTGTCGAAAATACTTTCAAATCTAAACATTTAGCATTTGATGGTTGTTTCACAATAGAGTTCGTAAACTTCTTGTTGGACCATTACTTTTGCTCCAACTAAACTTCTTGTTCATAAGAATTTTTTTTATGTTTCTCCATAAGTCAATCCTCTTATTAACTTTATGAGAAAACACGTTCCAATTCCTTCATGCAATGCTTCCTTTAATCCCATGACGGATTCCATGTGCTTGCTTTCAAATCTAGCATTATTTAGATTTTCAAAACCCTTAGACTATTCCATAGTCACATCCAAAATTCCATTTTTGGAAGGCGGTTTTGGTATCTATTTTTCCATATTTCATATGCGCAATTTTGCTAGATCAATCACGAAAAGACTTGAGCATTCCGATTGGTGAATGGGATTTTATTAAAATCAACTCCTTGAAATTAATTATATCCTTTACAACCAATCTAGCTATGTATGCATATACATTTCCACATTTTTTAGTTTTCTCCTTGAAAACTTATTTGCAATCGATGGGTCTTTCACCTTTCATGCAAATTAATCAAGTTTCAAACATGATTTTCAAACATGGAGTCTATTTCGGATTTTCATGGCTTTTAACCATTATTCGGAATTTGGAATTGTCGTAGCTATCTTACAAGACATTATTCCTTTACTATCTAATAGTAAATAGTATGCTTGTAAGTCTTAGGTTTGTTTCTAACTTAATAGAAAATTTATAGGATTCAATCCAAGCCTTTGGTGAATTCTATACCTATACGGGGCATCAAACACTGAGTTTTAAGGCGCTTTCAAAGCCCTTTTATTATGTTGATCTTACTCCAACATCTTTAATGTTTTGTGAGTAATGAATTCTCTTTTAAGGCACTTGTAAAGTCCTTTTGAGTATTCTTGATCAAGCATTATCACGAAGTCCTTTAAGGTCTTCCGAGATTCTCAGTTCTAGTTTGTTGCTTAGATCGATGGTCATCGAGTTCATTTTCCTCCCACTTGTCGTTTTGGAAACGTGTTACTTTCCAGAAAGACACTACTTAGAGCAACAAACAATTTTTGTTCTCAATTAGGATGTGGAGGTAATACCCGTAGTCTCACTTGAATGCTTACAAAGAGACATGTATATTGTCTTTGGGTAAAAGTTCGTTGTGAAACAAACAGTTAGCTCCTACTTGAGCTATCTTAGTCTTTATTGAGCCATTCATCTCCCACTGAGTCACCTAGCTCCCACTGAGCCACTTTGCTCCCACTGAGCTAGTGAACTCCCACTGAGACTAAGAGCCTTAGACATATACTTGAAAAGACTTTTAGAAGTTATTTCTATCCATAACTGAATATGGCGTCCTTTCTTAGCTTCGACACATTGTTTAGTGTAACATTAGTCATTTGTGCAAATCTTTAAGAACTTTATAGGAAGGGTTGTGAACCATCATCGTTCGAGTCATTTTCAAATGACACCGAGGTCTCCGTGAAGACACACCATGTTCTTTGTGGAGTTATTTATGAAAATTTCCATTCATAACTTTGAGATAGTCACGCTTGGCTCAAGCAAACATCGCTCGATCTAATCTAGACATTTTGATATCTTGCCAAGTCGATTCTGTACTTCACCGATCTCTTGAGCTACTCAAGTCAAGTTTGTTCACATTTGATGAATATAGCCATATCCTTTCAAATTCTTTGTGAAATGTTGAAGTAATTGAATCCTCTTTAGCCTTCGGATTCAATTGTCTATACCAAGAACAATAACTCTCTGCTTTTTCGGTTTCAACAAGTAAGACTTTCTTGTCTTAGAACGATTCCAATTCAAGCAACTATCAAGAGCCTATTGATAGAGCCTTGAGTACGTTCTTGTCGATGTGACATTGCTAAAGATGTTTGGAACGCAAATCAAGCCTATGACTTGAACTTAGTGAGTTTATCATGTTAGAGAAATGTTTGTTTATAATCAAGCATTCTTAACTCAACGCTTGGATAACCATCCCATTCAAATAAATCTCGCAACTATTGCTCATTACTTTGAATGTGAGTCTTTCCGTGTGTAAACGGATTAGTTGCTGATTATGGAACATAATAACCATTACTTGTTCCAGCCTTTGGCTTAAAAAGGTCTTTAAACAAAACATACGACCTTACAACTGATGTAGCTCTTCTTGCTTCATTCTAAGCTTGTAAGTCAATAACTTAGCTTAACTTCAATAGTTTGAGGTCACTATCATAGTGGAACACTCAAGCAGTATCCGATACTTGTGAAGATAACGAATTGCTAAGTAAATAACATGAACTCATGAGTTGAAATGAAATCTAATTCCTTTTCTTCGTTCCTTCTTTCCTATATTTCTTATCATACAACATCTCATAATCTTACTTTAAGAATAATTTCTTTAAGTACCTTGACTCTTATACTTTGTTAGGCATAATCAAGCACCTAGTGCGCCGTTAAACAAAGTTTCATCTTTTCCATTAATTCTTACTCGAATTACTACATCAATGAGTCCTACTCAATTGTGATGCAAAAGATACGTTGGTTGTCAAACATTGACAATCTTGAGTTTGCAACTCAATACCTCATGTTTTATCAAAACTACCTAGTATTTTGAATACATGATGTCCAACCGTCCTTTTGGACTTAATTATAAAAGTCATTCATGAGAATTGTATTTTAGAAATGCTTTTCCTTTCTTTGAGAACTATTCTCAAGGATTTCCTTTACCAATCATGGAAACAATATTATTTGATTTAGAATACTATAAATATAAGTGCTAAGTATAACCATTTATCAAGAACATAATAAGTTTGAAATTTAATAGCATTCATGCAAACTTCAATCTTATTAAACGTCTTATTTACGCATAATAATTGTCCCTATTTGGCGAAAATAAGGCGATTCCAAGATCCGAAGAAACAAAGAGTGGTTAAGCATGCTTTGGCTTGTCTTAAACACTCAATCTTCTAGGGTAAGCATTGCCTTGCTAATGGCTCTAAGCCACTCTTGGTTAGACAATCGTCGCATCTTATGCATCTTTGACGATGTATCTCATTTGCCACGGTATGTGAGGACTCCTCACTCATACCGATGAGTTAAACCAAAACCAACGTGCACACCCGGTGTGCCTTATGCCCCTTGGAGAAGTGATGGCACCTCGCTTTGGCGTAGCCTACCATCACTCTCGTTCGGTTAGTAAGTGTTGTTTTGGAAAGGCAAGTTTGACTCAATATTATTAGGGACCTAGGATTTCTATGTTGGTTGATTTAAGTGAACTTAACTAATCATCGCAACATCAAGAAAACCTAAACATGCATCTAACGAATAATTCACACACATATATATAAGCATAAAATATAAAGCGAAATTATAGATGCATATTGGCAACTAGCATGACCCCTTGAGATCTTCATATCTTCAAAAGGTCTTCATTTGCAATTCAAGGCTTTGTCTTCCAAGATACGCCGTCTTCAAGACTTAACCAAACTATGCAAAAACTAGTGTCTACAACTAGGAATGATCTAAATATTAAAGTACAAAAATACTTAACGGTGTGTAGACCGTATTTAGATTTACAAAAATACATAACGACACGTAGTCCGTATTTTCTATTCTAGTCGGGTCCCACTAGTTGCCATTTCATAAAACCTGTGAGAGAGAATATATATATTCCATTCACTATTTGTGAATGGCCCATGCAATTTACAAATTAAAACAAAGTAAAATGCATTTAAACAACGCGCGCACTAGTAACTAATCTAGGTGGTTAATGCGATTAACACGCCTAATTAAAACTAGTCAAAGTTGTTTAACCGATTAAATAATTTACGTCATTAATAATTGAAGCTCCCACTAAATTCCGCATTTCCTTAATTAATCTAATTAATTAAGTCAGTAGCACCCAAACTTGTCAAAATGAAATTTTGCCAATGCCGCTCAAAACCGAGGCCTAGCCTCCCAAAATTTTAATTAAAATAAACAAAATTAATTAAATAAATAAAACGGCAAAATAAGCAACATCAAGCCTACTACGGCTAGCCACCTCACCGCACCAAGCATACACACACGCCAAGACCACGAACACACGGCCCACGGCATACGTCCGCGAGTTGCTGCCACGGCACAGCTGCGCGTGGCTGGTGCAGCCCGAGTGCTGCTGCCGCGCGTGTGCTGCTGCCTTGCGTGGTTGCTGCCGCGCGTGTGGCCGCAAGTAAGGCGGCGCTGCCACTTGGCAGCCACATATGGGCTGCTATGCAGCCCGGCTCGCCAAGGTGATGCAATGCCTCGTTTTGCGTGCCACGGCCTCGGGATTTGATCCCTTTTCGCGAGACAACAATAATTAATTCTAAATTAATTTTAGAACTAATTTAGAGAGCAAAATAAAATTTTAAACAAGTCTAACTTAATAAAATTTTCAAAGTGTAAATAACCAAAATAATTCCAAGAACCATTCTTAATTAAATTGGTTTAGCTTGGTGCAACATAAAATTGAGGCAATTTCTCACTTTCAATTTAATCAATTTAAATTAAACTTGAGAATTTGACAAAGTAAAGGGAAGTTGGAAAAATATGAACTTTAATGTTCAAATGAAAATTCCAACATCTAAATTTTGTGAATCCTTGAAAATTATATCTTCCAACATGAAGATAACCAAATTTCTATCACAAAAATCGAAACTTTATGTTTCCAATCAACTCAAAAAGATTAAAACATCAAAGTTTAACACAAAATAACATGGAATTTAGTGGTTTTTTAAAGTTTCAATCACTTATCACAAATAAAGATTGAATCTTTAACACTTAGGAAGCCTCAAAAATAAAACTTTCACACTAAAAAGCAATTAGTTTGCAATTATGTGAAAATAAATCAACCTTTAAGCATCAAATACTACCAAGTAAGTGTGCTTTAAGGGGACATAAAAATGCAGAAAATAATGCAAATAATCAACCATATAATCAACTATTTATGCCATTAATTTCAAGGTTAGAAAAGACTTAAAATTTTTCGTCAAAAACGAAAAACCCCTCGAAAAAGGCATTTCTGGTCAAAATTTGGCTAAAATCACAGACCCCTTGGGAGTAAAAACCTTTCCAGAACACGTTTTCCACCCAAAATTCACTAGTCTTGGGCCAAAATCGACATTAAAACGGGATTAAAATAAATAAAACCGAGCTACTAATCTAATTAGCAACTTAAACCAGAAAATTAAGCCAAAATTAAACCTTGAAAAACATGATTATAAAAATAAATGAGCGGGGCTCCGATACCGCTGTAGGGGTTTGGTGAGTCCGACTCACCGCGGAAACAAACCCTTACCCGAGGAACCACTCGCAAAATAATTAAAATCATAAAGCATAAATAAATAATCACAAAGAAAAGATAACGAATCTTACCCTCGAAGCGAGCTTCGCCCAAAAACCGGGGCTCTTACTTGAAAGCTACAAGCACGTCAAGCGCCGCGCCTCCGACGGTATCCACCCACAAAAAGGAGAACACAACTTTAAGGTCTACTACCTGGGGTTTAGCGAGGTCCGACCAAAACCCGAGTGTTATATGAGTTTAAGAGTTTTCCCAAAATTATGGAATGCTCTTTTTAACTCCCACTCAAGCGTCATTTCCAATGCCCTAAGTTGGGTATTTATAGGGAATGATGGGAGTATGAAAATCTCTCCCATCAATGTGGGACAACGAGATTTTCACATTTTATTTTAAAGCTAAAATAAAATTATTAAGAAAACTAGTAATAAATCAACAAGTGTCAAGCATACATGAGAGAGTAGGTGAGGACCACTTGGAGATGAGGACCAAACTTGCTCCCCACTCTCTCCCTCACCTTGTGCCACATGGCAACCCCACTTACTCCCATATTCCAACCTTCCCCCTTATTCACGGCCCTATGGCCCGAGCCAAGTCACGAGCCAAGCCCGGCTCGGCCCGAGCCCAACCCCGGCCCGACCCGAGCCCAACCCGCACCAGCTTCTGCTGTGGCGCGGTTCGGCTGCGGCTGCTGCCGTGTCGCGGCGCGGCTGCTGTTGTGCCTAGCTACGGCTGGCCGTGGCTGCCACCACGGTGCGCCAGCTCGTCTTGCCCCTAGCATTCGGATGCTCGGGGCACTCCGATGCTAGGGGTATGTTCTGGAATATTGTTGATTTATTATTATTTTGCGCGTCTCGTCTTTTATTATTTAGACTCGACTTCCGACGATCGGTTTCGACGCTCTAAGCTCGAATTACCGACGTCTAATTATTTAACACTCGGGCGACGAATTAATTTCTTCCGAATTAATTCGTCGAGTTGGTTCGCATATATTTGCTTGGGTGTGACCCGAAGGGTTCAGTCAAGATTAAGCTGTAATATTAATTATATTAATATTACTGATCGGAAGCGGCCTCCACCCAGGCATTCCGATCACTTGACCTTACTGAATATATTAGCTTTCTAATAATTCTGAACCCGCTATCAGAATAATACACTTGTTCGAAGGACACTATTCCTTTCAGTCCTAGGAGCGAGCGATCAGAGCTGGCTTCTGTTCTGGCCCGTGGTTTTGACATGGATGAGACATCACCTGAGCAGCGAGTGCGAATCTTCATTTTGATATTCTCATTTCCATGACTCTTTCTCCTGATAGGAGTTCGCGTGCGCTCGTTTGCTACCTTCCATCTTTGCTTAGGATCAGTGAGATAGGATCCTTTAGCTGGGCCAGCCTTGGATATGCCGATCTTCTCTTGTCGTTACGTCATGGCTGTAGGCAGCTGAACGACCTGTCCCCTGTCATTGTCTACGATTTATGGAGAGTCGTAGAGGTGACGATCTTTCCTCTTCTTGTTTAGTTTTAATTTGTTCGACTCATGTGCTCACAGATTACTTTTCATTGCTGCTATGGTTCTATAAGTACTTTCCGGGATCGGCCCCTCGACCGCGTCGTGGAGAGGTCCATGACTTCCCTGTCGAAGCCCGCTGGCGTGACCGAGGCTAGTCACGAGTGGAGTTTGTCCCTGCGCTACGCGGGCTGCTACGCCGAGGCACCTCTTCTGCTGGTGTAAGAATTACTTTTGTAGCCCGTTATTTTCAATTCTGACATTATTTTTTGGCGTTTCATTGCAACTTTTTGTGATTTTCAGGTTGCTAATGATATCCAGTATCGGCCTTGGGCTGGGATGACTAATCTTCCCGAGGCCTTGCAGCTTTTGGTGCACCGCACTATTTTTGTTGGTACTGGACGCTTTGTCTGGTATCTGGGGGAGCATGTCGTTCGTCAACACAATAGTGATTTCTTTGTGGTGCCCTTGTCTCCACCAGAGTCGATGCTGGACTCACGCTTGCTTAGGAAGTTGATAAACAGTGGAGAGCGCTACACTTTTCCTTGGCAGGAGCTTGTGCGTATGGAGGGCGATTATGCGCAGGACTTGCTTCCTTCTTGGCTCCTCCACCCCGTTTTCCTGAGGTATTATTTCTTTTGAGAAGTTTGTTGCTAGTCGCTGTTTAAACCGTCGAATAACTTGATTATTCGATCGCATTTTCAGACGACTGTTCGCCGTGTGGGGAGGATTGAGATCCCGCCTCATTCCGTCCGCTATCCGGGGCCGATCGGTATTACTGAGGACCATATTGCTGACGCGCTAGAAGGTTTCAGACAGGCGCAAGAGTCTTTGCTTGTTGTTTTTGAGCCGGTAAGCTTTTGATACATTATTCATCCTTTTTAATACCGCTTGTTACTGATTTTTTCTTTGCTTTTCTCTCAGCCTACCCGCCCGGAGATGATGAGATTCTTGAAGCTGGTTGACGCTTTGAAATACTGCATCATCAAGCCTCTATGTTCTTAAGGTATGTTCACTTTTTCTTATTTTTACCATTTGTTCTATTTTGTACTGTTGACATCTTTTGATTTTGTGTCTTTAAGGAGCGACGGAGGTCCCGCTCGCGCTCGAAGCATAGAGGCTCGAACGAGGGAGAGCCTAGTCGTGGCAGACGGTCTCCTGAGGTTCATCGGCATTCTCAGTCTCAGCGGGAGCCTCAGCTTTCTCAACCGTTTTAGGAGGCTCAGTGGCAATAGCCTCAGTCTTCCCAGCTGTTCCAGCACTTTCAGGGTCAGGGTCAGTGGCAGCGACAATTGTTTTCACAGTCTTCACAGCCTGAGTTCAGGATAGTTATCACTCATGTGGATCATGGCTTATATTCAACTCCATCGTCTGGGGGGCTTCCTCCACTGATGCCAGGCTTGTTTTCAGTTCCAGTGTATGGGACGATGCCTCCACCGATGCTTCCTACCTCTTGGAGTCATTCTACACCGTTTGCCAGTTGGACGGGTCCTGCTTTGAGTTTGACTGCTACTGGGGTTACAGGGACTAGTAGGGATACTACTCCTCGTACCCGGATGATGGCGGGACTCTTTGGCTCACCGCTCCCGTATTCACAGGCTGGAGATGACACTGATCCTCACTCTTCTAATTCTACAGATTTTTGACTGAGGGTCTTTATTTGTACTTTAGTTGGTGACACTTGACACTGCTTATGCATCATGACTCATTTTGTACATTATTCACAGTTTATGTATTTATTAGTGTGTGTTAGTGTGTGCTTGAGACTCATTGTATGTGATTATGAGTTTATTAATGACGCGGAAAAAAAAACGTAAGTGGAGGGTACCGACCTTCCCCGAAAGAAAAAAGAAATAAAAAGAAAAGGGATAAGTTTTGCAACTCCTCCAAAATAAATAAGTATGGAAATGGGACAAGGTTTACAACTTCCGCAAAGAAAGAAAATAATAATAATAGAAATAAGAGTAAATAATAAAATAAAACAATAAATAATAAAGATAAATAGAAACAAGAATAAAGTAATACAAAAAATAACAAAATAAAATAATAAAGATAAAAAAAATAATAATAAAAAAATGAGAATTTTATTAGGAATTAAACTCTCGAAAAACAGAATTACAAGATAAACGGTGAAGATAAAACAATAAAAATCCGGATAAATATAGGAAAAGGATAAAAAAAAGAAAACGTGTGGGCACCGCAACACGACACTTTACACCGTGTCACGACAAAATATGCCGTGTCGCGGCAAAAATTCTCGTGACACGGTGGTAAATCTCGTGTCACGGTGCACGTATTCTGCAACGGTGTGGTTTACACATATAAAAAGATAGATTGTGAGTATTTCCGAGTGTTTTTGCTATAAAATAGGACCAGTATATTCGTGATATGCATAATTACGAAACATAAAATAATTAGAATTTCATATTTCAATAATAATTTCTCAGTATTTTGATAATACACTGCGTGACTGGTCTTATTCTTTGACCAATGCTGACAAAAGAGAGTTGGAATTATTTCATGTCAGGGGTTTATTAGCCCTAAGATATGTAGTGATTGAACATGATTTTCTTAGGGCAACATTGGACTATTGGAGTCCAGAAACACATTGTTTTAAATTTGATTACGATGAAATATGTCCCCTGCCGGAGGAATTCGGTGCCATCTTTGGATTTCCTGCCAGAAATCTTATTGCCATGCCTACCCTACGTGAGTATTATTACCAAGACTTTGAACGCCATCTGAATCTAACAGATCTAGATTTAAATAGAATAGTGTGTGGTAATGAGGTAGACTTAGAAAAACTTGCAAATTTATATTTCAATCGCCCTGTCTCTGAGTCTTATCATGTATACCGTAGAAGGGCTTATATTTTTTTGCATGTTTAGCAAGATTTTTTTTGCAAACGGTAGGGTATGACATGCTTGTCTAGCATCTGTGCTTGAACATGTTGAATATGGGAGATCTCCTATGCCTACGTGCCTTGGAGAAACTTTGCGCGGCCTTGACGAAGCAAAAGATGACCGGAAAGCCGTCAGGAAGGGCTTTCTAGTACTGCTGCAGGTAAAAACGCACTCTGAGTAGCCCCCGTGACACAAAATAGGCACCGTGTGACGGTGCACTTCTGTCGTGACACGGTGGAATCTGCAATTTTTTTTTTCTTTTTCGATTTTTTTTTTTTTTTTTTTTTTTTTTTTTTTTTTTTTTGCAGATTTGATTGATGGAGCGTTTAGAACTTTTTGAAGCTCCCGACGATATTGAAAAATATGGTCCCAACGATCTAGTCCGCAGGAAGAAGAATTACTCTGTGAACATATCCTATGAAGATTGGAAGAATTTCTTTGCAAAGAGAGAATTTTCCATTCGTTGGGTGGTGCCTTGGTGGAGGCTTACTAGGATGGTTGGTACGAATGATACTCCGTATTGCCGTGTTCCTAGTATTTCAAGGCTGGCTTTTTATTATCCTTCTCGATTGATGCGACAGTATGGACTTGAATAAGTAGTTCCACGCTATAACGATAATCCTCGTGAAGTATCGTTGCATGAAAGTAACATTCACAAGTACGAGGCTTATTGGATTGGAAGACCTTTGTGGACCGTTTCTGCAAGTAACTAAGCTCCTCCTCCCTTATCTAGTGCATACAAGGCATGGTTGAATCCTAGAAGTAGAAGGGATCGAGTCGGATCACGCAACTTTGATGTGAAGGGCCGTCTTGGAAGTAAGAAAGCGCTTCCTAAAGATTTTTTAGGTCCGAGAACACAAGGGATAGAGTTTAAGACTCCTATAATGCCTAAGAGGAAGAATTATCATTACTACAAAAACTAGAATAAGAAACGCAAGATACAAAACGGTTAACTTAGATAGGCGATCTCTAGGATTATATAGAATGCCTGTCTAAGTTAACCGTTCTATATGATTTATTTTATTATTTTTATTAAATTGTGATTTTATTATATAGGACGCATTTCTAAGTTAACCGTTCTATTTGATATATCCAAAATTTTACACTTACAATATAAATTGCCTCTCCTGGTTAACCGTTCTATATGTTTAACATTATTCTTTTTTTTTTTAAAAAAAAAAGAAAAATCTAACTTACCAAAAGGCCCAAAATTCTAACCCTAACTCCTCTTTCCTCTTAATAGCCGTCATCTCATTCTCCTTCATAACTTCCCCTCTTCTTTTCCCTCTTCTCTCATTCCCTCTCTCTTATGAAACCCTAACTCCTTTCTCTTCTACCTAGATTCGTCCGTAATGTTCTAAGAATTGACGTGCGATTTAACTCCAAGCATCACTGCTAATGTTACAAAAAATGCGGTGTGCGAAAAATCTGTCGTATTCTTCCTTTGTTTACAACGAGTGTTGTTTTCAAACCCCAACTCCGATACAATGTGATGTGCGAATGATAAAGCCAATGAATATTTGTTTTAATTTGCTCTGCTTATGGTCATAAGTTGTTGCGGGTTGACTGGTGTTTAACATTAGCTTGTTTAATTCTCAAATATTAGTTTTAGATCTATAATTTTTATCAATTGATTTTTATGTTATGATTTTGATTTTTATCAATTGATTTTTATGTTATGATTTTGATTTTTATCAATTGATTTTGTGTTTGTTGCGACTTCACTAGTTGCACGCACTATCGGTGGAGGCGCTGCGGTAGTTGAGGCTAGTAGAAGCGTTGAAAGTCGTTCAGGTCGTCGTTGGTGGTTCAGTTTGGTGGAAGGCTGGAAGCGCTGCTAGTGGTTCAAGTTGGTGAAGCGACGTTGCGGTTGAATTAGATTAAGTGGTTTCGAATTTCAAGGGTAATTCAAGTTGATGCTCTTCTGAAGTTGTTGCTTGTTAGCACATTGATAATTAAGTTAGGTTAGAGAATTGAATTAAAATGTATTTGAGATGTACTAATTAATTCAATATAAAGGATTATAAAGTTTGTTTTAATTATTTGGCATCTGACTTTTACTTTTTCAATTACAATCCAATTTTATTTATTGATTGATGATGTAGATTACATAGTAGTATATATGCAACTTCCGTGATGCAAAATTAATATTATTTTTTTTTAAAAAAAATTGATAAAGAGAACTGTTATCTTTGCTAACCGTTCTCTTTTATTCATTTTTATAAGCATATAAAATAGGATAGAGAACATTTTTTTTTTTTTTTTTTTGGAAAATAAGAGAAATTTTATTACCAAAAGGAAAAGTTACAACTTACAAAATCTAAGTTATAACAAACACCAAACCCCACAAGACCTAAAATAGGCCAACCAACACCAAACAGTTCAAGCTCAATCTCCTGCCACCTTCTAGGAAGGGTTCAGGAGAGAGAGACAAGAACACCCTGAGCACAAGCTTCCAGCCACCTTCTAGGAAGGGTTCTGGAAACAAGGCCCAAGAACTCCACTTAGACTCAGTTGCAAAAGCAACAGGACTAGACAAAAGAGGGTAATACATCATCTCAGGGAAAGCAATAAGACAAAGCACTAGATTTCAAGATTAGCAACACTGGCTTGCCACAATTGCAACCAACAAAGCACCTAAAACCAGCAAAATCAGTAAGAGAAAAAAACAGCAACATAAAACACACAGCAACAGAACAGTGCAGCAACACACAACAGAACAGTGCAGCAACACAACAGCAACAGTGTAGGTCAGCAACTCCAACAACAGCAACTGCTGAAACATCAGCCAGCAGCAGCAGCTGCTGAACAGAACAGCAGCCCTCAGCAGAACTAGCTGTTGACCAGCAGCAGAGCAGATAGCAAGCAGAGCAACCAGCAACAGCAGCAGAGCAACAACAATACAGCAGTGCAGACAGCTAGCAGCCGAAAAAACAGCAAGCCAGCAGCATCAACACACCCCCCAGCACAACCAACAGCTGACCAGAACAGAACCAAAGCAGATAGGACATCAAATCAGTCAGCAACAGCAAAAGACAGCTGAATTTCAGCAACAACAATAGAACAAAAGCAACAGCAGAAACCAACAACAAATAAAGAGCCACAAGAGCAACAAAAACAAGCCAGCAACACCAACAACCCCAAAAACAAGAAACCAGAACTCAGAAGTTAGGAATCAGAAATCATCAAGAACCAGCAACAGCATCAGAAGACCAGAAAAGCAGAAGCAGCTCCTAAGCAATCAAATATTTGCTTCCTGCTGGGATTCTACATACTGAATGAAAGATAATATCCCTAACTAGAGCATCAACAGATTTGCAACAACCAGTAAACAAGACTGCATTCCTCCGAATCCAAATACCATAAACCGTTTCAGTGAAGGCTACATGGATCATTTTGTTTTTCAATCTGGAACTTCTGCAGATTTTCTTCAGCCAATCAATCTCATCACTAAACTGCTGAACAAGCTTGGAAACATGTAAGATACCCAACACCTCGTTCCAAACCTGTCTAGAGTATTCACAATCAAAGAATAAGTGTTGAACACTTTCATTACTATTCAAGCACAAGAAACACCTTGGATCACAAGAAATGTGCCATTGGAGCAACCTATCCTTAGTGACAAGCCTATTCCACAAAGCTAGCCACAAGTTAAAAACACTTTTAGGAGTTGCTAAGTTATGACAAATAACTCTCTTCCAAGGAACCTTAGGGACTTGAGGTCTAATAGCAGCATAAAGCTTCTTGATTTTCACTTTGTTGCCCTGTATGAAACCATCCCATCCCCTTTGATCATTCACAACATCACTACAACTCAGAATCTTCTTCAAAAACCAAGAGCATTTAGCAGGGGTAGGGGTGGTCCAACAATTTTTATGCTTGAAATAATAGATATGGACCCACTTAACCCAAAGGTTATCAGCCTTGTGAGCAATATCCCAAAGTAACTTAGTGATAGCTGCTTTATTCCATTCAGGAAGAGAAAGCAAGTTCCAGCCACCATAAACTTTAGGGAGACAGACATTATTCCAAGCAACCAAAGATTTTTTAGCAGGGGTAAAGGATCCAGTCCAAAGAAAGCACCTGAATCTAGCCTCAATCTCTTTCAAAATTTTCTTTGGCAAGATAAAAATTTGAGCCCATTATGTATGAATACCAAACAACACACTCTTCACCAATTAAAGCCTCCCAGCATAAGACAAGTGTTTAGCCATCCACCCTTGGATTCTAGCATTCACCTTCTCCACCAAAGGCCTACACTGAGCAATAGTAAGCTTCTTGGAAGAGAGAGGGACCCCAAGATACCTAAAAGGGATAGTACCTTGGGAAACACCAAGAAGCTCCCTCAGCTCTGTTTGAACATCAACATAAACTCCTCCAAAATAGACTTCACTTTTGTCAAGATTAGCAGAAAGCCCAGAGGCACCCGAGAATTTCAAGAAGGCTTGGAAGAGGAGCTTAACAGAAACACTATCAGCTCTAGAAAACATCAATAAATCATCAGCAAACATCATGTGAGTTAGGTTTAACTTTTCACATCTAGGATGGAAGTTAAAATCAGGAGTTAACCTAATCTCATCAAGGCAGCTGGAGAGGTATTCCATACCAATAGCAAAAAGAAAGGGAGACATAGGGTCACCTTGTCTTAAACCTTTCTTAGCTTCAAAGGGAGGGGCAGGAAAACCATTAATAAGATTAGAATAAGAGACAGAAGTAAGACAAGTTCAAATCCAGCTAACAAATCTCTGAGGAAAACCAAGCTCCTGCATAACAGTGATCAAGAATCCCCACTCAACTGAATCATAGGCTTTCTTCAAATCCACCTTAACCATGCATCTAGGAGAGATAAATTTGTGATCATAGCCTTTGATCAATTCAGTTGCAAGAAGGATATTGTCACCAATGTGCTTGCCTGGAATGAAACCTGCTTGAGCATCATCAATCACCTCACCGATGATCGCAGCAAGTCTAGCAGTTATGACCTTAGAGATGAGCTTATAAACCACAGTGCAACATGCTATCGGTCTAAAATCCTTAACATGGGAAGCATTAGGGATTTTAGGAACAAGAGTGATAGTTGTGCAATTCCATTGTTTAGGCAAGGTCCCTTTAGTAAAGAAATCAATAACACTAGCATAAATATCATCTTTCACAATATGCCAAGCTCTCTTAAAGAAGAAGGAGTTAAAACCATCAATACCAGGAGCTTTAGTGTTATCAATTCCCTTAAGGGCAGCATCAATTTCAGCATGAGAAATAGGCCTAATGAGATAACTCTGAGCAACAGAGCTAAGCTGTTTACCCCTCCTCATAGTAACAAGGTCAACAACAGGGAGCCAAGGAGCCTGAGTCCCTAAAAGAGACTTATAGAAGGAGATAATTTCATGAGAAATAGCATCCGGATCCTTGAGCAACACCTGATTAGAGTCAAATATGGAGTCAATTCTATTCCTTGCTTATCTATTCTTCATCACAGAGAAGAAATAATGAGAATTGCCATCTCCAAGCTTAATCCAATTGATCCTAGATTTTTGTTTGAAGATGCTTTCCTGAATATCATTCCAGTGCTTGACAACCTTAATAGCATCAGATTCTTTAGCATATAAATCCAAACCATCAGGGTTCTGAGCCATTAAGTTCTGAATCCCAGAAAGCTCAATATTAGCTTGATCAATCTTTTCCTCAATGTTGCCAAACTACTTGCTATTAAGAAACTTGATACTAGACTTCACAGAATTAAGTTTCTGCCAAATAGAACTACCAGAACTCCAAGCCTGAGAAACAGTATCAAGGAAATCAGGGTGATCAGCAATACAGTTTAGAAACCTAAAAGGTCTACCTTTCCCAGCAGGGGAAGAACAAACATCCAACATAACTGGAATATGATCAGATAAAGAGGGGGGGAGATAGACAGTCTTAGCATGCCCATGAGAGGCCAGCCAAGCTTGGTTACCAAAGACCCTATCAATCCTAGAGAGAGTTCTAGGACCAGTGTGAGCCTTATTTGACCAAGAGTAGAAGGCTCCTTTGCTTTTGATCTTAGTGAGGTCCAGATCATCAACCAGACTCTGAAAATCTCTAGTATCATAATCTGTAACATCATTACCATGAAGCCTATCTAAAGTATGAAGAACAGAGTTATAGTCACCAGCACAAAGCCAAGTAGAATGCTGAATAGAGATGCTTCTAATATCTTCCCACAAAGGAAACCTATCATGAATGGAGTGAAGCCCATAGACAATAGTGAGATGAATTTGAGTAGAGAGGTCCTTAGAAGAGACACTACAATGAATGAACTGTTCATGAACCTTCAAGACATTAACAGTTACTCTATCTGCATTCCAACCAAGCCAGATCCTCCCTTTGGGAGAATGATCATAATTGCACAACCAAAGCCAAGAAGAGCCAAACTTCCTCTGATAAGTGAGAACATTTTTCAATTTGATTTTTGTTTCAAGCAGACCAACAACATCAACTGAATGGGAATGAAGCAACCTCTTTACAGAGGCAACTTTGCCAGGGTCATTCAGGCCCCTGACATTCCAAATAGAGTAAATCATGACACCAAAGGGGGATTAACCTCACCCCCGCTTGGATTTATAGTGAAGCCACCTGCACCATCCATTTCATTTGCAAATAAAGCAACAAAAGCATTAGAGGTAGAGGCAGGCTGATGAACTCTAGTTTGTTGGCTTTTTGTCTTCCTTCCAACTATTCTCCACCCCTCATCTGAATTTTGAGAAGTATGAACCTGTGGAGTAATGACAGATTGTCCATGAACAAAAGCACCAACATCAACAACAGGAGCAGGAGCTTGGCTAGGCTTAGGAACCCAAGCCTGCTTTTGCTTAGGAGCAACAGGAGCTGGCTGCTTAAGAACCTGCTTAGGCTTAGCAACAACAGGTTTAATAGAGCAATCATGACCAACCTTGTTGCACTTAGAACAAAAAGGTGGAGCCCACTCATACACTACCTTGAGCTCCAATAGTTCCTTTGAAGGACTCTCAACCAAGACAGATTTAGGCATAGGCTTTGTAACATCAATTTCAATTAGGACCCTAGCAAAAGACACTCTAAGTTGTCTAGTAGTACACTCATCAGCACAAATTGGCACTCCAAGCAAACTACCAATGCGGCTAAGAGTGTCAGATCCCCAACAATTAAGTGGGAGATTAGGAAACTTAACCCAGAGAGGAACAATTCTAAGAATTTCTGCATTAAAGTCAAATTTAGGACACCAAGGCTTCACTATTGCTGGTTTTCCAAGGAACATATGAGGACTAGAACAGAGTATAGTATCTTTATCAAAACTAGAAAAAAGATTAATGATAAAGTACCCATAATCATGCCAATAAACATCTGGTTTTTGCATATCACTCCATTGTTGAGAAAGAAATCGAAGAACAGCAGCAATAGTAGGGTAAAAGCCAACCACATAGAAAACTAGAGCATTAGCCCATTTTTGATTACCTGCTTCAAGCTCGGCTTTTTGTAGTTCAGCAATTTTCTTCCCTTCTTGGACTTTCGGAGCAAAAAAAGACAAAGAAGCTCCTTTGGCAGCCAAATTCCCAGTGAAAAGAGCAGCCCGATCCTCACTGTGCTTGTGCAAATTCAGCTCCAGAGAAGGTGAAGAAGCAGCCCGATCCTCACTGTGCTTGTGCGTATTCTGCTCCAGAGAAGTTGAGGGATGGCGAGGAGGAATTATTTGCTCAGATCGTTGCTCAGATCCACCAGCAACCAATGGAATAGTAAACCTAGAAACCTTAGGTACTGTTCTATTGGAATGTCTCGAATCTGGCCTAGCAGTAGCTTCAGAAAACAGAGCAATGGTCTCAGCATCGCTTCTGGGAATAGCGCCACATGTTGGGTGCACTAACGCCGGCGCCGGAGTAACCAATTCATCCACCTCTTGAATCGGACTAGGAACAAATGATGTACCTGAATTTCTCAAATTCTGCAAAATCGTGTCAAAGGCTTCATGAGCATTCTTCTGTTGCGCTACTTGAGGTGTAGAAGTATTTTGCTTCTTCTTATTAGCCATTGAAATCCAAAATTGATGAAGAAAACCAATCAAAGATGAAGAACCATGGAGAAGAGAGAGAAGAGAGAAAGTCAAGAGAACGGTTATTTTTTGCATATAGAACGCCTCTTGTACACGTTTCCTTTTCCCTTACATACAAAACGCCTCTTGTACCCATTTTATAAACTTTATACATCGCTTAGCAGAAGAACGCCTCAAAGGCGTTTTATAAAGCCTATTTCAACAGTTCTCTATTCCATTTTTTAGTAGTAGTGTATGTGAAAGGGAAGGGTAAGGAGAAGATGGTTTATAGAGAGAAGCAACCAAAGAATTCTAAGAAAGGTGAAAGGGGTGAAAGTTCGACTAGGGGTGTGACGGTCCGGGCTACAAAATACACATTAATGGTGAAGGCCAACCTAGTTGAAAAAGAGAAGGAGGTTCCTAAAGTGAAGAAGGATTAGATCAATATTGCTTTGCTTATATGATTTATAATTTTTAAAATAAGGCGCATGATGCCAATAATTTTAGTCACATTTATAATAATAATAATAGCATATTTATTTTCGCCTTAAATAAAAATTATAATGATTTTTTTTTTATCTGAGTCAAGAAGTCGGACGCAATGGAAGAATAAATAAAAAAACGTCGAACAAATAACAGAATTCGCAAAGTCAGCGTCACTAAAAAAAATCGCAAAGTCTGATATTCCACCGTGCCACGGTGGAAACTGCCGTGACACGGTGGAATACCCAGTGGCGCGACAATTTTTTTTTCTTTTTTTGGCTGACTTCCACCGTGCCACGGTGGAAATTCCCATGGCGCGGCAACTTTTATTTTTTTTGATGCAATTCCACCGTGCCACGGTGGACTCTGCCGTGACACGGTGGAAATTCTCGAGCCACGGTGGACTCTGGATGCTGAACTGGCAAATTTTTTTTGATTTTAGCTCCATTTTGTCGCAACGAATGCTGAAATGGCGCGTGTACTCGATGACGGAGGAAAGATTTTATTTTTTTAAGTTAAGCGCCATTAATAGTATTAAATTTAGCAGCATTGAATATAAAACGCTATTAAATCAATAAAAATGGTGGGAAGGTTGATGATATTCACAATTAATTTATTTTGAATTAAAAAATAGCATTTATTAGAAAGCGCTGTTAAATATTTTAAATTCAAAATCTATATAATGCATTAATTATAATTATTAATAAATATGTAGCTAAACGAATCAGTACAAACTAACTAAGATCTATAACAGAACTAAATTTAGTTTCCCAAATGAAATAAATGTCTTAATGTCTCATAAAATACAAATAATATTAATAGTCATCTTTGGTAACACTCTAGGAAAGAGAAAAAAGTACAGTACGGTATATGTCAATTCAAAAATTTACATACCCTAATTTAAATGACTACAACATTGTTAAATTAAAAATTTGTGGCCTATTACAAATTAAAATACATGGTGAATCAACCAAATATTCACATGAGAAGAACATGACGTGCCCATTGAGTTCTGATTTCATCAATATGGTCTTGATCATACCTTGAGACATTGCAATCACGAAAGTACTGCAAAATATAAAATAAGACCGGACAAAAAGAATATATAAAATAAGAATTTTGATTAACATAATAAGCATCAAATGTAGGCATATTATATTTAAAACAAAGAAAAGGTCATACATGTTCAAAAATTTGGGTTTTCTTATGGTCAATGATCTCTTTCATAAATCTCATAACGTAATATCCGCAATCAATGCCATTATTTTGTCGTGGGAACTGCATAATCATGACAAAAAGAAAAATAATCATAAATAATTTCAAAAAATGTAAAATATAACAAAAATTACAGTCATACAACATACTTGTATCTGCACCCACTTGGTGCTCATTTTAATCTTCTTTAACAATCCTTTTTCACTTCAAAAACCAAAGAGTGCTCTGCACAACATGAAAATTGCAATAATTAACCATTGCATTTTACACATGATTATGTCACCTTGAAAATTGCATTAATTAACCTTTACATTTCACACTTTATTTCAAGTAACATATCGATGATGAGATGACCATTGTAGATGAAATAAAAGACGCTACACTATACTTATGTCCTTATTTATACATTTCCCACATAATTCTCCAACTCCGTACCATTTCTGCCAGACTTAACAACTACATCAGTTGCACAACTCAAGGTAACATGGTATTGTCTGCACTCCTATGGTATATAATTGCACAACTCAACGAGGCATCTTCTTACCAAATTGTTCGTTAGAAAATCATTAGAAATCTAGGAGTAAACTTACATTCCAAAACTTAAGAAACATCTTTTAGATTTTGAGGAACTTTGTGCCAGTGTGGGTAAATGATTGGAACATTTTTGTGGATACTAGCTCCCCAATAACTCATCAGTTTATCACTATAATCCCAAATAGGCTGACCATTGGCACATTCCACTAAACATTGAATCTCACACCCCTATTTCTAGCTCGAACCAATGATGCCATTCTAGTTGCACCTCGACCTGTGTCCTTTTTACCTTTATAAGTAGGATGACCATTTGCATCATTATTTTCATCATCACCATGCTCATGATTGATATGTAAAGAATCCATTAACCTAGGACATGAGATATATATACTAGTAAGTTTAAACATGTTAATTGATGTATTTCCTGTTCATACAAAGATAAAATAAAAGATACAATTAGCATGAAATTACATTAGATATAATCCACTAAGAAAGATGCATCACCGAGTACCATTCAAATGCAAACAAATTTAGGAGTTAGTTCTTCCTTTATCAACAAAATCAGTTCAAACATACTGAAATGAAGCATATCATCACACCATATTCTACTTCACTAGAATATACATATAATTTTTATTTATTTACTTTTACTACTACTACATTTCCAAAGTTCAACGGTATGATATTATTTTTAAGTAATTCTTTAATAAAGGAATCACATGGGATGATTATTCAGTTTTAAATCTTATTGAGACATGAAATGATGATTAAAATCACATTAAACATATGTACATATTTGTAATATAAAATTAAAAGACTTGGGGCTAAGAGGGAAAAACAGATGGTTGTATGATTACCAAATTATTGCTTTTTTCTCTTTTTTCCCTTATTAGTACTTGAGTTTGATGCATTTTCGGCCCATATACCCTCTCCATGATCAACTCTTGTGTATGCCTCATTCTCCACTACATTGTTGCTAAATCAATGAGATTGTAATGAGAATGAAGGGTCTTCTAGGTCATCTATATCTTGGTCTCCAAACACATTTCTTTTATTTGATGACAAAACAACATGTCTCATTTTATTTGCCGGGTCAGTCACATAAAAAACTTGCTTTGCTTGTGAAGAAAATATGAATGGCTCCTCCTTATAACCCACTTTTGTAAGATCAACAATAGTGAACCCTGGGTTCTCAAAATTCACACCATTATTGTGATCAACCCAATTACAACTGAAAATCGAAATTTGAAATGTCCTATAATCCAATTCCCATATGTCGTGGATGACTCCATAATAAGTCATATCTGCATATATTGGGTTTTTATCTTTTCCACTAGAGATATGCATAGCTGGGCCAACACCGACACCCCACTATTTTGCATAGTGGTTTCTTTTTCCCTGTCCTTTGTGTAAAAAGTATACCCATTGATTTGATAACCAGAATATGATAAAACCTCAAAACAAGAACCCCGAGATAGCCATTTTAGTCTGTCAGAAACATTTGAAGGTGACTTAGCTAATTCATCAGCAATTCGAAGTTAAAACCACTCAACGAAAGAGCGATTATGTTCTTCCACTATCCATATTTCAATCTTACGTGGATTTAAATCCCTTAAAAACTCCAAGTGTTCCTTTACATACGGATCAATATCTTCACTATTGTGCAGTACATACAAGTGTGCTCGATGCCTTTTATTGTGTGATAGAGAGACCACTTTTTCCCACTATTCCTCTTCCTTCATACCCTTTTGTATGCCTTGTCTTTGGGATTCCTATTGCATCGACTTTGGAAAGGTACTGACTACGAAACTCAAGAGCTTCTTCAACTAAGGCACGCTCCACAATGCAACCTTCTGGGTGATTCCCACTCATAACATACCCCTTCAAAATTTTCATGAACCTCTCAGTCGCATACATATATCTCAAATATGCAGGTCCACATAATCGAACTTCTCTAACCAAATGAACAGTTAAATGAATCATAATGTCAAAAAATGATGGCGGAAAATACATCTCCAACTTACACAATGAAACAACAAGGTCCTTTTGCAAGTCACTCAATTTAAAGGGGTCAATCTCTTTGCTACAAATCTCACTGAAAAATATACAAAGTTTTGTGATAGCATTTCGAACAGCTTTTGGCAAAATAGAGCGAATAGCCATTGGAAGAAGATGCTCCATTAGAATATGACAATTATGTGACTTCAAACCAATTAGCTTCAAGTCTTTCATTGCCACGAGCCTTTTAATGTTTGAAGAATAACCTTCAGGAACCTTAACTCAAGAAAGAAACTCACAAAAAGAAACTTTCTCCATCCTTGATAGATTGTGGCAGTCAGGTGGGAGATATATACGATTTGTGCCCTTAACTGGTGCTGGTGACAATTCAGGTCTGATTTTCATGTCAACTAAATCTAGTCTAGCAGCCTCACCATCTTTACTTTTATTCTTTACATTAAGTAAAGTACTTATAATACTGTCACACACATTTTTTTCAATATGCATCACATCTAGGAAGTGTCTAATATGTAAGGTTTTCCAATAAGGAAGGTCTCTTTTTGGAACCAACACTCGGTACATATTTTGCATTCAAATTCCAAACTTGACATTCAAATTCTCCATTTTCTCAAGTATTTGTTCTACTGTTGGCGGCACTGGAAGAGTCCCATCTTCAGAAGTCCCATCAAAAGCTTTTCTCCACCTTCGATATTGATGATTGACTGGCAGAAATTTGCGATTTCCAGGGTAAACAACTTTGCGGGAGTGATTCAAGTAAAATGAGAATGTGTTATTCTGGCATATGGGGTATGCTTCATAGCCTTTAGTAGTATAACCTGCCAAATTTCCATATGTCGGAAAATCATTTATTGTACCAAAAGGCAATGCTTTCAAATTAAATTCTTCATCGCGATAAGCATCATACACCTCTACACCATGCTCCCACATCATCTTCAAATCGTCAATTAAGGGTTCTAAATATACATCTATGTCGTTCCCAGGTTGTTTTGGGACCGAAATTAGCATGGTAGTATCATATACTTCCTTTTCATTATCAATTCAGGAGGAAGATTATATATCATCAAAATGACTGTCCATGTACTATGACGAGAACTTTGATTACTAAAAGGATTCATTCCATCAGCAGCAAGGGCGAGACGCAAATTTCTATGCTCCGCCCCAAATTTGGGAAAGTCACGGTTAATTTTGATTCATTGCGGAGAGTCGGTCGGGTGTCTAAGTAAAACGTCTTTTTTTCTCCCATCTTCATGCCATGTCAAATTCTTTGATTCTTCAGCAATACTAAATAAGCGCTTAAATCTTGGCACTATTGGAAAATACCACATAACCTTAGCTGGCACATTATTTTCCTTGTATCGTGGAGCCTTACATTCAGGGCAGCTTTCTAAAGAGGCATATCCTTTTCGATATAAAATGCAATCATTAGGGCAGACATGTATTTTTTCATACCCCATGACCATAGAGCACAACATCTTCTTTGCCTCGTAAATACGACCCGGAAGCACATTATCAACAGGAAGCATCTCTTTCACTAATTCGAGTAAGCTCGAAAAACTTGTATCAGTTCATACACTACGAGCTTTAAGATGGTATAATTTCAACACAACAGATAATTTGATAAATGTAGAACAACCAGGGCACAAAGGGGTCTTTGCACCACTACATAAGGTGTCAAACATTTCAAAACTATCTTCGATGTTTTCCTCTAAAATACTTGTCATTTCTTTTAGACGGTCATTGCCTAGATGGAAATTATCTTCTATTTCATCATCATTCATTTCATCATACATCTCAGTACCTACATAAGAAGGTATGTCCCCTAATGTCTCACCGTGTTTTATCCAAGACTTGTACTGTTGGATGATTCCATTAACCACTAAATGGATTCTTACATCCTCAACATTGTGTCGGATCATGTTGTTACAATTGACACATGGACACAAAATGCGAGATGGACCTTCGGCATGTTCAATAGCAAATGCAAGAAACTCATCTACCCCTTGTTCATATTCATCACTAGTACGCCTTGTAAGCATCCATTTCCGATCCATTTTTATATTGCTACACCATAAAAGTAAAACTACGATAACTAATAAAAGGAATAACTAATGATAATTATACTAATTTAGGTTAATATAGTTTGTGTATATATACAAGATCACCTTTTCCATGAAATTTCTTAAATAATTTTTTTTTAAAAAAGTCATTGATGGGCTTTTTAACCTTATAAAATTAGATAATAGAGTGAGGTATTAATTACAATTAAAAAAAATAAACAATAATGAAATCAATTAACTGCTGACATATATGTAGTATCCAAATTTAATACGATACAAGTAATTTTTAACATATTTTAACAACTCCCTCCTTGTGGTCGCGTCTTTAACACAATACTAATTTTTTTAAACTATTTTTTTTCCCTCTCACGTCCTTTACTTGTCAATAAATACTAACCCATCTAAATTTTCTTACAATAATACCCCACTAACCCACTTACAACCTTTTATAATAAAGTCATTGATTTTCATAAAACTTTGTGTTTGTTAGATTGTAACACTTAAAAAGTGTAGGAGTAATAGAAACGCTTTAATATTCCACTATACAATAAAGTATGATTTAATAATTATTAATAATTGAGGTATATCAATCTACTCAAGATAGTAGTACATGGTGTAGATTTCAATTAGACTAAAAGTGTTCCAAGATTAATTTGTGCATTAGCATATTATGTGGCCATACTTTTCACTCGTTTTGACCTGCTAATCTAAATGCACTTACCTTTAAGATTATAATGAAAGCCAAGTTAGTCTAAGGCATATGTGTTGGTCCTTTTTACAATAACCAAGCCTCTTTTCTTTTCAAGTTTCTATACTCCATTAATACTACTTTTCTTTATTAAACTATAGAGACTAGAAATATTCAAGTAGGGACACAAATCATTATCCATGATAACTCCTAAATTAGCTAGCAGTTGTAACAAGGTGACTATAATACAAGTGATATTTATAAGGTCACTAAATATACTATGATACAAGAACCATAGATGTTAATTATAGGTTGGTATTTCCATGAGTTAAATCAAGCAAGAGAGTAGCTTTTGAGAACATAATATAACGCTAAAACACATGTTAGCCTTCTACCTCAATTAAATAGGAAATGGGGGGTCATATAAGCCTAATGAAACATCAAACAACTAGAATAAAATGGAATAAAATACAATTTATAAACATGCAAATTAGCAAATTCAGATTAAACCTCAAAAAACCTTAATCAAAATTGCAAATTTCATAACTAAAAGTCCTATAAACAACATAACCCAAAAAAATTGCATATTGACCCATTAAAAACAGCAAATTAATACCTAAAAAATGCAATTACAGGAAAAAAAAACATACTCACAATTGATAATTTCAATCAATAAATCCCGCAAACACCAGATGAGAAGACAATGGAAGCACGCAATTTGCAAAATAGAAGAATTATTCAACTGCCCACAATTTGCCGGAGAAGAGGAACTGCTCAATAATTAATTGGGCTGAAGGGAACTCTTTAATTACTTTAGGAAAATTGGGATTTGGATTTGGATTTGGATTGAAGGGAACTCAATTTGGGGAAATTGTGGTTGAGGGCTGTGGTATCTAGCGGCAAAACAAAAAAAAAATTATGAAGTGGAGGGAAGTGAAGTCGTGGGTTATTGTGAGTAGTAGACTAGTATTCTAGTACTAGTAGTTTGGTGGGAAATTAGGCTAAGAAATAGGAATACTTTTATTATTATTATTAATTTATTATAACCACTTTAATTAATAGTTCCATTATCACTGATCATCTCATGAGGTACCCCATAGCGGCATATGATATTTTTATCAATGAATTGAACTACATGTTTTGCTGTTAACTTGGCATATGAGGCAGCTTCGATCCATTTGGTGAAATAGTCGATTGCTACGAGGATGAATTCATGCCCCCCTTGTCCTGGTGGCGTTATCTTTCCAATGATGTTGATACCCCTAGTAGAGAAAGGCCATGGAGAGGTATATGTGTATAGAAGCGAAGGTGGAACGTGCTGCAAATTTGCATAGACTTGACATTTCATACATTTCTTGACGTATTCGTGACAATCTCTCTCCATTGTAGTCCAATAATAACCTTGTCGTTAAATCTTCTGGACTAACATCTTAGCATTCATATGTGTTCCACATATGCCGGCATGAAGATTTTCCATGGTTTTGTGTGCTTCTTTCTTGGCTATGCATAAGAGATTTCTCCCTAGTGCAGTCCTTTTGTGGAGTTCTCCCCTAATGAGCACATACTGTGAGGCCAGAAGACTCAAAGCACGGTGTGCCCTTTTATCAGTATTAAAAGGGTATTCTCCTTTTGTCACGTAGTTAAGGATATTTGTATACCATGGCTCTTCATCTTCTTCTTGTGATTCTTGTTCATCATCAAGTGCGTAAACATAAGTCGGTTCATATCTTCTTTCTATGGTCAACGACATTTTGATTGTATCCGTTGGAATTCGGACCATTGATGCTAATTAAGCCAGTGCGTCGGCGAACTGGTTTTCTTCTCTAGGCAAGTACATATATTCCACTTCATCTAGTTGCTTTGTGAGAGTTTCTAAATGAGCTTGATACGTAGCGAGACTTTCACTTCTCACCTTCCATCTCTTGGAGATCTGGTTAATGATTAGTGAAGAATCACCGTAGATTCTGAGCTTCTTAATTCCCAAGGCTATAGCTTTTTCTAATCCCAAAATGCATGCCTCGTACTCTGCGACATCAAAGTCGAGCTTCATGGAAATTGGGATATGCTCTTCATTGGGTGATACGAGCAATGACTCCTACACCACAACCTTTTTGGTTTGAAGCTCCATCGAAATAGAGCGTCCATCTATCATCTTCAGTCATGAGTAAATCTTCGTCAGGGAAATCATACTCATCTTCTTCTTTCTCAACTTCTTCTAGCGGAAAATCTGCTAAGAAGTCAGAAACCGCAGAACCTTTGATGGCTTTTTTTGGTACAAATTTCAAGTCAAATTGAGCAAGGTTGACTATCCACCTTGATAATCTGCCATTGAGTGTGGATTTTTTGAACAAGTACTTGAGAGGATCCATCTTGGACACGACATGCACTGTATGAGTGAGCATGTAATGTCTTAGTTTCTGTGCGGCCCACACAAGTACGAGACACAACTTTTCAAGTGGTGTGTATTGTGTCTCATATCCTTGAAGCTTATTGCTCAAATAGTAAATTGCATTCTCCTTGCTTTCGATCTCTTGTGCTAGCATTGCCCCCATCGTTTCTCTTGTGACCGTAAGGTAGAGTAGAAGAGGAAAGTCAGGTATTGCTGGCGCTAGCATGGGTGGGTTTGTCAGGTACTCTTTGATTTTGTCGAAAGCTTTTTGGCAATCATCATCCCATGTGACTTGGACATTTTTCTTAAGCTTTTTGGCAATCATCATTGTGAGTTTTGATATGAACCTACTTATATATTGCAGCCTTCCAATGAAGCCTCGAATTTCTTTCTCATTCTTGGGCGGTGGCATGGCCATGATCTCTTTGACTTTTGTGGGATCAATTTCAATCCCTCGAGAACTGATCACATAACCAAGTAGTTTTCCTAATGTGACCCCAAATGCACACTTTGCTAGATTTAATCTCATGTTGTACTTGCGGAGTCTTCCAAAGAACTTGCGAAGTGCGATGATGTGGCCTGGGCGATCTTTTGACTTAACGATCATATCATCGACATAGACCTCCACCTCTTTGTGCATCATATCATGTAACAATGTTGTGGCTGCTCTTTGGTAGGTGGAACCCGTGTTTTTCAACCCGAATGACATTACCGTATAGCAATATGTACCCCATTGTGTGATGAATGTGGTTTTCTCCATGTCTTCTTCGGCCATTAATACTTGATTATATCCGACGTAGCCGTCCATGAACGAGAGGAGTGCATGGTTTGTTGTGTTATCCACTAGAATGTCAATGTGAGGTAGAGGGAACCCATATTTCGGACTTGCTTTATTGAGGTCCCTGTAATCAACACACATTCTGACCCTTCCATCCTTCTTCGAAACTGGAACCACATTTGCTATCCACTCTGGATACTTGGATACTTTGATGAAACCTACAGCCAATCGTTTTCTGATTTCTTCTTTGATTTTGAGATCGACATCCGATTTCATTCGGCGTAGTTTTTGTTTGACATGCTTCATTCCTGGAATGAGTGGCATCGTATGCTGAGCTATATCCCTGTCAATTCCTGGCATATCTTGGTATGGCCAAGAAAATACATCACCAAATTCACTAAGCAAGTTAATTAGCTCTTTGCGTTCATCTTGACTTAGTGTTAATCTAATTTTTACTTCTTTGATAGTCGTATCATTGGAAATATTAATTGTTTTTGTATCTTCAATAATTGTTGTTTTATTTTCGTGTTATTCCATCGCTTTTATTATTTCTTTGTCATTTTAATCATTAGCAAAGCAATATTGATCAGGGTTAGGGGAATGACACGCATCGTAAGCAAAGGTATTCATTTTATTGAATTCATCTGTCAACACACCAAGAGGGGCAAGGTCAGCTGCGACCTCACCGGAATTATTTGGGATAGAAAGAGAAGACTCAACAAGAGACTCAGGATTGGACTCTATAGCTGAAAGAGGGTTGGCCTCAGACCCTAAGGACTCGTCCACAGACTTAGACTCAGACTCGGACTCGGACCCAGACGACTCAGACTCATCAAACATAGGACCTTCGCCAGCGGTTATTTCCAACTTTTCTCCGCTTGGCGTAGTGATCTTCAATGTCTTACGCCATCCTTTTGAAACATTATCAGCCTGGACGATTAACTTAGAGGGGTCAAAATCCTTGCTTTATATAACATCTTGAATGAGCTCGGAATCATCATTGCAGACAGGCTTGGATTCATTCTTTTCTAGTCCAAAAAGGAGGTTAATGTTAAGATCATCAGAGCTTGGACTAGCTGGTTTCTCAGTTGTGAAGAGTTCTTCACCTTCATTGATGAAGTCACAATCGAGGAACATCTCGAACCCTGGCTCGCCCCTCCCATCGTGGACGAAAGGCTCAGGGAATTCATAGCATGGGAAGTCTTCCCCTTCTTTGATATATTGGCCATTGAGGGTGAATGGATATGGATCCATGACCATTTCCATCTTCATGATTCGAGCATTATTGCGAGCCTTCATTTTCAGGAGGGATTGTTTCACATCTTCTTTTGTTGGCTTGAATCCCAAGCCAAAGGTATCTTTCTTAAGCGCACCAGGATGGCCGCAAAGTTCAGCCATTTTCTTTTTGAGTCCGAGGGTCATTCCAGGGAAATGCCCTTGCTTCTTCATAATGGAATTAACAATGGTATTTGAATAAGGATCAAAGTCGAGATGACACTTCTCCTCTTCTTCGATCATGAGAACATCATCGAGCGAAAACCCCTAGAGATCTTCATCTTTTTCATCATGTTCAACATGGACGATGGGAGTATCGATAAATTGAATGCGCATGGGGGAGGCATCAATGGTAATTGGAACCCCTACAACTATGGCTTTCACTTTTTGGTGCAATGACGATGGGATCACCTTTAGCTCATGAAGCCAAGGACGTCCTAACAACAGATTGAAAGAAGCCTTAATGTCCACCACCTGAAACTTGGTGCGACGTTAAATGGCTCAAGTAGTTATGTTTATCATGATAGTACCCACGGCTTGACGGCGAGTATTATCATAAGCGTGAATCCCTTGAGTAGAGGGAGTTAGTTCTTCATTTTTTATGCCCAACTTCTTTGTAGTGCGGAGTGGGCATACATTGATTGCAGAGCCATTATCAACCAGGCTCATAGGAACATTCATCTTCCTACACACCATTGTGAGGTGTAAGGCCTTGTTATGTTGGTCCCCTTCCGGGGGCAGATCCTTGTCAGAAAAGGAAATCAAATTTCTAGTACTTGGCAATTCAGTAGTGAGAAAGTTGACTAGTCCTTGAGGAGTCATACCATCATCAACTCCTATTTTCACCAGAGCATCCATCACATCCTTTCGATGCTCGTGAGAGGTGGCTAAAAGCTTCCATACATTCATTTCCACCTTAGTCTTTCGTAATTGTTTGACCACATCGTTGTTTACAGGGTCGATGGGATCAACTATTGGTTATTATTGCGGTGGAGGTGGAGACGGACTAGGCTGTTGCAACCGTCCATTTCTGGTGAGAACCTTGACCTCAAGGTCTCCCCAAACATCTTCACTTGTGCCAAGAGACGAACAGGCTATATCCTTGAGATAGACATCTTCATCGTCACTATCCCAAATTCCATTCACTTCTTCATAGCTCGAGACAAATACAACTTCCGGCAAAGGTTCATCCACAGGTTGAATGAGTATTGACGGATCAAAGGAGACTTCATCTCCCATGATAGCCAAAGCATCAAAAAGAGGACCTTTTTGAATGTTAGGCTTCTTACCCCTGGAGGGACAGGAAGTTGATTAACATCAATCAGGTCTTGGATCGCATCCTTCAACCTCTAAAACTTCTCTATATTATGACCCTTGCCTTGATGAAACTTGCAATGAGCATTGGGGTCACAACTAGCGGTTCTGTTCTCTGGTCGAGGCTCTAGAAACGGTCCAATTGGCATAATCAGTCCTTGACTATGCAAGCGATCAAAAGCGGCATCATAAGTCATTCCTAAAGGCGTGTAAACCCTCCTTTGCCTTTGGAATCTTTGAGGAGGAGCATTTAGGGCCACTACATCATTGATATTGATATTGTTGGTAGCATTATTGGGCTTGGAAGAGGAAAAAGAAGGAGTGTCGTTCTTCTTGTTTTTCCAAGTGCTGTTGTTATTATTGTTGCTACCAGCAGCCTTCATCTGTTCATCTTCGATATTGATTCCAATATCATATACAGCTTCAAAGGTACTCAAAGGCAGAAACTTCAAGTGTTGCTTGTACTTATGAGTCAAATTGGCAATAAACAAGCGAACCATCTCTTTTTCCTTGGGGGGATCCACCAAGAGCGCAGCTGTTTCCCTCCACCTGCTTAAGTAAGTGGTGAAGCCTTCATTCTCTTTCTGTTTGAGAATGGAGAGTTCACGTTTAGAAGTCTTGGCCTGAATGTTACATTTATAACGATTCATGAAGATTTCAGCAACATCCTCCCAGGTCGCAACATATTTGGATTCCAGAGAGTAGAACCATTATTGACAGGCATGCTCTAAGGAAAGAGGGAACACGGTAGGGAAGAGTGTTACATCCACTCCCTTAAGAGCCATGGTCGCAGAAAAGGCCTTCAAATGGAAAATCGGATTATCAGTAGGCTTAAACTTGGGAATGTCAGCAGTGGAAAACTTCTCAGGAAGCTTGTCCCTTATGGACGAAGAGGTGACAGGTTGCTCCACATAAGTGAACTCTTCAGAGATCTTACTCATCTGTTCCTTAATCTTGTCCATTGCAGCGGCAGTGACATTGTTCTGATTGTATTGCTCTACCATGTTGACTCTAGTGGTGAGTGTTTGTATCATGTTAGACAACATTTCAATTGTCCAGTTGATGTTCTCGATATCTTCCTTAGTATCCATTGGTTGAAAGTACACTGGAGATGGATCTTGTGGAGACGATTGTGGTGGTTTCCTTGTACGCCTCTTTGGTATAAGAGGTTGTTGAGGTATTGACTCGAACCGTAACAATCTACCTTGCTTCTTGACCAAGTGCTGTGACACCAAAATAAACACATCTTTAATGACCAAACTTAACCTTAACCCATTCGAAAAAAAAAAAATTATTTATTTTGAAATTTGAAATTTTTTTTTTATTATTTTTTTCAAAAAATGGGAGGATACCATCCGACTTACTCCGAAAAAAAACGAAAAAAAATGCAAGACTTTCCTAATGTATGGTCACGAACAAAATAGTGCATGACTCAAAGAAAGGTGTGTGAACTCGACATGACTTGTGAGTGGTTAAGTGAGGTTATGGATGCGTGTTATGCGTGTTATGACCGTACTGACGGGACACTTCTCCTGGGCACCGTGTCACGGTGATGACTGTCGTGACACGGTGCAGTCTACCGTCAGCCGGTAGAAAGCGTCGTGTCACGGCACTGTTCACCGTGGCGCGGCAGGACTTGCCGTGACACGGTGCTCAGTTCTAGTTATTTTTTGTGAGTTTTTCCAGATTTTAATCAGTTTTAGTCCGTACTAATTACTATGTGGAAATTAAAACCCTCGGTCATGGGTTAAACTAAAAGAGCAAACACATGAGGGTTAGCACCAAACAAACCATGTAGCATTTAGTCACGATGATATAAAAAAGTTCACAACCTAAGGTCAAGATCTATGTTCAACTATTGGTCAAGCTTTGGGTGTCAAAAGGGTACCATAGTTAAGAGTTTGGACGCGTTAGCAAGGCAGCCTCCCTTGAGGGTGTATGCCAACGGGCGGCTCCGCGAGTTCGTTATGAAATCGAACTCGACTCCATGGTTTGGGTGGATTTAATAATTCGGATGAACCCTTATTGCCATGAGCGTTTTTTGGTTGATAGAGCTTAAATCCTCCGGGGCTAAGACGTTTGAAGAACAGACACGTTTTTCAGAAAAATCAAAGGAAGTTGACTGTGAGAAGAGAAACAAGCCACCGGACTGATTTTAGGACTACTGTGACACAGCAAATAGCCCCGTGCCACGGTGCATGCCACCGTCAGACGGTAAATTGCACCGTGACACGGCAGATTCTGCTGTGGCACATCAGTCAAAAAATATGACCGTTGCCCTGTTTTCCTTCGTACGCAATCAAGTTATTCAACTTTTCCTACGGGACAGACCTAAACGCGAAGTTAAAACGTCTATGCTTATGCAAAAATGCCAAATTAATCACAGGAATATTTTTCAAGAATCTTTCAAGTCTCATCCACTCATCTTAATTAAATACCGATCACTCAAATCGATAAATAACCAAAAATCCTCCCCAGCGGAGTCGCCAAATTGTAGGCATCGTTTAAAGTGCGCCTACGTAAAAGCATGTGTGAATATGCTTGGCACTCATAGGAAGTGGGAATCGACATATATGATTAGGGACAAGGAAAGTAGGGAGCCGCCAACAAGTTTTTAAGGAGCTTGTAAACCGTTCACGGATCATAAAAAGGCAACCACGAATAAGGGACAACAATAGGCAACAACGATTGACCCGTGAAGGTTACACCCCATTCATAATCCATGAGATTAATAACTCCATATGGTTCAGAACCACAAAAGGAGGATCGGGGATGATGGTACGAAGTGAGTCATGGAGTCACATTCGCCCGTATTGGCCTCTGCTCGATTCTTATTGTGAAAAATGATTCCTGCGATCTCAAACGCATACAAACATAAATTCAATTTGCTCCAAACTATTATTAAGCTAAGTTGGTTTAATATTAATGCAACACATAATTCTAAAATATCGTGATCACTTGATTTAATAACAAGATTAAAAAGGAACCTAAACCGGTTGTCCAAATTATCTTATTAGGCGTGATTTTCAATTACATATTCCCTTTAACATGCAATATGGTGATAAAAAAATAATAGAATTGACATTAATATTGGAAGCAATTTAACAATAATTCCAACAATATAAAATCGTTAGAAAAATAATAGAAATAAAAACATAATTCTTACTTTGATTCTGTTTGCTTGCAACTATAAAATAATAAACAAGTTAGTAACTTCAAGGAAATAAAAATAAAACAATAATTAAATTAAATTAAATAAAGTAGAGTCGATTTGGGGCCAAACCCTCAAACAGTTCTACCTTTCACGCCTTGGCTTAAGGACAGAACCACGAGTAAAGTACGGACTCCTTGGAGTGCTTGAAGAAGGAATTTGAAAGGAGGGTAGGCTAGTGTTTAGGCTACAACATAGAAGAGAGAAAAAATAGAAAATTAATTGATGCCCCGTACATGAGAAATGAGGGGGTTTTTATAGAAAAATGTGCTAAGGGAACACACGGAACCCTAAAAAGATAAAAACCCTAAAAATTATACCGCGACACGGCAAAGTGTACCGTGACACGGGAATCCCCACCGTCAGACGGGAAACATTCCTGTGACACGATGTACAGATGTGTGACGCGGGAAATATTTAGTGAACATGGGAGAAAACGCGTTAAGGGTTTACGCGGAAAGGACACGGAAACCCCCGTGTCATAGCAGGTGCCCCGTGTCACGGGAAATCCCACCGTCAGACGGGGCAGTTTCTCGTGACACGGTGGACATATGCCGTGATGCAGGAGTCCTGGTCCGTTTTTCCGTCTAAATTCATTTTGTAACCCTAATTTCGCTCAGCATTTTAAGTGCTGATTGATAATTTTGAGCCATTTCTGATTTATTATTATTATTTGGGGCAAAATAAGAAAATAGGTTAATATTAAATAAAAGGTTTAGGCCAAAATAAATAATATAACAATAAAATAGAAAAAAGGTTTGGGCTGAAATTAAAAAACTATGCTTTGACTAAATATCAAGACTGATCCATGGATTGTTCAAAAATTGAATTTAATTAAATACGATTTTTTAAGTACTCTCGGGATTAAATACTGAACCCGACCAATAGTGACGGTGAAAGGTTGTTCATCATCGGGTTTGGTTTTGGGAAGACATTTTTAGATGTCTACACCTAGACATGACACTAGGAATCATAATAACCTAGACATGATTTCTATATCATAAAATCAATAAATTAATTAAAGCACTTACTTGGATGCCTCGTATCTCTTTCTAATAACAAAATACACGCGTTAATAACTTCAAGGAAAATAAAAACAAACAATTAAATTAAATAATTGAAAGAGAGATTTGGGACAAACCCTCAGAAATTAAAACCTTTCACGTCTAGGGCGAAGGAAACTTCGAATATGGCTAGGTATTTCTAAATCTAATGAATGCGGAATTTTGTATGTAAAAAGTAAGTTTAGAAAAAGAGAGAGAGAGAGAGTAATCAAGAGATTCTTGATGAAAGTTGGTGAGAAGAATTAGAGAGAATAAGAATTGATGAGAACTGATGACGGAAAACTGAGGTTTTAGGAGGCTATTTATAGAGAAATCAACTGGATATGATAAAAAACGAATCAGAGTTTCGAAAATAATAAAACACGACCGAAGCGCCAAACACGCACCTGTCGCCAGACGCCAGGTCTGTCGCCAGGCGACAGAGCTGTCGTATGGCGCTGAAAATAATTTTCCACGTGTTTTCTTATTTTGATAAAATTTAACCGTACGAGAGGGCAAAATCGTATTTTCCTCAAAAACACTTCTTTTATTCTGATGAAAACTCTAAAAGTCAACTAAAGTCTATTGAACAATGCTAATTAAATTAGGAATGAAAAGAACCTTCTAGAAGACTATAATCATTTCTAATTGCATTAGGAATGATAAATCAATATTAGGCCCTCCACTAGATCATTGGGCCGCATATAAAAACCAAACCGGGCCCAGTTTAGTAATTTGGCCATAACTTCTTCATTATTCATCGGAATTAGGCTTATAATATATCGTTGGAAAGCTCTTTTCGAACCCGACCCAACTACACTATTATTGGACCCTTACTATGGACCAAACCAAAACTGAATTGGCTATTTTCTTAAAATAGGTTTTCAAAAATAAAGAGAAAGAAAAGAACTAAAAACTAACCGCAACACTAGACTTTCACACTTTCACTTCATTCCATTATGATTCGACGTGAAAGGTACTAATCACTGGGTTTGGTTTTTGGGAGACACAAATGGGTGTCTACAATATGGTACACATTTATTTATGTTTTCACTCACCTAAATCAATGGCATCTGCAGAATCCACCTTCTCTTTATCTCTTTGCAAACAGCATTGTGGAAATCGTAGCAAGCAATTCACATTTATGCTTGGCTTCGGGCTGTCCCTATTTTTTGATTGGGTCAGACGATGAACGCAAAGACATATCAATGTGTGTTGTGCTACCGGTTGGGTGTTCCATTGTTCTTTGTCTCGATGTCGTGCTCTGCTTGTTCTTGGGTTTTTACTGGGGATATTTTAGGCGACCATGCGGTGTCGTGTGATGGTATTGTGGGTATTAAACATCAGCATAATGTTGTTCGGGAAATCCTTGTTGATATTTGCTACAATTCTGGAATTTCGGCAAGAAAGGAGGTTGACATAGGATTATTTGGAGGGAATGATGGGGCCCTCAGACTTGCCAATGTGTTACTTTATTCATGGGATCGTGATCGTGATGTATTTGTCGACTTCACAGGGTTTTCTTCTTTGACACAGATAGGGCTAGCTGATTTTGTTCCTGGACGGGTTGTGGTTGATGCGGCTCAGCGGAAGCGGGTTAAGTATGAATCTCGTTTGTCGGGCGAATGGATATGGTTTCATTCCTTTATCCTTTTCTTCACTTGGGGAATTAGAGAAGGAAGCTGTAGCGATGCTGAAGCGGATTCAGAGGTTCTCGACGACACAAGACATTAGGGCTCGCGCGGCAGCTCATATTTTCACTAGGTTATGCTTTGCTATAGCTAGAGGAGTGGGGGCCCAGATTGTATCTCGGCTTCCCACTAATTTATTGTAGGTTGTATGACTATTATTTTTGAGAAATAATAATAATAATAATAATAAAAATAATAAATAAATAAAATAATAATAATAATAATAATAATAATAATAATAATAATAATAATAATGAAATTTTGCAAAAAACCACCTTTTAAATCTTGTTTTTTTTTTCATATAACCACCTTTTAAGAAATATGTTGCAAAAAACCACCAATTTATAAAATTTTGTTACAAACTACCACTTTTTTAGCCAAATTTATCAAGTGTTTTACATTGAATTGGTGGAAATTTGCAAAAAATAATTTAAATTTGTAACATGTTTTAAAAAGGTGGTTATATGAAAAAAAACAAGATTTAAAAGGTGGTTTTTTGTATCTCGGATTCCTAATAATTTATTGTAGGTCGTATGACTTTTGTTTTTGAGATATAATAATAATAATAATAATAATAATAATAATAATAATAATAATAACAACAACAACATTAATAATAATAACATTAATAATAATATTAATAATAATGTGAAATCTGCTCTGTTCGGCTCAACTCTGCTTAGCTATCCTGAAATCTGCTCTGCTTTGCTGATTCTTTCTCTGCTCTAGAAGCTCAAAAGAACATGGCCTAAGTGAAGGAGGAGGGGCAATTTTTAACATGCATCACGGTGCATCTAGTTATATGTGCTCCATCATAATAGTACATCGTTTTACACTTTTATTAATTAGGATTTTATTTTATCATCTCCCTCAAACTGATTTATCTTATTTCTAGAATTAGTTTTCCATTTCCAGAGCTCATTCTACATTTCAGAAAAACGCCATCAACCAAAACTTACCACTACGCTACCAATTGCGACTCACTGTTGACTTCAATTCAATTTGACACAAGTTTTCGTTTAGTTTTAGCAAAATTCCAACTTTTGAGGAAGCTCTTTCAATTGTATATTTCCATTTTAAATGCAGAGATTCAAAGCTTGATTTTTGGAGTATGAGATTCATATTTTGGTCGAAATACTTCTATTATTTTATATCAATAAATTTATTTAACAATGGTTGTATGGAGGAGAAGAGAGAAAAATGGAGGAGAAAGAAATTGAAGGTCAATGGAGAAAAATGGAGGAGATAGAAAATTGCTAGTTTATTTTCTTTTATCCTTCGTGGAATTGTACATTTTTTCTTGATTTTTTAATAGATGAGAGTAGATTTTAGATATGATTAGGCATATGAGCATTTTGTTATAATATGTACTAGCTTTCAATATTTGAATCTAAACATAAAGCTATTACAAAATGAACACGAGTACAATATATGCAACAATTAGTTTTACAGTGAACATTGTTCAATTAAATTTGAACGTCGTTCAATTTAATTTGAACATTGTATCATGTGGTCGTAAAATGAGCCATATACATACCTTTAAAGATACATGGGTGTGTATATCAATCTATTTAACTTTATTTCCTTGCCTAACTGTTTGATTTATATAGTAAAACGCAATGAGTCTAAACACTAATTGAACACTAAACTTTTTTTAAATGAACAAAATAGACATATTTCTTCTTATTAGTTATGATTAATAACATATGATGAATGGACATATTACTACACATCTACACCTATATAATAATTTTCTTCTCACTAGGATACTAATAACTCCTTGTATAATAGTCTAATAGCTTCAAATAAAAAATAAAAGTGGTAATACATTAATATATATGTTGATATATAACTGGTTTGCATGAGGTGAAAGATTTATAGCCAAACTTGTACTTTAGAATCTAAAAAATAATATTGTAATAATATGGGAATATGAAGAATCATGAAAATAAACCTATAGGTATTTATTAAAATATAAATAAATATGACAAATAATGAAATATATATATATATATATATATATATATTCTTATTCCGTAATCTTTCCTCTTTTTTTTTTTTTTTTTTTTTTTTTTTTTTTTTTTTTTCCAACTCATTTTATCTATTCATGTACCAATTCCTTCGCCCATACAAAAATGATAGGGTGAGCCCTTGGATGCAGAATATTTCTCTTTTGAACACGAACTCGAGCATCAAAACAACTATATAATATATAAGCAATAAGCATAAGAATATGAACAATAAGTATTTAAAATATGAATAAATTAAATAATATTAATATGAACATTAAGCATAATAATATGAACAATAAGCATTAGAATATGAACAAACAACATAGTATGAATAAGAAGCATACGAATATGAACAATGAGCAATAAGGCAATAATAAGACTATGAACAAAAAACTTAGATTATGAACAACAAGTACAAAAATTTGAACAAGAAGGTTCTGATTATTATGTGGGGGTTGTTCAAAAGATTGTGGGGGGGGGGGGGGGGGGGGGGGGGGGGAGGGTTGTTCAGAGGTAAGTGAGGGTTGTTTAGAGGTTTGTGGGGGGGGGGGGTTTCTTAAGTTTCACAAGGCTTTTTCAGTAGTTTCTTGAGGCTTTTCAAAGGTTGGTTGGCGTTGCTTAGAAGTTTGTGGGTGTTGTTCAAAAGTGCGAGGGGTTTGTTTAGGTGATGATGAGAGTTGTTCAATAGTTTCTAGGTCTTTTTAGGGGTTGTTTGGGGCTACTTAGAAGTTTGTGGGTGTTGTTAAAAAGTTTAGGGTGATTTGTTCATATGTTTCCAAGGGTTATTCAGTAGTTATTAGGGGCTTTTTAGGGGTGAGTTAGGGCTGTGCAAAAGTTTATGGCTATTGTTCAAAAGCTTGGGGGGGGTGTTTCTTAGGTGTTTGTTGGTGCTAGTTAGAAGTTTAGGGAAGTTGTTCAGAAGATAAGGATGGTTGTTCAGATGTTTGTTGGTGCTAGTTTAGGGAGACATTTCAGAAGATAAGGGAGGTTGTGTTGGGTTTCGGTGAGTCCGACCCACCACGGAAGGAAACCCGAGCCAAGACCACACTCACAATAATTATAGCGATGCATAATTAACTTAATCACAAGATTAAGAAAAAGATTAATACCTTTGTCGTGTGCTTCGCTCACTTAATTGAGCTCTTACTTCGAAATCTCTTAGCCCCGCTCACACGAGCACCTCCAACAAAGTCCACCCGCAACCCGAGCACCGAAAATGGTCTATTTCTTAGGAGTTAGCTAAGACAACCTAAACCCAAGTAATTAATTGTGTTAAAAGGTTTTCACAATGATGATGCCTTTTTCAACACTTACTCAAGTGCTTTTCCCAATACCCCAAGTTGGGTATTTATAAGGAAATGCAAGAGTGAGAAAAGCTCACCCATCAATGTGGGAGATTTGATTTTTCCATTTTATTTTAAATCAAAAATAAAATTAATAATCAAGTTCTTAATAAATCAACAAGTAGCATGCTCACAAGAGAGGTTAGGTGAGGACCATTTGGAGAAGGGGGGACCAAACTTGCTCCCACTCCCTCTCCCATAGCCGGCCAACATAACACCCCAAACCCAATTGCTTTGCGCCACGTGGTAGCCCCATACTTGGGCACTAAGGCACCCAAGGTGTGCTGCCTTGCCGCTGCTACCCCTTTCGGCCCAGCAGGCCATGCACCATGTGTGCGGGCTGCTATGGGCGAAGGCTGCTGCTAGAAAGCCAAGCACCATCGCACTAGGTGCGAGTTTCTAGCCCCATCTTGCTAGCAAGCCTTGCACTTGGTGTGGGCTGCTAGCTTTGGCATGCTACGCACCAAGTGCGGGCTGCCAGCCTCGGCCAGCAGCTAGCATGCCTTGCACTAGGTGCGGGCTACTAGCTGGCCATGCTAGCCAAGGTGTGCTAGCACACATTTCTAGCTACCTTTCTAGGCCATATGCCCCTAGCACTGGGGCATTCCGATGCTAGGGGTATTTTAGTCATTTTGTTGATTTATTATAAATTTTCTCGTCTTGTCTTTTATTATTTTTGACTCAACATTTGACACTCGGTTTTGACTCTCTAAGCTCGAATTTTCGACGTCTAAATATTAATTACTCGGGCGACTTATTAGTTTTTCCGAATTAATTCGTCGCTTCGATTCGTTAGTTGCTTGGGTGTGACCCAAAGGGTTCAGTCAAGATTAAGCTGATATTACTGATCCAAAGCGGCCTCCACCCAGGCATTCCGATCACTTGACCTCACTGAATAATTAGCTTTCTAATAATTCTGAACCCTCTATAGGAATAATACACTTGTTCAAAGGACACCATTCCTTTCAATCTCCCACTTGTCCTTCCGGTCAAGAGCGCATTTAGTGTACAACCTTTTTCCTATGTCACTTAATGTCTCTTCATGAACTATAAGGTAAGATTTATTCATCATCCTTATTATGTCTAGAAGTATTTCTCGATCCCGAGTCCGACTTTCAATAAATAGATGATTTCTAAAATCTATCCGAGCACGGCCATGCATTTTACAGTCTTGCTCTTCGAGAGGCCTTGTAAACAACAAAGACATCTTCTCTATTTTTAGTATGTGGACATTCCAAGTCTTGCAATGTAGCTTCTCTTAATGAGAGGACCTAGCCGCCCGAGTGTTGCCGTTAATTATTCCCTTTTACGGCAGACGTTTGACAACATCAAAGCGGACAAGTACTCAAACAAGAGAACTCACAATACTCATGATCGGGGAAATAGGTTCCGATAGCCATAATGAGAAGTATACTTATGATAATTTTTTATCTCTTAAAGTATTCTCATAGGTCAATCCAGTATGGTTCTAAACTAATACCTATGCAAATGATTTATGAAAATCATGTCCTTGTAGCACAAGAAACGGTGCTATAAATCAAACTAAACACTAATTTCAAATGGTCATTAATTGTCCATCGTTTAAATGACCTTGATTAGGGATAATTCTTTATTATAATATTCAATGTTCACTTAATAGGTGTTTCCTTTCCAAGGATGTTCTTGATACCCCATTTTGAATATTCTCATAATTGAATGGAATCATTATTTAATCTTAAACCATAATAAATAGCAAACAGAGTGATAAATATTGCATGGAATTTAAATTACTCCAAAACTTGAATGGTTTTTCTTATTGTCTTACATTAAATGTTTCAAAAATTAACTAAAACACTAAACAGGGAAATCAAAGCCACTCTCTGATATGCATGATTCCAATTGCCTCAACGTGTTTGTTGTGCTTCACTTGAGGTAAGGGTTTAGTGAGTGGATCGGCTACCTTCTGATATCCATTCTCAAATCATGTGAAACCGACGCTTGACATGTTTGACCTTCTGATGCTACCTTAGCACTCTGAGCAATAACTCCATTGTTGTCACAATAAAGGGCTATTGGACCCTTGGTTGAGGGTATAACATCAAGTTCACCAACGAACTTACGAATCCAAATAGCATCCTTAGCCGCTTCAGCAACTACCAAGTATTTAGCTTCAATTGTAGAATTTGCAGTTGTATTCTGCTTGACACTCTTCCAATTAAACGCTCCTCCATTTAGACAAAACACATATTGTAGGGAATATTTCAAGCATTACCCCAAACTTGAACCCCACTGTGATCATACACTAAAGTACGGTGGCGTCCAAAGGGGAGGAAGATAGAGCAAAAGAGTCGCCAACAAGTTTTAGGAACTTGTAAACCGTTCACAGGGTGAAGGTTACACCCCTTAACGATCTAAGAGATCGTTAACTCCAATAGGTCTGGAACCATGACTGGAAGTTCGGGGATGAAGGTACAAATCCAATCTAAAAGAGAAAGAACCTGCCCTAATAATATGCCTCTACTTTATTCTTCTCGTATTCATGTGCGCATTCTGACTAACATTAAATCAATAGGTTAACCCTAAACCTATTTATCTATGTTGGTTGAATATTAATGCACAAACAAAACTATTATTGGCGATCACTTGAATTATATTCATATTAACCTAAACAAGATTATTTATTATCTTATTAAGCGTTATTACAAGTACCAATTCCCTTTAAACATGCATAAAAGGTGTGATCAAGCAATAACAATAAAGCAAAATAATAATCATAATAAAATAATAATAATCATAATCATGAAAATATAAACATAAATCATGTTAAAAATAAAGCATAATAATAGCGAGATCCTAGGCATGATACTAACAAGATTAATAACAAACCCTAGCATGTCACTAAGAATCAAAGATCAAAGCTTTAGCCCTAACATGATACTAATATGCTATTACGAAAGATAATAAAAGGCATCATAGAAACCATAATTGACATTATATTCTTTGCCCTAAACATGATACTAATATGCTATTAGGAAAGTCAATAAAAGGCATCATAGAAACCATAATTGACATTGTATTCTATGCCCTAAACATGATACTAGGTACTTATTGTTGTCACCCTAAACATCATACTAAGAAAAGCATCCTAAGATGATACTAGGAATCAAAATTACAACCTAGACATGATTTCTATATCATAATATCAATAAAGCAATTAAAGTACTTACTTGGATGCCTCGTAAATCTTTCTAATAACAAAATACACGCGTTAGTAACTTCAATTAAATTAAATAATTGAAATAGAGATTTGGGACCAAACCCTCAGAAATATAAAACTTTTCACGTCTAGGGCGAAGGCAACTTCAAACGTGGCTAGGTGTGTCTAGATCTTGTGAATGCGAAAATTTTGTATTTGAGAAAAGTTGGTTTAGAAAGAGAGAGAGAGAGAGAGTATCAAGATTTTCTTGATGAGAGTTAGTGATTGAAAACGGAGGTTTTAGGAGGCTATTTTTAACGAAAATCAGTCGGATTATGATAAAAAAGAATCAGTGTTTCGAAAAGAATAAAACATGGCGCTGTCGTCAAGCGACAGATGTGTCGCCGCGACGCCAGGCGACAGCCTGTCGTGCGGCACTGCAGTCAGTTTTTCCACGCATTTTTCATATTTTGATAAAATTTCAGCGTACGAAGGTTAAAACATTAACTTCCTTAAAATCACTTCTTTTATTCTAAATAAAACTCTTAAAACTCAATTATCAATGCTAATCACATTAAGATTCAAAAGAACCTTCTAGAAGATTCTAGAAGACTATAATCAATCCTAATTTCATTAGGAATGATAAATCATAATAGGCCCTCCTCTAGATCATTTGGCCGCATATAAAGATCAAACCGGACCCAGTTTAGTAATTTGGCCACAACTTCCTCATTATTCATCAGAATTGGGCTTATAATATATCGTTGGAAAGCCCTTTTCGAACCTGATCCAACTACACTATTACCAAACTATGGATTGGCTATTTTCATAAAATAGATTTTCAAAAACCGAGAGAAAGAAAAGAAATAAAACCAACTGCAACACTAGACTTTCCACACTTTCACTTTATTCGATTATGATTCGACATGAAAAGTATTAATCACCGGGTTTGGTTTTGGGGAGACACAAATGGGTGTCTACAGGAGCCCCCACTTTGACTGAGTTTGAAGAAACACAAGTTTCGAAAATAAAAGTCAAAGTAGCGATAGGGACGGAGAATGATTCAGAACGTTCTACAATCCTAAATCATTCTTGTAATGTCGATACCTGCAAAATAGCGTTAGTTAAAATAGATAAGAGAGTTAAGAAACGTGTATCTTACACCGGCGAGCACACGTCTCTGAGAGTAACCGATTGCTAGGGAATATCGCCTGAAGACTGCTACGCCTGCAACTGCCTCCAATTGCGCCGTGATAGACTTTTGCAAGCTAAAGAACCCTATCGAAGATTTCTTCGCCTGAAACGACCTTCTAGCGCTTTGTGACCATTTTCCGCAATCCAGGGAACATGATCGAAGATTGCTTCGCCTGAAGCCATCCTCATTCGTTGCGACAATACTTAGAAGAGTATCACCGAAGATCAACGCCTGTTGATCCTTTAAAGTTTGCTTGAACTTTGCTTTTGCTATGCTAGTGCGTCGGCGCTTTAGCTGGTTGTGAACCAGTATGTCAGTGCTTTTGAATTGTGAACCAGTATGTCGGTGTTTCTGTTGTTTATGAACCATCGTGTCGGTGCCTTTGTAATGAACCATCGTGTCGGTGCCTTTGTTTAAGCTAAGTGAGACGATCATTTATCAGGTCGACCACTTAATGCGATTGTAACCGAGCCAATTACTAAATCATTTGAAATTGCTCATAGAGACTAAGTGGCGTACCAAGGAACCCAAAAATTGCTGTATGAGGTTGAAATAACCATTCTGAGAGGCTTTGCGCTCTGTCGCCGCTGCAACATCACTGGCGCCGCGATCTTGCTTTGTCGCCAGATTGCTGCACTCTGTCGCTCGGTGAAAGAGTTTTCGTGCGACACTAGAGTCGGGAATTTTGTTTAAATCCCCTTTCTTCCTCACTTTGTTGCTACTGCTTCATTTTCGTTCGAGTTCGCCGTGAAACTTCGAATTGCTTGTTCTCGCTCGTTTCTCAACCAAATTTTCTGAAATTTGTTGCAAATCAAAGCTTTGTTCATCTAGTTTGCTGATCTATGTAAGTTTTTTTCCAAACTCACTCGAATTTTGATGAATTTTGCACATGTTCATTCACAAATTTCTTGAAAATTCGAAACTTATATTGCTCAATTTGCTTTGTTTGTCCAATTTTATGCCATGAAATTGCTTGTTTATGTTTATATATTGACTTGGGAGTATTTTGAGACGTGTTTGACTTAATTTGGTGAAGAAACGAACGATTCACCATTGTTGAACCTCTTAAGGTCGGGAAAACAATGTGGCTCGTTCTTGATGTTTTTGTTAGCACTTCTTGTCAAATTTGTCACAATAATTATCATAATATTGCAAGAAATCGTTTAGTTGCTTGAAAAATGCCATATATGCTTAAATTGAATTTGTGTTCTGTTTTAGTACTACGTAATCTGTTTTTTTGTGAACATAGTATCATGCGGCTAGGCGAACCTTAGATACTATAGAACCTTAATTTTTGTTAATTTTTCACAATGTAGTATGGCTAGACAGCGAGGTTCCGGTTCTCGATCCCGAGACACGCGACAGGAGCATGAGCCTGTTGAGGAGGATGCCGATCCATCCACCTCACTCGGTCCCTTCCCTGAGTGGGGCGAGCGGACACTGTTCTTTGCCCCCGAGCACCACATTTCAGAGAGAGTGCGTCGCTGGATCACCAGCGGTATGACGCGCTACCACGGCTCGGGCAATGACACCCTGGGAAAGCTGTAAGGCTAGTACTTCAGCGGGAATGAGGGTTTGCCACTTCTTTGGAAGTCCTGTGGGCTGACTGCCCTGTTTCAGGCCACGCAGGCCATGTACTTGCTCGATGCGAGCCACCACGTGGTTCGTACTTTGGTGGTGTTCTTCTGGGACACCACCAACACTTTCCACTTTCCTTGGGGTGAGATGATTGTCACCCCAGCCGACTTCAGTCTCATCTCAGGACTGGAGTTTAGTTCGACTGTGCTGCCGTTCGACATCTCTATTAGCGTTTTCTCTCTTGGAGTGCTAGGCCTTTATGGGAAGTGATTACCCAAAAGGTTTCTCCTTCCTTGCCTAATGATGTGAAGAGATGGCTTCTTAATAAGCCTATAAAGGACATGAAGAAAAATTAGAGTAAAACCAATGTGAAGAATCGTCTAGGTGACAAAGTGTAGACACCCATTTGTGTCTCCCCAAAACCAAACCCAGTGATGAGTACCTTTCACGTCGAATCATAATCGAATGAAGTGAAAGTGTGGAAAGTCTAGTGTTGCGGTTAGTTTTTATTTCTTCTCCTTCCCTCAGTTTTTAAAAACCTATTTTAAGAAAACAGACAATCCGGTTTAGTTTTGTCCATGGAAAGGGTCCAATAATGGTTTAGTTGGGTCGGGTTTGAGAAGAGCTTTCCAACGATATATTATAAGCCCAATTCTGATGAATAATGAGGAAGTTATGGCCAAATTACTAAACTAGCCCCGATTTGATAATTATGTGCAGCCCAATGATCTAGAGGAGGGCCTAATTATGATTTATCATTCCTAATGCGATTAGGATTGATTATAGTCTTCTAGATTCTTCTAGAAGGTTCTTTTGAATCCTAATTTAATTAACATTGATAAATTGACTTTAGTTGACTTTTAAGAGTTTTAATCAGAATAAAAGAAGTATTTTTAAGGAAAATACAGTTTTACCCTCTCGTACGCTTAAATTTTATCAAATAAGAAAATGCGTGGAAAACTGATTTGCAGCGCCATACGACAGCTGTAGCGTCTGGCACCAGGCCCAGCGTCTGGCGACAAACCTGGCGTCCGGCGACAGCTCCAGCGTTTGGAGACAGGCGCGTTGTTGGCGACAATAGTCGTGTTTTATTCTTTTCGAAACTCTTATTTGCTTTTTATCATATCCTACTGATTTTCTCTATAAATAGCCTCCTAAAACCTCCGTTTTCCATAATCAATTCTCAATTCTTCTCATCTAATTCTTATCACCAATTCTCATCAAGAATCTCTTGATTACTCTCTCTCTCTCTCTCTCTCTTTTCTAAACTAGCCTTTTGCACACAAAATTCCGCATTCACAAGATCTAGAAACACCTAGCCAAGTTCGAAGTTGCCTTCGCCCTAGACGTGAATGGTTTTAATTTCTGAGGGTTTGGTCCCAAATTTCTATTTTAATTATTTAATTTAATTGTTTATTTTATTAATTTTTCTTGAAGTTACTAATGGGTGTGTTTTGTTATTAGAAAGAGATACGAGGCATCCAAGTAAGTGATTTAATTGATTTATTGATTTATTGATATTATGATATAGAAATCATGTCTAGGTTGTTATTATGATTCCTAGTGTCATGTTAGGGCGTTTTGATCTTCCGAGTATCATGTTTAGGTTATAACTATAATTTCTAATATCAAATATGACAATTGTGATTTCTATGATGCTTCCTACGTACTTCTTTCTTAATAGCATGTTAGTATCATGTTAGGGCTAAAGCTTTGATTTTTAATGTTTAGTTACATGCTAGGATTTGTTATTAATCTTGTTAGTATCATGCCTAGGATCTTGCTATTATGTTTTGACATGATGATGATGATTGTTGATTATAATTATTATTATGATTATTTTTATAATTGTTATGATTATTATTATGTTGCTTGATTTATATTATTGTTATTGCTTGATCACACGTTTTATGCATGTTTAAAGGGGATTGGTACTTGTAATCACGCTTAATAAGATATTTAATAATCTTGTTTAGGGTTAATATGATTATAATTCAATTGATCGCCAATAATAGTTTTATTTGTGCATTAATATTCAACCAATATAGATAAACAGGTTTAGGGTTAACCTATTGATTGCATGTTAGTCAGAAAGCGCACATGAATACGATCAGAATAAAGTAGAGGCCTATTATTAGGGCAGGTTCAATCTGTTTTAGGTTGGATTTGTACCTTCATCCCCAAAATACATGTCATGGTTCCAGACCTATTGGAGTTGACGATCTCTTGGATCATTAAGGGGTATAACCTTCACCTCATGAACGGTTTACAAGTTCCTAAAACTTGTTGGCGACTCTTTTGCTCTAGCTTCCTTCCCTTTGGACGCCACCGTAATTTAGTATATGATCACAGTGGGGTTCAAGTTTAGGGTAATGCTTGAAATATTCCCTACAGAAAGTGATTCCTGTTAAGGATCGCTTGGGTGAAAAGATTGAATTCAAAACACCCGTGATGCCTAAGAAGAAAGACTCTACAAAGAATAAAGGGAAAACAAAAGCTGATACTTCAGAAAAAAAAGGTTTGGGTAGAAAAGAAACATGGAGTCCTAGCTAAGGGAGAAACCATTTACTCTAAAATTGAATGTAGGTCCTTTAAAGGATGCCTACTAGCTAAAGTCATGGATGATGAAGAGGACGCAGATAAAAATTGGAAAAGAGCAAAGAAAGAAAATAAAGATTGAAGCATTGCTTAACTTCCAATTTATTAGACTTAGTTTTAAATTTAAAGTTAATTTGTTATATTAAGCTTTCATTTAAATTCCATCGATAATGTAATTTTTATTTTATTTTATTAATGAAATTTCAGCTTTTTAATTAAATCAAGTTCTTTAAATTTAATTTATTAAAGCAATGAAAACAAAATTAAATTATTCTTTTTCGAGTACGGAAGTCGAAAATTTTCCGAAAAACATCGAAATTTTCCCAGATATTCCCAGAGAAACGGCGTCGCCGTTTTTCTACTCTCTCCAGGCGTTTCTGTCTGTCGTCGAGTGACAGGCGTTGTCGCTTTGCGCTGCAGTCTGTCGGCCGGCGACATACTTCTTTCTGTGGCGCTGCTATTCTGTCGAATTTCTATTGCTTCTGGGAAGCGAGTTTTGCGAAAATTAAAGTGGCTGCACTTGTAAAGGGTTGCCTACGTACCCTTTCCTAAGGAATCAGGCCAAATGTAGCTATCTTAAGTGTCCTACTCAAGTAATTATGGGTAGTACTTTTTAAGTTGGTCAAGGTTCGTCATGTTTGAGAGCTCCTTGCCATCCATGTCAGTTAATTTTGCTGCATCTCCTGACAGGATAGTTTTGACAATATAAGATCCGGATCAATTAGGCCTAAACTTGCCTCTTGGATCTAAAACATTTTTCCTTAGTGCTTTTAACACCAAGTCTCCTACTATGATGTTTCTTATCTTGACCTGCTTATTAAAATGCCTAGCCATACGGGTTTGATAGCATTGGGTATGATGTAGAGCTTCTAATCGCTTTTCATCAAGTAGAATTAGCTCTCCATACCTTGCTCTAGTCCATTCGACTTCATTGATTTTACTTTCTAATGCAATGCGTAGAGACGATATCTCTAGCTCTACAGGTTGTAGGACACCCATTCCATAAACTAAGGAGAATGGCATATTTCATGTTGATGTGCGAATTGACGTGCGATAACCCTTAAGTGCGAAATGGAGTTTTTCAGGCCAATCCTTGTAATTTTCTGTCATTTTCTCGATAATAGTCTTTAGATTTTTATTAGCTCCCTCAACTGCTCCATTTTCTTGAGGTCTATAAGGGGAAGAATGATGGTGTTGAATGCCATATAGTTTTAACAATTCTTCACATTCAGCTGAAAAGTGAGTTCCACTGTCACTTATCATCTTATGTGGGACTCCGTACCGACAAATGATATTCCTTTCAATAAAGAGTGCTACATGTTTTGCAGTGAGTTTATCATATGATTGTGCTTCAACCCACTTTGTGAAGTAATTAATTGCTACTAAGATGTATTCGTGATCTCCTGTCCAAAGAGGGGTATTTTTTACCGATAATATCAATCCCCCATGTAGAGAATGGCCATGGTGAAGTGTAGGTATAAAGTAGAGATGGAGGAACATGTTGTAAATTGGCGTAAATTTGGCATTTAGGGCATCTTTTTACATAGTGATGACAATCCCTGTTCATGGTAGTCCGATAGTAACCTTCTCGCATTATCTTTTGGACTAGTATTTTGCCATTAACATGGGTTCCACAAATGCCTTCGTGGACTATTCTCATATCTCTTTGGGCATCCTTTTTTCCTACACATAAGAGAGCTCGACCCTTAGATACCCTTTTATGTAACTCGTTGTCTATGAGTACGTATTGGGAAGCCAAGAGTCTTAATGCTCGTTTTGCTCTTTTGTCAGCATGAGGAGGGTATTCTCCTTTGGTGACGTAATGACAGGGTAAAGTCGTATCCCCTAATCAAAAATAATTACCTAAATCACTAACTAAGGTAGATAGGGAAGTAGGGTCGAACTCCACAGGAAAACAGGTCTTTTTAATTCTAATTAATTAATATAATCTAAATTATCTAAGTAACCAATATTTTAAATGTGAATTCTATACTACGAAGAATGAGCTTAGGGAGAAAAGAATCAATAATAAGGAAACCTAGGGTCACAGGTTCACCAATAATTAATATTCCGGGATAGAACGAAGTAATTAATAATTAACAATGCATAGATAACATGATTAACAGGCTCTCGCAATTTATTAACCAACATAGATCTAACAGGCTCTCGCAATTTATTAGACCTAGTTCCTATTAAAAATAGCCTTTAATATTAAATCAACATCTGCTCGATTCATCAATTCAATATTGCTAAACATTCACAATCAAATTACAACTACTCGATTCATAACCTAATTGCAAAGAATTAAAACAATTCAATAGGAAAATATCATGCAATATCAACAATCAATAATAACAAACTATCCCTTCATATTAATTATGGATCCTCATAAACCCTAAAATTAAACTACTCACTAATCATTATAACTAAACCAATCAAATAAATAAATAAGAAAATAATCAAGAAAACAATTAAAATAGCTGAAATTAAAAAGGGAAGAAATTGTACCAAAATAAATCTGGAATTAATGAAGGAATTAAGAACAAGAGTTTAGAGAGAATTTAAGAGAGAGAAAAATACTAAGTAGAGAGAGAAAGTCTAAGAGAAAGAGGGTAAGTAAATAATCCGTACAAAACGTATATATACTTCTCCTAAAACAAGAATTAACTAAACTTAATCAGACTCTAGAAAAAAACACGCGCCCGATCGGGCGAAGGGGCGCCTGATCGGGCCCGCCTTTTTTACAACGCTCCTTCTGATATGCCGCGCCCGATCGAGCCTACGCTCACCCGATCGGGCGCGCCTTTCCTTGATGGCACTCATGCGCGCAGCCGCCCGATCGGGCGTATGCTTGCCCGATCGAGCCCAATCTTCATCTTCAAGGCTTGGACTTCGATTGGGCTAGATTTCTCGGCCCAATCCATATTTCCTCTTGGGTCTCGAATACATGGTCCAATTGCCTCGTGATCCAAATAACCGAGCCCTTAGTCACCGGATCTCACCGATCTTGGGCTCCAAAAGTGGTCGTCTCCTTCTAGCTTCCGTAGTCGATCCAATAAGGCCCGGGAAAATGCTCCAAGAGTGCAATTTCCTGTAAAATACAACTAAAACTACGAAAACACTAGAACACACAAATTAGTAATAAAAGTGGCCCGAAAGAGCCAAAAACACTACTAATAATGACCACGAGACGGGGGTAAAACACTATATAATATAGTCATATCAAACTCCCCCAAGCCAAACCTTTGCTTGTCCCTAAGCAAAGAGCTCATCAATGAACATATAAAACATACTTCACCCCAATAAACAAATCAAAAGCCAACGATTCAAGGTAAAATTAAATGAACATGCTTCAACATCAATTAATCTTATTCATCTAATCACCCTTCCTCCCCAACAATTTTCAAGTAGAGCAAACCACAAGAGCATATAGAATTCAAGACTAGTGCTCACACACTCGACTCTCATTTATGTGGCGAGTAAAGAATGTACTCGATCTCTCTCCATCCCAACCCCTTTAATGTGAACAATGCCCTCCCAACTCACACTCTCGTGTGTATAAAAACATTGAACGCTCATCCTACTAGTCGACTCGAAATATGCCAAGTAATAACTTGCATTGATAAACAACACTTTCACATTTACATAACTTCTATGCACAAGGTCGGAAGGTCTTTAAAGCTTGTAATGTAAGGCTAGGGTAAAGGGTAGGAATCATTTGGGAACAAGTGAGAGAAAAGCTATGCTTAAGGGAGCCAAATCCTATTAAAAACCCTTGATCAAAATAAATAATGATCAACATCTCCTACATAACCAACTCTAACATCAACCAAATATACTCCAAACAATATAAACAATCCCAACACTTACAATTTCACTCATAAAATATAATAATGAAGAAGTAGAGTAATAAACAAACTTTGAACTCATAACTTGAAATATTTACATTGAAACTCAACTTTTTTTTTCTTTTCTTTTGATTAACCTTCACGTAGAATATTTGAACATCAAACATTTTTCTTTTTCTTAGAAGTTCACTTTCTTTTTTTTCTTCAAATTTCTCACTTTTTTTCTTTGAACTTCTTTTTTTTCATCACACTTTTATTTTTCTCAAATATATACAACTTTCAAACTCATAAAAACAAAAATATGATCAAGAACAAATTACTTCTCAAAACCCACCCAAATTGTGCAAATAAAGTGCACACTACAAACTCCCTCACCTCACTCACTAATAGCTCCCCCAAGCCAAGCTTGGGACTAGTAACCAATGGGGCAATTAAGGCTTGTAATGTGGCTATACACAAAAAAAAGGGCACAAGCAACAACATGGGTGAGAAGAAGGGAACAAATGTATTTAAATACTCTGAAGGCTACCTAAAAGAATGAACGCCTTCGTCCTCCTCATGTGCATAATAAAAAGTCATGAAACACTACTCATAGTTGCAAATCAATACTCAAATTCATTGACATACCAGGAATTATGGAACTATCACACATTTCCTAACCAAATCAACTAGTCAAGCACTATATTCACAAGTAGTTAGGCAAAATTGACGCAAGTTTAGGAATCCAAACAATTAGACTTCAAATCATGACCAACAAATCCACAATATTCATCATCAAATACCAAGAATCAAAACAATTTTCTCAAGTATGGGGCACAGGGAAGCATGATTTACAATTCATTGGAACGTATTTTTGAATTTTTTTATTTTTTCAATTTTTTTGTATTTTTCATATATAAGAAAGCAATAAAAAACTACACTAGGAAAGCAAATAAAAACTATACTAGAAAGCAAATAAAGAGAGAAAAGGAAGAGAATTTCCAAGGTGAAAGAACACCACCCCCAAGCCAAATCAAGCAATGCCCTCATTAACTTGGGAGAGTAGCCTACTCCTCATCCTCATCCATCCTAGAATAACCCCCGCCGTGGCTAGAACCGGCACCTCCATGGCTAGATCCACCACCACCATACCCCGAACCACCGGCATAGTAGTTAGGGTCTACATTCCCACCCATACCCCCATATCCGTGGACCGAAGAGTAGTCCACATAAGTACCATAAGCACCGGGGTGAGAATACCCTCCTTGGGGGTATTGGAACCAATCGGGAGTAAGGGAATCGGGAGGAATAGCCCCCCGACGGGCATAATCATCATACATGGGGTAAAGGCCCCTCCCTAGGTTCCTCTCAATAAGACCAACCCGCCCATCTAGGGTGCTTAACCTAGAGTCTAGGTTTTGCATCATGCCTTCAACCCTCCCTTGCCCCGTCTCAATGCGGTCTAATTGGCTCCTAAAAGCCGAAAAGTCATATGGGGCATTGGGTTCGACATTGTAATCGACCGAGGAAGTGGGCATGTCGTAGGTGAAAGGTGGGGGTGGTTGGTAGTGGGGTGAGTGGTGAATGGGGGATTGGTGGGGTTGTGGTGAGGGGTGAGGTGGTTGCACCTCACCTTGACCATCTAACTCGAAAGTATAAGAGGGCTTCCCCCTCTCAAATTTGGTCAAGGCGGGGCTGGGTAAGGTAAAGGCTTGGTCCCTCCTACCCGATTGTCGGTGGACAATCCACCAAGTATCACTCCCCACCGGTTGTACCCAATTCAAACTCCCTAAATAGGGTAGGTCCATTAAGTTCGATCCCACAACTTTCCTATGGCCATCGGGGTTCCAACCTAAGTGTTTTCTAGTAATATGGGTCACTAACCCCCCAAAGTAAATAGGTGCTCTAGACCTACTAGCCTCGGCCGCATTGGCCGCCCTTTGGAAATGATTGGCTATCCTATGGGGTATATTTAATTTTTCAGCATTAGGAATTATATAGGATGCCAATAGTTCCAATTCATCCCTCCGAACATTTGCCGGTTCATGCCTCCCAAAAATGGTGAGGCCGACAAATCTTTGCCAAAGTTTTGGGACGGGATGTTGAATCCACGTCCCTTTGGCATTTTGGAGGTTCACTAAATCCTCCCCGGTTAACCTCTTATAGACCACGGCGGTGTGGTCTTGAGTGGGTTCAATAAGCTTGTCCGATTTTAAGTCAAACAACTTTTCAAATTCTTTTAAAGTTAGTCTCACATCGTTGTTTAACAATCGAAATTGTACATGAGTGATAAGTGCATTCATTTTAATAACATTAAAACTTGAGATAAATTCCAATGTTAAATAATCATAAGTATCGTGGCACATTTGAAAAAAACCACTCATGCCTATGCCCTTAAACAATTTTTCTATGTATTTATCAAGACCTAGCCGAGCTAATGTAGGATGATGAATGAAACGGGTAGAAATTACCTGACGATCGATGAGGTTGATCATCCGAACCCGTTGCTCCTCCGAGGTGATTACAACCTCCTCCCATCTCGGAATTTGAAGGTCCGGGTTGATTGTTGGTTGTGGTGCACTTGAGCTCTCACCCCTTTGATTCCTTGAACGCTTGGAGGCCATTATCTATGAAAATAGTGAAAAATTTGAGGATTCTCTCTCTTAGGGTTTGAGAAAAGTTGAGAGAAAATTGGGGAAAATTAGTATAGATTGTAGAGGAAGATGAGGGGAGATGGAATATGTAAGAATTTTTTATTTTGGATGGAAGAATTGGAGAAGATCTTGGATTGAAGTGTAAGTTTAAGGTTTGAAAATAGAGGTTTTTAGAGAGAGAAAGTGAATGAAGAAGATGAAATAAGGAGAAAATGAGGAAAGAAAGAAGAGAAAAGAAAATAAAGGGGGACGGCCTGAAGGCGCGCCCGACCGGGCGAGCCTCGCCCGATCAGGCGAAAGTGCGGAATTCCAAAACTCATGTTGCGCGCCCGATCGGGCGAGCTCCGCCCGATTGGGCGCGAACGCGAACGAAATTTTCGCCCTTTACTCGCCCGATCGGATGAGCTTCGCCCGACATATATTTTTCTGTTACTCGATTTTCCAAAAAAAATTCGCCTAATCGAGCGAAAATTGCCCCTGAATCCAACTGTGCTTGCGCGCCCGATCGGGCTGTTTCGCCCGATTTGGCGAAATTAGTTCTGATTTTTAGCTCGCTTTCGCGCCCGATCGGGCAAAATTACTGCTGAATTCTGGGTAGCTTGTGCGCCCGATTGGGGGAGCCTCGCCCGATCTGGCCCAAGAGAGCCTTATTCCCTGATTTCGTTTCTTCTTCAAAAATTTTCTAAGTCTTTATACCTGTCAAATTCATACCTGTACAACAACACTTAAAACTGGTGAAATATCACTCTCCTCGCCTCTCTAAAAAAAATAAAAAAAAAATAAAATTAAGGAAAAGGAAAGCTAGCCTAGAAAGCATGAAATACGGGTTGCCTCCCGCATAGCGCTGGTTTATCTAGGTCCCGCACGACCTTCTCACCACCTTGAAACTCATGTTGGAAGTGGAGTTAGGAGAGTCTCCTCCACATCTCTAATGGTAGCACCTTCATGATACACTTTCAACCTTTGGCCATTCACCTTGAATTCTTCACCTTTGTCATTCACCAACTCTACCGAGCCAAATTTGTTTACCTTTGTGACAATGAAGGGACCAGACCATCTAGACTTCAACTTTCCAGGGAAAATCTTCAATCTAGAATTAAAGAGAAGAACCTTATCGCCCGGTGCAAACTCTCTTGGTAGGATCCTCTTGTCATGCCACTTCTTGGTCTTCTCCTTGTAGATCCGCGCACTATCATATGCCGACAATCTAAACTTATCCAACTCATTGAGTTGAAGGAGTCTCTTCTTACCCGCGGCCTTAGAATCCATATTAAGCTCTTTGATCGCCCAAAAATCTTTGTACTCCAATTCTACGGGAAGATGACATGCCTTACCATAAACCAATCTATAAGGTGAAGTACCGATCGGTGTCTTAAATGTTGTTCGGTATGCCCAAAGTGTGTCATCAAGCTTCATGCTCCAATCTTTCCTTGACTTGGCTACTACCTTTTCTAGGATCGCCTTGATTTCCCTATTAGAGACCTAAACTTGACCACTAGTTTGAGGGTGGTAACTAAGCCCTGTTCTGTGATATACGCCATACTTCTTGAGGAGGTTACCCAATTGTCTTTCATGGAAGTGGGTACCCCCATCAAGTGTGTCATCAAGCTTCATGCTCCAATCTTTCCTTGACTTGGCTACTACCTTTTCTAGGATCGCCTTGATTTCCCTATTAGAGACCTAAACTTGACCACTAGTTTGAGGGTGGTAACTAAGCCCTGTTCTGTGATATACGCCATACTTCTTGAGGAGGTTACCCAATTGTCTTTCATGGAAGTGGGTACCCCCATCACTAATAATAGCTCGTGGAACACCAAACCTGGGAAATATGATCTTCTTGAAGAGCTTAATGACTACCTTGGAATCATTTGTTGGTGAAGCTATGGATTCTACCCACTTAGACACATAATCTACGGCTACAAGTATGTAACAATTCCAATTGGAAGATGGGAACGGTCCCATATAATCGATACCCCAAACATCAAATATTTCGACTTCGAGAATCCCAGTTTGGGGCATCTCATGCCTCCGCGAAATGTTGCCAGTCCTCTGGCAAGAGTCACAAGCCTGCACAAAAGTGTTAGCATCTTTAAACATAGTAGGCCAAGAGAAGCCTGACTCATTAATCTTAGCCACCGTTTTAGTGGGGCCATGATGTCCACCATAAGGTGAAGTATGACAACTGGTAAGGACGCCGTGAACCTCCCATTCGGGAACACACCTGCGAAATAATCCATCTGCACACTCACGAAACAAAAAAGGGTCATCCCAAAAATAATGTTTAACATCATAAAGGAATTTCTTTTTCTGTTGGTAGGACAAGTCAGGAGGTAGAGTACCACCCACTATATAATTAGCAAAATTGGCGTACCAAGGGTGATGCTCTACAACTGCATACAGGTTGTCATCAGGGAAAGAATCATCTATAGGTAAAGAATCCTTACCCTCATCATACCTGATACGTGACAAGTGGTCTGCCACTACGTTCTCTGCTCCCTTTTTATCTTTTATTTCAATGTTGAAATCTTGGAGCAAGAGAACCCAACGGAGTAGCCTTGGCTTTGATTCCACCTTGGCTATCAAGTATTTCAATGCTGCATAATCAGTAAAAACAATAACTTTAGAACCAACTAGATATGATCTAAATTTTTCTAAAGCATAAATAACAGCAAGAAACTCCTTTTCTGTGGTGGCATTAGTTGACTTGGGCTTCATATAAGGTTTTGCTAGCATAATAAATAGCATGCAAAACCTTATCCTTCCTCTGTCCGAGCACGGCTCCTAGTGCAAAGTCACTTGCATCACACATGATCTCGAAAGGGAGGTTCCAATCGGGAGCACATATGATGGGTGCCGATATCAAAGCCTGCTTAATCCTGTTAAAAGCCTCAAGACACTCGTCAGTAAAAATAAATGGGGCATCCTTGAGCAAAAGCTGTGTCAGTGGTTTAGCAATTTTAGAAAAATCTTTGATAAAGTGGCGATAGAACCCCGCATGACCCAAGAAGCTTCTAACTCCCTTAACATTGACTGGGGGAGGTAATTACTCAATCACTGATATTTTAGCTTTGTCTACTTGTATGCCCTTATCAGATATAATATGGCCAAGGACTACTCCCTCTGTCACCATAAAGTGACATTTCTCCCAATTAAGTACTAAGTTGCACTCTTCACATCTTTTCAAAATTTTAGCGAGATTAATTAAGCATGAATCAAATGAAGAACCATATACGCTAAAATCATCCATAAAGACTTCCATAATAGACTCTATGAAATCAGAAAAAATGCTCATCATGCAACGTTGAAAGGTAGCAGGTGCATTACATAAACCAAAGGGCATTCTACGATATGCAAAAGTGCCATAAGGGCATGTAAAGGTGGTCTTTTCCTGATCTTCATGGTGAATTGGAATTTGGAAAAATCCCGAATACCCGTCCAAATAGCAAAAGAATTTGTGATTAGCTAACCTCTCAAGCATTTGATCAATAAAGGGGAGAGGGAAGTGATCCTTTTTAGTGGCGATATTTAGTCTACGATAGTCTATGCACATACGCCACCCTGTTACAGTTCTAGTGGGAATTAATTCATTTTTATCATTAGTTATCACAGTCATTCCACCCTTCTTCGGTACTACCTGCACCGGACTTACCCACTTGGAGTCAGAAATAGGATAGATGATACCTGCATCAAGTAATTTCATCACCTCTTTCTTGACTACTTCCTGCATGTTTGGATTTAATCTTCGTTGGGGTTGAATGCAAGGCTTGTAATTTTCCTCTAGATGAATCATGTGCATGCAAAATCAGGGATAATACCCTTGAGATCATCAATACTGTACCCTATAGCCTTCTTATGGGTTTTGAGGACCCCTAGAAGTTGGGAAGATTGTAGGTCAGTGAGTGCAGTACTGATGATCACGGGGTGTAGTTCCTGCTCATCTAGAAAAACATATTTTAAATGAGAAGGGAGAGGTTTTAGCTCAGGTTTCTTGAACTCTGCAGGTTTTGATTCCTGAACTAAATTTACTACCTTCATTGTCTCCTTGGGGCTTAACTCTTCTAAGGAAAGAGCCTTTTCAATATCTTGTATCTCATTACCCCAAATGCTTGCATTGTCGCTAGATAAATTCCCACAGAGAACTTCCTCTAAGGGATCCTTCGCAAGAACCTGTGGCAAGCTATCAACACAAATATTGTCCATTATATCAATTGTATCAATATAACAACAATTTTCCTCTAACATAGGCCCTTTCAAAACCTTCCCTAAATTAAAGGTAACATTATCGTCACATACAGAAAGGGTTAGTTTACCATTTTTCACATCAATGATAGCTCCTGCAGTGTGGAGGAAAGTCCTACCTAATATATAGGTATTTGTATGTCCTCTGCCATATCTAAAACAACAAAATCAACCGGAATAAAAAATTTACCAACTCTGACAGGTACGTCCTCTAAAATACCTAAGGGATATTTTACCAAACGAGCTGCCATTTGCAAAGTTATATTAGTAATTTTTAATTCCCCCATATTTAATTTAGCACATATAGATGATGGCATGACACTGAAACTAGCACCCAAATCACATAAAGCTTTATCAATAAAAACATTCCCAATGTGACAAGGGATAGAAAAACTACCAGGATCCTTTAATTTAGGAGGGGATTTATTTTGCAAATAAGCGCTACACTCCTCTGTGAAAGCTACAGTTTCTACTTCATTAAAGGCCATTTTCCTAGTCAGGATGTCTTTCATGAATTTAGCATAAGCAGGTACTTGAGTGATTAAATCAGTGAAAGGAACTGTTACCTGCAGGTTTTTCACAACCTCTAAAAACTTACCGAATTGTTTATCAAGCTTACTCTTCAGTTGTCTATTAGGGAATGGAAGCTTGATAACTTGGCTCTGCACATCTCCTCCCTTATCCTGCAATTTACCCTGCACAAAAACATTAGTAGGGTTAGTATCTTTTTGTAGCCCTACAGGGCTAGCAGGATTACCGTTTGGTATAGAGGAATCTAGATCAGGAACTGGTCCATCTTCCTTTGGCATAGGAGGTCCATCATAATGTGAACCACTTCTTAGAGTGGTTGCATTAGCATGATCTGTAGGATGGATAGGTTGTGATGGTAGAGCTCCCTGCTGACGGGATTGTAGGGTAGATGAAAGTTGTGCAATTTGATTGTCCATGATTTTATTATGGGCTAGAATAGAATCAATTTGCGCATCTCTACTCTCCATATGCTTTTTCATATTAGCTAGCATCGCTCTAATTTCCGTCATGGCAGGGTCGGAAGATGATGAGGGTGATGCTTGGCTTTTCTGGCCGGCATTAGGATGATAATATTTTTGCTGTGGTGGGGGTTGTTATTGTGGTTGTTGTGGAGGTGGAGGGTTTTGTACATTGGTACTCCGGTATGAAAGATAAGGATAGTTTTTATAACCGGCATTGTAGGAATTGGAATAGGGGTTATTTTGCCTATAGGTTTGGAAGGCATTAACTTGTTCCATAGAGCTCCTACAATCTTGCTCCCAATGACCTACAATTCCACAATTTTCACAAAAAGTTTCATGGTTAGCAACAGCAAAAACATTAGCTACAAAGTTAGGAGCAGTAGTAAGATTATCTATTTTTTGACAAATAGACGTTAATTGGGCTTGCAAAAAGGATATGGAATCGACATTATGTTTTCCCTTATTTGCAAACCCCCTCGGATTCCCATATTGGGAATTGTGTATTGCCATGTCTTTGATAACCTGTCCTGCATCATCCACATTTAAATTCATAAACCTCCCACTAGCTGCCGAATCTAGTATTGATCTAGAAGAATTTCCAAGTCCATTATAAAATGCTTGGATCAATTGCCATTGTGCTAGATTGTGGTGGGGGCACTCTCTCTGTAGATCCTTGAACCTCACACAAGCCTCATATAATGTTTCGTCGGCCTCTTGAGCGAAGTTTTGAATAGCACTTCTTAGCAACGGCGCCAAATTTTGACAGGGTAAAGTCGTATCCCCTAATCAAAAATAATTACCTAAATCACTAACTAAGGTAGATAGGGAAGTAGGGTCAAACTCCACAGGGAAACAGGTCTTTTTAATTCTAATTAATTAATATAATCTAAATTATCTAAGTAACCAATATTTTAAATGTGAATTCTATACTACGAAGAATGAGTTTAGGGAGAAAAGAATCAATAATAAGGAAACCTAGGGTCACAGGTTCACCAATAATTAATATTCCGGGATAGAACGAAGTAATTAATAATTAACAATGCATAGATAACATGATTAACAGGCTCTCGCAATTTATTAACCAACATAGATCTAACAGGCTCTCGCAATTTATTAGACCTAGTTCCTATTAAAAATAGCCTTTAATATTAAATCAACATCTGCTCGATTCATCAATTCAATATTGCTAAACATTCACAATCAAATTACATCTGCTCGATTCATAACCTAATTGCAAAGAATTAAAACAATTCAATAGGAAAATATCATGCAATATCAACAATCAATAATAACAAACTATCCCTTCATATTAATTATGGATCCCCATAAACCCTAGAATTAAACTACTCACTAATCATTATAACTAAACCAATCAAATAAATAAATAAGAACATAATCAAGAAAACAATTTAAATAGCTGAAATTAAAAAGGGAAGAAATTGTACCAAAATAAATATGGAATTAATGAAGGAATTAAGAACAAGAGTTTAGAGAGAATTTAAGAGAGAGAAAAATACTAAGTAGAGAGAGAAAGTCTAAGAGAAAGAGGGTAAGTAAATAATCCGTACAAAACGTATATATACTTCTCCTAAAATAAGAATTAACTAAACTTAATCAGACTCTAGAAAAAACTCGCGCCCGATCGGGCGAAGGGGCGCCCGATCGGGCCCGCCTTTTTTACAACGCTCCTTTTGATATGTCGCGCCCGATCGAGCCTACGCTCACCCGATCGGGCGCGCCTTTCCTTGATGGCACTCATGCGCGCAGCCGCCCGATCGGGCGTATGCTTGCCCGATCGGGCCCGATCTTCATCTTCAAGGCTTGGACTTCGATTGGGCTAGATTTCTCGGCCCAATCCATATTTCCTCTTGGGTCTCGAATACATGGTCCAATTGCCTCGTGATCCAAATAACCGAGCCCTTAGTCACCGGATCTCACCGATCTTGGGCTCCAAAAATGGTCGTGTCCTTCTAGCTTCCGTAGTCGATCCAATAAGGCCTGGGAAAATGCTCTAAGAGTGCAATTTCCTGTAAAATACAACTAAAACTACGAAAACACTAGAACACACAAATTAGTAATAAAAGTGGCCCGAAAGAGCCAAAAACACTACTAATAATGACAAAGGGACGGGGGTAAAACACTATATAATATAGTCATATCACGTAATTAAGTATATCCGTATACCACGGTTCTTCTTCCTCTTCTTCTACCTGGACCACTTCATCATCTTCTATGGCCTGAATATAAGCCGGTTTATGCCTTTTCTCTATGGTTAGAGGCATTTGCTCGATTTTCGTAGGAATCCTAACCATTGAGGCTAATCTTGCCAAGGCATCGGCAAATTGGTTTTCTTCTCTAGGAAAATAGGTATATTCTACCTTTTCCAACTGATTAGTGAAGTTTCCAGATAAGTTTGGTAAGGGGCTAGACTTTCACTCCTTACTTTCCATCTTTTAGAAATCTGGTTGATGATCAATGAAGAGTCTCCAAATATTCGTAATTTCTTCACTCCTAATGCAAAAGCTATTTCAAGGCCTACCACGTATGCTTCGTATTCAATAGCGTTGTTGGTAACGTTGAAATCTAGCTTTATAGAGATTGGAACGTGCTCATCTTAAGGTGATACTAAGAGTACTCCAACGCCACATCCTTTTTGGTTTAAGGCTCCATCGAAGTATGAAGTTCAAGTATCATCTTCTGTGACCATCAAATCTTCGTCTGGAAATTCATTGTCATGTACTAACGTCGAATCTTCTATTGGAAAATCCGCTAGGAAGTCCAAGACCACATATCCTTTGATAGCCTTTTGAGGCATGAATCTTACATCGAACTGGGCTAAATGGACTATCCACCTTGATATGCTCCCATTGAGTGTAGACTTTTCGAATAGATATTTAAGTGGATCCATTCGAGAAACTACAAAGACTGTATGCACGAGCATGTAATGTCTTAGCTTGGTTGTAGCCCACACCAATGCGAGGCACAATTTCTTGAGCGGTGTATAGCGTACTTCATACTCGAGCATCTTTTTGCTTAAATAGTAGATTGTGTTTTCTTTACCTTCTACTTCTTGTGTAAGCATAGCCCCCCATTGTCTCCTTTGTGACTGTTAAGTACAACCTAAGAGGGATCCCTGGGAGTGCTGGCACTAATACGGGAGGATTTGCGAGATAGGCTTTGATCCTTTCAAAGGCTTTTTGACACTCGTCATCCCATATTACTGGCACGTTCTTTTAAGCTTCTTGAATATTGGTTCGCATATCGTTGTTAATTTCGATATGAACATACTTATATATTGCACCCGGCCAATAAACCCTGGAATTCGTTTCTCGGTTTTGAGCGGTGGCATTGACATGATTTCCTTGATCTTGGTTGGGTCTATCTCTATTCCTATAGAGCTTATGACATATCCCAAGAGCTTGCCTGAGGTGACTCCAAAAGCACAGTTAGATGGATTCAACAGCATGTTGTATTTTCTTAGCCTTTCGAAGAATTTTCTTAAGTATACTTGATGTCGTGGATGATCTTTTGATTTGACAATCATATCTTCTACATACACATCAACCTCTTTGTGCATCATGTCATAGAGTAAGGAAGTTTCTTCTCGTTGGTAAGTAGCACCCGCGTTTTTCAACCCGTGTGGCGTTACCGTGTAATAGTAAGTACCCCATGGTGTTATGAATATTGTTTTCTCCATGTCTTCTTCTGCCATGAGAATTTGATTGTATCCCGCGTATCCTTCCATAAATGAGAGAAGCGCATGATTTTCTATATTATCTACTAAAATATTGATGTGTGGTAAAGGGAAGTCGTCCTTTGGACTTGCCTTATTTAAATCTCAATAGTCGACACACATTCTTACCCTTCCATCCTTTTTCGGAACTAGGACCACATTTGCTACCCATTCGGGGTATTTAGATACCCTGATAAAACCTGCTGTTATTTGTTTTTGAACTTCTTCTTTTATTTTAAGAGCTACGTCAGGTTTCATTCAACGCAGCTTTTGTTTTATAGGTTTCATTCCTGGAATTAGTGGTATAGTTTGTTGAGCTATTTCTCTATTAATCCCTGGCATATCATCATATAACCAGGCGAATACATCAATAAATTCTTTAAGTAGATTAATTAAATCTGTTCTTTCTTGTTTATTAAGCGTTAATCTGATTTTAACTTCTCTTTTAATGGTTGAATAATTTTAGATATCAACCGTCTCAGTATCCTCAACTATCGGTGTTTTCTTTTCAAGTGTTTCCATTGCTTTAATAATTTCTTTGTCATTTTAATTGTTAGTTAAGCAATTCTCATCATCATTGGTTAATGAAAAACGCGAGGAGTAAGAGGAAGAAGACATATTATTGAATTTTGAAATCATTACATCGAAAAGGGAAATGTCCTCAGGGACTTGATTACTAACTATCCTAGGAATAGAAGAATTAGAAATAGGGGGTGCTATAGCTAAGGACTTGGAAGATTCAACAGGAAAAGACTCTGACTCTGACAACTCTTCATACATCGGTCCTTTCCCTGTTGTTATGGAGATTTTCCTTCCACTAGCTTGTAGTAGTCACCTTGACCGTCTTGCGTCATCCTTGCACTAATCCTTCCGCTGGAGTGATGAGCTTCGAAGGGTCAAAGTTCTCGCTTTGTGGGACCGTTTGGATGAGCGAGGAATTATCCTCTACATATTTTGGCTCATCTTTTTCTCGCCCAAATAGTAGTCCCATGACATGAAAGTCAAAGCATGGGGGTACTTTCTCCTTGTGAATAGGAGTTAGGATCTCATCTAGAAAGTAGCAATCCAGAAAGATTTCGAACCCAGGTTGCCTTATGCCATTTACAACAAAAGGTTCGGGAAAATCATAGCATGGATAGTCCTCTCCTTTTCTTATGAACTTTCCATTGAGAGTAAGAGGATATTGATCCATAAAGATTGCTTTCTTTTGGATGCGAGCGTTCCTACGCGCCTTAGACCTTTCCTGGGCTCGCTTAAGATCTTCCCAAGTCGGTTCGAAACCAAGTCCGAAAGTATCTAATTTACGGAGGCCAGGTAATTCCATTTGTTTTTCTATCTCCTTTTTCTTTCCTAGAGTCATTCTAAGAAAGTGTCCCTGTCTCTTGAGGATATCATTTATTGTCATATTGGAGTGGGGGTCTTGACAAAGAGGGGTCCTTTCATCCTCCTCGATTAAGGAGACCTATTTATTAAAGCCCTACAAGTCTTCATCATCCTCATCGTGCTCCACATTAATGATCGGATTTTCAACAGCTTTAATCCACATAGGTGAAGAATCGATTATGATAGGGATACCTCCAACTATGGATTTTACCTGTTGGTGAAGAGATGAAGGGACGGCCTTGAGGTCATGATGCCAAGGGCATCCCAACAATAGGTTTAAGGAAGCCTTAATATCTACCACTTGGAAGGTAGTGGCATGTTCTATTGCTCCCGCCGTTACATTCATAGTGATTTTTCCAAGAGCTTGGCGACAAGTATTTTCGTAGGCTCTTATTCCTTGTGTTGACGATTTCATACCTTATGCCTTATGCCTAACATCCTCGCAATTCTGAGTGGACAGACATTAATTGCCGATTTATTGTCCACAAGAGTCATTGGGACGTTCATCCTCTTGCAGACTACTGTGAGATTTAGTGCTTTGTAATGCTTGTCACCTTCTAGAGGTAAATCTTTATTAGAAAAAGTGATCAAGTTGATAGGACTAGGGAGATCACTCGTAAGGAAGTTAGCCAACCCCTCAGGAGTGGTGTCGGAATCTATCCCTATCTTATCCAAGGCATTCATTACCGCCAACGTACATTCTTGAGAGATAGCTAGAAGTTTACATACGTTCATTTCGACCTTGGTCTTTTTGAATTGCTTGACAATGTCATTGTCTTCTATAATAGGTATGGTAACTTGTTGCATGGTAGGAATAGGTTGTGTAGAGATTGGAGGTTGCATTCTCCCGGATCTTGTAAGGACGTCTATAGGTGAATCCTGTTCATCCTAAAAATCCCCTTTTGAATACGACATTGAAAGTGGAGGTTCTTCCATGTCTTTTAGGTAGACGTCTTCATCATCACTGTCCCAAACCCCATTAATGCTTATGTCTTGTTCTTGTGGGATTTGAACTAGATTCTTATCATCAATCATCTTCTGAATTAAATATTTGAATTTAAAACAGTTTCCAATGGTATGCCCCCCTGATTGATGGTATGGACAGTAGAACCTGTCTGTCCTCTTTAGAGATTCAAATGGTCTCGGTTCGAGAGGTTTGACCTTACCATTCTCAGAGAGCATTTTGAACATTTTAGCATAGGAAATCCCAATTGGAGTATAGAGTTTATTACTCTTCTTGGGTGTGTCAATTACTTGGAGAGGGAATGATTTCTTTTTCATGGGTGGAATTTTAGCATTCTTACTCTGAAGTTCCTCTCCTTGTTTCTTTGCTAATTCAATAGCTTCACATAGTAAGTCTATTCCTTCCCACATTGACCATATGAGAATTCGCACTTCTTCCTTGGTTGTTAGTTCTGGTTCAGAAGGAAAGTCATCCATGGCATCGAAAAAGGTTTCCTCCTCTTCTTCGATAGCATGAATTTCTTTAACAAGTTTGATAAGGGAGGAGAGATCAACATGGTTTTCCTCATCATATATGGCTAAGGAATCGGAGAGAGGTGCATTGTTGATGCTTGGCTTCATACTTGTAGGGGGCAATGGTAGTTTGTTGTTATCAATCAAATCTTGGATAGCTTCCTTAAGCTTCCAACAATTCTCAGTGAGATGTCCCCTACCTTGGTGATATTTACAATGTGCATTGGGGTTCCAATTAGCTGTCCTCTTTTCAACTGGTGGGTCCCCAAATGGTCCAATAGGAGTTATAAGACCTTTTGCATTCAGTCGGTCGAATGTGGTGTTATAACTCATACCAATAGGAGTAAAATTCCTCCTAAATGGTTTCTTTTGTCCTTGGTTGTTCACAAAAAGGACTTCACTCAAATTAAAGGTGCTAACATTATTTGAGTGGGTGGTTTTGGAAGAAGAAGATTGTCGTTCTTCTTGCCTTTCTAGCCACTGTTAGAATTATTGTTAGCAGCTTTTTGTTTAGCAAGGTCGTCTTCAATGTTAATCCCAATATCATAGACGGCCTTGAAGGTATGAAGGTTGTTTTTGGTACTTAAGATGTTTAGAGTACTTTTCTTGGAGGTTCTTGATAAACAACCTCACGGATTCTTTTTCACTTGGTACTTCAATCATCCTAGCAGAGGTTTCTCTCCATTTATTGAAGAAAGAAGTGAAACCTTCATTCTGTTTTTGCTTAAATATTTCAAGTTCCCTATGATAGGTTTCAACTTGAATATTGCATTTACACCTATCAATGAAAGCGTTTACAGTTGATTCCCAAGTAGAGGTTTTCTCTTTGTCAAGGGAGAAGAACCATTGCTAGCAAACGGTTTCAAGAGATAAGGAAAATAAAGAATGAAATACTTTTCTATCAATACCCTTAATATTCATTATAGTTTCAAAAGCTCTTAAATGAAAGTGAGGGTTATCAGTTGCCTTGAATTTTGGGATGTCGTTGGCATTGAACTTCCGCGGAAGAAGCTCCTTGTCCACCGAGACCCCTTGTGAACTAATGCCCTAGAACTTGTAATCATTAGATATCTTGTTGAAGCTTTCTTGCATGAGCTCCATTTGTTGTTGCTTCACAAGGTCATTAATTTAGAGGGTTAAAGTCTTTAGCAGTTCAGTAACACCAGCCATTTGCTTCTTGAGCTCATTAACTTCTTCTTGACTCGCCTTTATCTTCTTGGCTTTCCTTTTTCGAGCGATTGGTTTGTCAAAAAGATGTACTTGAACGAAAAGGTTGTCTTTGATCAAACGCCCTTCCTTTCTTGACCACGTGTTGTAAATTAAACCATTTTTATTTTAATGATATCACTCAAATTGACTTTGACTTTACGGGTTTATAAAGAAAAAGAAAAAAGCAAAAATAGGGTGTATATTTTTGGGAATCAATTATAAGGGTTCAAATAAGTGGTTTATCTGGAGGATTAATATTCGACTTACCCCCCTAAAAAATGAAGGAAAACACGTGCATACAAGACTCTCTAAACATGGTCAAAGTGTACATACATATTAGTGCGTGCTTTATTAGTGAGTGCAAGTTACATGCTTTGACTCTTGTGTAAGACCATGGGACTTAGTATCTAGACTCAATTAAGGACTAAACGAAGGTACAGTTATAGGAAAAATAATCGAATTGATTAGCAAACCTGTTTAATTAGACTCGTCGTGATGACTCGAGAAAAATACTGAACTGTCGCCAAAGCAATAGGACTGTCGCCGCACACTACAGTGTCGCGCCAGACGACAGCGTTGTCGCTCGGCGTTGCACAGTAGCGTGTGGCGCTGCAGTAAAAATTTTTGCGCCATTACTAGAGCATTAATCTGGGACTGCTTTCAGTATTTTTACTCTACGGGACATGCCTAAAGTCGTACTAAGTGAATTCTGATTAAATTATTAGACTTTAATTATTCAAATCAATTAATTAGGAAAAGTCGTTTTAGTCATTAATAAGTTTATTTAAGGCTTAAACATAAGTCAAACAAACGGTTAGGAAAAACTCATAGAGTATGCACAACAAACAATGCACAATTAGTCAAGTAGCCACAATATGATGCCATGAGTTTGCGACCTAACCATGGCTCTAGTTCTCTAAAGTTCGGGATATGGGTTAGTCAAAGAGGGTCCATGGTTATGAGTTCGGATGCACTGCGCGGAAGCCTCACCTTTGGAAGGGTTGGCGCGAGTGGATGGGACCCCGCGAGTTAAAAAGTCGCTTCCATGGTTTGGTGAATTCAACATTCTTGGATGTACCCTTTGTTGTACAGAGCGTTCAATTAGGTAGATGGAGCATGAATTCTCAGAGGGTTATATCCATATGTAGAACACTTATGGGTTTCAAAAAAGTGAGAAAAACTCAATCAGGAAGTAGGATCGAGCAAAAAGTGCTAAAAACTGGTCAAAATTAGAACGCATATTTCTGGCTCAGTATTGGAAGAACTTGGCGCCAGCGAACAGAGGATGTTGCTGTAATATGGCTCTGTCGCCTGGCGACAAGAGTGTCGCATGGAGACAGAGTCATATTGTCGGCAGCAGACTCTGTTTTCTAGACACTAGTTCCTACATGCCTTAGCAGCTTTCTGTGTTCGATAAAATTTTCCAGTTCTTCGCAGCATTATTTCGATCCTAGTTGTGAAAGATATTCCTCAAATTTCCTACGTCTAAAAATCCTATGCTTTAACTCATTGCGGATTTTCTTTCCAATGAGATCTTTTTTATGCATATGAAAATAATGTTAATCAAAATTATGCATATGAAATACTTAGAATTTTTCGAGTCTCATCCACTCATTCTAAATCATTGCCAAAATTTTAGGAACTAAAATAAAAATCCTCCCCAGTGGAGTCGCCAAAAACTGTAGGGAATATTTCAAGCATTACTCCAAACTTGAACCCCACTGTGATCATACACTTAAGCATGGTGGCGTCCAAAGGGAAGGAGGCTAGAGAAAAAGAGTCGCCAACAAGTTTTAGGAACTTGTAAACCGTTCACAGGGTGAAGGTTACACCCCTTAACGATCCAAGAGATCGTTAACTCCAATAGGTCTGGAACCATGACTGGAAGTTCAGGGATGAAGGTACAAATCCAACCTCAAAGAGATTGAACCTTCCCTAATAATAGACCTCTATTTTATTCTTTTTGTATTCATGTGCGCTTTCTGACTAACATGCAATCAATAGGTTTAGCCCTAAACCTGTTTAATTTGGATGCCTCGTATCTCTTTCTAATATTAAAATACATGCGTTAGTTACTTCAAGGAAAATATAAAACAAAACAATTAAATTAAATAATTGAAAGAGAAATTTTGGACCAAACCCTCAGAAATTAAAACCTTTCACCTCTAGGGCGAAGGCAACTTTGAACTTGACTAGGTGTGTCTAGATCTTGTGAATGCGGAATTTTGTTTGTTAAAGGGTAGTTTAGATAAGTGAGAAAAACTCAATTAGGAAGTAGAATCGAGCCAACAGTGCTAGAACTGGTCAAAATTAGAACTCATATTTCTGGCTCGGTATTGGAAGAACGTAGCGCCAGCCAATAAAGACCGTCGCCGCAATATAGCCCTGTCGCCTGGCGACAAAGCCATATCATCGGCGACAGGCTCTATTTGCTATACGCCGGTTCCTACATGCCTCTGCAGCTTTCTGTGTTCGATATAATTATCTAATTTTACGTAACATTATTTCGATTCTAGTTGTGAAAGATATTCCTCAAATTTCCTACGTGTAAAAAATCCTATGTTTTTTAACTTATTACGAATGGTCTTTCCAATGAGATATTTTTTATGCATATTACAATAATGTTAATCAAAATTACGCACATGAAATACTTAGAACTTTTCGAGTCTCATCCACTCATTCTAAATCATTGCCCAAATAAATTTCAGGAATTAAAATATAAATCCTCCCCAGTGGAGTCGCCAAAAACTGTAGGGAATATTTCAAGCATTACCCCAAACTTGAACCCCACTGTGATCATACACTAAAGTATGGTGGTGTCCAAAGGGAAGGAAGATAGAGCAAAAGAGTCGCCAACATGTTTTAGGTACTTGTAAACCGTTCACAGGGTGAAGGTTACACCCCTTAACGATCCAAGAGATTGTTAACTCAAATAGGTCTGGAACCATGACTGGAAGTTCAGGGATGAAGGTACAAATCCAATCTAAAAGATAAAGAACCTTCCCTAATAATAGGCCTCTACTTTATTCTTCTAGTATTCATGTGCGCTTTCTGACTAACATGCAATCATTAGATTTACCCTAAACCAATTTAATCTATGTTGGTTTTATATTAATGCACAAATAAAACTATTATTGGCGATCACTTGAATTATAATCATAACCTAACAAGATTATTTATTATCTTATTAAGCGTGATTACAAGTTGGGCATTATATTCTTTGCCCTAAACATGATACTAGGAACTTATTGTTGTCACCCGAAACATCATACTAAGAAAGGCATCCTAACATGATACTAGGAATCAAAATAACAACCTAGACATGATTTCTATATCATAATATCAATAAAGCAATTAAAGTACTTACTTGGATGCCTCGTACCTCTTTCTAATAACAAAATACACGCGTTAGTAACTTCAAGGAAAATATAAAATTAAAGAATTAAATTAAATAATTGAAATAGAGATTTGGGACCAAACCCTAAGAAATATCAAACCTTTCACATCTAGAGCGAAGGCAACTTCGAACTTGACACTCTCTAACTGCACCTCTGAAAATAAAATCGGCGAAATAGCACGACTCCCCAGTCCCTATCTCAAATGCCGAAATGGCTTCTCACTTGCCTATTTTCTTCATTTCTCAACTTATAAACTTATTATTTCTAAAACCATCTTATAATTACATACTCCCTCTGTCCCTGAATGATAGTCACTATTTCCATTTTTGGACACCCAAAATGTTAGTAACATTTCACAATTTTAGGTCCCATACAATAACACAAAATGACCTATATACCCTCATTTTTTTGATGTATTATCTGTGCTTCCCAAAATACCCTCATATTTGCATTTGTACTTGTGCCTTAATTGAATGAGCTGTCTCCCTTTTTAATGACAATCAGTTTCTCTCTCTTCTTTTTGTTTTGCAAATGATTGGATTTTAGTTCCCATGTACTTTATTTATTTCTCCTTAATTCCCGTGATTTTCACCCAAAAGTGACTATCATTCGAGGATAGAGGGAGTATTTATAAGTGATTGTGACTTGAAATGACATAAAATAAGCTAAGTTCTAAGTTTTTGGGTCTATTTCATCAAAATAAAGCCATTTTAAGTCGAAATGGCTTCTCACTTGCCTATTTTCTTCATTTCTCAACTTATAAACTTATTCTTTCTCAAACCATTTCATAATTACATATTTATAAGTGATTTTGAGTTGTAATTACATAAAAGTAGCTAATTTCTAAGTTAATGGGTCCATTTCATCAAAATAAAACCATTTTTAGCCAAAATAACTTATAATATGCCTATTTTCTTAATTTCTCAACTTATAAACTTATTCTTCTCAAACTATTTTAGATTTTGCATGGAAGCAAAACTTCAAAGATAAAGAGGGTGGAGAAGACTAAAATCATTTATCAACCTAAGAAGAAGCTAAGTGAACAAAGGTCCAAGAGTGAACAAGCGTCGAAGTTGCACTCTTCGAAAGGTTCACCCATGCAACCTACTTCACTAGTTGAAGACATTGTTCTTCAATCGCTCTCTGCTGACATGACCTTTCTTCACAACCGTGCTTGTCATTTGGTCGATCCCATGGAAGTTGCACTTCCTAAGGCAATGTTCCACTATGATGAGGATGCAGTTGCATGGATCAGCAAAGAAGATGTGAAGGAATTTCTACGTGGTGCAAAGCTTAACATTTCCCTCATTCAAACATTCATGAGGTACTTCAATTCCTACATAATATACACTTTTTTCAAGTTATTCAAATTTATGGTGATTATCCTACATGTGATTAATTATTCAATGTTCATGCACACAGAGCACTACAGGAGCACTTAACTGAAACTGATTCTCCTTGTAAAGTTGGGTGGTTATGCCCCGAGCAGTTATCCACTACTAGAATCATAGGCAACCTCCATGACGTGTTGTACTATGTTGAGCAAAGTATTGGGGAATCAGCGCGTGCGAGAGACAAGTTCATATTCGCCCCATGTTATAAAAGAGTAAGTCTAACCATGTCAAATTCAATCGATTTGGCCTCATTATATGTTGACTCCTAAATATTAATTTTCTTGTCTATTGTGAACTATGTAGGGAGCATTGGAGCCTCATGGTGATTTGTAATTCCAATAACACAATTTATCACCTTGATTCAGCTCGATCATCGGAGAAGTGGCTCGTGAATTCTATATTGCAAAAGTAAATATATATAGCTACTGAGTGATGATTATTGCTAATAATAACTAATTTAGTAGTCATACGACTAATCAAATTTGAATGTACTTTATTTACTACATTGTTATGAAGAAGCTACATTGTCGTGCTCAACAGGGTCCAATATGGAGGTCACCGTTGGTAATTTACATGATATTGTGATTATCTTCAAAATCTATGTTAGTATATATTTGCTAATTTCCTTTGCATGTTTCACTGATGTGATTTGTTTTTCATATGCTAGTGCGCACAACAAGAAAATGGACTTGATTGTACTTTGTATGTGATGAAATTCATGCTTGACATAGTGACTCATTGTACGGACAGTCAACAGCTTGATGAGATAAGTCCAAAAACTTAATGAAATTCTATATTGATGTAATTTCTAGCCTTAGACCCTAATATTACCCAACATTGACATGTTATGAGAATAAAAAGGTCATTTGACAAGAAAGGTAAAAAAATGGGCTGAATAGAAATCATATGGGCCATATTTGGGCCATTTGTGTTAATAAGCTCTTTTGATGTGATTTCTTTCCTTATACACCTATAACTAGATAATATTGACATGTTATGAGATAAATAAAGTTCATTTAATAAGAAATGTAGGAAATGAGCAAAATAAAGTCATATAGGCCATATTTGGGCCATTTTGAGTAAAAAGCGTCTTAAACCTTAATAAAATGTTTTTTTGATTCAATTTTAGGGCTTAGACACATAAAACTAGGTGACATTGACATGTTATGTGAAATAAATAGTTCATTTGATAAGAAATGTAGGAAATGGGCTAAATAGAAGTCAAATAGGCCATATATGGGCCATTTTGAGTGAAATGCGGTGTTAAACTTAATGAAATGCTATATTGATGTGATTTCTAGCCTTATAAAACTAATATTACCCAACATTGATATGTTATGAGAAATAAAAAGGTCATTTGACAAGAAAGGTAAAAAATGGGCTGAATAGAAGTCATATTGGCCATATTTGGGCCATTTTGTGTTAATATGTTGTTTTGATGTGATTTCTTTCCTTATACAACTATAACTAGATAATATTGACATGTTATGAGATAAATAAAGTTCAATTGATAAGAAATGTAGGAAATGGGCAAAGTAAAGTCATATAGGCCATATTTGGGCCATTTTGAGTAAAAAGCGTCTTAAACCTTAATAACATGCTCTTTTGATTCAATTTTAGGGCTTAGACACATAAAACTAGGTGACATTGACATGTTATGTGAAATAAATAGTTCATTTTATAAGAAATGTAGGAAATGGGCTAAATAGAAGTCAAATAGGCCATATATGGGCCATTTTGAGTGAAATGCGGTGTTAAACTTAATGAAATGCTATATTGATGTGATTTCTAGCCTTATAAAACTAATATTACCCAACATTGACATGTTATGAGAAATAAAAAGGTCATTTGACAAGAAAGGTAAAAAATGGGCTGAATAGAAGTCATATTGGCCATATTTGGGCCATTTTGTGTTAATATGTTGTTTTGATGTGATTTCTTTCCTTATACAACTATAACTAGATAATATTGACATGTTATGAGATAAATAAAGTTCAATTGATAAGAAATGTAGGAAATGGGCAAAGTAAAGTCATATAGGCCATATTCAGGCCATTTTGAGTAAAAAGCGTCTTAAACCTTAATAAAATGCTCTTTTGATTCAATTTTAGGTCTTAAATACATAAAAATAGGTGACATTGACATGTTATAAGAAATAAATAGTTCATTTTATAAGAAATGTAGGAAATGGGCTAAATAGAAGTCAAATAGGTCATATTAGGGCCATTTTGAGTAAAATGCGGTGTTAAACTTAATGAAATGTTAATTGATGTGATTTCTAGCCTTAGACACCTAATATTACCCAACATTGATATGTTATGAGAAATAAAAAGGTCATTTGACAAGAAAGGAAAAAAATGGGCTGAATAGAAGTCATATGGGCCATATTTGGGCCATTTGTGTTAATATGCTCTTTTGATGTGATTTCTTTCCTTATACACCTAGAAATATATAATATTTACATGTTATGAGATCAATAAAGTTCATTTTATAAGAAATGAAGGAAATGGGCAAAGTAAAGTCATATAGGCCATATTCGGGCCATTTTGAGTAAAAAGCGTCTTAAACCTTAATAAAATGCTCTTTTGATTCAATTTTAGGGCTTAGACACATAAAAATAGGTGACATTGACATGTTATGAGAAATAAATAGTTCATTTGATAAGAAATGTAGGAAATGGGCTATATAGAAGTCATATAAGCCATATTGGGGCTTTTTTGAGTAAAAATGCGTTGTTAAACTTAATGAAATTCTATATTGATGTGACTTATAGACTTACACACCTAATATTACCCAACTTGACATGTTATGAGAAATAAAAAAGTCATTTGACAAGAAAGGTAAAAAATGGGCTGAATAGAAGTCATATGGGCCATATTTGGGCCATTTTGTGTTAATATGCTGTTTTGATGTGATTTCTTTCCTTATACACCTATAACTAGATAATATGGACATGTTATGAGATAAATAAATTTTATTTAATAAGAAATGTAGGAAATAGGCAAAGTAAAGTCATATAGGCCATATTTGGGCCATTTTGAGTAAAAAGCGTCTTAAACCTTAATAAAATGTTTTTTGATTCATTTTAGGGCTTAGAGACATAAAAATAGGTGACATTGACATGTTATGTGAAAGAAATAGATCATTTGATAAGAAATGTAGGAAATGGGCTACATAGAAGTCAAATAGGCCATATTTGGGCCATTTTGAGTAAAATGCGTTGTTAAACTTAATGAAATGCTATATTGATGTGATTTCTAGCCTTAGATAGCTAATATTACCCAACATTGAGATGCTATGAGAAATAAAAAGTTCATTTGACAAGAAAGGTAAAAAATGGGCTGAATAGAAGTCATGTGGGCCATATTTGGGCCATTTTGTGTTAATATGCTCTTTTGATGTGATTTCTTTCCTTACACACCTATAACTAGATATATTGACATTTTATGAGATAAATAAAGTCCATTTAATAAGAAATGTAGGAAATGGGCAAAGTAAAGTCATATAGGCCATGTTCGGGCCATTTTGAGTAAAAAGCGTCTTAAACTTTGATAAAATGTTTTTTGATTCAATTTTTTTAGGGCTAAGACACATAAAACTAGGTGGCATGACATGTTATGAGAAAGAAATAGTTCATTTGATAAGAAATGTAGGAAATGGGCTAAATAGAAGTCATATAGGTCATATTTGATAAAATACATATTGTTTTGCCTAATTAATTAATTCTTACATAATTTTTTTGTATTTTAAGTTTTGCAAGGTCCAAAAGGATGGTCCGTTGACAATCAAGGAGCTTAATGAAGTTCGTGACATGTTGGCGTCTTTTATCACCTTCAACATGTAAATGGCATTTTAATTGTAAATTTATGTTAACTTTTGAACTTACTATCATTTGAATATATATATATATATATATATATATATATATATATATATATATATATATATATATATATATATATATATATATATAAAACACTTTTTTTTATTGTATTGCGCTTGGGAATATTTATATCTATATATATATATATTCTTGTTTTTAATATTATTTGTATCTTATTATAATATTTAATAATATTGTTATTATTAGTAATTATAATAATAATATTATTAATTATTTTATTTAATATTATTGCTGGAATTACAGGTTAATATTATTGTTGGAAACAGGGTGTTTTTTTTTAAAAAATATTATTGCACGAAAAATGGAAAAATAAATAAATAAAATAAAATATTGAGTGAAAAGGCACCGGTTAACCTGTTCCAAAACTAGCTGCCGCCAAAAAAAATTAACGCGGGAGATTATTTTAGGTACTGGTTAACCGGTGGCCAAAATAATTAAAGGCACCGGTTTTGAACCGGTGCAAAAAAGGGGGTAATTGGCACCCCCCACATAGAAATCGGTTCAAACCGGTGCCTTAGACCGAGTTTGAACCGCTGCCAATTGCTATTTTTCTACTAGTGATAGTACATGAAATCGGAGCAATTTAAGAGGTGTCGAGACCCGGTGTCAGAAATTCACAGAACACTACGAGATGCATGTCGAGGACATATAATATTATTTCGACCCACATATGACCCTATTCGGCTACATAAAGGTGCCCCGTGAAAGCTTATAGTCAATACAAGAGGCGTGTTTGAAAATGGGTAAATTGGATGCTAAATAGAAAATTGGATGTTTCCATCCACCCAATTGGACACTCATAAGGTATTATGATCCACGGTAACATCTCGACAATTTTATTTCCAGTCCGAAAAAGTCAAAATTTTCTAAAATTGAAGGTTTTATGATCTGGTGTCGAAAAGTCATAAGATAATAGTGGAAACATCCCGAGGTCATATAGTGCCGTCATAAATGTCCGTGGTAAGCTTGAGTTTATGATATTTCTGCAAGTTGTAAACGAGTAAATTGACTGTTTAAAGGCATATTAGATGGTTTTACCCACTCAAATGGACTCTTAGAGTGTATTAGGGTCTACAGTAAGCATCTCGGCAATTTTATTCCGTAACAAAAAAATGTGGAAATTGGTCCAGAATTGAATATATTCACATTATCCGAAAAAGCACATAGATATTGTCTCGTCAAGGGTAGAAGGTGACTATTAGTCATTGCTATAGATAAGCTTATCGAGCAGTTGATTGGTCTATAATGTTCACGCCAAGTAAAAGATGGTCATTTTTGAAGTAGTCCCAAGGGATCTTCATGCTAATATATAGAGATGGCAGTGGATCTTGACCCAACCCGGATCCATGAATCCAGATCCTTTTTTCACGGATATGGGTCTTCAAATTTTAGACCCAACAAGTCGGGTTCCTGCAAGAAAAAACGGATTTGGATCAAGATCAAACACCCATACCCGAATCTCTTTACTCGTTTTTATAATTTTTCTATAAAAATAAATAAATAAATAAGGGCTTGTTTGACATTATTTTTGGTTTTTTAGTTTCCTGTTTTTTTTTTTTAAAACTAAAAACCAAAAACAGGAAACAAGAAAAAGGTGTTTCCACTTTTTTGTTGTCAGTTTTCAAAATTATTATGATTTTAATAAGTTTAAATAATTTTTGATTCATTATGTGACATATATCATATACTTTTATATAGCAAAAAACCAAAAAACAGAAAACCACAGCAATGTCAAACGAACCCTATAAAACTGTTTGTTTCTGTGTTAAAATGTTGATGATGTTCTTATAAAAAAAATGTTGAGGATGTTAGTAGTGATGAATATAAATTTTGGATGTTCATATCGGATACATTATCGTTGTTTTTGCTTGCTCATTATAACATTGTACTTTTTCCATCGTTTATATATATATATATATATATATATATATATATATATATATATATATATATATATATATATATATATATATATATTCAAAAGAGAATTAAAGTGTATAAGCTGGTTGCTTTGTAGTTTTGGATAAGTTGTATAACTTTAATTTAGATTGATCTTAATAAACCCCCGAGAGAAGTTTAAAATACATTTTATAGCCCGAACATTACATTTATTGCAAAAAAATTCAAAACGTACTAAACCCGGACCCGGATCAGTTGGACCCGTCGGATCTGAAACTGGGTCTCCACTTTCCAGACCCGACAGATCCGAGTCGAGTTTGGATCTAATGTAGGAAAACGAATCTGATTCGGGTCCATTTAAACCCGGTTCAAATCCGACCTGTTGTCATCCCTACTATTTTATTAGAGGAGTTAAAGCCTTAGTTTATGTTTGATAATATGATCTTTTATACTTATATTCTTTAATTATGTTGATTAAACATGTTTTTGGGGTTTCAATAATATAAAGATATACGTAGTAATTAGTAGTTTTTTGCCAAAAAAAGAAGTGCAACTCTTATTAAAACACGACCATATTTGATAAGTGTGATACTTATTAAAACACAGAGGGGGTATATATATATAAATAAATAAAAGATGAGGGAGGGAGCATTATATTTGGCCAATAAACCTTCCAACCCTGAACAAATAGAAAAATGTTAATTGTGGTCCACGATAGTAGCCAGAGAAAGTTTAGTTATACCTGATATTGATCAAAATCAGACACTAACAGACTTCTATGGCCACAATCTTCTCAAACCATTTCCATTCAGAAACAATAATTTGTCTTCTAATAATTTATGTCACAAAGCAAATCCGCCCACCTCAGCATAGGTAGTAAAATGAACAGATCGTGAACGATTAAAAAAAAAAAAAAAACCTATAATGTGCCAGGTAATTTTACTTATGCATATCAGGATTTGTTGCATAAACAAATTAGTGCCATGATAAACCAGTTTGTATCACAACCAAGTGATTCGCACATTCTCTCTTCTCTCTAAAGATTATAGCAATCACAGCTTACTTCTTTCCGCCACCAGAAACATTGAACTTGAAAAAGATTATATCACCATCTTGAACCACGTATGTCTTACCCTCCTGTCTATACTTCCCGGCGGCCTGTACCATACCAACAAATTCGAGGCATTAAACTACAAGGAAAAGAAATCCAACAAGGGAGTAGATAGAGCTGCCTACAGCAAAATACAAAGTAAATATTCATCTGTAGGACAAGATAGGAGTTGAACCCCCAAAACACAGCTACATGATGAGCATGAAGAAAGTCCCAACATCCATTTTAAGATTTATAACTGCAATTACATATATTGCTTGATGAAAAGCTCAGGACATGTTGACAACAAAAACATAGATGACAGTTCTGAAGCTTAGAAAATTAGAAAACCTTACAGTATTTCAGAAATTAAAGTGGCTCTACATCACTGAACACATTAATAAAATAATGTAGCTAGCAATGCTAAAATCACCTAGTTAATTGGTGAAAATTTATAGATAATGCATATCTTTTCACTTGTGAATAAATAAAATTGTGATACAAAAACAAGAATAAAAATCAACTTTCCAACTGAGGCAAAAGCCCGAGACCAATATCATCAATACCATATTCTAAAATATGGTAAAAAATCATTGACCTGTCAAATTTTCAATCGAGCCGTGAAAAAGACTCAACAGAAGAAAACCTTCACAATAGTTTTTCAACCACTTTGGATACTGATCATGAATTCTATTCAGTTTTTAAGACCCAAGGAACTCAGCAGATAGCAAGATAATGACTTCAAAACTCAGCCAAATTGTAGCTTATCACATGCAACTTCCAGAGTTTAACTGGACCCCACATCAGAATCTTAGAATAGAGCTCTAAAATCTACATGACTGACATTGATGTCAAGGGTGAAACTGAAAAATAACATAAAATATATATAACAACATAACATCTACATTCAAGATCCACAGTCCCCAAGCATAGTAATGCAAGTAGTGCTTATACCTTTACAGCTGACTCACTGCCAAGTTCCTTTAGATCCTCAAATTTCATGACCTGAATACAGAAAAATACATAATCACTTAATTGAAAAGCCATGCCAAAGTCTCCCATATTTGCAGTGAAAGAGAAAAAGGGGAGGGGAAGAAGGGAGAGGGGGGCGGGGGGGGGGGGGGACAAAACAAAAAAGAACTAACACCTACAAGGAAAGACTAATACAATGGCTTTGGCCATGGTTTATACTAAATGTACCCCACATGAAGGAACCTCTTTATTCAGGAAATGTTTCTTAACTTACACTTTCAATTGTGAAAGGAACAGAATTCCATGATGACAACATAATTGGAGCAACATTTAAGCTAATGAAGATAGGTGAAGTTCTTTTTGCAAGAGAGGAGCTCATAAAAAGATAATTCAACTACGTTCATTTTACTAGGTGACAATCTCTTGAATCCTGAAAAATTAGTAGGAGATGCATATCTATGAGATTTGAGCAGAATGCTAGTTGCCCACCTTTTTATTAATAATTTAAGGGAAAAAAGGCCTAATCAGTAGATTTCTAAGCTTTACTCCAAAAGAAAAGCAAGTGAAAGTTGGTAGCTTAGACATTTAGTCACTGGTGCAGTTTTAGGATTTCCGAAATTCACTTGTTTCCATCTATAGATGTTCCAACTATATACTCTGTATATGTTTTCTTATTCGCACATGTAATCCCTTTTTATATATATCTCTATCTCCTATGGGATCCTATGATACCTTGAATCCCCTACAAGTTGCAGTAGAAATAACAGTGGAAGTACAATATGATGCAAGTCATACTACTTTTGTGCTTAATCAAAAGGGAAACCAAGCGCTTAATATAGTCCAAAAAAAAAAAAAAACACTCAACTATCAGCCTCTAGCCTAAAAAGAGAACATGTAACAGAAACAAATCTAAAATAAACCACCAACTTTAAAATTCAAAGCAGAGAAAGGAATAAAAGTATAAAAATTACATTTCACATAATACTGGAAGTTTTGAGAGTTTTATCTTAGGGTATGCCCAAACACTATTTATGCTTGCACTTTCCCACTTGAAACATTATCCTGATTTTTAGGGTTCAGCCAAATTAGTAATTTTTGCTACCTTTTCGAGTACATGTCCCAGATTTTAGAGTTTTGCTATTCAAACTTTTGAGATATGGTAATATACAAGGCACAAGGATTATCAGACTTCATAGTCCATCATGCAAGTTCAGAACTGCATAAAAGAGTTACCTCAGCACAAATAAATCCTCTCTCAAAATCAGTATGGATTGCCCCCGCAGCTTGAGGAGCCTTTGATTGCCTTCTAATTTGCCAACACTTTACCTGAAATGATATTCAGTCCAATAATTGGAATGAGAATAAATCAAAGCTGTTTTTTACAAAAAAAAAAAAAAAAAAAAAAAAAAATGTTATTTCTTAAAAATCAATTAAAATGAAAGTTCATAAAATGTTTGTACACCATATACATCTAAAGTCAGGAAGTAGAAAGAACAAATCATAGCAAAAGTAATTTGCCACATCATTGTAGTTCGAAATAAAGCTCGTTCTCTTCACTTTTTAAATAATAATCACAGTCTAGTAAAAATAATTTAAGTTCAACCAAAATAAGTCAGTTTAGTAAAAAAAAAAAAAATTAAAATCAATAAAAATCAGTAACTTCAAAGTACAAACAGAATATAATAAATTTGGCTCTATAAGGTGAATATTAAAGGCCTTAGTGTTAAGCACGGAATTAAAAACCAGTAACTCAAAAATATCGTTATGTAACGGGTTTTGGATTCCCTTTAACTGAAACTCCATTATCGATTATCATCATGACATATGAACATCAATCACGTTGCGTTATAATGCTTTTTTAACCGTCGCGTTGGTTTGGCATCCCCATGGTTTTCTGTTTTCTGGTTTTTTGTTTTACAAAATCATATGATATATGTCACATTTTGAATCAAAAATTAGTTAAACTTATTCAAATCCGGATAATATTGAAAAACTAACCGAAGAGAAACAGAAAACAAAAAATAATGTCAAAATACTACTTCTCCCATCCCAAATTACTCGCAACGTTTTGATTTTTTGCATTATTCACACATCTCCCTTTGACCATCTTTTTTAACTATTATATGAAAGTCAATGTAGTCATGTAAGATGTTGTTGGATCTAATTTAATGTTAGTTTTTTAATATAAACTTTTTATAGCTTATATAAGTATATAATAAAAGATATTGACGGTCAATCTTATGCATCGACAAGCATGTCTGAGTAATTATTTCTTGTTCACCAATTATGTTACCCACCCATACTATGATAGATTTGGTTATATCATTTTTACAAAATAGTTTTCAAAATGTACACAACGCCTAAAATCATTAATGTGAACTTTTTCCTTTGCGCTAGCAATGTTCTGTTATATTCATTTGTTACAAACTATCACCATAACAATGTGATCGATCAGCTTTTTTAATATATATACTTTCACCGTTTTTTAATACTTTCAACACACTTTTTCCCAATATGCAAGCAAAGTGGGTCTCATGTGATTTAACACATTTAAAATTGTTAGGTGCATAATTAAGCGGGTGATGAGTGTTAGATAAGGGTAATACTACAACTTTCACCAAAAGAAAAAACTCTCCAATAATAGGGTGTTGCAAACATTGTAACATTTTTATTCTAGTGAAGTGTATTCTTACATGTTAGGGCTAAGTGGCTAACTTACATCACAAATTCTTACATTGTAAAATTCTTATTCTCGTACGTGTTACATTTTTATAGTACTAACATGTCAAGGCTTAATATCAATAGTTCAATAGGAAAGTTCACTAATCACATAACAAATGCAAAGTAAACATAAAATTGAACGTTAGTCTATGCAACGAGACAGTGACATTTGGCATTCGTCAAGTGTTGCGCCTCATTTAGTGACAACTAAAAATTAATATGCGTGTACAAGAAAAATTCAAATAGATTTTTCTAGAATAATTTATAATTTTAGTTTTTTTTTTATATTTAAATATTCATATGCATCGATTGAATAAAATAACTTTTAAATCGTCCTTTGAGTGTCACTTAGAGGCATTCATTACCGGTCTCAATCTAAGCCACATCGAATGGACATGAATCGAAATTTGGATATCATGGGGGTGTTCCCCACTCAGCAATGTGTTGCACTTCATAGACTTATAAGTGATCTGACATCCCAGCATCCAAAGGTGGTGCCAAGTATGCAAAGCTTCATGTATGACAAACTAAAACAAGTAAAGAAGCTAGTTCATGGAAATAATAAGAGTGGTAGGATGCGTTTTGGGACATGGAATATTGGATTTTCATCAAAAGGTTGGTTGAAAGGTTGGTAGAAATAGCAGAGGTTATGAAGCAAACAATTAACATAACGTGACTACAAGAGACCATGTAGATTTCCATGGGGTTATAAGCTTTGGTACTCGGAAAAGGATAAGGGCAGAGCCGCAGAGATGGAGAAGGTATCTTCATCTGGTGTAAGTGTCTAGAAATACTAATCAAATTAAGGAAGATTTTGAATAAGTGGTGGCACAAGATGGACACGTGGGCTAAGGGTGGGTTTGAAAGCATTCATGGAGATTTTGGTTATGAAGATAGGAATGAAGTTAGAAATGATGAATTTTGCATTGGCATATGACTACTATAATGAACACTTTTTTTCAGAAAAAGGAACTCTCACCTAGTGTCTTTGAGGAGTAGGGGAAATAAGTCCAATTAATTTATTTGTAGTAAGAAATGTTTGGAGGAATAGTACTTAAATACCTTTGTATAAGAAGTTAAGAACAATAGTGATATCCATGCCACCTATCGAGGGGTTAAACTAATGAGTCATACTATGAAAATTTGAGAGGAGGTGATCAAACAAAAGTTAAGGAGAAGCATGAGATCTTGAAAAACTAATTGGCTTTATGGGAAAATCGACTATGGAAACAATCCATTTTATTGGAACAGGAAGAATCTACATATGAATTTTATTGATTTGAAGAGAAAACCTATTATAAGGTATTATGTGAGATACTCCTATTATAAGGTATTAAGGGAGATACTTTGTTGGGCTTTAACAAGGAAAGCTGATAGGGTCATAAAAGTACATTATTTTATTTATTCTCATGATTTATATTGACTTTTAATGATTTAAATTTTTATTAAGCAATTTTTCTTCCCGAGACACGAGTTACTACTATTTGATTTATTTGTTTGTAGAAAGGAAGATTACGATATCAAAGTGATATTGTATTACCGCTCGGATTAAACGAAGCAAAGGTGACAAGCCTAATCAACTCACATGTGTATTAACCTAATAATGTTACATTGCATATAGCCAAGTGTAGGCCTTGGAGTACATCAACTGCTTACTAGCTAAAACAAAAGAGGAAAGGTAGCTCATGAACATATCTCTTTCCTGCGGGTAAGCCACAAAGTAAAACCTCCACCGATTTTCGCGGGAATCAAATTATAAAGCAAGAAAAGATAGAGATAGAATCTGAGGATGGGAGCAAAATACTCGGAGGAGCTGAGATGAGTAAAAGGCTTCTTATCTTTCTGTTAGGGGAGCTCTTTGGTAATTCAGTTCGTATTTTTGTGGGTTTAACTTGGGGATGATTTTGAGGCTTATGTTAACTATAAATTTGAGGAATATATTTGAGGGGAAGAGTTGTACCGAGGGAACAAACTGGAGCTAGCAGAGGAAGGAGGGAAGAAGGAATAGATGAATCTGCTTATTGTTCATGGTTGATTCCCCAAAGTTCAACTCTAAAAATTGGTACTGCTAATTTAATAAGTAGCTTATAGCTTTGTGTGTATAACTTCCGTTAACGATTTCGTTTGACAAAGTAGTAGAATTTGCTAAGTTTCTTTCGCCAAGATTTTTTTTATAATGAAGAAAGTTGGCAAAACAAAAAATATATTGTGTTTATTAGATTAAGCAGTTTAGAATAATTGCAATTTGATTATTTTTGGATGATCTACAAAGTTGTTCAGTCTTAATTTTTTATTCTCTCTCTTAATCATATGAGTTATATAATTGTCCACATATGTCACGCTAGATTTTTAGTTATTAGTGGATAGGGAGATATATTAAATGCAGGATTATTATGTTGTGCGGGGATGAATGATGTGATTTTTGAGGATATAACATTTACATCTTGGTTGAGTTGGTAATCTGTTTTGTCATATGATTTATATTTTAGACTGGCCATCTTTAATGTAATTTACTAGTTTGATTGCTAGGACTTTTAACCCAAGGTACGTAATTGTCCTTGTTAATTTCATTTTGTAGCAATTAGGTGTTTAATAGGTGACTAAAGCTTGTTACAATACCTAAGATTATCAACCCATTGAGTTGCACAAGTCCGAGCTTGTGAGATTTGTGGCTTAAGTTAATTAATCCCTTGCGATTAATGCCTTAGTTTTAAAAAGCGCAAGGTGCACCAAGGCGCAAATGGTCCTTGCAGCCTAGGCGCAAGGCAAAGGCGCGCGCCTTTTGTATGCAAGGTGCATGTATTTATATATTTATTTCAAATTATTTTTTTACTTTGATAGCACTTAATACCAATTGAAAAGATTCTTAATAAATTAAGTAATGATATATTTAAAGCTAAGGTAGTCTGAATTTGAAAACATGTCCATCATTCTTCAATTTATAACTTAAATTTTAGTTATTTTCCTTGAGGCGCAAAGGCGCACCTTACCAAAGGCACTTTGAGGCGCACGAGGCGCGCCCCTTTCGTAGGTGACTGAGCCTCACCTAGCTAAAGCCCATTTCCCAGGGAGTGAGGCTTGCCCGAGGCGCGCTTATTAAAACCAAGATTAATGCTGCTATTTAATCGAGTCTAGAAAGCTTGTTCTAGATTATTATTTAGCTAGACAATATATCAAGAGCTTGTTTGGTTTATTTGCAATTAAGGGATGTTTTGTGGTTAACGTTAAGGTATAAATGTTTTATACGGCTCGATGATCGATTAACAATCCAATACTAATGTATGCCTCCCGATTCCCTATCTCATTATTCTTGATTTTGATTTTTTTTAGTATCTCAATTTTATTAGTACTTTATTCATTTTCTATCCTATAGTTTATGTATTAGATCATATCATTATAACTTCAAAACAGAGTTTCTAACTTACCCAAGTGACAATTTGATAACCAATTCCCCGTGGGATCGACCCTAGTTTACCCTACTACATTTTAGGAGGTTTTAGTTAGGTTTATTTTAGGTAGACACGTGACCGTCGTACCAAAAGCATTCCACGGAAATGTATTGATATCTATAAGAGAGCTAGCGCAAGTATGCAGCCCGTTGTTTGGAAAACCTGTGATAATTGGAGTTCATCAAGGTTTTACACTTAGCTCCTTTACTTTTGCCATAGTCATAGACGGAGTTTTATTTCAAGATTATATAACATGATGCATGATGTTTGCTTATGATATTGTGTTAGTTAATGAGACGAAAGAAAGCGTGGAAAGTAAGTTGGAATTGAGGAGACGGACTTTGGAATCTCGTGGCGTGAAAGTAACAGAAGTAAGATGGGGTATTTAGAATGTACATTAGTGAATTGAGAAACAGGAAGGTAAGGGTGATCACCTTAGATGGGATGATTTTACAAGGTTTTCCAATATCTATGATTTATTAATCAAAGGGGTAGAGAATTAGATGAAGATCACACATGATTGTTGGTTAAAGTGGAAAAGTGCTACGAGGTTTTTATGCGATCATGGCATGTATGAGAGATTAAAACGTAAAATATACTAAATAGAAATGTTCTAAAGCATTGTTACATGCATAAGATGAGGTCGAACATTAAAGGCAGTGTCTCAATGTCTCAAACAAGCAAAGATGCGTATGTTGCAATAGATGTGTTGCCATGAAGAAATATTCGGCTAAGGAATGAGATAATAAGGAAGAAAGTAGGGTTACATCAATTGAATACAAGATGAGGGATTATCACACAAGGTGGTTTGGCCATGTGAAACGGAGATCAAGTGAGGCTCTAGTAAGAAGCCCGACAAAGTGACCAAGTGGCAATGTGTTGAGATCGCGAGGGGTAGAGAAAGACTAAAGAAAACTTTAAAAGGGTAATTGAGAATGTTATGAGTCCTCGTAATCAATGGAAATATAATGTAGTATAGGGCACAGTGGAGGGAGAAATACTTGTCGAGGATGTGTCATGGTTTAAATATGTATGTATACTCTCTCCATCCCTTATTTTTAGCTCCACTTTCTTTTCTCTGTTGTCCCTTTTATTTTGTTCGTCTGAAAATGATTTACAACTATTTATGCACATTAAATAATTTTGTAAATTTTACATCATATAATTTGTTTTAAAAAGTACTGTAAAACAAATTCAATTTATGATATTTATTATATTCGATTAAAAGTACTAATTATTATTTCAATCTAATAAATAGAGAAGAAAAAGATATACAAAGAAGGAAAATAGATTTTAATTAAACTTTTTATTTATTTTTTAAAAAAAAAAATTTTAAGAATCAAGATTGTTTTTTTAACCACATAATTAAATCGGTAGAGTATACATTTTCAAACATGAAAAAATGAAAATACATGAAAATTTCTCAACCTAATATGATTATTATGCCAACTTCTTAAGACTCGTATTATTACAGGAAATGCATTATAGGTTATAATTATATACAACTAGCCAGCGTCCAAAACAAGATAGTCACAAGCTGTAAATGTATCATATAAAGCAATATGTGGATAGAAGATGGTTACCTCATCTGGGCCTGCAGTAAAGAAGTAAATCAGATTAATAGCCGTGAACCCAGTCTTAATAATCTTTGGAATAGCACTGCAACAGACCAAATGATCATTCTTAAAATTACCACTTCTACTACAGATTATTAATAATAAAAATAACAATAACAATAATCTCTACCCTTTTAAATTCCACGTGTTACTGTTTCAATTCTACAGTGTAGTGACGTTTTTGCCATTCCTTTTTTTTTCATTTTGTTATTTCCTGTTGATTGACTTGGTCTTCAACAATTATTCATCATTCTTGCTTTTCCCCTTTTCATGCTCAACCATTCATTTCTTCCATTTGCTTTCTCTCTCCTTCGAACCGATTTTCTCACTCAGACTCCATATCTCCTTTCTCACTTCATTTTCTCTCTCTCCACTCTTCTCTCCTCCCTCCATTTTTTCCAGTTAAAACGTATTCCATGTTTTTCATTGAAGCCGAGGTATGATCTTTAGCTTTTTTTTTAATAATCATGGAATATCAATTTGACAATCTAGGGTTTGGTTTAATTTCACAACTATTTACAAGTAATTGACAGTATAGACAAAGGGATGGAATTACTTCAATTTCCTACCCCTTTTACTCAATGCACCCTAGGTGACAATTAGTGTGATGGTTTTGCAGAATTGGGTGAATTTCATGAACAAGAAAAATCCTTCATTATTATAGAGGTAGTTAGGTAATTAGCTTAGCAAACCTACACAAATGGCGATTGATACTGGTTCATCTTCATTGTCAGAGGCTCTTCTTAATCCTAAATGTCTTGGCTGCTATGCACAAGAGTTCCGTCGACCACAGTCTTCGCAAATACGGTTTGGTTCCTCTTTCTCTCTCCTCTTTTTTGATTGCCTTTGACCTAATTTTTGTGATTGATTTTGTGTTTTTTTATTTAATTTAATTTTAGGTTTGAGATTTGATGATTGTTATGGTCCAATGGAACATCGTGATATCAAAGAAGCCCTAAATCGACTTCCTCGTGAGATTGTTGACGCTCCTAATCAGTGTCTTTTGTCTGCTATGGACCTTTCTATAAAGCATAAGTACCTTCCTGGAGATCTACAGGTTCTCTTTCTATCTCGCTTGTTTAATAATCTGGTTTTACTGTTTACTTACCTAAAAAAAAAAAATAAAAAAAAAAATAATAAGAATAAGAATAATAAAAAACAAGTATACTTTGGATTAGTAATTACTTTTGTTGATGGTCTCATGGATTAGTGAATTGCATTCTCGGCTAATTTCGTAGATTGTGAAGTTCATTTTGCAAATGAAACGTTTTTGTTATTATAGAATGAAAATTTTGAATCAATATTTGCTTGAAATGGCTTGTAGGTTGTTATTTACTAATGGATTTATATAGCGATAATTTCGGAAATTTTGATTACAATCACTTTGATATGAGGTAATAATGTTGGTATTCTGATTTTGAATTTGATTTTATGGGAAGATCTGGGATTTCTTCGAAAGATATGACTTTTATAGTGATTTTTAAGGTTGGAAATTCTAATTTCTTTGCAAAAAAATTTGGCGGTACTTTCTTGTCCTTTTTTTTCAATGGATTATGTTGTTATTTCAATTCGTTAATATTATGTCATACATGCTATTTTGAAATTAGATTTGTGAAATTGGAAAGTATGGTAGTGAGACAGACTTTTGGATAATTGCATTGTTGGTAAAAATAGTAAATGCCTCAGTAATACTTATGTTAGAAGCATTTACTTTGGTTCTTTTGACTCTATTATTCACCTCTTGATCTGAATGTGTTAACTAATGATGCATTACTAATTCTTTTTATGGTGGTTTTCATTAATATACCATATTTTAAGCAATTTGATTGGGCTCAAATCTTCTATTACAGATCTTGAATTCGAATAATGTATGTAGGATTAGGACCTATCATTTTCGGTAACTATAGCTTTGATCTTCCAGTCATAACTTCTATGTCTTATATGTATTTTGTGGTTTTAGAATATGATATTTGGGAACTTGTGTTGCGTTGTTTGTGGGAAATCAAAGGCAATTTTGTCAAATATATCAATTTTTTTGTGGTAGCACTTTCCAATCTTACGACATTGTTTGTTTGATTGAGTTTGTGTGAATTTAAATTACAAAAGGAAATAGTCAAGAGCTTAAAATGTGCTTTCGAAAATTCATCTTATCAAGGGGGGCTATCTAGGATGGATTATTTATTGGGACACAACAAAGCTCTTCTATACAGTAGGCATTGATTTAAAAATACGAAATAGAAATAACTTGGAGTTGGGCGTTCATATTTCAAACTCTTGACTTCTTCGATTACATTCCAATTTTTACCCTCTAATCATTAATGGATGGACGTCATTTATTTTTGCTGAAATGCTATAGCACGCATTGGCATTTGCCTGCTCTAATTATTTTGTCGACACCTCCCAGCACCACCGGCCTCAAGTCCCTTCATTCTTCTCTCTCCATCTGCTTCCTCACAACTCTCCCTCCCCTTTCTTAGGCTGTCAATTTAATTGTCAGTATATTTAATTTGGTGTTCTATTGTGGAATATTAAACCAATACTTGTAATTAGTGATGTTATCAGAGATTGTACGGGTCCTTTAATTGAATTCAATAACTAATACTTGTAATCAGTGATGTTATCAAAGCTTCCCTTTATTTTTTTGGCAGTTCATGTGCTTTAAGGGGGCACAAAGTTGTGGTGTTCTGGCATAGGGTTTAATTAGGAAGGACCTGTGTATACTAGCCAATTCAAGAGGGTGAGTCTAAGTGAGTAAGTGGGACAAGACTTGACCCAACTCAGAAAATCGTTTACAGTTTTATGCATGCTTTGTGAACTGTCATAATTATTTGCATGCTTTGTGAACTGTCATAATTATTTGGATTGATGTAATGAATTTGAAAATTTTGTAGTTGCGTTTGGTGATTATGAAGATATTTTTCTTTAGGTGAATTGTTTTTAATGATAAGCTTTGTTGGCTTGAATTGGTAATAATTAGGTTGTTGAGGCATTATTATACGTAATGGCTAATGCACACCTGCTGGCTGCACAATGCTCAGCTTAGTTTAGTTGAAGTTAGCTTACTCTGTAGTTACTGTATAATATGTTTTAGTTGTACAGTCGACTAGTCTCTGTGTATTTTCTACTTAAAAGAAACAAGTCCGAATGCTGTTTTTTGTAAATTTTTTAACAAGCATATATATTAGTCCTGTTATTGATCTGCAGGTGTTTAGGGATTTCCCCTAACAAAGTTAATTACTAGTTTTTTTAACCCTTTCTATTAAGTATGTTGGTATTTCCCTTTCTATCAAGTAATAGAAAATCAAGGTTTCATACGCAAAAATCTTTGCAGAAACATCTAGACAACAAACATCTTACAGACCACATGGTTAGTTGGTATCATCTGACCTGCATAGTTCTTGATTGTTATGTGGAAACATCCTTCTTTTCCAAGTAACAAAAGCCTTACCTTGGTTATATAAAAGTAGCATTTATTTGGTTCTAGAAAATTTTCAAATATCCATTAGTGGATCCGAAATGCTTTAGCAATTCACATTTATTGGATTATATTGGGTTTATATAATGACTTCTTCAATTTAAGTGGAGTATAGTTATCATCTGGTGGAACTGCCTGGCTGAGAAAGTAGAATCTTAGCTACTGAGGTTAGAGGACAGAGATGCATCCATCTTTTGTTTATAAGCAATGATTTATGTGCTTGTTGTAAGCTTGCATGTTCTCTTAATTTTCTTATTGGATGGTTGTATGTGTATATATATATATACACTTCGTATGCTATTTTCTAAGCATAGACAAAAATAATGCGAAGTTTGCAAGAGTTTGTGTAGGAAAAATTGGAAAAAATACAGGAAGACAATCGGCTTGCTTAGAACCCTTTAATTTGCTATTTATGGCATGATAATTTTGGATGCTAATCTGAATCTTATAAGCATTGGGATAGTACAATATTGGCTGTAATAAACATAGCAAGATTTGTAATAATATCTCTTTTTCCTATATGATTTGCAATTTGCCTAATTATACCTTTTAACTTATTATGATAAGAGTATTATTGTTCTAATTGCTTGAAATTTTCCAGCCAATTTCATAGCTTAATGAAGGTATAGTCTAAAGAGTGGAGAGTGGAGTTCACCTAAATTTGATGATTGTGTGTTGTGACACTAATTTTTGGAGCTCTATATTTGATTTCCTAGCTTTAACCTTATATGACTAAAGAGTGGAGTAGTATTTTGTATATGCCTGCTAGGAATTGGGTTAGAAAAACAGAGCAAGCAACAATACAGAGAGAGAAAAATAGCAAACCCAGATAGATTGTATTGCAAATCAGTGAAACCACAATACAACTCCCTTCTTTAGAGAGGAAAGGATGCTCTCCCAAGGAATGAATTCCACAATGATTTTCTAGATACATTCCCTCTACACAACTTCCCCTTAAATACCCAAAAATAACTAACAAGCAGCAAAAACAAACTCAGCACACCAAACAAGGACTAACAAACTTATTCCCTTAATTACTGATTTACCCCTCCCTGTAACTAACTTCCAACTCACAAATCTAGCTCACTCTCCCTTATCCGCTCCTTGCTTGGGCTTCCTTCTAACATATGTGAAATGAACCTGAGACCTAGGCTGGTCTCTTGCAATGCCCCCTATACTAAAATTCTTTTATGATTTTCTAGGTAATTGTGCTAATATCGCCTTGCGAATTTAGTGCTTAGAGCAGCAAGGGTAAATGGTGTTTCATAAGTTCAAGTAGGAAAGGTATGTGGTGCCATTGTCATAGCAGCTGGGAGGTAGTTGTTTAGTGTGTATTAAAGGCAATTTGGAAGGTCTTGAATGTGACCATGTTGATGGAAAGCTAACAAAGGATGCCATGAAACTGTTGAACAGGGGCCTAACATTTTGGTCATTGGATTTGCCGGTGGAGTTGTTCCTATCATTTCTACGAACATAGCTCGAGGAAATGGATCAACTACGATGAGATTTTTTATAAAATTACAAAACAATAGAAGATGGAAGAGAGATGAGGGGATAAGGAAAGCAAGGAAGTAAGAGAGATGCTTTAGTAGCACAGTTATACGATACTTTAGTAACACTGTAATACCATATAGTTTATTTTTTATTGTTAAATAGTGGGAGAACAATAAAAATGCTTGGGATCAGGAAAACATGAAAGAAATGAGGAAAACACAAGTATTAAAAAAGGTTACCATGTTAAAAATAAGGTTACTATATTAAATTAGGGGTCACTATATTGAATATATGTCAGTTACGTGTGTATAAATCTTAGGTCCATATTATTGTGGATCAGGTCCACGCAAGATTTTCTGAGATAGAAAATGGGAAACAAATCTAAGAAAGAGGTGCTAGGATACAAATTGGATTTCCCTTTCTCACTAATCGATCATGTTATGAAATATTAAAACAAACTACGAAGTATATTGTTTGCCCTACAATTAACATTCATTTTATAAAAAATAACTTTAAAATATTATTTCAGTCGTTGCTATCACTATCATTGTAAATCCAAATATTAGTATTTTTATGAACACTAATTACATTTCTAAAAATTAATTATAAAACACCTTATTATTTTCACGTTCCCATCAAAAATCCAAATTTACATGCAATCGTCATACACTTAAATCAATAGAACAATAGCAATAATTTCTGGCAATAACTACATCAATTACTATTGCACATTTAACCAATTTGTTTCTCTATTATTTAAATGAGGGGGACACAGTACTAAAACTAACCTCTGAACCATGTTTGTTTCACAGTATTTAGCAGCTTCATCTTCTGGCATGTCACAAAGATTTTTCTCAAAAATGCCACTGAACGGGATAATTGGTTCACCTCCATGTTCTTGCACCCTGGTTGCCGCAACAACAATGAAAGTGAATAAATTTATAAATTTAAGTGCATGAGTTCATGCATACACAAACAAGAACTCGATCACCAAATATGTGGCTTATGCATGTATGCACAGACACCCTTGCACAACACAATAATAAGACCAACCAAAATCACATTTACAGAAAGAGTAAGGAATAAATTTAATCAAAGAGCATATGCACTTGAGTGACCAGCAGGCCCAGCACTCCAAAAATCTCGGAGATTCGTTTAGTCATCCCAGCTTCATCTTCCGGTTAGGATAAATGAACTAATATAGTTATATGGGATCTTATTAGATTCATTTCAATGTCTGCTTTATTAAAATCTAATTTTTATAATTTGATATAAACGATTAAAGTTATGCATTGGCAAAATAAGACAAGTTGCAAGTAACAAAAAACATACTAATAATGAAACATATGATAAGGAAAAAGCTGCAAAAATGACCAACACCATATGCCCTAACTAAAAGAGGTATTATCGAGCTTCCAATTAGTTAAGGTTCCCGTCTTGACTTCCAAACTTAAGATATGAGTAGGGCCATGTCACTAAGGCTATATCTTAATAAAGTAATTTAAAACCATGAAACATAAGATCTACTATAATAACGATACTTCAAGCATAGAATAAAAATGTGGTATCGGTCGCGATTGTGGAAACGGTCGCGGTATCACGGTAACGGGATTGATGTGTTAGTCGCGGGTTGGGTCGCGGTTGTAACGGAAAAATTTTGTTTGAAATTTATTTAAACCAAAAAAAATATTTTAAAATTTTATTTTATTTAATATTTAAATTTTATAATTAATCAATTTAATTTAAGGCTTTTTTCCCAAATGACAGTCAAATTTCACTTTCAAAAGTTAGGAGTAGTACACAGCGTAGTATACAAATACAATATACGAAAGTAGTACTAAATTGAAAACTTGGCATCTTACTAACCCGCGTGAGGATGTTTAACTTTTCTAAAAACAACATGCCCCACTATCCCCACCTACCCACTTTATTAATTTATTTAAATAAATAAACCCTGCCAGCTCACTCTTCTTTCTCCTCTTCGTGTTCAGGAAGAGAACTCTAGATTTTCATGGAGGTTCTCCATTATTTTTCATTTTTCCCTTTCTTTACCTTTCTTAAGCAAGTACTTCGCTGAAAATTAGCCAGCCGTGAGATAATATCGGTTCAATGCGGGCGAAATTTAGTTCGTATCGGTCAAATCGGCTAAAATCTCGGCATTTTGAAAAACACCGCATCAAAACGGGAAAACTCGGATCGGTAGGGTTGAATTTTGGTACATATCGGCCGAATCGCGACGTATCGGCCGCATTTTTATACTATGACCGTCAGATTTTGGTGAAAAGTTAATGTATTCCTGAATTATGAACCAATTTTCACATAAAGTAATATATCAAGATGCTTTAGTATAAATGATCCAGAATCTTTAAATACTTGCCTTCAGGATGAAACAATTATTACCCAAGCAACTTATTTTCTCATGAAAAACTCCTAGCAGTATATTTCATAAGAACTTCAAAAGTATAGAATTTTGAATTACAAGGTATCTATAAAAGTTTGCACTGATTTGGCATCAAACCTATTCCCTCTTAATGATCTATAATCATGTTTATTGACCAATAAATAAGGCATTCGAATCATACAGAAGCTCGTTATTTAATCCTCTCATTTATCAAAAACAAACACATGTAATTGACCAAGCAGTTGGGCTTGCTAAGCCACCTATCATCAAGCCGAACCAAAGGAGGGGTAAGATTGTCCAACCAATTACAACACCAACAAATGAGGTGGCGCAAGAAGACAAGAATAAATAGAGGAAGCGGAGGGCAAAAGCAATTTGGTAGTGGAACCATGGCAATGCATTGGTAGAGAATGAAGACAAGAAATTAAGGACAGCTAGTACTACTTTGTAATCCTTGTGTATAAATTAAGAGGTTAGGGCAAGAAAAAGGGTATGAGATTAGACTGATTTGAATTGAGCTTTGTATCCTAAAGATACTGTCTTGGAGATTGGTAGGCTTAAGCTACCTTTTATCTATTCCTTTCATGAATGAAACTCCATAGCTAGCAGCCTTATTTGCTCTGTTTTCGTTGCTTATTTTTGTTCTCAGTGTAAGTGAGGGTCGAGTCTCGAGCGGTGGTCCTGTGACTGCCGACGCCGGAAACCACCATATGAAAAAAAAAATTAGGAAGAAGCTATGACTCGAACAACCACCCAACGCTGCGACACGGCTGAAGCGAGGCTAGAGGAGGTTTAACAACAACTGGGTAACCCGTTGGAGCGGTTGAAAGGCGGAAAAGGATGTACAGAAGTTGGAAGGGTGGTTAGACCGATTTCGCACTCACAACTGAGAGAAATATCGAAAAGGTAGAGCAACTCAAGTTCCAACAAGAATGGGCGTCCAAGGTTACCCTCTTTGAGGAGGCAGAGGCTTTAGGAAACCAAAACAACAATCGATGGAACCAAGATGGGAACGAAGAAGAATAGGGAAACAGGGGCTTTAAAGGATGGTGGAAGCATAGGAAGTTGGAGATGCCGTTGTTCAACGGGGACGATCCAGATAATTGGATTTCGAGGGCTCGAATGTTTTTCGAGTTCTATGGGTTGTGCGAGAAGGAGAAAATGGAGGCGGCAGTTGTAGCCATGGACGGAGCCGCGCGGAAATGGTACGGTGGGAGAACAAGAGAAGACCGGTGCGGTCATGGGAGAACCTCAAAGAGGGTGTTGCACGACCAGTGGCTTCGAGTACCGACAAACGTTTATTGTGTTGGCTGCACCTTTGGAGGATATCTCATATAACGTGATTCTTGGGCAATTTATAAATGGGTTGAGGGAGGATATAAAGGAAGAGGTCCGATTGCTAGATCCGACGAATCTGGCATCAAGTGGAGGGGAGAAATCGGGTTAATCACATGAAGAGAGGAGGGAGTGGATTTTGGAGGATGGCTAGCCTAACCCAGTACTTCCATAGGCCCATCAACTTCGACTTCAAAGGCTGGTAGTGTATGGAACCGCTAGCAACCCACACCATCATAAGTTGGCCAAACCAAAACAACAATCCTCTCAAGGCTCACTGGAGTCAGTAGTCAAACTATCAGCTCTACCAACCAGAATTCCACTACACCTCGGCGTCTGAGGCGGAATTACAGGAGAAAAGAGCAAAGGGGTTGTGCTTCGGAGGTGATGAAAGATGGGTGTCAACCACCATTGCAAAAGGAGAGATGAGCGTGTTATGGTGGCCAACGAGGGCATTGGGGTGGAAATTGATGGCGGAGAAGGTGAGGAAGAGGCGTCGATGGAGGTTTCCTTGTGTTCCGTGGTGGGATTAACTAATCCTAAAACTATGAAAATGCGGGGCAAAATCGATGGTGAGGAGGTGATAGTTATGGTGGATCCCGAAGCCATGCATAATTTAATCTCCGTGGCGGTAAACAAAACCAAATTACCAACCACCAACAGCTGGCCGTTTGGGGTGGCACTCAGCAATGGTGAAACAATTAAGGAGAATGGAGTATGCCAAGGTGTCAAGGTGAAGTTGTGAAGTTGTGAAGTTGAGGGTGGGGTTACCATTGTCGAAGACTTTCTACCCCTCTGATGTCATCTTAGACATTTGATGGCTTGAAAAGCTTGGTTCCGTCACCACAAACTGGAAAACCCTTGTTATGAGGTTCACAATTGGTGGTATACCGGTCATTCTCACGGGCGACCCAACATTGGAGAGTGCTCAGATCTCTCTTAAGGCTATGGTTCACACCTTAGTTAGGGAGAAACAAGGGGTGTTGGTGGAGATGGCACAATTGGAGGGAGATAAGGAGGAAGTAGGGGTTAAAGTGCCGAAATTCCTAGCAGCCACACTTGAGTAGTTTCGGGAGGTTTTCAACCTGCCACAGGGTGCCTCCCCACCGTGGACATGAACACCAAACTGTACTCAAGGGGGGGGGAAGTGATCCGATGAGTGTACGCCCTTACCGTTATCCCCAAACACAAAAGGATGAGACCAAAAGACTCATTCGAGAAATGTTAAGAGGCAAGCATCATCAAGCCTTCTTGATGTCCTTTTTCATGCCCGGTCCTCCTTGTTAAAAAAAAAATGGTTTGTGGATATTTTGCATTGATTATAGGGCCCTCACCAAAGAAACTGTGCCCGAAAAATACCCTATACCCTTCATAGACGAGTTGCTTGATGAGCTAGCATGACCTCACTTGACTATAAATCACATTAGATTGACACATGATAGTGCGTGAATGTAATGTAAGGAATCAATATTTAGGGGAGGGCATGTTAATCATAGTCTATTAGTAGTTACTTGGGGAATAAGCTAGAGAATTGTTTGGAGGGATTTTCTATAAATAGGTCTCATTAGGAGGAAAGAGGACACATTGAATATAAGTGGTTTGTTGCTGAGAGAGAGTAGAGAGTGAGTCTCTCGAAAGCTCATACTTATGAAATAATCTACCTCTCGAAAGTGGAATTATCATTCGATTTACTGTAATTCTCATTATAGGAATATAATCATCATTTTCTTCTTAATTTGCTACCATTTTTAGTCCAGTAAGCTATATCAGTTCCTAGCAAAAGTGTAAAATCTTGATTGTTGCAATTAATTGAGAATGGAAGAACTAAATAAAATCAATTTCATTCCATAACATAACTATTGTAAATTGTTTTTGAAATAAAATTTCCCTAATGTCCTTGATTTAGAATTTTCTTTGCCTGGCCTCGGATCCAAACCCGACTCAAACCCTATCTCCTAGCAAAGTTTTAAACATTTATTTCTAAAATCATAGGAAAAGGACAGTAACCAAATGGATGGAAGTTTCCATGAATTCTTGATACACATTACATTTAACAATCTCGAATAGACTTTCAGAAATCAAGAGAAAAAAAAGAAAACTAGAAAACACAAAATAAAGGAATGTGAAAGACAGTTCACAATGAGGTGTATGAAATGTTAGGAGCTAATCCCTATGACATGATTCTATAGATGTTAAAAACGATTAAGTTATTTACTCGCCAGTGATCGATCTAATGCCCTACACTTTTAAATGTTCTATACTTCATCCTCCCATAAGATTGATGTATCTTCAGCCTCCTCGATTTATTTATTATAAATTGAGTGAGTCTAGAATAGAATAAGTTATAGATACACATTTCAACCAAGAAATTACAAGTATATTAATCATTCACGCATCCATGAAATTGGGAAATTTAAAATATGTTTAGTTTGTCGCCGTGACTACAGAAAAACTGCATGTCTGGATTACATACATAGTTTGCTACGCATAACAGCAATGTTACCAATACAGATAGCCAAAAATAAGCAAGATGCACAACACAAAAACAAAATAATGCTACATACCAGGCATGAATTTTTGGGAGAAACTTGTTCTTTTTTCTTTGGTAATCTTTCTCGGTCATATTAACCTGGCCATAATTATAGTCAGCACCAAGGGAAAAAAAACTTCTAGAGTAACAAAATTAAGCTTTTGAGAATAAGAAAGAATTGTTTAAACCAAAGCTTTAAAAATTGCTGAGGAGAAATAGGAATGGGGATAGCTTATTTACAAAAACCACTACTCAAATGTATACAAAAAACATCATTCTTCTATTCTATTCGCAGATATAATGTAGCGTCCATTACACTTCACATGAACCACTATCCATCCATGCCTTCTTCCAAAATTAATAACCTAGTTTATAGATTATCAAAATTGCTAAGCTTGCTCCCAATGATGATCCACGTGATAGCAATCAAAAAATAAATGACAAGACTTAAAAAGGATATTATCAATAATGGGCACATTCTGGCAACCCTTAATATCAGCTCCCCTAACAATCTCATAATTCAACTCATTTCTAGAAACAGTTCAATGCACAAGACACTAGTCCAATTTATCATTAAAAGGGAGTAGTGCAATGCACTTGGCCTTTTGCATCCATATATAATGGATCTACTCATTTTCATATGATCATATATTTTTAAACCTATCCAACCGGATATAAAACTCATAAGATTTATGAAAGATGAGCACTTTACCAACTAGGGTGACCCCACATAGGTATATTATCACCTGTTTTAAAGTCCAAATTCCAAATTTTACTCTATGGGTGGAGAAAAAGAATCAACAAGGAATTATAAATGCATTTTTTTTTTTTTTTTGCTACTTTCTCGACAAGTGAATGCAGAAGTGTAGCCAGCTGAGTTCAGAATTTTTTTATTTTTTTTTTTGAGCCAATAGTACAGCTATTTAGATCTTACTTTCTATGGCAAAAAAAAAAAATATTACTTACCAAATAAACAACAGGCTTTGCAGTAAGCAACTGAAAAGTATTCAGGACCTCAACATCAGCAATTTTCCAGTCCCCTAAACGAATATCTTTCCCTTCAAGAAGCCATGCTTTAATCTGTAAAACCAATTGCACAATGAATATATTCTCATACCTTCCCATACATACACAGAAATTGTGCTTCAGTAGAGCTAGGTAGCATATGAGATGGCAACAGAGAATGCACTTGACGCTAGTACAGAAACATAATATTTAAGAGCAAAGATTTGGCAAAACAGTTTCACAATCTTCCTTCCAGAGAAGGGAAAGAGTGATATAAAGAAGATAGGTTCCAAAAGCATATAAAAAATATTGCAAACACTACACAGGCAATTATTTCAGTTAGGAAGATCCACATCCTTCGCCTCTAATTAAATTGTGGTGAGTTTGCTAACCATATATTTCTCTAAACAAACATATCCTTACAAGGATATAACTCATAAGAAACAAAGTCAATTTAGCACAATGCAACATACTGACTAATAACACTAAGAAACAGTATGACTAAAGTAAGGAAAGTCTGACACCTTCATACAGATTTCATGCTCCAATTTTATCTGCTTGTCAGTGCTCCTCTTCATGCTTTTCTCAAGATCCTCAATCTTTCTTTCCACGAATTCAATATCCTGTCATAAGATAGCATATGATGTCAGTAACAAAAATAGAATTCATCTTGTTGGATTTGAATAATAAATTTTTCAGCAGTTATACATGCTAAATATGCCTCCTTTGAAACTCTTGCTCGATTATCCAATACTAAGCAGTGTAAAAAGTGATGTGTAATGAACTGACTTAGGGGAGGGTATTATGGGTAGTTTAGTATGTTAGTAGTTATCAATTGTAGTATGGGCAATATGGGTAGTCTAGTATTATTAGGTTTGTAGTTGTTAGCCTTAGTATAAATAGGAAAAGGAGAGAAGGAAACAGTAGGCAGAATGTTATTATTTTAGAGAGTTCTAGGAGAGTGATGGCCTAAAGCCATTAACGATGTACGCAAGCTTTAAGCTTTATCTATCCAAAACAACCTTCCGTTCATTTAATTTATACACACCACGCTAGTTCGTTGCATGATGACAGAGAACAATGCCCAAATTTTGCAACCAGTAGAGCCTAACAAAGAGGGCAAGGGGTAAGCATTTGCATTAATAATTCCAAGGGTGGAAAGAGACAGATTGCTTTAAATTACCAGAGTAACCTCCCCTTTGTTTGCACAGTATGGGCCAAGCCAAACAAAAGAGAACTGTTACAGCTTATAACGACGTTCTACTCTTATTTGAGGAGCTTCATGCAAACCCATCTATATTCACCCAATTTACAAAGTAGTATGTGATATAACAAGGTTGCTAAACTACTTAATGATGCCTTCAGATAAGGATATGGACATGTGATGTGAATCAAGGGGATAATTCTTTTGAAGGATCTAAGACACTTTTAGAAAGTCCAAATAGCTTCATAATAAGCTGCCCAAACAAAGAAATAAAAAGAAAGGGTCCACTAGATCAATAGAGAAAGAAGAAAGCTTGATCACCAAGGAAGAAGGTGTGCAGCAGTTCGATTCCGGCAAGGATAACGAATGCCACGCGCCAAGATGGGGCACACGCGCCACCTTTCTGAAACCACCTTGAACCCAGCTACACCGTGGGCCAGTGGATGACACTTAGGGCGGCGCGTGTGGTGGTGGAACGGCAGCGACATGAAATGAATGTCTTTTAATACTTAGTTTTTCTAGAGTTTTGCTTGCAAGTTTTTACCTTTCACTTGAAAGGATTTTTCTTGGTTTAAGCACTTAGAATTAGTTTTAACTCTGTTATTTAGTTGCTATAAACTTCCTAAGGTTATTAGGAATGTTTTTAGGTTTCCTATTCTAGTTAGAAGTAGTAACTCTATTCTATAAGGATACTTGGGGAACAAGGTTATGGGTTTGTCCTAATCCTTGTAGGAGTAGAAATAGTGCCTCTATTGCCTATAAATAAGGGAAATTTTGTGGCTTTTAGGTAGATAGAAAATCAGATTAAATTCAATACAATTTGTTTAGTTTTGTTAAAACTTTTCTTTGCCAGTATTCAATTTAAGGAGTTGTTTTGATAATTAGAACGTGCAATTCTTAGTTCTAGGAGTAGTCTAAGATTTGTTCATCAAAATACTTAGTTCTAGGAGTAGTCAAAGATTTGTTCATCAAAGAACTTAGTTCTAGGAGTAGTTAAAGTAATTTGAGTAGTCTTGAATTCGTTCCAAGAGTGGTCGGATTACAAGTCATCCGGTTCGTTGTTCTTAACTTGTTCGATTTTCTAAGGGAATTCGGAAGGTTTGTGTTACGCGTGTGATTTTAGAAACTTTATTGGGTTAAGGGATTTAAATCCACATCAACGTGTATGTTTCTTAAGGAAAAAAAACAATCAAACATTTATGGGCTTTAAATGCTCCCAACAAAAACCACAACAAAAAAAGAAGAAGAAAAAGGTTGTTAAAATTAAGGAACACTAAGAACTTATGGATCCAAAAATAGCAGATACGGGGATATGGTCAAAAACAAGCGTCTTGACTAATTTTTTAGACACGGCTTGTATATAAAGTATCAGAAAATTTTTGAAAAAAAATTCTAGTATTATAAAAAATGACATGAAAAAAAAATAGTTAAACTATCCAATTTTTTGATATTAACCTTCCTCTGGTTCTTTGTGCTAGTAATTGAAAAGGGGGAAAAAAGTGTGGAGTCACGTGAAAAAAAAAAAAAAAAAAAAAAAAAAAAAAAAAATAAAATGTTGAGTAGCTGGTGGGGTTCGATTGACTTCAAATAAAAGTGAAGTCCACACCACACCCAAATACAGTACCCCATTTATAAAAATAAAATAAATAAACAAAGTATTCCGTTAGATTTTTCAATTCATCTTCAACATTAAACTTTTATCTCAGTCGATTTTTAAACACATATGCTAAGGAAGGATCCTGACACTCCAAAGACACTTCTACGGTACGCGAGCATCATGTCAATTCGACACGCGATACTCTTAGTAGAGGAGAGTGTCGGGATAACACAACATAAATGTGTTCAAACAATTATAAATCATTAAATGTCCCCAATTGATAGTCCTACACATTACATCATACACTCCCCATTAGAGATGGCAATATTAAGTGGATATCCGCTAACCCGCTCTACCCGCTTAAAATAAATGGACGAAAACCCGAATTAAATGGATGAGAAGCGGGTGACGGATGAAGCGGATGATGGATCGGATTGGATGTGGATGATATTTTTTTCACCCACTAACCATCCACCCATTCGTTTAACATATATTAAATTTTTAATCAAAGAATTTTACTAATAAAATATAGAATGTGCAAGAAAATTACTTGTCTTTTTTTGTTGCAAATTAATTTTTCAAACAATATGTTGTTATTGTTTCTTTTTTATTAATAAATTAAAAAATTATTATATAAATAACCGAAAATTAAAGTTTATGTGAGTTTTTTTCATTTTAGTACTCATCCATTTGTCATCCGCTCCACTCGTTTCATCAGCGGATGATGGAACGACGGATATGGATGGTGGATGAAGCGGATGACGGATGGATGTGGATGGAGCAATTAGGATAATGTATGGATGCGGGTGAACCCGATCCAAATCCGATCCATTGCCATCTCTACTCCCCATTCTTGAATACTAGCCAACACTTAAGTGTACACACAATGTCAAGAAGAATCGTAGGTATATTATAAATATGAATAATGAATTGTGCATGCAAGGTTAATGGGGGTATTTTTAATTGTTTTTGAAGAAGTGAATATAAAAAAGTAATGCATGTGAGGGTTAGTGAGAGAAACAATAAAAACAATAGTAGTACATGCAAAAAAGGTAGTTTTGTAAGTATTTAGAAATGGACAAAAGAGGCAACTATTGCAAGTATCCACAAACAAAAAGAGTAACAAATAGACACAAAAATGTAACAACATCACTTACAATTGCAATTACTATAATCTCTATAATAATATCTAAGTTAATAATAGTTGTAACAATTTAACTTTTACACTATTTAGACAAAAAACAAAAAAATAAAATAATGATTCATACTTTAAGAGGGGTACAAGAGATGAGGTAGTGAAGTTGGACCGAAAGGATTTGACCATGAGTAACTTTTAAATAACTTGGGTTGATAGAAGAATGGTGACATTGATCAAGACGTGGCCATCAGGATTAAGGATTAAGGTGTGTTATGTGACCAAAGCATTCATTTACAAATGAAGGAAAATTCTATAAAACCAATGTTATGGTACAAAATGTGAGCTTCTAAGAAGCACATTTAAAAGATGTAGATGAAGGAAATGCGCATGGTAAGGTGGATGTGTGGTTTTTTCTAAGAGATAGAATTAGAAACGAAGTTATTCGCAAGAAAGTAGTGTGTTGGGTGTACTGGTACAAAATTGCTTGCGTTGGGTGTACTAGTACAAAGAGTGAAAGAGTGGGATCACGGAGAGGTTAGGGAGACCGAAATTGACTTGATTGGAAGAAGTTAGGAAGGATATGAAGCATATGAATTTGCATGAAAATGAAATATTAGATTGTAAGGGATAGAGGAGGAAGATTTTTGTGAATGACTACAGAATAATCACTTTTGGTTCATATAGCCTGGCTTGATTAAAGAAACGCATAGTTAATTCTTCTATGTGTATACTCTTTCAGAATATCAAATCAATAAATTTCAAACATATTTATTAATAAGAATTACGTAATTGAAATTAAAGTTAGAGAAATGAGAATTAATACAACTAATATCAATAAAAGAAGTATAAATGAAGGGGGGAAGGGAGTAATGTCCATCTAAAATTCCTAAATTGTCCACAAAAAATTACAATCGAAGCCCAAAATCTTCAACACAAATAGGCAAGTCATGTTACAAATAAAAACAAATAAACTAAAGCAAATAAAAAATATATATGCTCAGATTTGCCAAATAATTAGAATATTATATCTACAATATATATTGATCTTAGCTAACTAATATTATATGGTCTGCTAGTCTGATCCCTTTTTTTTAAAATTGCGACATTGGAGTTTTCATGCTAGCCAATGTACATTTTATACCATTGACATCTTTAATTATACTCCCTCCGTTCCATATAGCAAAAGAGATACCCCAAGTTGAGTTAAAGAGATCTCATATATTTAGAGTATTAAATATTGTGTTAACTATTTATGATTAACTTTACATTCCATCGACCAATATTCCATTGACTCATTTTCATCCTCTCTGTTTAGGCATAACCATATGTTTACCAATGCATACATGTTCAATAGCTCAAACAAATCCATAACAGCTAACATCAAATATTATTAGAGAATAACATCCTTCCCCTTCCTGAGTTAAAAATTATAGCTCATATTTCTTTAGTACACAACAGTTAGATTTGACATCATTCTTTAAAAGGCAACAACAACAACAAAAACAAGAAAGTGCATGCATAAAAAATTCACATAAGATGCAGTAATAAAAAGCAAAGTGCTTCCAAATGCCTAAAAAGCATTGAATTGAAGCTTTGAAGCTCAAAAACCAATTTAATCAAAAGCAAACAAAAATACCAACAAAAGACGGATAAGATTGAGAAAATATACCTTCAGCCTTAGTTCTTCGCTTATGGTCTCCAAGTCTCTCACAGGATCCACAATATCATCAACATGAATTATATCAGGATCATCGAATGCACCTAACAACAAAATAAAACCAACAACCAGTTTAGAAATTGAGTTTGGCACCCTACTATAGGTTTGATGCCTCTATAATCTCTCTCCACATACTGAAGATTGATTAGTATTCATATATCATAAACTTGCATTTATAAGTAGGTATAATTGGTCACTACAAAGCTTCATTATTTTGAACTAAACTAAAAATAATTTTGTACTTAGGGCAATGAATACACTTGGTAATTATATACTTTTTTTGTCGCTTTAGTTGAGACGGTTGTGACTTCAGAATGAAAAGCATAGTCACACGAGGTCTTGTTAGATTCACCTTGATAAATAATTTCAAAATATAAACTTTTTCAATCTTTGTTATTAAAGATAGTAATGATTGAATTTATGGATTGGTAAATGTGACTAAGGAAATATATCAACTAAAAACAAATGGAGAAAGTATAAGCGTAGCAAAAAGAGGAAAAAGAGGAAGAACACCATCCTAATCCTGCTGCTAATCCGAACAAGAAAATACAAGATAACTTTTAACATGTGAAGGATGTGATCATAGGATGAACATGCAATCCCACAGGAGATATGAGAGCCTACCCGATGGCTCTATAGTTAACTATGTGGGCATGCCTTGTTAATTTGTTATCCCATCAAACATAATTATAGTCTTATACAGTCTTCTGATCCTTACTACCACCAAACTTCTGATCCTTACTACCACCAAACTTCTGATCCTTACTACCACCTAATTGGACAGAGAATCTGGAGGCAGAAAAGCATGTTTGATGGATTAAAAAGAAATTCGCCTCTAACGTAAAATAATACCTTAAACAATGCAAAAACTCTATATACATCATAGTGCCTTAGAAGGATTGTAGTTTTGCAAGATTTTACTATTCTAGCTAATAAAGTGCAAAAATCATAACGTTAAAAACAGAACCCTTGGCCTACTTTAAGGTTCTAGCCTTCTTCACAACCCAGCTGCTAATAATAAGAATACAATATGCAACATTAATAAGGATCTAACGGATGAGATACAAGAGAATATGTCAGATGAACCAGTCAAATGGTTTCAGCTTATCCAATGCGGCAATCCAAACAAAACCTAAATGTTCATTATAGTTTAAGCCTTCTAATCAAATAAAGGATAAAGAAAGCGAGGAAGACATGAAGCTTTACAGGTTTATCAGAAGGATCTACAAGAAAAAACACTGGAGGTATTAACTTCCACTCATACTCTCACGTCAGAGAAGTTACGGAATGAGAAGGTCAATAATCCATAAAAACTAAATTCCCAAGGAAGTCAAGGATATTTTCCCTAAAACAAATATTCCCGAACAAAAGAAAAAAGAAAAACTACCAAACAGCCACATGATTAAGGGTAGATGGTTACATTAGTTAGGGCCTTTAGGGGTAGAAATCAAAATAACAATCGATCTGTTCTTTTAAAAAGGAGTTAAAAAGGCATTTTTCTCTTAGATACCCACTTAGAGAACTAACTAGGGACAAGATTGGAATCCTGTAGGAAGCAACAGGTTCTGCCAACAGTGTACTGATAATTCCTATGAAGATCATATAGCTCAGACCAAACTTCGCAATAAAACAGCCAAACCCAATCCTCCAAGACGAGGATTACAACCCCAAAAACTAGGAACCCCATTTTAGTCGAATAAATCACGTCCATAAAAGGCCTTACTTAAGAAATAAGGAGGGCAATGGGAAACTGGAAATCACCTCCAAAGCATCCAAAGGCTGTCTCAGAAAGAGTTTCAAGTGTTTTTAGCACTTAAGTGATGACTTCTTTTTTTTTTTTTTTGGTGCTCACAGGACATCATATATCATGGGAAGGAACAGTCAGCAACATGTACTGGAAAGTGTGGAAACAATATGGGAGCCATATTTTATTACAGGGATCACGGTTACAGATGCATCTTATAAAGCAACAAATCACCCTTTAGAGTATTTTGACTGACAAATACCTAAAACAGAAGCAAAAGGATAAATTCCCTATATCATGATGATATATAGTACGTTCTAGAGCGCTAGTTCAATATAGGGATAACGCATATATATATATATATATATATATATATATATATATATATATATATATATATATATATATACTCTTTGACTTCATACTAGCATCAAAATGCTTGTTCCATATATAGGTGTAAAATCTTAACATCTTACGTAGAACATGAAAAATTCCATCCACCGCACGAATATGGGATAAGAAATTGTTTCCCAACCCTTCTCCTTGATGGGCACCTCGAACAAGTCCGGCTATGTCATGAATTTCCAAAAATGCTGATACCTAAACAACACCAAAATAGGGAACATTGAAACACAATAAAAGGGAAAAAAGAAAAAGAAACAAATGTATAAAATTTTAAGCTAATCATTACAAAGTGAAATTGCGTGTGTGTGTGAGATAGAGAGCAAGAGAAAAGAGAGAAAACAAACAATGAATATAGCTAAATGCCAAATTCCTAAAGAAATAATCAAGTATTATAGCTACTAAATCAAAAGAGATAATATAATTTCTCAATGATTGATTAAAATCTAGTTTAAAAAGCACTCCTGAAGTACTTCCTCATTTCTTAATTCACATTTACCAACAAATGAGTTCAACAATTAATATTTCATTTAATCAGTAAAAAAATTAAAAATTTGATGCTATAAAAATATACATTGAGACAATTCTACAAGTTTTCAAATCACTAGATTAAACATACATATAATCACTAAAGCTAGTAAAAGTAGAATATGTGAATAGTGCCAAGAGCTAAACGTGCCAACAAAAAAAAATAGAGGAAAAGTATTAGTAAATGGAATGAGGTTATACCTAATTATAAGGATTTAACACCAACAAGATCCTCCTCCTCCTATACTTTTATTTTTGTTATGGGTTTTTCATCAATTTGATGCAACTATGGTGGAACAATAAATTATTTTTGAGTTGGCAATGCTTGCTCACATCATATAGTCGGTTCTAATATGGCTTTTCAGAACTATAATTATTCATCCCTAGTCCCTAGACCAACGTTACACGGAACGCGGGACAGCAGCGCGTTCCCCGTACCAGGTCGTATGTCCCAAAACGCGGTACGGACTCGTCCCGGTTCGTTGTGGTGCGCGATCTGGAACGTCGTTGATGGAGTACCCGTTTGTGGGTGCAAGAACCTTCAATTTTCTTGAGTAGCAAGGACTAGCAACTGTATTTTGTCTACAATTTCAGGTTTAATCGAAGCTTTTAAGATTTATATTAATGGAGGAAGATAAGAAAGGATAGAAGGAATAAGATGAAAAGGTACATGCACGGTAAAAAAGTTGTGGAGTGTGGACCCTATCTTTTTATCTTTTCTTGTTATATTTAATTGTTGTTTTTTTTTTTTTTGAAAGAATAATGTTATGTAATGGTAGTAGTGGTACTACTTTTTTTAAGAGATTAGTAATTTTAATACTTAATAGTCTGTACTTTAGTAATGTAACTTGTACTATTGAATAGTCGAATACCAAACATCGTACATAAATTGGCTTTGTGCAATGTACTAGTGTGTACAACTCTAAGCTTGTAGCTTTACTTTTTTATAGTATTTGGTTGCGTCATTGGGAAAGAAGGCATGGATAATTGTGTAGTCTTACAAATTAATATTTTTTTAGGAATATACAAATTAAAGCTAATACTATAGTAGTAAATATTACGAAGATAAAATACATACTACTATAATAATACTTAATAAAGAATTATTGATCAATTTTCTCTATTAATTAATTATGTATGAAGATGAATAAATAATTAAGAGTGATTTCCCTAGATAATGTTAGAAAAGAATAAAATTCCATAAATACGATACATTTAAATAAAATTCCCGACTTACTGTCCACGTCAATGTTACATGGAATGCGGGACGTTCCGAAACTTGGTGCGGGTGCGAGAACGTGGAACGTAGCCTTTAGAGTTCCCGGAACGTATGGTCATTTGTTTTATAAGTGCTTTGTAATTTATAATTTTATAATTGATACTCTCCACTATTTACCATAAATTAATTATATATACATTAAAAATAAAAAATAAAAAATAAAAGATAAAGCTGGAAATTGCATTTAATGTATTGCTCAATTCCCATGGCTATACGACTGTAGGCCTTCTAGTACAGTACAAAAAAAGTTACTGTGTATTTGTGTAGACAATTAAAAAAGAAAAAAAAAATAAGAGAAGGGGACATTAGGACATAGGGGTCCACAATCTTTATTAAACTTGTTTTCTTATCAGTTATTAGTCTTATCACTCTTCCATACCACGATTCTTCATCTCCTTCCTCCATTGATGAAACCTTGAAAGTCTTTTAAACTTCCAATTATACCCGAAATTATAAACAAATGACAACCCAATTGTCACTCTTAGACTACAACTTAGATCATACTACAACTGGGTTCTCCGTCGTCGACGAACTAGATCGCGAACCACCGCGAACTGGAAAGCGGTACCGCGTTTGGGTACGGAAGTTCCGGTACGGGGAACGCGCTATCAACCCGCGTTCCGGGTAACACTGGTCCACGTCATCTTTTGTAAACATGATTTTTTTTTTAAAAAGAATTAACAGCTTGAAACCGCTAATTAAATTAGCGGGTTATTTTTTCACCCACTTACTCGAGCAAGCCAATCAATATATATTACAGTACATAAACCACTAAATTAATTAGCGGTTTTGTATTACGTGAAACCGTTAATTCAATTAGTTGTTTTGTTATTAATTTGGCAAAATAATAATAATAATAATTACACTTACTGACGTGGACGGTACGTAGGGAATTTTATTAAAATGTAGCGTATTTATGAAATTTTGTTATCTTCTTACATTATTCATGGAAATCGCTCTATAATTAATCAAAATATAAACATAAGCACACTTATTGAAGTATCAAATATTATAAGAAACTAGCATCACAGTAAGGGAGTATAGTTATGAATCATAATTAATAAAGAATTAAGTTAGAAACTCTATACCCTAAACCCTAACCCTAAACTCTAAATCAAACTTGTTAGAAGTTACATTTAAATCCTAAACCAACTATCAAAATACAAAGTTTTAAATTATGATCCCTAAAGAATAAGATCAAAGTATATATAAATTAAATATTATTATACCCTATGATTAATGGATCAATAGACGACTTATGTACATACGAAAGTAATGTATTATGCAGAATAAAATCAAATTAACTATTCTATCATTGATTGAACACTAGACGAACTATGAACGAAAGTTGAGTGTTATCTCTAAAGAATAAGATCAAATTAACTATTTTATGATTGATTGATCAATTGATGACTTAAGTACAAAATTATTATCCGTAAAGAATAAAAATCAAATCAACTATATACTATATGATTGATTGATTAATAGATGACCTCCGTACGATAATAAAGTATAATCACTAAGGAATTAGATCAAATTAACTATTCTATGAATGATTGTTCATTATACGATCTATGTACGATAATATTATCCCTAAAGAATAAAATCAAATTAACTACGTAGTATATATTATATGATTGATTGATTAATAGATGAGCTCCACACGATAATAAAGTATAATCTTTAAAGAATTAGATCAAATTAACTATTTGTGAATGATTTTTTTCATTATACGACCTATGTACAACAATATTATCCCTAAAGAATAAAATCAAATTAACTATTCTATGATTGATTGACCAATAGACGACCTATGTACGAAAGTATTATCCATAAAAATAAGATCAAATTAACAATTCTATGATTGATTGACCAATGGACGACCTATGTACGAAAGTATTATCCATAAAAATAAGATCATATAAATTATTCTATAATTGACTGATAAAAGACCTATTTACGAGATTATTATGATGTAGTACGATTGATAGATAAGTAGACCCGTGTACTAAAATATTATCTAGTGGTTAATTAAAATTATAACATTTAGCTATCAAAGTATAAAGTGACATAATAAACTATTATCATATAACTAATATATAAAGCTAAACTTTTAGTCGGGTCACGAGACAGCGACACTTGACGTTCTAATTTTTCGCAAGTGTCACGCCACGTTGGATAAATTTAAATAGACTTTATAAGATAAAAAAAAATAGTTTAGAATTCTATATAGATAGAATTTTAAGATAAAATTGTTATTTTAGAGTTTTATTTTAGATAAAATACAATTTTGCAGATATACAAATTGAATTATAATTTTATTTAAAGAATTATTAGATTATAATTTCTAAAAATTATCATTAAAATTTATTTTTTATATCATAATATTTTTTGGAGCGAAAGAAGAAGTTCAAATCGTAAAACATACATTTATAATATATACTAATCGGTTAAAATAATATACATCACAATCTAATAGAATTTTATTACTTTGTAGAATTAGAGTCGGATTATAAGTCATCTCTAATCCGATCACTTCAGGTTACAAGTCACAAAATGTTCAGCCATTGCCCAAAGCTTTGGGTTTGGGTCAATCCAAAGGGCTTTGAACATTTATTTTTTTGTTATTTTTTTTCATGTATTTAATCGAACATTTTCACCAACATTATTATTATTCATTACATGCCAATCGTCACAAAAGCATATCAATTGCTAACTAATTTTGTGTCAATGATATATTTTTAAATTGATACATAGATTAAAAAAATTATCTTAAAACTTAATAAACAACCGAGCATCTCCCAGGGCACAAAACTATTATGATGTTAAAGTCAAACATTTGAAGATTAAATTATCATATAAATTTATTTTTTATATCATTATATTTTTTGAAGTGAAAGAAGTAGTTTAATGCAAAATACATACATTTATAATCCATACTCATCGGTTAAAATAATATACTTCACAATCTAATAGAATTTTATTACTATGTAAAGAGTCAAGTTCAATTTTTTATTTTTTTTAATTGTATTAAATTAAATCGAACATTTTCGTCAACATTATTATTAGAATATTAGTCATTACATGCCTACTAGATAGCAAATCGTAGCAAAATCACATCAATTCCTAACTAATTTTGTATCAATGATATATTATTTTAAAAATTTATATATAGATTAAAAATTTATCTTAAAATTCAATAAACAACCCCGGCATCGCACCCTGTTAAGTTCAAGTAACATAAACAATTTATATATTGACATTAGTACTGATTGGGGCAATTTTCAGAGACTGTGTGATGTAATGAACATGCTGGTCAGGCCTTTCAGAGTGTTTGGTTGAAATATATTAAAGATAATTATAAGTTCTTTGTTGAACATGGTTTACTCGGGCCAAGATTTCTTATCTCTTTGAAAAAAAGTGATGTTTCTAAAACGCTTACAGATTTGTTTGTACATGATTGATAAGAAAATTAAAAAAAATTAGCTATAGTGAAATCATACAAACAGTAAGGATCGTGCGATGTCCAGGTTGTTTATTAGATTTTGAGATAAATTTTAAATCTATACGTCAAATTTCAAAATATATCTCTAATACAAAATTAGTTAGAAATTGATCAGCTTTTGGGACAATTTAAACTATATAGTGGGCATGTAAATGGCTAATAATAATATTGGTACTTTTTAGAGTTTATGCAAATAGTTATACTTTCTCTATTTTCTTTGGAAAAATTGATGGGAATAATCTCACCTTTTGAGCGTCAGAGATTAATAATCCCACCTTTGGGATTCTTTTTAATAATCCCACCTTTAATATCAATCCGCTGAAAATAGTCCCGGGTGACCAGTAACCGGTTGAAGAGGTAATTTTTTTATTAAGTTAATTTTACACGTGTCATAATTTGATTTGTCCAAAATGAAAAAAATAATAAAAAAAAAAGTAAAAACAAAAAAAAAAAAAAAAAAAACAACACCACCTCAGCCACACCACAACCACCACCATCCAAACCCATAATCAAAACCACTACCCCACAACCCAGACCCAAAACCACCACCACGTACTGCAATCCACCACAGCTAACCCAACCCCAATACCACCTTCAAAAAATAAAAAACCCACCAATTCCAAAACCACCTTCAATAATCGAAAGCCCACTAATTCGGCTGAATCGAAGCCGAGGAAAAGGGAGGGAAGCCGAGATTGGGACGGAGGAAGGGGACGGAACCCACTACCCCTCCCCTGAACAACTACGCCGACGACAACCAACCCAACCCCAATGGTGGGATTTCGAAAAATTGAAACCCACCAGACCAGACTTAGAAGAAGAAGGCTGAATCGGGACGGGGAAGGGACGAGGTGAAGAGGAGGGAGGTGTACGGTGGTTTGGCGCCCAGAATCCGACGGGGAAGGGGCGAGGTGAAGAGGAGGGAGGCGTGGTGGTGGTTTAAACGTGCCTGAGTTTCATGGAATCGTGGGTGAGGGAGGGGGTTGGTGATTCAGGTGGTTCAGGGGAGGGGGAAGGTCTGGCGCTTCGCCGGCGTCGTGTCTGAGGGCTTGGTTCGGAGACGCTTTGCAGGGGATCGGAATCAGGGGCGGGATAGTGGCTGGAATTGGTGGGTTTGGTTTTTAATTATTAATTTTTTTTCCAAAAAAAATTATTTTTTTTTTCAAAAAAATTATTTTATTTTATTTTTATTTTTTTTACCAATCACAGACTGCCACGTGTCATGTAACTTGTTATAACAGGTTACATGACCGGTTGGGACTATTAGGAGTGGATTAGGTACAAAGGTGGGATTATTTAAAAATATCCCAAAGGTGGGATTATGAATCTCCGACGCTCAAAAGGTGGGATTATTCCCATCAATTTTTCCATTTTCTTTTGTTTGCCAGAATTGTCTTATTTAAACTTTAGAGATTTCTAATGGAAATGGAGTCTACGAGTAATTTTTTAATACATAGTCATTTTGTCTTGATCTTTAGTTTTCAAATATGCAATTTTTATCAATAGCATTTTTGGTAATTCTTAAAAAGTGATTGGTATTTTGGGTAAAGCAAAAAATAGTACTAATTTCTCTTCCTATTTTCTCCACAATTATCACTAATTTTATTGATATATGCACTTCTCATTCATTACATATTTTCCTATTTATAATTCAACAAATGAAAATTAGAAAACTTTCACTATTCGTAGTAAATTAGTAATATATTCCGTACATTTGAAAAATATATTTTGTAACTTTTCGCCGGGCCATGAGACAGTGACACTTAGCATTCCAACTTTTCGCTAAGTGTCGCGCCACGTTGTATAGATTTAGATAGATTTCCTAAGATAAAAAATAAATAAATAAATAAGTTTAGAATTCTATTCAATCAAATTGGGATAGAATTTTAGGATAAAATTGTTAATTTAGACTTTTATTTTCCATAAATACCAATATTTAAGATGTGCAAATTGAATTATAATTTTATTCAAAAAATATGTTAATTTAGATTATAACTCTCAAAATTATTATATAAATTTATTTTTAATATCATAATATTTTTTGGAGCAAAAGAAGTAGTTCAAAATGTAAAACATCCATTTATAATACTACCTCCAATTTTTTTTAAGTTGCAACTTTGGGGTATTATTTGTGAGCTATAAATAATTTTAAAGTTGCAACTAAAAAAAAAATTGGAGGTAATAGATATACTAATTATTTAAAATAATATACTTAATAATCATTACTATGTAAACCTATCAATTAGGATCGGGTCACTTTAGGTTATGGGCCAAGAAATGTTCAACCCTTACCCAAAGTTTTGTGTTCGGGTCAACCCAACGAGATTTTGAATCAATGATTTTATAAAGCTATCTTCTTAGTGTAAGTTAGTGTCGTTAAATATATAAAGCTAAACTTTTAGCCAGTCCGAGACAGCGACACTTGGCGTTCTAAATTTAGCCAAGTGTCGTGTCACGTTGGATAGTTTACATAAAGAAATATATAAAGCTAAACTTTTAGCCAGATCAAGAGGCAGCGACACTTCACGTTCTAACTTTTCGCCAAGTGTCGCGCTACGTTGAATAGATTTAAATAGAGTTCATCAATAAAAAATTAGTTTAGGATTCTATTTGGATAGAATTTTAGGATAGAATTGTTAGTTTAGAGTTTTATTTTCAATAGAATACCAATATTTCAAAGGTACAAATCATATAACTGATACATAAAGCTAAACTTTTAGCCAGGTCACGGGACAACGACACTTGGCGTTTCAACTTTTTGCCAGGTGTCGTGTCACGTTAGATAGATTTAAATAGATTTTGTAAAATAAAAAAGTTAGCTTAGAATTCTATTTGGATAGAATTTTATGATAAAATAATATACTTTACAATCTAATACGAAATAGAATTTTATTACTCTGTAAACCTGTGAATTAGGGTCGAGTCATGAGTCATCTCAGATTAAGTCAAATCAGATTACGAATCAAAAAATGTTCAACCCTTCCCCAAAGTCTTGGGTTCGGGTCAACCCAACGTGCTTCGAACATTTATTTTATTTTATTTATTTTTTGCTATTTTTTTTAATGTATTAAATTGAACATTTTGTAACTAATTTTGTATCAATGATATATTTTAAAATTTGACATATAGATTAAAAATTTATCTTACAATTCAATAAACAACCCGGGCATCGCACGGGGCACAAAACTAGTTATTATTATAATTTTGATGTGTTATTACCCATTATTATTATTATAAATATTTTTGTATTTTACCACCTTAAAAATGATACTACGTCCGTCTCATAATAATAGGGACATTGGGGTGGACACTTAGTTTAAGAAAACTACAAGTGGATCCATTTAATATATTTATTTATTGTATAAAAGATTCTCTTTTGTATTTTTATATAGTAAGAAAACAACAAAGTGGAGAGGGAGTGGAGTGGGAGTGGAGTAGGTGAGGAGAAAGAAAATGTGGAAAAATATTTTTTATTAGTGGTCTCATTCCATTTTTAGTAATGTTTCAAGTATTGTAGGACGAGCAAAAATGGGGAATGTGTCAAGAGAGAGTAAAGTTAAGATATTGTCACTACTTACAATTTGTCTAATAAACTATAAAGTGGTGGCAAATTCAAAGAAAAAAAGTTAAGGTAGTGCTCCCTACATTCTTTTTGTTTTAGGCCATTCTTTCATGTTCTACACACTTTGTTTTATTTTATTTATGACATCTCTTATAAAATCTTTACCCTCCAGCTCCACAATAATTAATCCTTGTCATACTTTCTCCCTCTCTTTACATGTTTTAAATGTTATTACTACCTTAAACCATTTGTTTTTACCACCAATTAACAACTTCCGTCCATGAAGATGTTACCATGAAGATGATACCAGGTGGCAAAATCAAAAGTTTCCATTTTTTAAGGTGGTAAATAAAATAAATAATTATTTAAAGTAGTTGAATCAAAATTGTGCTTTAAAGGAGGTAAAAGTTAAAGTCATGATTTTAAAAAGAATAAACAAAAATGACCGCATAAAAGATTTGCTAAAATACATCTTAGAGACGTTAAATTAGTTAACTTTACATTAATGATGGAACTTGGTAATTCTTAAAATGAGAGGAAAAAAAATTGAAAATTAAAAAGCCTTAACAATTGACCAAGGGTATATGGATCACTCAACTAAATATAAAGGTTTGCTGGGATTAAAGATAATGTATTATAAGTTGAAAATTTTCAAACAAACTATAATAAAGGTCATAAGATCTGATTGTAAGGAGGATGGAGTAATGAAAGTGTAATGAGAAAGAAGAGAATGGAAAACTATTGCCCTAATAATTACTAACTTCCTTCCCTCTCCTACATACTAACACTACCTTATTCCCTAGGCCACAACCTCATCCCCTTAATCACCACCTCAACACACCTACATTTTTTTAATTTGACTTTTTAAACTCCCTTAATGTATTACCCGTGATCAAAAAATGCCCTAACAAGTAACACAGTATGGTATAATGTTTGTAAACTTGCCCATAATAGCACAAGGAGAAACTTCACACATCCAACCCTGATGTGGCTTCTTACCATATAGGCCATTATTGCAAATTATCATAAAAAACGTCAAAAGAATAAAAAAGAGCAATAAATAAGGTCATAACATAAAATAAAACCTACAGGGAACAGCATTTTATCCACAAACCTCACTCTTAGGCTTGAACAATTGCACAAGCCAATCAAATCGTTCATCGGGAATATTAACACGGGCTTCATTAGGTTCAATGGTACAAAATGGAAAATTTTCGGCTGGAATTGCCAGTTTTGTAAGCGTATTGAAAAGAGTCGACTTGCCAACATTTGGCAGCCCAACCTAAAAACAATAAATCAACAATATCATCAGCAATACAACCATGAAAAGATAATAACTAACCAGCATACAATGACATAATGATCTATAAAGTATACAATGTTACGAAATCAGATTAAAGCGAACTCTATCAGCAGTTCTAACTCAGCAGGGGGAATCTTGGTGATAAATATCTTATATTTTCGCATGAACTTAAACCATTGCATCAGCCGACTAAATCACCATCAATTACATTAAGTATTTTGAAACCATCTAGAAAATCCTTTAATTCAGAATTTAAGAAATTAGTTTTTATATACAAAGTCACATTAATACTAAAAATCAGCTAATAAAATCTGAAAAGGGCATCAAAATCCTTAAAATAAAAACAGCATAATTACAGTGGAAAAGATTAACAACAGCGAGAACATATAAAAGAATAAAAAATAAAAAAATAAAAAATAAATAAAAACTTCATTGAAAATAAAAAGAATAATAAGAAGCATCAGGAATGAATCGAATACAGCAAGAAGAGATGCAATTGAAGATAATTAATAAGCAAGTTAAAAAATGGCGATAAAGAACACGAAAAAAAAAGTCTCACAATTCCCATCTTAAGGTGAGAAGAAAATCGGCCAAGAATGGGTCGCTCGGCTGGGGCATCTTTCGATTTGGCGGACTTTGGAGGCATCTTCCTTCCAATGGGATAGCAACTGAAAACTAAGAGCAACCTATTCAATATATAACGATAGTATAATATATTTGTCAAATATGATTTTGTGCGTATAATTTTGTCAAGTTAAAGCAATATCGAATTTGTGAGCAGAGTAAACTTCATATGTTATCGCTTTGACTAATCGATACACCAAAAGTGATTTCAACATAGAGCAAGAGAGAAGAAGAAGAGGGGAGGGAGTGAAAAACCTCGAAGTTGCAGAATGTAGATTGGTTCGTCGGAGGCGCTAAGAGTATAATGGAGGGTAGAGAGTGAAAAACGTTGAAGCTGCAGAATGTGAATGTTTTATGATGCTTTAAACCCCTAAAACTAGGGCTGTACGCAGCTTGATTCGAATTGTAACCAAATTGAATTAAATCGTATTTTAGGCCCTTTTTGGTTGAAGGGATGGAAAAGAAAAGAAAGGAAATTGTTTTAATCATATTCCCATGTTTGGTTGAATAAATGACATAAAAATCTAAAGGAAAGGAAGGGAAGTGAGAGGAAAATCTCTTAACAAAATTTTGGCTTTTCTTTCCTCCCAAAATTGGAGGAATTTGACTGGAAAGAGAAAAATAAAAGTAATTTTCTTTCTCTTCCTTTCATTTCCTTTCATCAACCAAATATTGGAAAATAAAATCACCTTTCTTTTCCCTTCCCATCCTTTCTCTTCTTTTCCTTTACTAATATTGAACCAAATAAAGCCATAGTGATAAAACTATATTTTAAGTTTGTTAACGAACGCCCTGGATAAACATTTAAAATCAGGGGCGGAGCTACAGGGGGGCTGGTGGAAACCCGGCCCCTGTAGCCCAAACCAGCGGCCCTTATTTTGTTGATTGGCCCCTACAAGTTTTTAGTATACTAGTTGTCCCATTGCGCGCAAGGCACGCGATAGTGTTAATATCGGGTGTTGATATTGTTGATCGTTTTTCTTAGTTTTAATTTTTGTATATACTTTGAGAATTTAGTGTTTTCCTTTAAACGTAGGAATAATTTGTATTGTATAATGAAATAAAGTATGTTTTTTTATAAAAATAAGTGGTATTACAATCTTACAATAATGATATTTTGATGTATTGGTTAAATATATACTTCGTATTGTGTAAGTAAGTTGTGCGTATCAGTTATGATTACTTTAATAAAAATAAAAAAAAAAACAAAAAAAAAATCGAGTGATTTTAAAGTGTGTGTAAATATTTTGCTAGTTGTAAGTGGAAACTTTCGTACCTTTTTTTTAAAGACGAAAAAAGTTTAAAATTTTGAGTGAACCATTCAAACTTAGAAGTCTATGTTACCGAGTGATTTTTCGGCACGATATTTTTGTAGTACGCTAATTTTGTACTAATTAGATTGTACATATATTTTTAGAATGCTCTCATTCTTATTATTGTGTAGTACGTTTGCAGTGTTATTACAAACAGAATAAGAAGAAACATGCATTACGATTTTCAATGGCACTAATTCAATGTTGCAAATTGCAGATGAAGAGACACGAAATTGACATAAGGGTTTCATTTTGCTATTTATTTCTTTTTTTAAGCGGTTTTCTTTGTGAAATTCTTCTTCCTAAAAACAATCTCAAAGAGACACCCTTTGAGTTCCTCTGAAAATGGTTGATTTTAATGGTGGTTCCTCGTCAAAGTTTCTTGATGTTTCAAGCGAACATGAGAATTCGTATTTGCATGTCCGTACAGAGGGCTGACCAGAGAAGTGATGTTTTACGGCGGGAGTTGGCTGAGTTGGAGGCTGAGATGGCTCAGCTTAAGGATTTTGAAAAAAAAAAAAAGATCAGGGCATAAGAGGGTTAGGGTTGATAGTGACTGTGTTGGTGTTATAGAAGTTGTTAGTGGTAGTGATGGTGAGGTGGAAGTTGGTTCTAAGTCAAAGGCGTCTAGGTTCGTGGGTGTCGCAGGAGAGATGTCTGGTGTGGTGGTTAATGTCGAGGGTGGGGTTGTTGACATGGAGCTTTCCTCGGATGATGAGGATGTTCAGTTTATTGCAGAGGTTCCTTGTCGAGTTTCTGAGGAGGTGTATGTAACACCCCAATAATTCTCTCTTTAAACCTGTGAGGACCCTGAACAATATTCAAGAGAATTACTGGCGTGCTACCGCCACGTGTTCAAACGTTAAGGCTTTATCAGAAAATAGCAGCGGAAAAACTAAATCAGTTATAAATAAGTTTCAAAACCAACGTATGAAACCAAATTAAGTCATACAACTTGGAACCATTAAGGCCCTTATTCAAAACCCAATAAAAGTAGTAAGTGATTAAATTCAGTGTTCAAATAAATTCAAACCCAAAAGAAATAGTGTCGAATAAAATCGAATTAAAATAAATTCAAACTTGCAAAAGAAATAAAATGCAAACAACCAACTCTCTACTCAAGATCCCACAACCCTGATGAATGCTGCATGTGTAAGAACCTGTGGTAATTCTGCTCCCCAATATTACAATTGTAAAAATTGGATCGTCACAGGGTCATTGAAAGGCGAAGGCCATGACCAAAGAAAGACACATAAAGCACGCAATCAGCAAAGCTGAGTACATACAAGCTGCAAAATAAATTAAGAAATCCATAACATGCTACTAATAATCAATCATCATGCATCATTAAATTATAGACTCAACACACGAATCAACTATTTATATTACTAAGACACTATTAATTAATAATAGGTAAATCATTATTTTTATTCATTGGATTACGCAATAGACAAGGTTGTCCAACCCATGCTCCATTTGGAACATCAATAAAAGAAAAACCCCGTGCCTCCTTTCGGAAACATCAATAAACATCCAACGACCACGGGCGCGAATCCGTGACCGTAGTTAGTATGAGATCTCACCTAACTCCTAGTTTTGAAAAATATTTGAAATAAGAGACTCGTAGATCAGACGGCCTCGAGAAAAGTACACGGCTAATACCCCATGTACCCCAACCCCTGATTGTCATTACTCCAGAAGTGCACCAATCCAGAGTTTTATTGCTCATCCATCTTGCACTTTACGTGATTTACAGGTTTAGACTTGGTGATGACTCATATGCATAACAATACAATCAATCCAATATCAAATTTAATCAAGTAAAACAACTTTTTAATTTCAATTCTTGATCTATTAGTGGCAAGCAACATTTATTATTTATTCCTTTACTACCTCGGTGTATAAACACCTTGAGTGCATAAGGCACCCCAAAACCTTAACCTCGTCTTAGAAGACTTAAATTCTTCCTTTACTCATCCTGCTTGCATAATCATGAATGAGTAATAAATTAATCATTACGCCGATCATATACCTTTGCCTCTAAGCGCACCTTGCATAATTAGAGCACAAATAATACTTGCAATATAAAATAGTGCACGTCATACGAAATTCACAATGTATAACCAAACAATTTAACTCAATCATCCCTATACATGATACTAAGTTCTCGATCCGTCGTCCTTAAACATGCACCTAAAAGAAAGGTTTCGTAACTTGTACGTACCTTGAGCAAACGAATTGGTATGCCACTTTACTAACTAGAAATCACCTTCAATAAACTTCTCTCCTAAGCCAAATAATAACATCTCAATCAATACCCAATCAATCAAATTTACAGCAATACTAACTTACTTTAAAACCTTCAAAAGCCAAATCAAACAACACTTTAAAACCTTCCCTTTAGTTAAAATTAAAGGCTTATATATAGTTCTTTAAATTTTCTTCATAAAAACCTTAAAATACACTCTTATACATGAAATTACAGCAAGTTCAAAGTCTAATAAAAATTTAAAAATTATATAAAAACCCCTAAAAATCTCCCTTTTTAATGGGTGATTAAACCCTCTTTATAAAACATCAAAAGTAGTTCTTAGAAACTATTTAAAACACTTAAAACTTCAATAAAAAACATATAATTATGCTTAATTAACTTTGAACATAATTAATTTTATCAATCAAACTCAAGGATAATATTTTAATTATAAAAAAACTTCGTTAAAATAAAAAACTGCCCGAAAATCATATTTAGAGGCTGAATTTGGCCACGAGAGGGTAGTGCTCCCCTCACTACCATTGGTAGTGATTCTTTCTTAAAACGTTGTTTCCACATGGAAAACACTACCTTTTCATCAAAATCGAATGAGTTCAAAATCTGATCGGGATTAAAACGGGATTAATATTAACGAACGAAAATCTAAAAATTAAAACACGAATCTACGTGTTCAAAATAATCTGGAATTAAGTTAAACTAATCGGTAGTTATAATCACCAAAATTTCAAAACATCATTACTATAAAAGCCCTAAATCAATTGTTCATAAAAACCCTAAAATCAATATGCATGATTTTCTATAAATTGAAACCCTAGGTTTATAATTCATAAAGTATGAAATTTATAACATAAATATAATCTGAAATTTATAATCTTTATACCATTAAAATATAATTTGATACTAAAAATATAATCTTTATACTAAAATCAAAACCCAAAACAATTAACATTAACATTAAGCAAAATAATGAAACAAAGGAGGATGAAAATAAGACTAACCTTTTTGTGTGAGAAATTTTTGGAGATTCATGGGGTATTTATTGGAGAGAATTATTGTAGGGTAAAAAGAAAGATTGGGCCTCATAAAAATAATGGGTCGATTAAGTAAGAAAATGGGTTAGGCTTGTGTGATTGGTCAAAAATTGTAGAATAAAGGTGCATAAAATAATTTTTCAAATAATTTTCGACCCAAATTAATAATTTGAAACTTTTGAAATTAAATTATGAAAAATAACACATAAATATTATAAATAAAATAAATTTTCATTTATAAAATATTTAAAAATACGGGGGATTACAGTGCAAGGGGAAGGTGCTGATCAGGCTGCTTTGGTGGTTCATCAGGAACCACAGGAACCACCAGTGGTTCATGAGGAAGTTCAGCATGAAGTAGAAGAGCAACAGGAAGAAGATGAGGAAGGAGATGAGGATGAGGCACAAGATGAGGAAGAAGAAGATGAAGAGGACGAGGAGGGTGAGCCTCAAGAAGAGCAGGTTCAAGGGGAAGTGTTTGAAGAAGAGGCAGGGGATGATGATGATGAGGGACAAGAAGTGGATCCTGGGGAGTTTAATGTAGATTCCGAGGATGATTTTGGAGATAACATATATCATTACTCTCCCGGGGATTCCAATGTAGATTCGGAAGTATTCAAGTTTCCCTCGCCCTAGTAGTTCGGGTAGTAGTTTGTTTAGGGGGTTTTTTTTGGCAAGCTTTTGAAGTTTAGATTATAGTTTTTTGTATTAGTTTGAAGTTGTTAGTATCTTTTTAGTTTATTAGATGTAAATCTATATAGCTTTATTAGGTAGTAGGTTGTAATTGAAAATTCTAGTAAATGAAATATGGTTAATATTCAGATTATTGTTTTTGGAGTTCTGTTTTGTTCTGTTTCTTTGTTTTAAAAATAATATATGAATCTTTTGTAACATTGTGTGTTGTGATAGTATTTTGAGATGTGTTATTGGTTTTGTCATGGAATACTATTATTTTTCTTCCAAAAGATTTGTTGTTTTGAACTTGTATGGCTTATTAGGATCATTTTGCATTTCAAGCAAATTTATGTTGTGATTAACTATCTTGAAAATACTGATGAGAGTGTCGAGGGAATAAAAAATGAGGTCTAACTTAACTATTGTGGCGGAGTGGTAGAAGCTTTAATAACTTTAGACTATTTGAGCACTCTTAAGTGTTGGATCAGAAATTTTAGTGGTGACACAATTCAAAGGTTGTCTAATGCTATACATGCTTCTAGAGAAACTAAGTTATAAAAGCTTTGAAAGGTTAATATTTGTAGCATGTTTTTGTCTGACTTTTAATGTTGGATCCATGGAACTTGATGCTAGGTATAGAATGTCAGCCTTTGAAAAAAATGGGTCTTTTCCTAAATTTCAGGTCTTTTGATTAAGTTTCATCAATCTACAAAGTTTGAATCAAAAACTCTTACATTTATGCCTTTAGATGAGTGTGATCAGGTTCCATGAGTTCATAAGTCAAATATTTATGTTGGAGATGTTATTATAATTAATTGCATGTTTGACTCATGCTTAAACTCTTGTATTGTTAGTTGAAATTCTGGATATAAATTGAATACTTCTATATATTTTTTCTGGTCTTGTGGTCTTTTTGGGTAAGGATGGTAAAAAAAAACGTGAGCGAAAGCCTCTGATTCAAGGTTCGTCGTCTTCGATGATTGAGGTGAATGCCTGGGCAAATATTGTGTCAGCTAGCTGTGAAGGGGCAGATTTTCATTTTGTATTTTCCGAGTGCTACCATTCAAATGGAATTATTGTATGTGTTGTTTGGACAATTGAATTTATAATGTAGTTTGTTTATGTTTTAGTCAATCATATATTTTTTTTCAATGACACGTTTTTGTGATGCAGAATGTTCCATTGGATTTTGCTAGAGAGCATTTTTGTAAACTTAGGAAAACGACTGATGTTGTGATGCGACTTTATCATACAGAGTTCAAAGCCAAATTGATGATAAAGACTTACGATGGAAGAATGGTGCAATGTTTTATTAAGGATGGAGTTGATGCAATGATCGATGAGTACGAAGTTCAGATTGATGAAGGTGCTGTAATTGAGCTTTTGTAGCGGAATCCTATTGTTTTATATATAAATTTACAACTGAGTACTGATTCTTGATGTATTAATATTGTAGGCATGAGTGTTGAACTTGTTATATCTGATGATTTAATAAATTTAAGATTTTTAATGATTTTGGTATTTTTGTTTATATAGTTTTGTAAAGCTTAAGTTTTACATGACTTGATGTTTATTGTTTTTAGTTTTGTTTGAAATTTTTCTACATTTATTAATCAAATATTTCATTTTTAAAATTTTCACTACCTATATTGTTGTATTTGTCTTTTTGTCCATATTCAGGAGTTTTTTGAGATATACAAAGGAAGAAATGTATAATTTAGTGATTTCAAGAAAAAGAAATTTATAAAGGAGGAAAAAAAAGGTTGTGAGATAAAGTAAGGGAGGGATGTAGTGATGATTTAAGAGAAAAAAGAGGTTCTAAGATAGAGAGAGGGAGGGATATAGTGATAATTTAGAATGCAATTAAGATATCTAGGGGAAGATGGCAGAGTTGGTTAGTGACGAGTAATAACTTGGAAATGCTAAATATCAAGGTGTTTAGAGAGTATAATATCAGAAAATTTATGTCTGAATGGTATATACTGTGGCTTGTTAGTTTGCTAGTTTTCAGAGTTTAAGGCTAGAAAATATGAGTAAAATCACATATAGGACAGTAATCTAAATTCATGCACAAATCAGGAAAAAAAAACTTAGTGAAATATTAAAATCATTTCAAACATTTAGGTTGTTTTTATGACATTTAAAACATTACTGTTTAGTTGTCTTTAAAATAACTTGTCAAAGGTGTTAATATCTTCAACTTAGGCTCCTCTTTCCGTTGTCTGATTGCAGTAGTCAGAAGCTATAAGTTAGACAAGGAGTTTAGAGTGTTAAGCTTAATGAAAAGTTTTGTTGATAGGTAATGCTAAAAATGAATGCTTGATAATTAGAGTGTGAGGCCTAATCAATGCAAGATACTGGTTGAAAAAGGATCCAAATTTGTAAAGTTAATTTGCTTTACACATCAGTTGTTTGTTGAGTTTGTAGATAATTTAAAAGAGTTGATTTTGGTAGCCCTTGATTTCTAATTCGGGTGCAGAACTCTTAGTTTTAGAAGATAATATTGGTTTAGATTGTTTTGTGTGAATGTGCTGACAAGGAGTCTTTCTGCTCTTCTCTGTATGAATGTTGTAATTGCTATTTGATTCTATCTCACATCACAATTTGTCCATGAATACAGATTATGGCATTTATTTATATTATTGTAAGTTAAATGAAAATTTAGTTGACTATTATGGCATTTACTTGACTTTATGTTTTTATTGTTGTTATTATTGGTGAAATGGAATCTGAAGTTACGTTTGTATTGTGAAGGTGACTTGTAGAAGTGTTAGTTTTAGTTCAGACTTGAATTTAATTAATGGTGTTGTAGTTTCAAAGTTTTGACTTAGCTTATATATTGAATAATTTTGTGAAGGGTATGAATTATTTTAAGTTAAGCTATTACATATACTTACATTTTAATTCATTTGTTTCGAGTTCTAAGTATTCTGACATTAGAAATTTCCATGGACAGAATCTCTCTTTCGTTTACCATTCTATATGAAAATGATATTTAACAACATGAAAAATTGGTATGCATTCTTGTTTCTGTTTTTGTTTTTTTGTAGTTGTATTGTTATTGCTAATTTGTGCTATTTAATTCATTTTTGTTGATGATTAGTTTTTGGAATTTTGATTTTGGATTTTGATTTTGTGCTTGTATTGTGGTGTGTGTTTCTTGTGTGCTTCTAAATAACGTATTCCAGATGGCTTCAGGGATGTCCTAGATGATGGTTTTTTTTAACATAGAGTTGTCAGTGGATGATAATGACAAGTCATGTTTGTTACTTTAGTGCATGAAGAGTGTGGTAGTGGATGGGGAACATATCTTGATGCTGCGTGGTCTGATTTTGTAGAGGATAATGGTATAGATGCTGGTGATGCTTTGATATTTACTTATTTAGGGGATAACTCATTTGATGTTGAAATCCGCAGACCCAGGGGAAGTAAGAGAGTTGAGGAAAATGGATATGGTGGAAGTTCGGGTACTTCAGGTAAAAGGCGTGGGAGGAAACCTGCTATTGAAAGGCTCTCATCTAAAATGGTCGAAACTAATGCTTGCCTTGCCAAGCTTGTAGCTGCTTGTCGTGAACATCATTTCTTATTCACTTTTACCAAAGCTTATGTTGATCAAGGAATTATAGTATGATTTTTGTTAACTATCTTCAAGTTTGTTTTGTATTTTTTTTTACATTCTATTCTTCTTTCTCTCAGCATAATTATTTGATTTTGTGTTTTATTTTCATCGACAGAATGTTCCATTCGATTTTGCTAAACGGCATTTCATTGATTTCCCTAAGACTACCGATGTCATTCTTTAGCTTGCCGATACACATTTCAATGTGCAGCTGAAAGTCTTGAAGAAACATAGAGCTATCAGTAAATGTTCCATTAGAAATGGTGTTAGTAAGTTCATTGATTTCTATAATGTTCAAGTAGATGTAGGTGCTTTGATTAAATATAGAATAGGAATCCCTATTGTGTTTGACATTGATTTAGTTTCAATGTAAACCTATGAAATGACCAATTTAAAATAAGGCCTTGTTGTTGTTAGGTTTCCCTTATATATACATATATATATATATATATATATATATATATATATATATATATATATATATAAAAGGTTATAAATTGTTTTTGGTGGATTTTACTTTTCTTTTTTGTTCCACACATCTGAATAACTACATGGTACATATATTTATTTCAAGTGGAAAATGATATACTATAATCCGATTATATATTTTTATATAACTAAAAACATCGGTTACATCTTCAAGCATAATATATACATAGCTGCTGATTTTTCATATAACTAATACTTGATATTGTAGATTGCTACCTATTTACATATATAGCATACTATATAGTTATTACATTAGTCTTAACACCCAAAAGCAAAACCTTCAAACAAAGCTTTTTGAATCATTCGAACAAAGGTTTTTTATTCGAAAAGGAGGTTTGACTTTCGTTGACTTTCTCTCTTCTCTCTCTTCTCCATGGTTCTTTGATTTTGATCGGTTTCTTCATCAATCTTGATCTCCGATGGCTAAGAAGAAGAAGTAGAACAATTCTACACCTCAAGTAGTACAACATAGGAATTCTACTGATCTAGTTTTAGATACAATTTTGCAGAATTTGGGTTCTACTTTTGTTCCAAGCCCGATTCAAGAGGTAGATGAGCTTGTCACTCCGGCGCCGGCACTGGTCAATCCATCTTGTGGTTCTATTCCCCGGAGTGATGCTGAAACTATTGCACTATTTGCTGAAGCCATTTCTAGACCAGCATCTTCGATTTCCAATAAAACAATACCTAGGGTTTCTGGGTTTACTGTTCCATTGGATGCTGGAGCTGCTGCTCATCGATCTGAACCAACTGTTCCCGATTCTCACTCTATACCTCCCCCGGAACAGAACTTACACAAGGATGGTGAAGATCAACCTAGTTCATTCTCTGGGAAGTTGACGGCTAAGGGAGCTCCCCCGTCCTATGTTGCCCCGGTGGTTCAAAATGGGAAACAGGTAGCTCAGCTGCAGGATTCTGAACTTATGGAAGGTAATAAGAAATGGTCTAATGCTTTAGTTTTCTATGTTGTTGGTCATTACCCTACTATTGCTGTTGTTCATCGTTTTATAGCTCAACAATGGAATGATGTGAAAAAACCAGACATATTTTGGCATGACGATGGGTATTTTATCATTAATTGTTGCTCAGTTAGTGATAAGGATACTATTCTTTACTATGGTCCACATATGTTCATGGGGAAATCAACAATCATTAAGCCTTGGAGTTCTAAATTTGATTTTGGTGGTGAGATTTTGAGATCTGTTCCATTATGGGTTAAGTTCCCAAACTTACCTTTAAATTACTGGGGTCCTGAAACTCTTAGTCGTATTGGTAGCTTGCTTTATATACCAATTTGTTCTGATGAATGTACTATAAGACAACTAAGAGTTTCCTTTGCTAGAGTTCTAATAGAAATTGATGTTACCAAGCCATTGCCTAAATTTGTATTTGTGGAAAGCCCCTTGAAGGAAACTCTGGAACTTAAGGTAGTCTATGAATGGACCCCACCCTTTTTGTCTAAGTGCAATAAAGTGGGCCATGACTGTTCTGTCAAAGCTCCAACAGTTCCTAAGCAATCAATGACTGCATCTCCTAAGCAGTCAGTGACTACAGCTCCTCAGCAGCAAGTCTGGGTTGCTAAGCCTAGTCAGGCTCCTGCTCCTGTTGTTGATGTTGACGCTTCTGTTCATGGGCAATCTATTATCACTCCACAGGTTCATACTTCTCAAAACTCAGATGAGGGGTGGAGAATAGTTGGAAGGAAGACAAAAGTCAGCAAACTAGGGTTAATCAGCCTGCTTCTACCTCTAATGCTTTTGTTGCTTTATTTGCAAATGAAATGGATGGTGCAGGTGGTTTCACTATAAATCCAAGCGGGGGTGAGGTTAATCCCCCTTTGGTGTCATGATTTACTCTATCTGGAATGTCAGGGGCCTGAATGACCCTGGCAAAGTTGCCTCTGTAAAGAGGTTGCTTCATTCTCATTCAGTTGATGTTATTGGCCTACTTGAAACAAAAGTCAAATAAAAAATGTTTTCAATTACCAAAAGAAGTTTGGCTCTTCTTGGCTTTGGGTGTGGAATTATGATCATTCTCCTAAAGGGAGGATTTGGCTTGGTTGGAATGCAGATAGAGTAACTGTCAATGTCTTAAAGATTCATGAGGAGTTTATACATTGTAGTGTCCTTTCTAAGGATCTTTCTACTCAAATTCATCTCACTGTAATCTATGGGCTTCATTCTATTCATGATAGGCTTCCTATGTGGGAAGGGATTAGGAACATCTCTATTCAGCATTCTCCATGGATCTATGCTGGTGACTTTAACTCTGTTCTTAATACTTCAGACAGGCTTCATGGTACTGATGTTACTGATTATGAGACTAGAGATTTCCATAGTTTGGTTGATGATTTGGACCTCATTGAGGTCAAGAGCAAAGGAGCCTTCTACTCTTGGTCAAATAAGGCTCACAATGGTCCTAGAACTCTTTCTAGGATTGATAGAGTCTTTGGTAACCAAGCTTGGTTGGACTCTCATGGTCATGTTGAAACTGTCTATCTTCCTCCTTCTTTATCTGATCACAATCCAGTTATTTTGGATTTTTGTCCTGCTCCTGCTGGGAAAGGTAGACCTTTCAGATTTCTAAACTGTATTGCTGATCATCCTGATTTCCTTGATAATGTTTCTCATGCTTGGTGTTCTGGTAGTTCTGTGTGGCAGAAGCTTTATTTTGTGAAGTCTAGTATCAAGTCTCTTAACAGCAAGCAGTTTGGCAATATTGCTGAGAAGATTGATCAAGATAATGTTGAGCTTGCTAGAATTCAGAACTTAATGGCTCAGAATCCTAATGATTTGGATTTATATGCAAAAGAATCTAATGCTATTAAGGTTGTCAAACACTGGAATGATATTCAAGAAAGCATCTTTAAACAAAAGTCTAGGATCAACTGGATTAAGCTTGGAGATGGCAATTCCCATTATTTTTTCTCAGTGATGAAGAATAGACAAGCAAGGAACATAATTGACTCCATCTTTGACTCTAACCAGGTTTTGCTTAAGGATCCGGATTCTATTTCTCATGAGATTATTTCTTTCTATAAGTCTCTTTTAGGGACTAAGGCTCCTTAGCTTCCTGCTGTTGATCTTGTTACTATGAGGAGAGGTAAACAACTTAGCTCTGCTGCTCAGAGCTATCTCATTCAACCTGTCTCTCATGCTGAAATTGATGCTGCTCTTAAGGGAATTGATAGCACTAAAGCTCCTGGTATTGATGGCTTTAACTCCTTTTTCTTTAAGAGAGCTTGGCATATTGTGAAAGATGATATTTATGCAAGTGTTATTGATTTCTTTACTAAAGGGACCTTGCCTAAGCAATGGAATTGCACAACTATCACTCTTGTTCCTAAAATCCCTAATGCTTCCCATGTTAAGGATTTTAGACCTATAGCTTGTTGCACTGTGGTTTATAAGCTTATTTCTAAGGTCATAACTGCTAGACTTGCCGCTATCATTGGTGAGGTCATTGATGATGCTCAAACAGGTTTTATTCCAGGCAAGCACATTGGTGACAATATCCTTCTTGCAACTGAGTTGATCAAAGGCTATGATCACAAATTTATTTCACCTAGATGCATGGTTAAGGTGGATCTGAAGAAAGCCTATGATTCAGTTGAGTGGGGTTCTTGATTATTGTTATGCAGGAGCTTGGTTTTCCTCAAAGGTTTATTAACTGGATCTGGACCTGTCTTACTTCTGTCTCTTATTCTATTCTTATCAATGGTTTCCCTGCCCCTCCCTTTGAAGCTAAGAAAGGTTTAAGGCAAGGTGATCCTATGTCTTCTTTTCTTTTTGCTATTGGTATGGAATAACTGTCCAGATGCCTTGATGAGCTTAGATTAACTCCTGATTTTAACTTTCATCCTAGATGTGAAAAGTTAATCCTAACTCATATGATGTTTGCTGATGATCTGTTGATGTTTTCTAGAGCTGATAGTGTTTCTGTCAAGCTTCTCTTCCAAGCTTTCTTAAAATTTTCTGGTGCTTCAGGTCTTTCTGCTAACCTCTATAAAAGTGAAGTTTACTTTGGAGGAGTTTCTATTGATGTTCAGACAGAACTTAAAGAGCTTCTTGGTGTTTCTCAAGGTTCTATTCCTTTTAGATATCTTGGGGTCCCTCTCTCTTCTAAGAAGCTTACAATTGCTCAGTGTAGGCCTTTGGTGGAGAAAGTGACTGCTATAATTCAAGGGTGGATGGCTAAACACTTGTCCTATGCTGGGAGGCTCCAGTTGGTTAAGAGTGTGCTGTTTGGTATTCAGACATATTGGGCTCAAATCTTTATCTTACCAAAGAAAATTCTGAAAGAGATTGAGGCTAGATTCAGATGCTTTCTTTGGACTGGCTCCTCTGCTCCTGCTAAGAAATCTTTGGTTGCTTGGAACTATGTCTGTCTTCCTAAAGTCTGTGGTGGCTGTAAATTGCTTTCTCTCCCTGAGTGGAATAAGATGAAATTGCTCACAAGGCTGATAATCTTTGGGTTAAGTGGGTCCATATTTATTATTTCAAGCATAAAGATTGTTGGACCACTCCTATCCTTGCTAAATGCTCTTGGTTTTTGAAGAAAATTCTAAGTTGTAGAGATATTGTGAATGATCAAGGGGGATGGGATGGTTTCATACAGGGTAATAAGATGAAAATCAAGAAGCTTTATGCTGCTATTAGGCCTCAAGTCCCTAAGGTTCCTTGGAAGAGGGTCATTTGTCATAACTTGGTAACTCCTAAAAGTGTGTTTATCTTGTGGCTAGCTTTGTGGTATAGGCTTGTTACTAAGGATAGGTTGCTACAATGGCACGTCTCTTGTGATCCAAGGTGTTTCTTTTGCTTGAATAGTAATGAAAGTGTTCAACACTTATTCTTTGATTGTGAGTACTCTAGACAGGTTTGGAACAAGGTTTTGAGTATTTTACATGTCTCCAAGCCTGTTCAGCAGTTTGATGATGAGATTGAATGGTCGAAGAAAATCTGCAGAAGTTATAGAATGAAAAACAAAGTGATCCAAGTTGCCTTCACTGAAACAGTCTATGGTATTTGGATACAGAGGAATGCAGTTTTGTTTACCGGTTGTTGTATTCCTGCTGATGTTATAGTTAAGGATATTATCTTTCATTCAGCTTGTAGAATCCCAGCTGGAAGCAAGTACTTGATTGTGTAATTTTCTGCTTAGTTGGTTTTGATAGGGAGCTGCAGTTTTTCTGCTGTCTTGTTCTAGTTTCAGGTTGCTGTTGCTGTTCTGTAGTCTGCAGCAGCTTGGGTTTCTTTTTACTGCAGCTTGGTTTCAGGGTGGCAGCTGGTTTTTCAGGTGCTTTGGCATGGAGCTGCTCTTGATCTGCAGCAGCTCTGTTCTGGCAGGCTGTTCTGATGCAGCAAGTCTGTCAGATTGCTGCTGCTGTTCTGTTCTGCTGCTGCTGTTTTTGGTTTGCTGCTGCTGCTGCTAAACTGGTCTGCTGCCGCTGTTGCTGGTTTGCTACAGCTGCTGTTTCTAGTTTCTGGTCAGCATGTCTATCAGCAAGTCTGTTGCAGCTTGGGTGCTGGTTTTGTGTTTTTGTTTTGGTAGCTGGTGGTTTAGTGTATTTCTCTTTTTTATATTAGCTGCTTTAGCTTCTTTGTTTGCTGGTATAGGCTAGTTTTGGTGCTTTTAGCTGTTGTTTTTGTCTATTTTTGTGTGTTTTTTCTGTCTTAGGTGTTCTTGTCTGGTCCTGGCTCTCAAAACCCTTCCTAGAAGGTGGCTGTGAGCTTGAGACCAGTAGTTGTCCTTGTTTCTCTCAAGCACCCTTCCTAGAAGGTGGTTTGGGTAGATTCTTGGACTGTTGGTGTTGGTTTGGCCTTTTTGGTCTATGGTGTTTGGTGTTGTTACAGCTTAGCTTTTTGTAAGTTTGTAACTTTCTTATTTTGGCAATAAAATTCTTATTTACCACAAAAAAAAAAAAACACCTAAAAGCATTATAGTTCCTAGCCGGTAATATTTAAGTGCCTAGTTTAGGCTAATCCCTTAATAAGTGGTGTTATCTAGGAACAAGTAATTTTAGTATACTTGTTCCTAGTTAATGCCACACATTACAAAATATTTATAAAATATATTTTTGTGACTGTTGATACTTGTTGAAGTTGTTGTTGACATGATCTTCTATGAGAGTAGTTTCATGATTCTAGGAATCATCTTGATCATCATCTTGCAATATGAGTGTTCGACGCCTGGTAACTCTTTCCTGCTTGACTTTGCGTAACATGATTTCAGATTTCACCTGCTCCTCATACCCGATAGCCTTGCCTTCCTTTGCACCTACAGAAGCCTGATCTGATTCCATTGCACTGTCAATGGCTATTTTGGTAGTTGTGTCTTAAGCCGCCATTTCAATCAATTCTTTCGATGGTGTGTGGATATCTGATTCTGCTTCATTTTCAGGCCTCTTCCGTTTCTGGCTAATATCTTCAACACTGTCTTGGTTGTTGGTATTTCCTGTAATCAAACTTTCAGCAAAAACACAAGCATCTTCTTCCTCTTGGCTGGAGCTTGTAAGATCATCCTCATGTGGCGTTTCTTTCATGTCAGTTTTGCTGACTGGAGTAGTGTCTTCTGAATCACTTCACCCTCTGCATTCTTTGTGCTGGTGTCTGTTGCTGCTTTCTTGTTTTCAGAACCGGAAACAGCATTTGATGCGCTCACTTGTTCATTAGTGGCTGCTGTTGGTTCCACTATCCTATGCACACCCTTAAGTCCCCCATTGCAAAACCTTGTTCTTTGACAGTGCAGTTGTGGGTCCAACTTTAATCAAGAAATGCTCTGTTGCTAACTTGTAAACTATCTCCTGAAATTTGTCAAGTAGATCCTGATCACATAGAAATCAAGAATAAAGTAAGATTCACATTTGTAGTATGTAGTGAGGCTAGTGTTGTATAATGAAGTGATAATTATTGAAAAACATGTTGTATACCATTTTTTTCATTTCATAGATGTCTTGAATTTACATTTGGAAAAGCTTATCACAAACTTCAGTGAATGTAGTGAGTTCCAATGATCCAATTCCATCAGAGACATTGAAAGTTATGGTTGTCTAGCTCATTGAAAACAATAGTGTTAGCATGATTAGATGTATAACAACATTCTTGTAAAAAAATTATTGAATATACTATTTTAATGATTATTATACCTGTGAGAAGCATGTATGTCTTTCCTTGAACATGCATTGCAACTGTAGACAGTTCCAAGAGCGAGATCTGTTCGCTTTCCACAGTGGGAGCATCCTATATATGCTCTTAATCTTTCAAATTCTATATCAGTATTTACAACATTCAACCAAAACACTTCTTGTGGAAGTGTACCTGCTGACTGCATTGTAAATGTATAAATTAAGGTTGCTATGATGTTAGATGTTAACATGTTCTGAAATAGTGTTTGCTGATACTATTTACCGTTTCAAAGATATGCTGCAAAAACATACCTTCTTGGTTTTTAGGCGGCCAATAGTTGTCACAACTTTTTCTGCTGTTAGATTGAAGACTTCCTTGATTCTGTGTTGTTCATTGATCAGCATACTTCAATGTCTTTTTCCCTTTTTTACAAGAATAATAAAAAATTGTAAGAAGTTTATGGTCTTGTAAATTATTGTATGTTCAATATTGAGAGAAACTTCAACATTTAAGCTATTATTAGTAAATCAAATTAACAGGTGAAATATCAATGTGTGTTTTATACAAATCACAGAAATTATAAATTGGATTTCTCTTAAATTTCTGAATTCATGATCAAGAAATTATTATGCTAACACTTTCAATATTCAGAAAAGACGTTTATTCTAGACTTTACCATTCAGCTAAAGCTTCTGCCTTTTCACCTTGAGGGTTCTTGTAGACACCCAAATGTGTCTCCCCAAAACCAATCCTAGTGATGAATACCTTTCACGTCATTTGATTATCGAACAAAGCAAAAGTGTGAAAAGTCTAGTGATGAGGATGTTTTTATTAAAATATCTCTTCTTTCTGTTTTTGAAAATATTTCTTTTCTTACCCTATTTTTGAAAAACGTGCATTCCAGTTAATTTTGGTCCATGATAAGGGTCCAATAATGGTGTAGTTGGATGGGGCTTGAAAAGACCTTTCCAACGATATATTATAAGCCCAATTTCGATGAATAATGAGGAAGTTATGGCCAAAATACTAAATTGGGTCCGATTTCGTTTTTATATGCGGCCCAATGATCTTGAGGAGGGCCTATTATTAATTATCATTCATAAAGATATTAGGATTGATTATAGTCTTCTAGAACATTCTAGAAGGTTCTTTTAAATCCTAATGGAGTTATGATTGATAATTATGTTTTAAAGAGTTTGAAATTGAATAAAACTACTCTCTTTTAGAATCCTTATTTTGTACGAATTGGAATATATTCAGATTTTATTTTCATGCCTCTTAATATTTATCCAAATCTTATATGGTTGGATAGATCTTGAAATTATCTTTCCAATGATATATTATAATATTAAATCCGAGCTATAACGAAAAAGATATGAATGAGATATGAAACTCTATCCAAAACTGACACCCTTTCGCTATTTTGGCCATATATTTTTATCTACAAAATATTTCAATCTGATTCTAATTGGGTTGGAAAGTATACTTCAATAGATTTCCAAAGACATATTATATGATTTATTTGGATTTCTGGATCAAAAGATATGATAAAAACAAAAATGCGTGAAACTGTTTTCCAGCACCTGACGCCAGTTATTAGCGCCTGACGCTAAGGCTTGGCGCCTGGCGCTAACCTTCAGCGCCTGGTGCTAATTACCAGCGTCTGGCGCTAATCGTGTTTTATTCTCATTGAAACTCTGATTCGTTTTTTTATCCGTTTGGCTGACTTTCTCTATAAATAGCCTCTTAAAATTATGTTTTCATCATTAATTTTCATCAATTCTTATTCTCTCTAATTCTCTTCTCACCAACTCTCATCAAGAATTTCTTGATTCTCTCTCTCTTTCTAAACCAACCCTTTTACAAACACAATTCCTCATACAAGATCTAGACACACCTAGCATAATTCGAAGTTGCCTTCACCCTAGACGTGAAAGGTTTTAATTTCTGAGGGTTTGGTCCCAAATCTCTATTTCAATTATTTAGTTTAATTCTTTGATTTTATTATTTTCCTTGAAGTTACTAACACGTGTATTTTGTTATTAGAAGGAGGTACGAGGCATCCAACTAAGTGCTTTAATTGTTTAATTGATATTATGATTTAGAAATCATGTCTAGGTTGTTATTATGATTCCTAATGTCATGTTAGGGTGTTTTGATTTTCCTAGTATCATGTCTTGGGTAAAGAATAAGTTTCTTAATTAAATCAATTATGATTCCTGCGATGCTTCATATTCTCTTCCTAATATTCATGTTAGTATCATGTTAGGGTTAAAGCTTTGATTTTTATATGTTTAATGACATGCTAGGGTTTGTTATTAATCTTGTTAGTATCATGCCTAGGATCTTGCTATTATTATGCTTTAACATGATTATTATTATTATTATGATTATTATTATGTTGCTTGATATATATTTATTGTTATTTCCTGATCACACCTTTTATGCATGTTTAAAGGGAATTGGTACTTGTAATCACACTTAATAAGATAATTGATAATCTTGTTTAGGGTTAATATGATTATAATTCAAGTGATCTCCAATAATAGTTTTATTTGTGCATTAATATTCAACCAACATAGATAAACAAATTTAGGGTAAACCTAATGATTGCATGTTAGTCAGAAAGCGCACATGAATACGATCAGAATAAAGTAGACGCCTATTATCAGGGCAGGTTTAATCTCTTTTAGGTTGGATTTGTACCTTCATCCCTGAACTACCAGTCATGGTTCCAGACCTATTGGAGTTGACGATCTCCTAGATCACTAAGGGGTGTAACCTTCACTCTGTGAACGGTTTACAAGTTCCTAAAACTGGTTGGCGACTCTTTTGTTCTAGCTTCCTTCCCTTTGGACGCCACCGTACTTTAGTGTATGATCACAGTGGGGTTCAAGCTTGGGGTAATGCTTGAAATATTCTCTACAGTTTTTGATGACTCCACTGGGGAGATTTCTATTTTAATTCCTGAAATTTATTTCGGCAATGATTTAGAATGAGTGGATGAGACTCGAAAAGTTCTAAGTATTTCATGTGCGTAATTTTGATTAACATTATTTTCATATGCATAAAAAAGATTTCATTGGAAAGACCATCCGTAATGAGTTAAAACATAGGATTTTTACACGTAGGAAATTTGTGGAATATATTTCACAACTAGAATTGAAATAATGCTACGCGAAACTAGAAAATTTTATCGAGCACAGAAAGCTGCTGAGGCATGTAGGAACTAGCGTCAGCGAACAAAGACTAGCGCCAACAATTTGACGTTAGCGCCAGGCGACAGCTTCTGTCGCTAGGCGCTAAAGCCAAAAGGTGGCGTTGGACTCTGTTTGCTGGCGCCAAGTTATTCCAATACCGAGCCAGAAATACGCGTTCTAATTTCGACCAGTTTTTAGCACTGTTTGCTCGATCCTACTTCCTGATTGAGTTTTTCTCACTTTTCTGAAACCCATATGTGTTCTACATATGGACATAACCCCCTGGGAATTCATGCTCCATCTACCTGATTGAACGCTCTGAGAAACAAAGGGTACATCCGAGAATGTTGAATTCACCAAACCATGGAAGCGAGTTTTTTCTAAATTCGCGGTGTCCCACCACTCGCGCCAACCCTTCACAGTTAGGATTCTGCGCGGTGCATCCGGACAATTAACCATGGACCTTCTTTGAATAACCTATATCCGAAACTTTAGAGAACTAGAGCCATGGTTAGGTTGCAAACTCATTGCATCATGTTGTGCCTACTTGACTAATTGCGCATTATTGGTTGTGTATACTCTATGTGTTTTTCCTAACCATCTGGTTTGACTTGTGCTTGTAAATAAGTGTTAATAAACTGATTAATGACTAAAGGACTTTGTTTAATTAATTAATTCATTAATTTGAGCTAAAAAATAAACTTAAAATCGAGTCATAGTCCCTTTAAGTCAACCCAGATTTTTATTCCCATATAATGCACAAACGTCAACTTGTTTTGGTCATATTGGAAGTTCTAGAAAGAGTTACGAGTTGTAAACCTATGGATCTATAGCCCCGAGTTTTATCTTTAATTTGGCGTTGGTTTCATCCCAATCAAAGTCGCAGATCAAAAGTTATGACTAAAATACCACAGCCTGTCCAGTTTAATGCATATACGTGAAGTCTTAACTTAATCTTTGCTTGAGTCTAGTCACATAGTCTAGCCGCGTGGTCATGAAACGAGTCTTAACATGTCACCTACACTCACTAGTCTTAGCACACACTATGAGTATATATCACCATGACCATGTCTTAAGTTCATGCATGAGTCGGTTCTTTCCGTCATTTAAGTTGGGGGTACATTCTATTCCTAATTTCTTCATATCTCTCCATCTACATGATTTTTCTTCACATCACAACCTTCATTATTCCTACCTTACTTCATCTATGCATGTTGAATAGAGTTGAGTCAAATAATTAACAATGAATATCCCTAATTTCCCTTTCCACAGTACTTGGTAAGGGAGAGAAGGACGATTAATCAAAGACAACACCTTTGTTCAAGTCTTACTTTTTGATAAACCAATTCGTCAAAAGAGGAAAGCTAAGAAGATAATGGCAACTCAAGAAGAAGTCAACAAACTTAGGAATCAATTGACTACCGTGAATGAAGCATTGAAGGCTTCAACCCTCAAAATTGATGACCCTGTGAAGCAACAACAAATGGAGTTCATGCAAGAAAGCTTAAGCAAGCTATCTAGTGACTACAAGTTCTATGGCATTAGTTCACAAGGGGTCTCGCTGGACAAGGAACTTCTTCCGCATAAGTTCAATGCCAACGACATCCCAAAATTCAAGGCAACAGATAACCCTTACTTTCATCTAAGAGCTTTTGAAACTATAATGAAAACTAAGGGGATTAATAAGAAAGTCTTTCATTCCTTGTTTTCTTTATCTCTTAAGACCGTTTATCAATAATGGTTCTTTTCCCTTGACAAAGAGAAAACCTCTTCTTGGGATTCCATAAAAAACGCTTTCATAGATAGATATAAGTGCAACATTCAAGACGAAATAGACGACAGACAACTTGAGATGTTAAAACAAAAAGAAAACGAAGGGTTCACTTCTTTCTTCAACAAATGGAGGGAAACTTCTGCTAATATGGTTAAAGTTCCTACTGAAAAAGATTCTGTGAGGATGTTCATCAAAAACCTTCAAGAAAAATATGCAAAGCACTTAAAATATCAACGCAACTTGAATACTTTCAAGGCTGTGTATAATATAGGCATTGACATTAAAGATGACCTTCTGAAAGATAATAGTGCGAGAGGAAAGAAGAACGATCATCCTTCTTCTTCCTCTCCATTAACGAAGTACATGCTACGAACGTCTCTAAATCACGAATCCAAAGGTCAAAAAGAGTGTTCACTCCACTTGGCATGAGTTATGAAACATCTTTCGAAAAACTACACCACAAAGGACTAGTCATGCCCATATGACCTATCAAGGATCCAGTTCCAGGAGCCAGACCACCTAAGTGGGATCCTAATAAATATTGCAAATATCACCAAGGAAAGGGTCACAACACTGAGGAGTGTTGGAAACTCAAAGAAGCTATTCAAGATCTGATTGATGACAATAAAACTTCCGAGGTTCTAGCCATCGCAGAGAATAAAACATCCTTCGATCCTTCACTCCTTATCACACCTGTAGGTGAGCCCATGATCGAGACAACTTATATAACCTCTCTTGATGAAGTGGCCATGATTGAGGAGGATGAAAGTCTTTCATTAGATAATACCAGGGAAGACTCGTCAAGTCTAAAAGAAGACGTTCGAAAACTGTAAGATGTCATTGCCATGCTCTTGAATGTGGTAGAAGGACTAGCAAATCGGATGATGGTTGTCGAACAAAATTCTCACCAAGGATTTAATGAAGAACTCAATGCTCCTAAGCCACGAGCGAAACGGACCATTGAAGAATACACACCAATAGGAATGACTTACAATGAAGCTTTTGACTGTCTTCATGATCAAGGTCTCATTCACCTCATTGGTCCCAGACAAGAACCTTCGCGTGAAAAACGGTATCCCAATTGGGACCCAAAATCTTATTGCCGATACCATAAAGGTCGTGGTCACACCACCGAAGTATGTCTCGCCCTCAAAGATCATGTTCAAGACCTCATTGATTCAAATCTCCTTCATGTTCCTCTGCGCGACAAGAAGGCCAAGATTAGTAACGATAACAACAGTGTCTGTAAAGGAAAGAAGAACGACTATCCTTCTTCTTTCGAAAACACCTACTCTAGTAACAAGGTTGGTACTTTCGACGTTAATGAAATCTTAGCCATGGATAATCGAGGATTTAGAAAGCAGCTAAGAAAGGATTTCACCCCTATTGGAATTAGCTACGATGATGCTTTCGATCGACTCCATGCAAAGGGACTCATTACTACTATTGGACCCATTCAAGATCCCCCACTTGAGAAGAGATTGCCTAGTTGGAACCCAAATGTACGCTGCAAGTACCATCAAGGTAGGGGTCATACTATTGAGAGCTGTTGGAAGCTAAAGGAAGCAATCAAATATTTAATCGACAATAACAGGCTTCCAATACCTCCAATCGGCAAGAACATCAAGTGATGATAAGCCAAGGGACAAGAGGCAAGCTTCAACGACAAGATTTCATGATATTTTTTCGATTTTTTTTTAATTTATTTTTTCCTTTCCCCTATAAGTCTAGCATAGGCACCTTTCTTTCCTTAGATTAACTTTGTAGGATCATTATTTCTTTTCCTTTAATAAATTGAGCATTTATTTCCTTGCATATGATAATTGCATTGCAAAAAAAAAAAAAAAAAATCCATGTCAAAATAAGCACAAGGTATACCAATGATTTGAGGCACCTCTTGTAGCCACATCATATCACCTTTCACCCTTCAAATTTGCAATCCTTTCTTCATAAACCACTTTGAGCCTCGTCTAACGATAGACCTTTTAGTTTTCAACCTACATCTACCTAACCTTGGGATGGGATGGTGTGTAACATATGAAACTTCAAAATCTCAAGTGATTTCAAAAAAATACTAAAATAATAATAATAATAAAAGTGTAAAAAAGGGCAAGTGTTCCAATATCTTTCACATGATCATTTCTTTGATATGAACACGTCTCAGATTACGTCTCTTATCGAGTGCTCGGTACCGTGCCTGAGAAACATGAATGCCAAGTGAGTGATAGACCGTATGATCAGGATTGCCCACACTTATAAAAATGAATTAAATGCTAAAGCAAAAGAAAGAGCTCAAAAAAGAGTTAAAAGCCTCAAGCATGAAAATACAAAGATTCAAAAGCAAAGTTGCATACCTTGGGGGGCTTATCTAGGGTCTTAAGCCTTTTATCCCCTTCTTCTTCAACCTTTAGCCTAACCACGTTAAAACCCTTAAAAAGAACTTTTTGAGGTATACACACACTTGTGCGAGGTTTGGCTAGAGCTACGTTCGGCCTGATTCCTAACGGATACGTCGACAACCTCACATCGAGGTGTAATAAAAATGCATTCTTATTCACATTCACACACTCACACCATGACAATATCAAGGGGTCTCCTATGCTCATCCCTTTTCACTTATAGCTAGACTTGGAGGCTTGATCCCTACATCATTAGCTTACATAGCCTAAAGAGTCACCATTATTTGACTCTTTTCAATATATTTTCCACACACTTAGCCCTTGCGGCCTAACTTTAGTACCACTTTCACACACCGCACAAATACATGACCAAATATACTTCCCTTAGGAACCCTTTGTCATGAAATCTTAACATAACGCTGAAGCATGCCTTGTCATGTCAAAATCACTCATCAATCATAATCATCATTGCATCGAAGTTTGAAGTGCTTAGCCTCCGCTTAAGTTACCTAAATACTTTCATTATCGAGTCAACTAGGATAGTTTAAGATGTTACAATCCTTGTACTGTGAGAGACAACATTTGACTAAGCTCATTCAACATGCATCTTCAAAAAACTTCACTTCGATTCTTTTTCGCGTCTTTCTTTTTCGGGAGAAAGTCGGTACCCTCCACAAAAACCCGACGGAAAGTTTTTGCTTTTTTGCATTTTTGAGTCCCACGATCACATTATGATGCACACACAAGTCATGTACACATTGAGTCATGTCGTGTTATCACATTGAGTCAACACTATGCACACACGAGTCACATGAAGCGAGTCATTGTGAGTCAAGTTTATACCTTGAGTCATGTCAAGTCAATAAGTCAAGCAACACTAAGTCTTAGGTCAACCCTAAAGAAAGAAATTGGCAAAGTCCTATAGTCCAAGATAAATACAGGTGCATCCCAGCGGCAACAAGAGCAGAATAGGGAAGACCCGACTCCAGCGCCATACGACAACATCTAGCGTCTGGCAACAGATTTCAGTGCCTGGTGCTAGATCCCAGCGTCTGGCGACAGAGCTGAATCGCGGCGCCAGAGGCATTGCAGTAGCGACAGAGCTTAGCCACTCAGAGCAGTTATTTCAACCTCTTTCAGCAATTTCGGGTTCCTTGGTACGCCAGTTAGCCCCTATAAGCAATTTAACATGATTAAGTAGTCGGCTTGATTACAATCACAATAAGTGATCGACCTGACGAAAGATCGTCTCACTTAGCTTAAAGCGCCTAAGCATTGACTCATCGCAAGACACCGACATACTGGTTCATAAACAGCAGAGGCACCGACATACTGGTTCATAAACAGCAGAGGCGCCTACATCCTAGTTCATAAACAGTAGAGGAACTGACATAATGGTTCAAAAGAAGCAAAAGCGCCGACGTACTGGCATAGCGGGAGCAAAGTTCAAGCGAGATTTAAAGATCAACAAGCGTTGGTCTTCAGAAGTTTTCTTCGGAATATTATCACAACAAACATTCATATCATCAAAGCTCTTTTGTTCAGAGATGCGTGGACATATCATCAAGCTCTTTTGTTCAGAAACGCGTGGACATTTCTTTCAAGCTCTTTTGTTCGGAGATGCGTGGACATTTCTTTCAAGCTCTTTTGTTCAGAGACGCATGGAAATTTCTTTCAAGCTCTTTTGTTCAGAGACGTGTGGACATTTATTTCAAGCTCTTTTTGCTCAGAGACGCGTGGGCGTCCTATCATTCAAGCTCTTTTGTTCAGAGACGCGTGGACATATTATTCAAAAGCTCTATTGTTCAGAGATGCGTGGACATATCATTCAAAAGATCTTTGTTCAGAGACGCGTTGACATATCATTTAAAAGCTCTTTATTCAGAGACGCGTGGACATATTAAAAAGAAGCTCTTTGTTCAGAGGCGCGTGGACATATAAAAAAAGCTCTATTGTTCAGAGACGAGTGAACATCAAAACAACAAGATGGCGTTCCCTAGATTGTGGAAGTTTGTCACAAACAATAGCAAACAACTACAAATCGGTTACTTCAGATACGTGTGCTCGACGGTGCAAGATACGCATTTCTTAACTCTCTTATCTGTTTAACTAACGCTAGTTTCCAGGTATCAGCGTTACAAGAATGATTTAGGATCATAGAACGTTCTGAATCATTCTCCGTCCCTATCGCTACTTTGACTTTTGTTTTCAAAACTTGCGTTTCTCCAAACTCAGTCAAAGTGGGGGTTTTTGTAGACACCCAAATGTGTCTCCCCAAAACCAAACCCAGTGATGAATACCTTTCACATCATTTAATTATCGAACAAAGCAAAAGTGTGAAAATTCTAGTGATGAGGATGTTTTTATTAAAATATCTCTTCATTTTGTTTTTAAAAATATTTCTTTTCTTACCCTATTTTTAAAAAACGTGCATTCCAGTTTATTTTGGTCCATAATAAGGGTCCAATAATGGTGTAGTTGTATGGGTTTTGAAAAGTCCTTTCCAACGATATATTATAAGCCCAATTCTGATGAATAATGGGGAAGTTATGGCCAAAATACTAAACTGGGCTCGATTTCGTTTTTATATGCGGCCCAATGATCTAGAGGAGGACCTATTATTAATTATCATTCCTAAAGCTATTAGGGTTGATTATAGTCTTCTAGAATATTCAAGAAGATTCTTGTAAATCCTAATGGAGTTATGATTGATAATTATGTTTCAAAGAGTTTGAAATTGAATAAAACTACTCCTTTTTAGAATCCTTGTTTTGTACGAAGTGGAATATATTCAGATTTCATTTTTGTGCCTCTTAATCTTTAATCCAAATCTTATATGGTTAGATATATCTTGAAATTATCTTTCCAATGATATATTATAATATTAAATCCGAGCTATAACGAAAAAGATATGAATGAGATATGAAACTCTATCTAAAACTGACATCCTTTCACTATTTTGGCCATATATTTTTATCTACAACATATTTTATTCTAATTGGGTTGGAAAGTAAACTTGAATATCTTTCCAACGAAATATTATATGCCTTATTTGGACTTCTGGATCAAAAGATATGATAAAAACAAAAACGCGTGAAACTATTTTCCAGCGCCTGACGCCAGTTGTTAGCACCTGGCGCTAAGGCTTGGCGCCTGTAGGGAATATTTCAAGAATTATCCCTAGCTTAAACCCCACTGTGATCATACACTTAAGCATGGTGGCGTCCAAAGGGAAAGAAGATAGAGCAAAAGAGTCGCCAACAAGTTTTAGGAACTTATAAACCGTTCACGAGGTGAAGGTTACACCCCTTTACGATCCAGTAGATCGTCAAGTCTAATAGGTCTGGAACCATGACTAGTATTTCGGGGATGAAGGTACAAATCCAACCTAAAAGTGATTGAACCTGCCCTAATAATAGGCCTCTACTTTATTCTGATCGTATTCATGTGCGCTTTCTGACTAACATGCAATCAATAGGTTTAACCCTAAACCTGTTTATCTATGTTGGTTGAATATTAATGCACAAATAAAACTATTATTGGTGATCACTTGAATTATTATCAAATTAACCCTAAATAAGATTATTAATTATCTTATTAAGCGTGATTACAAATATCAATTCCCTTTAAACATCCATAAAAGGTGTGATCAAGCAATAACGATAAATATATCATCAAGCAACATAATAATAATTATTATAATCATAATCATAATCGTAATTATCATAATCATGTTCATGTTAAAGCATAATAATAGCAAGATCCTAGGCATGATACAAACAAGATTAATAACAAACCCTAGCATGTCAGAAAACAATAAAGATCAAATATATAGCCCTAACATGATACTAACATGAATAAATATTAGAAAGAACATAAAAGGCATCATACTTTTAATCATACTTGATATTACAGTTACCCTAGACATGATACTAGGAATTTATTGTTTTCACCCTAAACATCAAATTAAGTAAAACATCCTAACATGATACTAGGAATCAACATAATAACAATCTAAGCCTGATTTCTACATCATAATAACAATAAAAACCATTAAAGTACTTACTTGGATGCCTCGTACCTCTTTCTAATAACAAAATACACACGTTAGTAACTTCAAGGAAAATAATAAACAAATAATTAAATTAAATAATTGAAATAAAGATTTGGGACCAAACTCTCAGAAATAAAAACCTTTCAAGTCTAGGGCGAAGGCAACTTCGAGTTATGCTAGGTGTATCTAAGTCTTGTGAATGCGGAATTTTGTAAAAAGAGAGGGTAGGTTTAGAAAAGAGAGAGAGAAAAGCTTAAGAATTAGAAAAGAAAATTAGAAAACTAGAGAGAATAAGAATTATAGATTGTAGATGCTAGATTGGAGATTGTAGATGCTAGATTGGAGATTGTAGATTGGAGATGATGGAAAACGGAGTTTTTAGGCACTATTTCTAGAGAAAATCAACCAAAAAGATAGAAAATTGAACCAGAGTTCTGACGTGAAAAAATAGAGTTAGCGCCAGACGCTGACATTAGCGCCTAGCGTTAATGACTGGCGTTTGGCGCTAATCCAGTTTTTGAAGCGTTTTCTAAAATCAGATAGAAATTAACTGTACAGGAGGATAAAATCGTATTTTCCTCAAAAACATTCTTTTATTCTGATTAAAACTCTAAAAAGTCAACAAAAGTCAATTTATCAACGCTAATTGAATTAGGAATGAAAAGAACCTTCTAGAAGAATCTAGAAGACTAAGACCATTCCTAATTGCATTAGGAATGATAAATCCATATTAGGCCCTCCCCTAGATCATTGGGCCGCATATAAGGCTCAAACCGGGCCCAGTTTAGTAATTTGGCCATAACTTCCTCAATATTCATCGGAATTGGGCTTATAATATATCGTTGGAAAGCTCTTTTCAAACCTCATCCAGCTACACCACTATTGGACCCATATCATGGACCAACCAAACTAGATTGGCTGTTTTCTTAAAATAGGTTTTCAAAAACAAAGAGAAAAGAAAAGAAATTAAAACTATCCGCAACACTAGACATTCCACACTTTCACTTCATTCGATTATGATTCGACGTGAAAGGTAATCATCACCGGGTTTGGTTTTGGGGAGACACATCTTGGTGTCTACAACGCCTAATTACCAGCGTCTAGTGCTAATTGTGTTTTATTCTCGTTGAAACTTTGATTCGTTTTTTTATCCGTTTGGCTGATTTTCTCTATAAATAGCCTCTTAAAATTCTGTTTTCATCATCAATTCTCAACAATCATCAATTTTCATCAATTCTTATTCTCTCTAATTCTCTTATCACCAACTTTCATCAAGAATTTCTTGATTCTCTCTCTCTTTCTAAACCAACCCTTTTACAAACACAATTCCTCATACAAGATCTAGACACACCTAGCATAATTCGAAGTTGCCTTCACCCTAGACGTGAAAGGTTTTAATTTCTGAGGGTTTGGTCCCAAATCTCTATTTCAATTATTTAGTTTAATTATTTGATTTTATTATTTTCCTTGAAGTTACTAACGCGTGTATTTTGTTATTAGAAGGAGGTACAAGGCATCCAAGTAAGTGATTTAATTGTTTAATTGATATTATGATTTAGAAATCATGTCTAGGTTGTTATTATGATTCCTAATGTCATGTTAGGGTGTTTGATTTTCCTAGTATCATGTCTTGGGTAAAGAATAAGTTTCTTAATTAAATCAATTATGATTCCTACGATGCTTCATATTCTCTTCCTAATATTCATGTTAGTATCATGTTAGGGTTAAAGCTTTGATTTTTATATGTTTAGTGACATGCTAGGGTTTGTTATTAATCTTGTTAGTATCATGCCTTGTTAGTATCATGCCTAGGATCTTGCTATTATTATGCTTTAACATGATTATAATTATTGTTATGATTATTATTATGTTGCTTGATATATATTTATTGTTATTGCTTGATCACACCTTTTATGCATGTTTAAAGGGAATTGGTACTTGTAATCACACTTATTAAGATATTTGATAATCTTGTTTAGGGTTAATATGATTATAATTCAAGTGATCGCTCTAGTTTTATTTGTGCAATAATATACAACCAACATAGATAAACAGGTTTAGGGTAAACCTAATGATTTCATGTTAGTCAGAAAGCGCACATGAATACGATTAGAATAAAGTAGAGGCCTATTATTAGGGTAGGTTTAATCTCTTTTAGGTTGGATTTGTAACTTCATCCCCGAACTACCAATCATGGTTCCAGACCTATTGGAGTTGACGATCGCCTGGATCGTTAAGTGGTGTAACCTTCATCCTGTGAACGGTTTACAAGTTCCTAAAACTTGTTGGCGACTCTTTTTCTCTAGCTTCATTCCTTTTGGACGCCACCGTACTTTAGTGTATGATCACAGTGGGGTTCAAGCTTGGGGTAATGCTTGAAATATTCCCTACAGGTGGCTTCGGTTTTTTTCAAAAATAAATAAATAATTTTATTTTAAAAAAATATTTCAAGATAAATATGATTTATTTTGGGATAAAATAAAATATTTTGAAAATATGATCTTTTATTTAGGATAAAAATATTTTGCTTAGGATAAAATCAAATCTTGTAAAAGGTTTTAAATTTGATGTTATCCATACTTAAAGTTGTTAAATTGGTAAACCATAATTAAAGTGGTTAATTTGAATAAGATTGATTTGGATATTTTGAGCATATTCCTAAAGCATAATAATTGATTTAAATAATATGATTATCCCATAATTAGATTAGGATATAATTGATTTTGAAATTATTTGATTAGCTAGTAATTAAGATAGAATCTCCTAAGTTTGTTAGGATAATCATGGAAGAATAAATATGATTTATCTTTTCAGATTAAAATAAGATTTGATTCTATCTCATGCCTAAATTAAAATATAAGATATTTTATAATTGGTCATGAATAATACACGATATTATCTAATTATGATTTAAAGTATGAGATATTTTAGGAAATGCGTTGCCTTAATTATGAACAATCGATGTTGTAGTTTAGATAAGCATGTTGAGTGATTTATTATATGGCATTTTTATAATATATGATATTATATTGCTATATATAGACTAGTATGGCCTATAGGTTCTAAATACGATCTGCGCATCGTGATGTATTTTTGTAATCTAAATACGTTTGTGCACTGTTAAGTATTTTTGTAACTTTTATGTAAAGTAAATAGATTAGTTATTTAAATAGTGTTAGTCCAAGAAAGGTCATGAAGTGAAGGCCCAAAGTAGCAAGGTGGACGAAGATCCATGATGATTCAAGTGGGAGATTTTCATTTCTAGTTTTCTTAGGACTAAGGGGCCATACTATGTCATTTTTTATTGCATTAGTAGATTATGCATGTTAGATTTTATTTATGTTGATTGATGATGCGCTAGAGTTCACTAAATAATCACAACATAATAAATCTAGGTCCCATTAATATTGAGATTGTTTTTCCAATTAAAAACTCAATAAATCTTTGATATTTATGATAGGCCATGCCAAAGTTGGGTGTCATTTTATATCTTGGGAGAGTTGGGGTAAATTAAGTTTTACAATTTTGATTGGTTGTGCTCAACAAGGTTACCTAAAGAGTTTATAACCTTGAAGCAAAGGGTAATAATTAAACATGTGATGATTAATTATTCAACCAAGAGTTACAAGAGTTGTAATCAATAAAGGTTTTACTCACCTTGAAAAGGTAATGGTTGATGGTAGGGCCAAAGTCCGGTCAATTATTGCACAAATAAAGGGTCTTGGAATCACTTAAAATTCAATTGGGATCTATCTATTATTGAATAAAGTTATTTTAAAGTTACCAATTTAATTCATTTATGGTACTTTAATTATTAAATTAAACATAATTATTAAACTTTGCCTTATTTTGACATAGATGGGTAGCCATAATAACAATGACAACAATATTTACAATCTTCAACCATTCCTTGAGAAGGATAGGTTGACAGGGGACAACTTTTCCAACTGGGAAAGACTGCTGAGACTTGTTCTGAAATCTGACGGTAGAGCGGATGTCATTGACACCCCATTTCCAGGATCTTTGCTAGGAAATGCAACTGCGGCAGAGATCAGGAAGCACAAGGAAACTCATGACAGAGTTGTACCTATCACTTGCTTAATGATTGCTACCATGGAGACTAGTCTTTAAAAGTGTTTTGAGGATCAGGATGCGTACACAATCATGCAATAACTCAAAGCCTTATTTAAGAAACAAGCAAGAGTTAAAAGGTACGAGCTCCATCATGAGATTCTGAACTGTAAGATGAAGAAGGGTACCACAGTTTATGATCATGTTTTCAAAATGCTCGGCCTTATTCAAAATATGGAGAAACTGGGGCACCCATACAATGATAAGATGGCAACATACATCATTCTCCATTCACTTCCAGAAACTTTAAACCAATTTATCATGAACTTTAACATGTCTGATGCTACAAAGACTATGAATGAGTTACATGCTATGTTGGTTAGTGCTGAGAAGCAAATCCCTAAGGAAGCTAAGAAAGAGGTTCTCATGGTTCAAAAGGGAAAGGGGTTCAAGAAGAAGAGGCAGAAGGCTAATGCTAAGGGCAAGGGCAAGTCAGTTGCTAAAGCTCCTGAAATTCCTAAAGCGACTCCAAAACCCAAAGCTACAAGTGAAAGTGAATGCTTTTACTGCAAGAAGAAAGGGTATTGGAAGCACAACTGCCAAAAATTACCTTGATTTCCTCAAGAAGAATGGAGCATCAACCTCAGGCATTATGTTATAAACATTTTAACTTTCACTTAGGTATGTGATACCAAGTTGCAGTGCTTAACATTATCAATGTTGCGCAGGAACTGCAAACAAGTGAAGCTAGCATGGAGATGGAGCTTGAAGGTGCACTGGAAGTGTTCGAGTGACCAAGAAAGCTTCATATTTTTTAATTTCAGAATTTTTATGATGATTTTAGACATTTTTCGGTTTTGATGAGACAATTTTCAAAGTTAGTTTGAATACTTATTCGGTTTTTACTTGGCATGGACAAGTGTTGATCCATGACCAAGGAAATAAATTGTTTTCATTTTGCTAGATATGAGTTAATTTTGTTTATGACATTGATAAAAGTAGATCGCAAAAGCAAAATTAGATGATTTAAAGCAAACTTTGGTCACATATACCAATTTGCACATCTAAAGTAACAATTGGATGGACTCTTATTCCTACTTGATTATGAATCACTTGAGAATTAAAAGTCATGCTTGATAAAGTGAAATAACCAAGTCTGTAATACCCCGTATTTTTATACATATTTTATTTAAAATAGGTATTTTGTAAAGTATTTAAATAATTTGAAATATTTTATTTATGGTATTTTAATTATTTATTTTAATAAGTTGGAAATATTTTATAAAAGGAAAGTTTATTTAAATTAATTATTTTATTTAAGTTGGGGTTTAATTTAAGAAAGTTTTATTTTAGTAAAGTTTTATTAGGAAAGAGATTAGAAAAGATTTAAAAGGGAAAGTTTAGGAAGAAGGGTTTCTAGAGAAAGGGTATTAATATTCAACACTTGGGCAAAATTAAACTTTGCCCAGAGTGGAGAAAACCCAAGGTAAACTTTCTCTCTTTTCTCCTTTATTTTTCTTTTTCTTTCTTTCTTTTCCCCTTTCCCTTGAATCAGCTCACACCGCCCGCCCACCAGCACCATCGGTGGGCCGCCGACCACCAACGGCGGCTGGCAGCAGCTGACAGTGGTGGCCGGCCTGCTGTCTGCCTACCCTTCTTCATTCGAAAAAAAATAAATCTTTGTTTTAAATTTTCATTAAATCTTAGATCTAATTATTAAATATGGGTTTTGTAATCAATATTATGATGTTTGATTACAAGTAGTATGTTTAATTTTCAGATTTTAATTCTAATTAAAAATCCCCAATTTTGAAACCCTAAATTCATAAATTATAAATTATTGAAGGATTATGATTTTGGGTGGTTTAAACAATTTATTTAAGTGTTTTAAAGCCTAATTACAGCAGTTTTCATTAATAAATAATGCCGGAATTTTGGTAGTACATTAGAAATCAAGTTTCTTTAAGGAATTTTAATTACCCATTAATTGGGATTAAAGTATGATATTTTAAATATAATTTCAGCTTATTTTAATTAAATTATGAGGGGTTTAATAATAGTATATATTGCTGAAAATTTGTGTAGAGAGGATTTTTATACTCTTTTACTATTTTAAATTGTAGGAGACTTCGAAGTGAGTGATTTCTATTAGTTGTGGCGTTATTAAGATCGTATTCAAGGTACGTTAGCGTACTTAGCATATTTTTGATGATGTAGTAGCATGCTAAATGTGATTAATTGATTACAAGTAGTATCATGCTAGACTTGGAATGGAAATTGTGATTTGGTTGTTATTGGTGATTGAATTATGAAGCATGATTTATTTGTGATGGATTAATGGTTAGAAAATAATGGTTTAGAATGTTGATTATGAACTACACTTTATTTATGGAATGATAGAAATCATGTTATATTAAACTAAATGTTTAATTTGGTTTTGAATATTAAAAGGGGCATATAATTTTTATTGATGCTATAAACATGAGAAAGGAGTTAGGTAAGTGTCTATGTACACGAGGAATAAATTGTATGTTGGTGCCTTAGTGCACTTAAGGTGTTTTTAACACTAAGGGATATGATTTTTGGCGCATTAAGCGTTTAAGGTGTCTTTGACAATGAGGTAGATTTAAAAAGGGTTCAACATTAAATATTATGTGGTCATTAATTATTCAAGAATTAAATTAAAGTGTTTAATTATTTGAATAATCATGATGTTTGATTTTGTTATGATTTGAGAGTCATCACCAAGTTTAATAAATTATAAAGAGCGTAAAGTGAAAGATGTTTCGGGGTTTTCTGATGTCCTGCGGGAGAGTTACAATTCCGAGACTGGAACCGGACGCCTGTACCTGCAAAATAACGGAGACTCCTGGGAGCTCCGCCTCCAACGGTCAAGTTAGTACTTGATTAAGGAGTAATTAATGCGGAAATTAAAGTGATTGGGTCTCTCTAGGTGAGAGTGATTAATGTAGGTAATCTGCTTTGTTAGCGAGATCAGCCGGTTATTACTGTGTGTAATTAATGTGTTTTTTCCATTCTGTTTCGTAATCCCCCTTAATGAGGATTAAGGGAGGTGTTTATAACCTTGGAAAACGTGCCCATCCTAGGTTTAGGTTAACCTAGGGCTGATTGGGCTTCCCTCGGAAGTTGGGCCTGGGTGGCCGGTTTCTCCATTAGGCATGGAGTATGCCACATGTCATGACATAATAGGTCCAAGGTGGACGAATAAGCGCGTTCCACGTGGCAAGCCCTGACAGTTCCAACTGGGGGACACTTGGTAGGACCTGATTGGCCCACGTGGCGCATTCCGATTGGTGGGAGCAAAATCCCCTAATCATTTGCCCCTCACAGGTGGCACGTGATTGGTCACGTGTTACCTGTGACAGGTGTCGCACTGTAACAGGCGGCGACCTTCTACAGGTGTCAGTCGGCGAAAGGACGAGAGATTTTCCCGCCCAAATTTTGAATTCTGAAAGTGACCCTTCGCCTTCTCACTTCGCCTATATAAGGGAGGATTGTCTTGAGTCATTTTCACACTTTGAGAACTGTTTGAGAACATTCGGACCCCTGAACTTGCTCTGACATTTCGGACCTTTTCTGCCTACCGCCTGTTCTGACAAGCCGACTGCACAGGATTTTCAGAACTCCATCAACGTCACTCGTTCAGGTAACCGTCGGTTCTCTTACTCTTAATTTTCTCTTTATTTTATTCTTTTTTTTTTGAAATGGCACCACGGAAGCACACGATACGACCTAGGTTAGTGATCAACCGGTCACCGGGGACGGCTGAATCTAGGACTAGGAGTGCCGCCTGCCCTTTTCCGGACCCATCTTTGCCCTTTATACAAAGTCCGACTGTATCTGTGTCTATGCAGAGCAGGATGGCCAGAACGAAAAAGACTGCTAGGATCTCAAATTCAGACGGCTCCTCCCACAGGGTGCTGCTTAGTGAAACATCTGACCAGGCGCCAGATGTGGAAGTGAAACAAGGCGGCCTGAAAGCCGGCAATTCTGAGGGAGGAGTCATAGTGACCCCTTCCCATTTAACAGTTAACAAATCTGCTCCTTTTCAAAGAGAGGAGGCGGGCCCCTCCGGGAGAGGGGAGGAGTCGTCCTCTTCGGACTCGTCAGAGGACGATTCCGAGTCAAGCTCTTCTGGCCATGCTTCTTTGGGTACAGAAGAGAAAAACAGCCGCCTGCAAGAGGCGAGACTTTCTCACGCAGTTGAGAAGGGGGACAATTGGGCGGAGCCATCCGCCACTCCCCGAGAGCTAAATACCCCCTATTACTGCACGGTACCTCGGGGCCGGATCACAGCCATGCAAGAGAAAGTGGAGAGCTTTATTGCAAGCCACACCATGGGCCCCGACTTTCTAGTGTTTGTGCCGGATCCAGAAGACACAGTCGTCTGGCCGGCTGGTTCCAGTTATGATAGCGCCTGCTTTGGCTGCTACGAGGCGGCCATCAAGGCAGGGCTGCGCTTCCCATTACATCCGGCTGTTCAGCGGATTTTGGATGGGTATGAGTTGGGGTTATGGCAGTTAGCCCCAAACTCCTGGGTCAACGTACTCGGCTATGTGGCCGGGTGCGAACTGCACGGGGTGGAGCCGAGCTTCAAGGCTTTCGCCCATATGAACTATCTCAGCCGGACCCCTAAGACAGGCGGTACCGGCTGGTATCAATTGACAAGCCACAGGGGCTACCTCATGACGAGAGGTAAAGCAAACAAGTGGAAGGACTGGCGGAGCACCTTCCTCATCATTGAGAGTTCAGACATTGAGCTGAACAAGCGCTTCAATAGGTGGAACAGGAATCCGCCCCTTCTTACAGGCGGCCGTAGCATGCCGCCTGTTCCCCCCAAGGCTAGGAAAGAGATCCTTGATAAAGGACTCTTTAAAGTAGAGTCGAGGGTCGACTCTACTTCAGGGGTACGAGAGCAAGTACCCCTGCACTGCGTCCCGAGCTTCAAATGGCTCTACGACGAATACTTTTTGGCCGCCTGTGGCCTCAGCAGTCGGTGCTCAAGAGGTAGTCGGCCTGTCGAATACTCTGTTGTTCCATACATTTGTTGTTATCTTTTATTAACTTTGCTGTTTGTTTTTGCAGCTGACGCCATGAGCAAAATCACCGCTTCCAAGACTGCGGCGGCCATGTTGCGGGCCTCCATAATGCAACAAGCTTCAACCGACTCCCCCAAGAAGGGGGCACCCTTGGTGAGCTCCGAACCTTTCACCCTCTTTTTGGAGTTGTGTTTATGCATATACTGACTTTTTTTCTTCTTTTTTAGACGGGTGCTCCAAGAGCTTCATCTTCCCAACAGCCGGACCCTAAGGCCCGGAAGACGACTGTTGGGAGCTCTCCTGGTTCTGCCAGGAAACAGGTGGCGGCTGAGAAACAGCCGGCCACTTCTTCTAAAACTCCAACTGGGCCGCCTAGAAGTAAGAAGTTGTCCTTGTAAATTTTAGACTCACTCCCTTTTTTACTAGGTCTAATCCGTTTGTTTATGCTTGATGCAGCCGGCCCTCAGGAGCCTGACTTGGTAGAGATGGCCAAGTCTATGATCAGGGTAGTTCCTCCATCTGAAAGGGAGGCGGTCAGGGGTGTCGGCACCCTTGACCTAGACGGGATTGCAGGGGTCCTTGCTGAGGTATACTTAGCATATTTTTGATTATTTGAATTTCTGGACGCCTGTTTTCTTTTTGTTTGGAAACTGACGCCTGTTTCTTTGTACTTAGGCCCTGCTCCGAGTGAACGGCCTTCGCAAGCCGCTTGATCGGAAGAACAAAGAGGTAAAGGCTGCAAAAGCTATGGCCGCCTCTGATTGTGATAAGGCAATGTTTCAAATTGCCCAAAATGAAGTTCTGACCATTGATATTCTTTATTATCAGGCGCAGGCTACCGCCGCTGTTCGGGCTCAGTTAGAGGCGGCCCAGAAGAAGAATGACGAGCTGGAGGCGACCATCACCAATCTCAAGGCCGAGCTGAAACCTCTTCGCCTAAAAATGTACTCATACGAAGCCATGGAGAAATCCTTGGCCAACGTAAAGGAACGCCTGGTGACCCAGGAGAAGAGCCTTACTCAAGAGCTCTCGGAAAAGGTCGAGCAAGAGAAGAAAGAGCTGGTCCGGGAGATGATGGAAGACTCCGCTCAAATCCAGCGCATGACCTGGGGCCGCCTCTTCCCCAATGCCGACTTTGCCTCTTGGGAAAGAACGTACCGCCAGTGTTCTGATACATATAATCAAGAGATCCTGGCGGCTGCTGAGGAAGAGGCGTTGGAGGAAGCGTTGGAGGAGGAGGAGCCGGTGGTGGCGCTTGTGCCGCTTGGGGGTAAGGCATCAAAAAAGGATGCAGCTGAAGCTGAGTCCAGCAAGAAGAGTGCTGACCAGGCGGCAGCTGCTAATATTGAAGATCTGCCCCCTTCTTAAGCTTTATGTATTCTTTCCACGGCCTGCGTGCCGTTTGTTTTGTATTTACCCGGCCAGGGGGCCGGGGCTTTGAATATTTTGCCGGTCTTTAATGACCGGCTTCTTTTTAATGAATTTTTGTTTTGCCTCAAATTTGTCTAAGTATTCCACATTCTAATATCCAATTGTTCACTAGACCGACTGTTTTGCATGCTGTTTTGCATGGCCGATAGTTAGTCACGCCGCCTATGCCCCTGGACGACTGGTTGTCTGTTTCCAGGATAGACGATCAGTCGGCCATTTATCCAATCGGTATTCGAACTATTTTAAAGATTGGATCCTTTTTAGGCAGGCGGTCCTGTTATTTGTAAATTTAACCAAATAGGAAAGTGGTCTGACCAAGTAAACATGAGTATTACCTAGTCGCCAAGGAATGGAGTAGTAGAGATAACAAGCGGCGGGTACCGGTTGTTTCCCTTTATTCGCCAATATTTGTTGGCTTTTAACTCGTAATTTGTTAACCTAGCAGGAGTAGTGGTTGAGAGCCCCTGTTTACTAAAAACAGGCGGACGACTCATACCTTTTAGGCTCCATACTAAGTTTGAGGGAGTGACTATAAGTTAACATAGGAGTTACTTAAGTCGGCCATCTTCTTATGGTGAGTAGCCGACTATATGTCCAGACGACATGCCCCTATTGTGAGTAAAATACTCAATGGAGAGTAGCCGACTGTCAAGGTACAGACGGCATGCCCCTCTGAAGATAGAGTGAAAAACTCAATGGAGAGTAGCCGACTGTAAAGGTACAGACGGCATGCCCCTCTGAAAATGGAGTGAAAATACTCAATGGAGAGTAGCCGACTGAAAAGGTACAGACGGCATGCCCCTCTGAAAATAGAGTAAAATACTCAATGGAGAGTAGCCAACTGTAAAGGTACAGACAGCATGCCCCTCTTAAGTAATAAAAATTAAACATGGAGAGTAGCCGACTATTTGTTAGTAGGCGTGCCCCTCTTAGTACAAAATTGAATAGTAAGTGCAAACTTTTATTAAGTAGCTCTTGACTATTTACATCATTCAAAAGAAATATTTCTTAAGATTATCTACATTCCAAGTTCGAGGCAACGGTTGTCCGTCTGGTGTTTCCAGACGGTAGGTACCGTCCCTCACTTCCTCATAGATTCGGTAGTGCAAACTCAAGTGAACTTTCAATTTCTGGAAGGCGGCCTCAGCATCCGGCCCCCATTCAAACCTTGCCTTTTTCTTAATTGCCTGGAAAAAGTATAGGCATTTGTCGCCTGATCGGCTTAGAAATCTTCCCAAGGCCGCCAAACAACCTGTTAACTTCTGAACCTCTCAGACGGTACGAGGCGACTGCATGTCAATGACCGCCTGCACCTTCTCAGGGTTCGCCTCTATTCCTCTCTGATTGATAAGGAATCCAAGAAATTTACCAGACTCAACTCCAAATACACATTTCATGGGATTGAGCATGACATGGTGCCGCCTGAGTGTGGCGAAAGTTTCTCGGAGGTCCGACAGATGATCTTTCTGAAGTTTAGTCTTGACAATCATATCATCAATGTATGCCTCGACGTTTCTCCCAATCTGATCAAAGAACACAGTGTTTATCATTCGCTGGAAGGTAGCCGGGGCATTCTTAAGACCAAACGGCATGACCGTGTAACAGTATAACCCCTGATCAGTGACGAAGGCCGTCTTCTCCTGATCTTTCTTCCATAAAGGAATTTGATGGAAACCAGAGTAGGCGTCCATAAAGCTCATCAAAGCATGGCCGGCTGCTGAGTCGACCAGATTATCAATTTTAGGCAGAGGGTAACTGTCTTTGGGGCACGCCTTGTTTAAGTCTGTGTAGTATACACACATTCGCCAGGTGCCATTCGGCTTTTTAACAAGCACCACATTTGCAACCTAGTCTGGGAAGTAATATTGCCGAATGAACCCTGCATCAAGTAATTTTTTAACTTCGGCGGCTGCCGCCTGACTTCTTTCTTCGCCATGGTTCCGCTTCTTTTGCCGTACCGGCTTCTTTTTCGGATCCACGACCAGTTTATGTACCGCTAGATCAGGACTGATGCCTGGCATTTCATGGACTTCGAATGCAAAGATGTCCTTGTATTCTTTCAATAGTTTGTGAAAGTCGTCACCAAGGTCTCTCAGAGCAGTCGTCCCAACTTTGACTGTTCGATCAGGACGTGAGTCGTCTAAGATCAGGTCCGTATGCTCACCAGCCGGCTGAGGGCGGAACTCATCCGACCGCTCCTCTGCCAATGATTGCTATTTTCTTTCTTTTCTTGCGGCCCCTGTCTGGGGTGCCTTTCTTTTCTTGCCGCCTGCTTCTTGAACAGGCGCACTGTCCTTGACATTGTCAAGGTCTGTTTTTTCACCGCTTGACCCAGTGGCCATAACAGTGGGCTTGATATCCGAGAGATAGCACTCTCGGGCCATCCTCTGATCTCCCCTTAGGGAGCCGACTGTTCCATTATCCCTCTCAAACTTGAGCAACATAAGAGATGGGATTATAACAGCCTTGGAATTATTCAGGGTTGGTCGACCCAGAATCATGTTGTAGGCCGAGAGTTCTTCCACTACCAGGAACCGGACTACCATGTGTCGACCTTCCCCTTTTTCACCCAAGCGGATGGGTAAATCCACTTGTCCCAGTGGGTGGACAACTCCTCCTCCAAACCCAACTAAAGGGTGGGAGGCCGGATGTATGCAATCAGTCTGATATTTTAGTTTCGACAGACATTTGCTACTGATGAGATCTGAGGAGCTTCCGGTATCTATGAGGATTCGGCCAACTCTCTGGTTGGCCACTTTACATTCAATGACGATAGGGTCGTCATGCGGCCCCCTTACCCCTCCTAGATCTTCTTCAGTGATGACAATCTCAGGAAATGAATATTTGGACGGCCGTTCTTGGTGAACGGAATTTACATCTAACCGCCTGATATTGTCTTTGTTGCCCCTAATAGTGGGGCCGCCTCCTGAGAAGCCGCCTGCAATGGTGTAGACGACTGCATCATCTGTATCGGAGCTGTCGGCCTGTTGATTCTTTTTGGCCGACTGCTTTTTTGAGGAAGTGTTCCCCGTAGATTTCTTGACATAAGTGTCAAGATCACCTTGCTCAGCCAGGCGGTCCAGATACCGCATGAGACTGATGCAGTCATTGGTGTGATGACCAACATCATCAAGATAAGCACAAAATTTATCTTGGTTCCGGTTGTTTGCGGAACCCTTCATGGGGACCGGCTTCTCAATTGAGATCCGTCCCTTGATTTCTTTTAGGATAAACTGGTTATCCTTGTTAAACGCATACTTTGGGGAGTATGGTTTGAATTCTTTTTTCTTTTTCTGGGCCGGCTGTTTAGAGGAATCAGCCGCCCAGACCTCTTTTCTCTTCTCATCTTTGTTTGACGATTGTTTCTGTCGTCCTTCTCTTTTGTCGAACCTCTTCCCGTCCGACTTTTTTACCGTACAAAGATCAGTCGCCTGTATATAGGCTTATGCTTCAATCAAGGCCTCTTGAAGAGTCGCCACCCTCTTTCGAACCAAATCAAATTTGAAGGTAGACCCGTCTTTGAGACCTCTGAAAAAGTCAGTATAGGCTACCTCATCTGGTAACCCTTGAATCTGAATTCTCATCAAGTTAAACCGCCTGATGTAAGAACGAAACCCCTCCTTCTCGCCCTGCTGAATTGTTCCTAAATTAAGGGTCGTTTTCTTCGCAGGGATGTTCATGGCGAAGTTGGAGGTGAATAAGTAAGCAAGCGTCCTGAAGTTATTTACACAACCAGTCGGCAGGTTGCCGAACCATTGTTGTGCGATTCCTTTGAGAGTCGCTGGGAAACACTTGCACCAAGTGGGTTCATCCAACCCTTGAAGGTACATCAGGTTGGTGAATGCCATCAGATGGTCTTCTGGGTTAGTAGTGCTGTCATAGGCGCCTACTAGTACATTTTTCACTTTGGCCGGCTGAGCGGCTTCAGTAATTTCCTTGGAGAAGGCCGACGGCTGTTCACCAAGTCTAAGCAACCGTAGCTGCCAGTCCATAGGTTGGACGTTTTTTGCTGCAGGTCCACCAAACGGGGGTGGCTGCAAAAAATACTGTTGTTGCGGCACAAATGGTAAGTTTGGTACCGCCTGGTCGCTATGAAAGCCGGACTGACGGGAGGTGCCGCCTGACTGACTCTCATGATACGACTGAGTATGCCTCATCGAGGAATTTCGCAAACTGTCTTGAAAGTTTGAAGTAGAGGCCGACTCTGACAATCGGTCACTCTTCTTCTGCTCTAGCAGTAGCCGAGCGTCTGTGAATGTTTGCTTCGACCCGTCCGCCTGAATATGAAGAACGGGTTTCCTATTTCCTGTAGGAACACGGAATTTTGTGAAATCAAGGGCAGGTGGCTCCCGCTTCCTAGATTTAGGATGAGGAGTCGCCTCTCGCCCTTGAACTGGCTTCCTCTTCAGTGAAGTGGAGGGTTTCTTAGCCGACTGCTCCTTGACTGGAGCAGGCGGCTTCTTGTTGATCAACTCTTGAATCTCTCCCTTGAAGTCCCTCATGAAGGTCATGAGTTCGTTCCTTGTGATGGGAGCAGATCCATCAGTCGGCTGTTGCCGAACAGGCGGTGCGCCTGCTGGCTCGCTTCCTGTTTGAAGATGTTCTCGTTCCCTCCTTTCGGTATGACGGGTACGTCGGGCCCTTAGGGTCCCGTCTGAAGCTGTGTGAGCTTCAACTTCAAATTCACTCTCGGTATCATGGTCCGACTGGACTTGAGGGTCGTCTAGGGGACGCCTCTCTTCAGGAGTCGGTACAGACTTGGATGCCATCTCAGAAGTACTCTCCGCACAGACGGCGCCAGATGTTTCGGGGTTTTCTGATGTCCTGCGGGAGAGTTACAATTCCGAGACTGGAACCGGACGCCTATACCTGCAAAATAACGGAGACTCCTGGGAGCTCCGCCTCCAACGGTCAAGTTAGTACTTGATTAAGGAGTAATTAATGCGGAAATAAAAGTGATTGGGTCTCTCTAGGTGAGAGTGATTAATGTAGGTAATCTGCTTTGTTAGCGAGATCAGCCGGTTATTACTGTGTGTAATTAATGTGTTTTTTCCGTTCTGTTTCGTAATCCCCCTTAATGAGGATTAAGGGAGGTATTTATAACCTTGGGAAACGTGCCCATCCTAGGTTTAGGTTAACCTAGGGCTGATTGGGCTTCCCTCGGAAGTTGGGCCTGGGTGGCCGGTTTCTCCATTGGGCATGGAGTATGCCACATGTCATGACATAATAGGTCCAAGGTGGACGAATAAGCGCGTGCCACATGGCAAGCCCTGACAGTTCCAACTGGGGGACACTTGGCAGGACCTGATTGGCCCACGTGGCGCATTCCGATTGGTGGGAGCAAAATCCCCTAATCAAAAGAGATTACACACCAAAACTCTTGGAACGTATATACCTTGAGTATGAACATATGGGGGGGAGTTTTGCGACTTTATATTTGTCCATAACATCTACTGGAGTACAGGACGTTGTACATTCCTCTTATTATTATGCGCATAAATTCCGCCACTTCGAGTGGTTCTTTTATACTGGCACGGTTAGCTCCTGTGTTAGTACCCCTTTATTAGGGCAGGTTAGGGGGGAAACCTGTTCGATGCGTAATCAAAACTAAATAAATTATTTAGTTACTTAGTTGAGAAGTTTTGTTGAATGTTGTGTGCTTGAAAAACAGGTACAACAAGGTAAGTTGTGTGTTGATAGGTAAATGCATGTTAATGTGTTTAAATACGCTTATGTACTCAGCTTTGCTAATTGTGTGTTTGTGTGTTTGTTGGCCTTGTCTTTACCTTGGCCCTATGATGACCCATTTTTAATGGAGAGTAGTGGAATAAAGTAGAGAGAAGCTTTTTCAAGTGATGAAGCATATTCATGATGGGCATGAGTGAAGAGCGAATCATGCTAGTTTTCATAAGTTTATGATGTGTTATTGCTTTTATTAATCTATGATAAATCTATTTCAAGACTAACATGAAGGTTTAAATTGGATTGTTTTGTTAAGGGCCTATAATGGTTCCAAGTTGTAGGTTTGACTTTACTTTTGGAGTTGACTGTTTAAGTTGAGTCGTTTTATGATATTTTAAAGAAGAGTCTTCCGCTGTGTGTCTTTGATATTTTCCTTAGCCATCTTCATGGTGGCGGTAATATCTTAGATGTTCCTATTTAAAGTTTTAAACAGGGCAAAATAGGTATTTTAGAAGAAAGGAATTTCTAGGGTGTTACAAAGTCGCCTTTTAGTTGAAAGGGTGAAGGAGCTAATGACCTTTTAGAACTCATACATATGATGTATGTGGACCAATAAGTTCAAGAATTAGCAAGAGATTTAACTATTCATTGCTTTTACTAACGATTTAAGTAACTATATCGATATTTACTTAATGAAGTAAAACTTGGAATCATTGAAATGTTCAAGAATTCCAAAATGAAATATGAAATCAATTAGAGATAAACAATTTAACACCACAATATGATTCTTGTGATAAATATTTAACTCAAAATTAAATAATCATCTAAAGAGAATTGTTGAATCAATCCATAATCCAGAAACATTACGATTAAATTGTATGTGTTTAAAGAAGGAATCAAACTTTGCTTGCCATGGTTCGATCCTAAATTAGCTTTAATGATTTACAACTATCATTATGAGGACATATATTAGAACAACAATGTCTAATACACTAAACATAAAATTAACCAAAGCAATTGAAGAGACGTCATAAAAGTTATGATTTTGGAAATGTTCCAAAAGTTGTCTTTTCAAAACAAGATTAAGGGTTATGAATTCATTGTAAAATGTTTACAAAGATGACATAATACACCCTAAATCAAGTAAATAGTTCTTTGTGGGTTTTCCCAAGGAAACTAAGAGGTATTATTCCTACAATTGAGTAGATAACAAAGCATTTGTTGCTCGCGATAATGTCTTTATAGAAAGAAATCTCTTCCTACAAAGCCAAGTGGAAGTAAAATTAGATCTCCATGAGATTCAAGACGAGAAACAAATGGATGTGGATAACACTACATCAAAGACGAGGGCGTATGAAATCAGCTAATTTGATAAATAATATGTCGAAGCAAGCTAATTCAACTAGCGATGCTTCTATCGTCCCACTTGAATGAAAGGCTTCAAAAGTCGAAGAGAATAATTCTATTGTTTCTTATACCTAATGTAGGTTCCTTGGGATCAAAACAAAACAGTTTGTTAAAATTCTGAGATAAGGTGGATTCTAAAATTTTCCTATTAGAATGGTTAGAACCTACAGCCTACAAGCAAGCTTTGGGTAAGTGCCAACTCAGTAAATAACTTAAGGCCATGAAATCAAGAATGGACTCTATGTCTGTAAAGATTTGTTAGTCCATGATAGTCTTACAAATAGGGTCAAACCTATTAGATGCATAAGCCTATTTGAATTCTTCTAGTGATTGCTGATTTTGATTACGAAGTTTAGCATTGGATATCAAAATCACCTTCTTGAAATGTTCTTGATGGAGGATATGTATATGATACAACCTAAGAATTTTAAAATCCATAAATCATAAAAAGTTTTGTAAACTTCAAAAATTCATTTAATGGATTGAAGTAAGCATTAGGGAGTTGGAACATTCATTTCGATTAGGCAATCAAAAATTTTGATTTCCTCAAAGAGCGAAAAGGAATCTTGTACAGACAAGAAGTTTAGTGGGAGCAATTGGTCTTCTTAGCCTTGTATGTAGATAACATATAGTTCATATGAAATGACATATCAATGCTTGAATCATTCAAGTAATGGTTAGAGAGTTGTTTCAATATGAAAGACTTAGGAGATGTTTAGTACATATTGGGAATCAAGATCCACGAATTGAATCTTGAACAATGATTGGACAACATCGAGAGACTTATGTTGATAAGGTTCTTGACAAGTTCATGAAGCAAGACTCTAAGAGAGGATGTCTTCCCATGTTTCATGGTATTACGCTCAGTAAAACTCAGTGCCTTCAAAAGCTAGTAGAGTTGAGTTATATGGATAATGTGTCTTATGCTTCTGCAAAAGGGTCCATTATATGTTCCATGATATGTGCAAAACAAGATGTTACATATAACTTGTGCATGTGTATCAGGTTTCAAGTAAATTCAAAATAAGCATACTGAAAGTTGCTAAGAGAAAATCCTTGAGTACTTGAGAAGCACTAAAGGAACGTTTCTAGTTTTACGGTAAAGTGAACAAGTTGTCAAAAGGTTATACGGATGCAAGTTTCCAAACAGGCAAGATGACTTTAGATGTTGATCTAGATACATTTTGCGTCTTAATGGAGAAGGACAGTAAGCTTGAAGAGTTCAAAGCAGAATGCTGTCGCATACTCAATGTAAAAAATATGTGTTTTAGATAAAGTAAAAGTAGTTAAAGAGGAAGTTTGGATCAAATTGTTCTATGACTAAAAGGAGACCTTTGCCAAAAACAAAGGAGCCAGGGTCACATCACAAATCCAAACAAATAGATATGGGATATCACCTCATTTATGAGATTAATGACAAACGAGATGTCGTGATCTGCAAAGTTTTATTATGAGTGAGAAATCACTAAACCCCTTCCATAGACTAAGATATGAGAGTCATATTAAAGACTTGGATTGAAGCAAGCTATGTAATTTAAGTTGTGTATGTTTTGTGAAAACATATTACATAAGTAATGCATCAATTTACAGAATTATGTTTAAAATAGAAATTTCATTTCTCTTATTTAATTATGGTTTTGGAAATTAAATAAAATGTCCAAAATAATCATGAATTGATGGGCTCATCAGGTTGATGACCCGGTGAATGAAACCTCACAGGTAAACAAAATTCATATTTTATTTAAGTTCCTAGTTCAAAATCATTAAAGTGGACATAAATGATTTCAATAAATAGACTAGCATGTAAGATTGACTAGATAACGTAGTTTCATGGGCTATAGGGGCATAGTGATGCTCGGTTAGTGTAGGCGTCGCTCGAAGTGCGCCTACGTTAAAGCATGTGTGAATATGCTTGGCACTCATAGGAAGTGGGAATTGACATAATACGATTAGGGACAAGGAAAGTAGGGAGCCGCCAACAAGTTTGTAAGGAACTTGTAAACCGTTCACGGATCATAAAAGGCAACCACGATTAAGGGACAACGATAGGCAATAACGATTGACCCGAGAAGGTTACACCCCATTCATAATCTATGAGATTACTAACTCCATATGGTTCAAAACCACGAAAGGAGGATCGAGGATGATGGTACAAAGTGAGTCATGGAGTCACATTCGCCCGTATTGGCCTCTACTCGATTCTTATAGTGAAAAGTGATTCCTGCGATCTCAAAGGCATGCAAACAAAGATTCAATTTGCTACAAACTATTATTAAGCTAAATTGGTTTAATATTAATACAACATATAATTCTAAAATATTAGTGACCACTTGATTAACAACAAGATTAAAAAGGAACCTAAACCGGTTGTCCAAATTATCTTTTTAGGCGTGATTTTCAATTACATATTCCCTTTAAACATGCAATATGGTGATCATAAAAAATATAATAGAATTATCATTAATATTGGAAGCAATTTAACAATAATAGCGCTAGTCAAATAAAATATAAATAATAACCCTAATCATGATACTAGCAATATAAAAATAAAATAAGAGTAATTAAATTAATTAATTACTCACATTCCGCGCGTTCCTTTAAATTGCTACATCATGAATAAATTGTTAGTAACTTCAATAAAATATAAATTAAATTGAAACAATTAAATAAATGTAGAGTAGTTTGGTCCAAACCCTCAGTTAATTCTACCTATCACTCCTTGGTTAAAGTATAGAACTTTGGGTATTGTATGAACTCCTTGGAGTGCTTAAGGGAAGTATTATGGAAGAATAGGGAGGCTAGTGTTTAGGCTAAAGAGAGAGAAGAGAATGATTTGATGATCAAGCTTGTTGATGATTGAAAAATGGGAGATATGACCTCTATTTATAAGGAAAAAAGAGGGGTCGAAATCAAGAAAAGATAAGAATTCGAATCGGAATAAACTCTTGCGGTAGACAACAGTTTTTGCAGTTTTTGTTTTTATCATATCTTTTGATCCAGAAATTGGAATAAGGTAAATAAGATATCGTTGGAAAGCTCTTGAAGTTTACTTTCTAACCCAATTGGAATCGGATTAAAATATTTTGTAGAATAAAATATATGGCCGAAATAGTGATATGGTGTCAGTTTTGGATAGAGTTTGATATTTCATTCATATCTTTTCCGTTATAGCTCGGAATTGATATTATAATAATACCTCCGTTACATATTATGTGCAACGATTAGACATTTTTTCTCTCTACTTTATGTCAAATCGTTGTAAATAATATATGTAACGGAGGTAGTATATCATTGGAAAGATAATTTCAAGGGCTATCCAACCATATAAGATTTGGATAAAAACTGTGAGGCACGAAAATATTATCTATCTATCTTTGAACGTCTTTCAATTCGAATAAAATTAGGACTTTCAAAAAGAAAAGTTTTATTCAATTTCAAACTCTTTAATCTTATCTTTTCAAAAAGAATAATTAAGATATTTTAGAAACTTATAGAAGCTTCTAATTAATCCTAATTGGTTTATGAATGGGATTAAATAATTTGGACCCTCCACATGATCATTGGGTCTAGGTAAGGTGGGCTTAGGTTCGGTTTGGGCTCAATTTAATATTTTGGCCATAACTTATTCGTTATAACTCGGATTTGGGCTTATAATATATCGTTGGAAAGTTCTTTTCAAGATCCATCCAACTATTCAATCATTGGACCCAGATTATGGACCAAAGTAAACTGGGATAAATGTTTTTTATAAAAAAGAGACGGAATGAATGATTTAAAGGACACGAAATGAATTATTTTTGGTTTATAGGCACAAAAAAAAGGAAAATAAGTTATGGTTTGGGGAAATGGGCTAGGAATTGGGTTGTTTTATGAAATGGAAATATGGATTTAAGCACTTCAAGATTAAATACTCAACCCGACCAATAATGGCGGTGAAAGGTTGTTCATCATCGGGTTTGGTTTTGGGGAGACATTTTTAGGTGTCTACAGTCAGTCACTTGGATATGCATGAATGATGCATGATCGAGCTATTGACCTACTTTGAAGTTCAATTATAGAGCTTCCGGATATATTAATGGATTCCTTTGACATGAAATTAGCTCGTAGGTATGGGGTCAGGTGTGTGATCATGGAGTCTGATAGCCAAGTTGTCATCAATCGGTTGTCGAAGGTAGTGAACTTTTTCTCTGACAAGGATTCTGTGTTAGATGATGTTATGCTTGTTTATAAATTTCTTTAGTTTGTGTCTTGGTCTCATGTTCGTAGAGATGGAAACTCTATCGCCCATTCCCTAGCTAGGATAGTACCTTTCAGTATCGAGCAAGTATGGGAAAATCATTGTCCCCCCTGAGATTGCTCCTTTTGTATTGATGGACAATTTTTCTAACTCTTGATTAATGGTACTTCTAGGATATATTCAAAAAATAAATAAATAATAATAATCTGCTTTATTCTACAAGAAACTCAAAAGAAAATGAGAAAACTTGGAAAATGCTAACGAACGCCCCCAGGGCGTTGGATAAGTTTAGGGATAGCAGTGGGTTGGGTTAAATGGGAGACCCGCCCCATCCCCGCTCAAGTGGGGTGGAAATGGAGGGAGGTTTGGCGGGTGATGGGGCGGGGATGGGTGTAAAATCTATACCGGCCATGGATGAGGGGCGGGTACGGATTTTAGAGTAGACCCGCCCCATATCCGCCCCGCCCTGTATCCACCTTATACCCGCACCATATTTCCTTCATAAGAGTTTAGAGTTTATGAAATTTGATACCCCCTAAGACCTAATAAGCTTGAATATTTATTTTAACCTAATTTGATATACTTGTCATTAAAATGTGATACAATAGAGCATCACGACAATGGTTTTGGGACAGTTTTGTATGAGGTGGGTATGAATATCCAAGTGGGTGATGGGGCGGGGGATGGATCCTGTCTTATATCCGGTGGGGCGGGTATGCATGTGGTTATTGTACCTGCCACTGGTGGTGGAGCGGGGATGAGTATAAGATTTTTAGGCGGGTATGGATATGGAGGTGCCATCATCCGCATTTGACCTGCCCCATTGCCATCCCTGGATAAGTTAGTTAAAAGTAGAAACATTAAATTAAAACTAACATTAATTACACCGATCAACGCGTGATTTGTCATAATTTTCCAATTTAATACCACTTTATGTAAGATTTTAAACAGGGGCGGAGCCAGGATTTTTAAGTTAGGGGGGCCGACAATAAATTAATATATAAGTATGTATCTTATTATTATTAAAAAAAAGCACACTTTATTATTTTTTCATATAAAAAATGTCAATAATAAAGTACATGTTAAAATTATTGGCAATTTGTTTTTCTATGTATAAATTTGATGTAGAATCCAATTGTTGAACATCAACAACAAATTTTAAAAACCAAGAGTTTTTTTATTTCATGATTATTGTAATCATCTAAATAAAATATTTATAGACAAAAGTTAAAATTTTAATTCTTATAAAATAAAGGCAGTAATACGAGCAGAAAATCGAATAATTAAATAAATAAATCACTTATAGAAGAGGAGAAAAAGTTTAGTAGAGAATTTGAAAAAAAAAAGAAAGAAAGGAAAGAATAAGATGAAATATTGGTCTGTTGGAGACTTGGAGTTTAAAGAATTATGGATTTAAACTATAGGATTTAAAGGTAATTTCTTAATGTTCTCAACATCAACAAACAAATTATACTACAAGAAAAAGGGGAATTAGCAATTGATTTTTGCGACTGGCATAATAATTAGTCGCAAAAAAATTTTGTGACTGAAAAAGACGAGTAATCACAAATTTTGCAACATTGATTTTGCAGTAGTTGCTATGTGGTCGCTAATTAGCAACTAATATTTGCGACTACCATAATAATTAGTTGCAAAAATTATTTTTTTGACTACAAAAAACGAGTTGTCGCAAATTTTGCAACAGATTTTGTAATAGTTGCTATGCAGTCGCTAATCTGCAACATTCCTATAACTTTTTGCAACTAAATTTTAGTTTCTAAGGCTAACAAATTTGAAACAATTTTTTTAAAAAAATTTGCAACTAATATTGCAACTAACATGGTAGTTGCTACTATTTTTTTAAAATTTATTAAAAAGGAATTAAAAACCTTAATATATAATAAGTTTAATTTTTTTATTTTTATTTTTTTTTGGTACGAAAATATAAAAACCCTTAGTAGAAAAGTAAGGAAACAAGTACTACGTAGTATAATGAGTTGTTGCCGCCAAAATAACACAATAAACAATTATATCACTCCTTCCTAAAAAACATAAAATTATATCACTCCTTATTTTCGTGCTACTCGATACTCTTCATCCTCACCAAAAGAAACAAAAAACGAAGGGAAAACGAAAGCCAGAACAGTTCAATTCAGAACTTCAGATCAAACCATCGTCGTCCTCATCTGTCGCCGTTGCGCCATCCATCTCCTCCTCGGTTAGTTACGCATGCTTCCTCTTCCTACCGTCCATTCAATCTTTCTCATATTGCAATTTGCTAATTGCGATTTAGGGTTATCATTGAGTATTTTGTCCAATTTTTTTTTTTAATTTTAGTCTAGTTTCGTTTGCAAATTGCGAACTGATTATAAATTTCGAATTGATTAAATTGCGAATTGAATGAGTTGTGAATTGATTGAATTGAATTTAATCTGGTTTATTGCGAATTGATTGAATTGATTTTGTTTGGCTGCCAATTGCGAATTTTTGGGTTATTTTTGAAATCAATTATTGTAAAACCATTCAAACATGATTTATTATTCAAAAAGCCCTAATTATTACTAATTTCTTTATGACTGATTTCATTTGCCCTGAGGTTTGCAAGGTCTGGATAAGTTTGAATTCTCTGTACAATTTTCAGAAAATGAAAGAATAATTAAGTAAAGGATGTATGCATTTTTACATTGTAATTAAGGATAGAAATGACAATGATAAAAAGGAAATGTAAAAAGTGATCATGTTTATTGTATATTTACCTTGAAATCTTCATATTAAACTGCTGGCACATTGACTAATCATGTCATTGATGATTAGCATTGTCTATTTCAAACATGCTTGTATATTTTATGACATGTTGCAGCTTCTGTGTGATTAAAAGGGTATTTGGTTGCCTCAATGACATATATCCCAAGGATTATTTTATTCAAGTTCTTGTAGTTATTATAATGTGTACTGTTTTGTTTACTTCCTCAATAATGTCATGGGTGCATCATTTATATTTTTGTCAGATGGAATTGGAAAACGTTTCTAATTCAATATTAAAGATGTGTATGTGTTTCTCCTTGGTTCTGCTAATGAGTGATTTCATTGGCCAGACTTTGAACTTACTTTTCTAATAGGGAGATTTGGCCCTATATTATCGATTAAAAATGACTGAAGTCTCTGTCACATAATGGTAACAATATAAACAATTTGATGTGGTTTTGTAGTTTCTTTCTAGGCTAAAGTCAATAATTTGTCTATTTATACCCCAAGCTTCTGAAAAATGAAGTCTGCCCAACTTCTTATTTACTGATCAATTTCACTTGTTCTATGAGAATACATTTCATGTCAGGATTAACTGTCTTTAGTCAAAGAGGATCTTTGTGGGGGAAGGGAATGGGGTTGAGGTGGATTAGGTTTATCACCTGCTTGATTGCTTCAATGTTACTTTGTCATGAATTTCTCAAAGCCTCAATATATTTTTAGAATTTAAGACATTCTCTTATAGTCATTGCTCTTAACTAGTGAAGTTGCATATTTCAATATTATCTTTGAGTCTCTAATTATGTGCAGCGTACATATACTTGGAGACCCGAGTTTGATGCTAAGGCTAGGAGAGAATTTGACAAAAATTAGGGGACCGACTTAGGGGTACATTGAACCAAGTTTACAAAATGGCTTTCCATAAGCAAGTTAGTTTCATGACTGACACTGTTCGAGCTGAATTCATAAATAAGCGTAAGCATCCTGATTTTGTGAAACGTTCTAACCAAGCAAGAGATAATCAGTTATCTGGCCAAACATTAGAGAAGTTTGACCCTGGCCATCGCCAAGGTAGCGTATCTACTCCTCAAGTGGTTAAAAAATTGTTAAGTGTATGATTTTATTAGCAACAAACTTATGATTTTTAATATAATATTGAAGCTAGTAGAAAATTTTTAGCCACTAATAGAGATGACTATAACTGCTCGTTATTACAATTGCTCTGTAGTCTATGTCCCCCTATTTTTTGTTGCTTTTTTTAGTGCCAACAACTTCTAATACAAGGTAAAGAAAAAGGATGGGAAATTTTACTGACTGCTGCTGAAGTCTATGAGAGCACTCATTCTGTTTGTGTGGGCAATGATGAAGTTTAATTGATGAGTGACAAGTCTCAAAAAGTCATGGTATGAGTATACTTCTATATTTTTCTAAGATTACAAAAAAATATATGGTAGTTAATGTTTGGAAATATTATAGATTGTTTATTTGTTTGTGTGATTGAGTTGGAGGATGAGAATGATTTGCCGGCATTAATCATATGATTAATGTGGTATGGCATAATGTGAATTGAAACAAGTTAATTTTGAAGTCATACCCTATAGGAGGGAATTCTTCAATTTACAAAGGAGACTCTATCAAAATTTTTACTAATAACTGCTTACATAAATTATTTTGCTATAAGTGTTGCATTTTTTTTTATTTTTTTTTTTAAAAAAACAACTATAATAAATATACCCCTGATCCTCTCTTCCCCAATAGTTGTACCTTTGTAATCTAGAACATCTATTAAGAGGTAAAATGACACTTTTACCCCTGATCCTCACATCCAGGAATTTCCAAACCATCACCACCCACCCTCAAATGAGTTTGACTACCCAACGACAAACACACTATGCCAGAATATGGAAACCACTACCATCACCATTCCATCACTTGACTTAGCTGCATCATCACCTATCCACCTGCCTATAGATCTAGATGCTCAATGCCAATCCTGCTTGGACCCTCACTGCCACAGTGCCACTGATACCATTTGCTTTGACCCTCACTGCCATTAATACCATTTGCTTAGATCCTCACCTAACTTTTCACAAATAGATTTTGTAACCAAACTCAATTACATATGAAACACTCATCGAACACGGGCAGGTCTTAGTCTCTTGCCATTTGTTGCATAGCTCAGTCTCGAACTTGCCTTGATTGTAAACTTCTAGCTCAATTGGTCCGTTTTTGTTGCTCCCTCCTCGCACATATACCTTTTGTTGTACACAAAACAAGTTAAGCAAATTATTGCAATCCTTGTGAGATCTATAAGATAATGCAGGAATTAGAATTTTACATAAATCAGATGGTATCTAAAGGCAAGTGTTTTACTGCTATGTACTGATTTGATGTCCAAAATGAAAGACTGTATAAGATAACAATTGATAATCTAAGAAGATAAACGGGCCAAACAACTCAATGATACCAAGCCAAAAAGAGAAGCAGAATTGACATCTAGTGAGAAGATTGAGAACCTCAGAAATACTCTTATCCCAAAAACAGCAAACTACTACTACACATTAAAGCTTTTTAGCAAGTCTCAAAATCAAACTGAAGATCTTCAGCATGCCAATTAATCACCAGACTTACTATGTTCTTTCTTATATCCAAAATTATGAACCTAGTTAGTGAAATCCTGCAATTACTTGACAAAATGAGAGGCAGAATTGAAATCCAGTTAGAACTTCAGAAATACTCTTATCCCAACAACAACAAATTACAACTATTCATTAAAGATTTTTGGTGAGTCTTGAAATCAAACTGAACATCTTCAGCATGCTAATTAATCACCAGACTTTCTATATTCTTTCTTATAACTAAAATTATCAATTTAGTTTAGTGAAATCCTACAACTAAACTAAATTGATAATGTGTCTAGGTACTCTGACTGTACTTGTATTCATGTTCTTGCATCATTGATGGGTAATACTTTATTAGCTGCTCTAAAGCAATTAAATTAAATCGTGTTTTAGAAGTCCAAACTAGTTTTTGGCCTGGACGATGTCCCGAGTCATTGCTTGTATTTTTATTATAGTTGATTTTTAAATGTATTTAGTTTATTTAAGTTTTAACATTTGAGATCATAGTTACTAATACATATATTAATGCAGGGAGAATATATGGAAAAACTTGAGGAATATAAGAACAAAGGAATTGAGATAAACCCCGACAAAGTCTACTTGGAGGTTGTAGGTGGGAAAAAGAAAGGAAAAGTCTACGGTTTAGGGAGTGCTTCACAAATGTATTACAAGAGAGATCTTCCACTCTCAATCTACTGCATCATCTTCCACTCTCAATCTACTACATCATCTTCCACTCCTTCCATGATTTCTCAATTAAGTTCTCAAGTTGAAGAACTAAAGAAGATGGCGGAAGAAAACCATAACAAGGTAGAAGAAAGCCAAAAAATAGCGTCAGAGAGCTTAAAATATGCTAAGGAATTCGTCGAAGATCATGAGATCGAAAAAGATACATGGAAGAAGGAAAAATTAGCTATGCAAAAAACATTCAAGGAAATGGCATCACTTGTAAAACAAGATTATCGTCCTTATAAGCCTCCTACGCCTGCAGTCACCCACACTCGTGATACAACTAAGTGATTTTTATTTTCTTGGTGGTAATTTTATGAACAGTTGGTCTTTTACATTGTTATTAGTTCTTATTTGAAGTAGGTTTTTTTATATGGGAGGTGACTTTTGAAACAATTAGTTATATGAGTTAAATATTGTTTTTTAATACATTGATACAAAATTGATGATATTTTGGATATTTGAATAAAATTAACATTTTGGTTATTTGAATTTATGCGTGGTTACCTTTTTTGTTTTGTGATTAATATTGGTCATCGCTTAATTATGGTCTCAAATATTGATAGTTAGTCGCAAATATTTAGCGATTGCAAATTTGGTTTAGAGACTAATTGGTTAGTTTCAAAAGCATTAGTCTCAGTAGTCGCTAATCTGTCACAAATAATTAGTTTTGTAGTCGCAAAAGTTTGGTCTCGTAAGTAGTTTCTAATCCGTCGCAAAAAAACATTAGTCTCAATAGTCGCAAATCCGTCACAATAAAACTAGTCTCCGTAGTCGCAAAAGTTTAGTCTCGTAGTCGAAAAAGTTTGGTCTTGCAGTCGCTAATCTGTCATAAAAGTAGTCTTAAAACATTGATCTCTGTAGTTTCTAATCCGTCGCAAATATATTACGACGGACAATAATTTAGTTGCTAAAATTTGAAAGTTAGTCGCTAAATGGTAGTTGCAAAGGCATTGCAAATCCGTCGCTAAATTTGCGACTGTTCAAAAAGTAGTCGCAAAAATGGATTTGCGACGAGGTCTTTGGCAACGAACCAAAGTAGTTGCAAATCCGTTGCAAATCCATTTTTACGAAGAATTTGCACTACTTTGGCCGTCGCTAATTACCCTTTTTCTTGTAGTGTTAAAAGTAATAATAAAAATAAATCACTTATACTTGTAGAAGAGTAGAAGTTTAGTAGAGAATTTGGACAAAAAAAGAGAGAAAAGAATAAGATGAAAGATCGATCTAATATCTTTGGAGTTATAAAGAATTATTGATGTAAACTAGGAAGTTAAAGTTATTTTTTAATGTTTTTAACACATCAACAAAAATAAATTAAAAAAAATCAAAGCAGGTAGCATCGAACCTCATATCTACAAAATGATTCTAAGCCCACTTACAACTAAGCTACTACAATTCTAGCAAAAATTTAATGATATCAATAGTATATCTCCAACCCTTAAAAGTGAGAAGTTGAGGGAGATTAAGGGTTTTGACAAAAATTAAGGGTTTTTGACAAAATTAGTGAAAGTGAATAGTAACTTCAAAAGGAATAGTGCATTGACCAAATTTTTCTTCTTTTTTGTTGGTAATTTCGAAAATGCCATCAAGAATTGTTGACTTTTCTTGACTTCCTTCACTTTCATTCATATAATTACGGTTTATGTGATTATGAAAGAATTAGCTTTTAGCTTGTTTTAAGGCATGTGTTTTTTGGGTGGGTTAGGTTTTTTTTTTTTTTTTTTTTTTTTTTTTTTTTTTTTTTTTTAAAAAAAAGCTATAAAAGAACTTCATTTTCTAAATTTTTGTTACATGCAAAATTTCAAGTGATTGAAACATTTCTGATCCACAAATTCTTTTGGAAAATATTCAGGTAATTTTCAAGCATCCAGTATTTTTTGAAGTTGATTAATGCAAGATTAATGGTTGTATTTTTTTTTTCTAATTATGTTATTTTTTTGAAATTAGTCTGTGGTCTTACTTGGACATGTTATTTGTTTGTTTAATTTTGAAAATTTGGTATGGTTTTAATTCAATTCTTGATCTTGATATACTAAGTTCGAATTTGCATGCAAGCATATTTATCTAATTAATATTATGTTATTTTTTTGAATTTAGTTTGTGAGTTTACTTGGACATGTTATTTGTTTGTTTGGAATTGAAATTTTGATATGGTTTTAATTCAATGCAAAATTAATGGGTGTATTTTTTTTAATTATATTATTTTTTCGAATTTAGTTTGTGGTCTTACTTGGACATGTTATTTGTTTTTTTGATTTTGAAATTTTGTTATAGTTTTAATTTAATTCTTGATATACTAAGTTTGATTTTGCATGCAAGCATATTTATCTAATTATGTTATTTTTTCGAATTTAGTTTGTGGGCTTACTTGGATATGTTATTTGTTTGTTTGATTTTGTTATGGTTTTAATTCAATTCTTGATATACTAAGTTTGATTTTGCATGCAAGCATATTTATGAGTGAAACCTTTATATATTATGTTATTTGTTCATATTTAGTGTGTATGTAAAATTTATGGGTGTAATTTTTACTAATCTAAATTTTTGTTGCATGCAAAATTTCAAGTGATTGAAGCATTTCTGATCCACAATTTCTTTTGGAAAATTTTCAGGTAATTTTCAAGCATTCAATATTTTATGAAGTTGGTTGATGCAAAATTTATGGGTGTATTTTTAAAAAATTGTGTTATTTTTTCGAATTTAGTTTGTAGGCTTACTTGGACATGTTATTTGTTTGTTTGATTTTAAATTTTTGTTATGGTTTTAATTCAGTTCTTTATATACTAAGTTTGATCTTGCATGCAAGCATATTTATGAATGACATTTTTATATATTATGTTATTTGTTTGTATTTAGTGTGTGTGCAAAATTTATGGGTGTAATTTTTTTCTAGTTATGTTATTTTTTCGATTTAGTTTGTTGGTTTTCTTGGACATGTTATTTGTTTGTTTGATTTTGAAATTTAGATATGGTGTTATTTTCTGGAAATGTCATCAAGAGTTGTTTACTTTTGTTGTCTTCCTTCATTTTCATTCATATAATTGTGGTTTATGTGATTAATAAACTTGTGATTAATGAAGTGGTGAAGTGGACATGTATTGCATTGTGTAATACATTATGAAAGAAATAGCTTTTAGCTTGTTTTAAGGCATGTGTTTTTTTGTATGGGTTAGTGTAGGGAATATTTCAAGCATTACCCCTAGCTTGAACCCCATTGTGATCATACACTAAAGTACGGTGGCGTCCAAAGGGAAAGAAGATAGAGAAAAAAGAGTTGCCAACAAGTTTTAGGAACTTGTAAACCGTTCACGAGGTGAAGGTTACACCCCTTAACGATCCAGGAGATCGTCAACTCCAATAGGTCTTGAACCATGACTGGTAGTTCGGGGATGAAGGTACAAATCCAACCTAAAAGAGATTGAACCTGCCCTAATAATAGGCCTCTACTTTATTCTGATCGTATTCATGTACGCTTTCTGACTAACATGCAATCAATAGGATTAACCCTAAATCTGTTTATCTATGTTGGTTGAATTTAATGCACAAATAAAATATTATTGGCGATCACTTAAATTATAATCAAATTAACCTAAATAAGACTATTAATTATCTTATTAAGCGTGATTACAAGTACCAATTCCCTTTAAACATGCATGAAAGACGTGATCAAGCAATAACAATAAATATAATCAAGCAACATATCATAAAAATAAACCCTAGCAAGATCCTAGGGATGATACTAACAAGATTAATAACAAACCCTAGCATGTCACTAAGCAATAAAAATCAAATATGTAACCCTAACATGATACTAACAATCATAAATATTTGAAAGAATATAAAAGGCATCATAATTTTAATCATACTTGATATTAGCATTTTTTAGTTGTTACCCTAAACATGATTTCTACATCATAATATCAATAAAAACCATTAAAGCACTTACTTGGATGCCTCGTATCTCTTTCTAATAACAAAATACACGCGTTAGTAACTTCAAGGAAAATAATAAACAACAATTAAATTAAATAAATGAAATAGAGATTTGGGACCAAACCCTCAGAAATTAAAACCTTTCACGTCTAGGGCGAAGGCAACTTCGAACAATGCTAGGTGTTTCTTGGTCTTGTGAATGCAGAATTTTGAATGCAAAAGGGTTGATTTAGAAAAGAAAGAGAAAAAGAAGGCTTTAGCTTTGAGAGAGAAGAGAATTAGAGAATTGGTGATTATAGATGTTTTTAGATGAAAGAAAACGGAGTTTTTAGGAGGATATTTATAGAGAAAATCAGCCAAAAAGATAAAAAAACAAATAAGAGTTTCGACGTGAAAAAACGAAGTTAGCGTCAGACGCTGACATTAGCTCCAGGCGCTAACACTAGCGTCAGGCGCTAATGACTGGCGTTAGGCGCTAATCAAATTTTGTACGCGTTTTCTAAATTCAGATAAAATTTAACCGTACAGGAGGATAAAATCGTATTTTCCTCAAAAACACACTTTTATTCTGATTAAAACTCTAAAAAGTCAACCAAAGTCAATTTATCAATGCTAATTAAATTAGGAATGAAAAGAATATTATAGAAGAATCTAGAAATCTAAAACCATTACTAATTGCATTAGGAATAATGATAAATCCACACTAGGCCCTCCTCTAGATCATTGGGACGCATATAAGGCTCAAACCGGGCCCAGTTTAGTAATTTGGTCATAACTTCCTCTATATTCATCGGAATTGGGCTTATAATATATCGTTGGAAAGCTCTTTTCAAGCCCCATCCAACTACACCATTATTAGACCCTTACTATGGACCAAACAAACTAGATTGGCTATTTTCTAAAAATAGGTTTTCAAAAATAGAGAGAAAAGAAAAGAAATTAAAACTATCCGCAACACTAAACTTTCTACACTTAAATTCATTCGATTACGATTCAATGTGAAAGGTACTCATCACCAGATTTGGTTTTGGGGAGACACAAATGGGTGTCTACAGAAGCCCCCACTTTGACTGAGTTTAGAGAAATGCAAGTTTCGAAAACAAAAGTCAAAGTATTGATAGGGACAGAGAATGATTCAGAACGTTCTGCGATCCTAAACCACTCTTGTAACGCCGATACCTGCAAACTAGCATTAGTTAAACAGATAAAAGAGTTAAGAAACGCGTATCTTGCACTGTCGAGTACACGTCTCTGAAAGTAATCGTTTTACTGCCGCATTGCTGTATTTCTGTATTTTTGACGACCTCCTGCAAGCTAGAGAATGCCGCCTGACGACTGCTACGCTTGTAAATCCCTCCAATTCTGCTATGATAGACTTCTGCAAGCTAGAGAACCCCGTCAAAGATTGCTTCGCTTAAATCATCTTTTAGCACTTTGTGACCATCTTCCGCAAGCCAGGGAACACGATCGAAGACAACTTCGCTTGAAATCACCTCAAGTTGTTTGTGAAAACTCTCCTCAAGCTAGGGAACGCTGCCAAAGATATCCTTGCTTGAAGGTATCCTCATTTGTTGCGATAATATTCCGAGGAAAATTACCGAAGACCCATGCTTGTCGATCTTGAAAAGCTCGCTTGAACTTTGCTTCCGCTATGCTTGTACGCCGGCGCTTCTGCTGCTTTTGAACCTGTATGTCGGTGCCTTTTGCTGAATGAACCAGTATGTCAGTGCCTTTTGCTGAATTTTGAACCTGTTTGTCGGTGCTTACGATGAGCCATGAGCCAATGCTTAGGCGCTTTAAGCTAAGTGAGACGATCATTCATCAGGTCGATCACTTAATTGTATTCGAGCCGATTAATAAATCATGTCAAATTTCTTAGAGGGGCTAACTGGCGTACCAAAGAACCCAAAATATATTGCAAGAGGTTGGAACAACCTCACTGAGTGGTTGGCAATCTGTCGCCGCTGATATAACGCTAGCGCCGCATTTTTGGCTGTAGCGCCAAGTGCTACACCTTATCGACTGGCGCCAAGGCCTGTTGCGTGGCGCTAGAGTTGGGTTTTCCATAAATACTCTTCTCTTCTTCATTTCCGTTGCTGCTGTTCGTCTTTTGCTCGAAAATCACTCAAAACTTCAATTTGTTCGTTCTTGTTCGTTTCTCAACCGAATTCGCTCAAATTTGTTGCAAATCAAAGATTATTCCATCCATTTTCCCGATCTATGTAAGTTTCCTCCAAACTCACGCCAATTTTAATGAATTTCGCATGTGTTTGTTCACGAATTTCTTGAAAATTCGAAACTTAAATTGCTTAATTCTCTTTGTTTGTCAAATTTTATGCCATGAAATTGCTTGATTATGTTTATATATTGCCTAGGGAGTAATTTGAGGCTTTTTTGACTCAATTTGGTGAAGAAACGAATAAATCACCATTGTTAGACCTCTTAAGGTCGAGAAGACAATGTGGCTCGTTCTTGACGTTTTTTGCTAGCAATTCTTGTCCAATTTGTCACAATAATTACTATAGTTTGCAAGAAATTGTTTGAATGCTTGAAAAATTCCGTATATGCTCAATTTGAATTTGTGCTCTGTTTTAGTACTACGTACTCTGTTTTTTGCGAACATAGTATCATGCGGCTAGGCAAACTTTAGATACTATGGAACCTTAATTTATGATAATTTTTCACAATGTAGCATGGTTAGACAGCGAGGTTCGGGTTCACGGTATCGAGACGTTCGACGGGAGCACGAGCCCGTAGAGGACGACGCCGACCCGTCCACTTCTCTCGGCCGACTCCCTGATTGGGATGAGTGGACTCTGTACTTCTCTCCCGTCCACCACATTTTTGAGAGGGTACGATGGGGTCCACAGTTGGTAGGACGCGCTGCCATGGTTCAGGTTGCGATACTTTGGGCAACCTGTACAAGATGTACATCGACAATGACGGAGAGGCGAGACTTCTCTGGGAGTCTTGTGGCTAGCTGCACTTTACGAGACCTCAGAGGCCATGATTTCCTCTAGAGGGGGTCACCATGTGGTTTGTGCTCTGGTGGAGTTCTTTTGGGACACCACCAACAATTTCCACTTTCCTTGGGGTGAGATGATGGTCACCCCGGCCGACTTCAGTCTCATTATGGGACTAGAGTTTAGCTTTGTTACGCTACCGTTTGACAACGAGATCAACGTCTTTTCTCCCGAGGTTGAGGAGCTCTTGGGTCCGATTGCTGTTAGGGCTCGTGCTGAGGTAGAGTTGACCCAGTTCAGTGCGAAGGGGATTCGCCGTTCGACTCTAGCAGCGGCTTTTGACGATAATACGACCACCTAAGAGCAGCGGGTCCGCATCTTTGTACTTATCTTGCTGTCAGGGACGTTCTCTCCTGACAAGGGTAGTAGAGTGCTGCTTTACTACCTGCCTGCAGTCCGTGATCTACGCTTGATCGGGACTTATGACTGGGCCAGCTTGGCCTATGCCGACTTCATCCGAGCGTTACGAGACTCGTGTCAACACCGGTCCTTCACGGGGAACGTCGCTCTATCCGACTTTTGGAGGGTCGTAAAGCTATACTTTATCTCCCATAAAGTTTAGCTCTAAGCTTTGATTAGCACTTGCTGATAAATTTTGCCTTTTGTAGATCTGGTTCTACGAGTACTTTCCCTCGGTTGCGCCGGAGAGACCGTCGCCGCGCAGGTTTCCAGTGAGTGCTTCTTGGGGAAGCCGCCGTGCTGGGATGTCTACTGCTTACGTCCGAGATTGGATCATCTCAGTATGGTTCCTTACATATTTGAACACTTTGTAATACCTTCGACAGATTCTTATCTGATAGGCATTCTTTGCAGGAGCCTGACGTGCTGTACCGACCGTGGGTCGGCTTGGTTGTCCCAGGACTAGCCGCGCAGTATACTGTTGAGCGTCGCTACTTCTTAGGGACATATGGAGCGATCGCGTATGTTGGAGAGAGGGTTGCTATTCAGCATTCCTTAGACACCTTTGTCGTTCCTGCTCCTCCACCACGTCACATGTTCAACGCCGCGAGGTTGGTGAGCATGTCAGAGAGAGATGGTACCCCTTGGCGATCTTATACGATCCCCAGGCGGTGCTATGAGGAGGAGCTACTGCCGTTGTTAGCTTCAGTCCCTGTACTGGCTGAAGAGGTGGCGGTATGATTTTCAGCTTTTACCTTTCGTTAAGTAGCCCCCAAGTAATGCTTTACTGACTTTGATTTGCTTTTGTCAGGCTGATCCTACTGAGTTCGTGCCACCTCGTATGTCCATTCATTATCAGGGGACATATGGGCCAATTGAGGAGATGATTCCTCCAGCTCCTGAGGTTGAGTGCTTCGTGGAGCGGTCGATTCCTCGCCACCAGACTCGGGTAAGCTTATTTGCAATTTTTGTCCATATATGTTATGCATCTTTACTGACTTTATTTTCTTGACAGTTCTCGCGCGAGGTGGTTACGGCGATGGCACAGTGCATATATGCCTTCCGGAGCCAGCTCGTTCGGATGAGGAACGTGGCTACATGTCGTCGCAACGATGTCGGTCAGGAGGTAGTTTTTCCCTTCTTATTTTTGCATTACTGCTTCTATTTTGCTTGTTTCTGATTTTGGTTTCTTTTGCAGTGTCAACCCATTCCTTCTCGTACCCGTACGAGGCCTGAGGTACGGAGAGAGCCGGCGAGGTCTAGCTCGAGACGTCGCCGCACTGGTTCTGGCGGTCGGGGTGGTCGTTCTGAGGATGCCCGCACCGATATGGTGGAGGGCTCAGGCTCTTAATCTGAGGGTGCACATGCTGCTCCTGTAGGCCAGGGAGAGGCCACCTCGGCTCTTCGAGGTGGTGGGATGTACGAGTTCGGCTCGTCATCGCAGCAGCCTCCGCAGCCTCAACCTTAGGTTGATCTTGGGTGGACGGGTCCTGTGCTGAGTTTTCCACCTCCAGAGGAGACCGGAGCTGGAGTTAGTGGAGAGGTTACTCCTCGTACGGTGCAGTTTTATGAGATGATGGGTGTACGTCCCCTGGCGCCGTAGTTTTTTCCTGTGCTTTTTTTATTTTGACTTTGTATAGAACTTTGCCTTTATTTAGACATGCTTGTATATACATTACTTATGAGTTTATTTAGTATTTATTTATTATTTATCATTTTTTATTTCTCTTTTATTTCTATTTATTTTTATTTTATTTTTTTATGTGCATGTTTGTGTGTGCAAAGAATTGTGAAAATTAATTGAAAAAATGAAAGTAAAAATATTGAACAAATGACCATTCCGTCATTTTTATTATTGGTGGAGGGTATCTGACTTTCTCCCCCAAAAGAAAAAATGAAAAAATGAAAGTAAAAATATTAGATTTATAAAAAACTTAGAAGTTAAGTCTAAATAAAAATCCGAAAAATAATATAATATAATTAATATAATAGTTATATTAGTTAAGAAGAAAAAATAAATATAATTCAGAAAAAAAAGAATAGAAGACCGTAAAGTCATTGGTCAGACTCGAATCAGGCAAAAAAAAAAATGCGATTTTGGAAAGCTCGTATGATAAGACACGTTAGCACCACTTGGCGCCACGCATTTTGGTTTAGCGCCAGGCGCCTAGTTTCTGGCGCCAGGCTCTGGCGTCAGGCGACAATGTCTGGCGCCTGGCGCTGATGAGCGCCGACTCTGAATCCTTTCCGGATTAAAACTGCGCCGATTTGGTGTATAAATAGCCCCCTGCCCAGCCGATTTTCTTCATAATTTCAGCAGATTAAATATATTCTTAGCTTTTGAAAACATAATAATCATGTCTCTAGTCTCTAAAAGTTTTACCAACTTCACTCATGAATGGTGTCGGTCTCTTACTGCTAAGGAGAGAAAAGACTTAGATGTTTTTCATATGGGGGGTATTTATGGTGTCAAAGGGGTAGATCTTGATGTAGACTTTATTCATACCGCCCTAGAATATTGGGATGTGGATACTCATTGTTTTAGACTAGGGTGTGACGAAATTAGCCCTTTGTCGGAAGAATTCGGTGCTATTTTAGTTTTCCTTGCATTAGATCTTGTAGTAATCCCTAGAATACATGAATATTATCATAAGGATTTTGAGCGCTTCTTTAATTTAAAAGACAAAGATATAACGAAAATAGTAGATGGTAGCATAGTTAATTTGAAAGAATTTGCTCGCCATTATTTTGATAGACCTTATTCTGAGTCCTTTCATGTTTATAGAAGAAGGGCTTTTCTTTTTTGCATGCTTAATCAATATCTTCTCACTAGTGGTAAAACTAATGAAGCAATTATATCAACTGTTTTGGAGCAGATTGAATCTGGGAGAAATCCAATGCCATTAATAGTTGGAGAGACTATGCTTAGCCTTGACGAATTAAAGAAGAATCCAAAGGCGCCTTTTCGGGGCTCTCCAATTTTATTACAGTTAGAAAAATAATATTTTTAATTGCAGAAATCAAAAACATATTTTTGTATAGTAATATTAATTTATTTGCATTGAATTTCTTTACAGATGTGGCTAATGGAAAGACTAGAATTAGTAAGTCCTCCAGACAATATTGAGAAGTACACTCCAAACTGCTTTGTGAGAAGGAAGAAACGCTTCTCTAAGATGGGGCGCCATGAATGGAAGAAGGTTTTCGGGTCTTGCAATTTTTCCATCAAGTGGGTCATCTCTTGGTGGAAAATAGAAAATATGGTTGGTGTTAACAAGCAACCTTTCTGACGTCTTCCAAGCTTGTCCCGAATGACTTTTTATTACCCCTGCAGGGTAAAAAGACAGTACGGCCTACTTCAAACAATTCCTTCCGGGGATCTTCGTCGTCCCTATGAATTTCCTGTCTCTCAAGAAGTAGACAAATTTGATACTTATTGGAGCGCTAGACCTTTAAATTATGGGAAGTGATTACCCAAAAGGTTCCTCTTTCATTGCCCAATGATGTGAAAAAGTGGCTTCTGAAGAAACCTTCAAAGGGCATGAAGAAAAATCAGAGTAAAACTGATGTGAAGAGTCATCTAGGTAACAAAGTGATTCCTGTTAAGGAATGCTTGGGTGAAAGAGTTGAGTTCAAAACTCCTACAATGCCTAAGAAGAAAAGCTCTACGAAGGATAAAGGAAAAAGGAAAGCTGACACTAAAGAGAAAAGGGTTTGGGTAGAAAAGAAATATGGGGTCCTAGCTAAAGGAGAAACTATTTACTCCAAAATTGAATGTAGGTCTTCTAAAGGATGCCTACTAGCTAAAGTTATGGATGAGGAAGAAGACGCAGATAAAAATTGGAAGAGGGCAAAGAAAGAGAAAAAAGATTAAAAACATTGCTTAACTTTCAATTATTAGACTTAGATTTAAACTCAAAGTTAATTTATTTAAGCTTTATTTAAATTCCATCAATAATGTAATTTTTAGTTTATTAATTAATGAAATTCCAGCTTTTTTTTAATTAAATTATCTCCTTTAAATTTAATTTATTAAAGCAATGAAAACCAAAAATTTAATTTCCAGAAATTTTTTCGAGTACGGAAGTCGAAAATTTTCCGAAAACACCGAAATATTCCCAGATATTGTATAGAAAATTGTCGCCGCGATTTTGCGACTGGCGCCAGCTACGGCAGTCTAGAGTTAGGCGACAGGGGTTGTCGTCTGGCGCTAAGGTTCATCGGTTGGCGCCAGAATTTTTTCTGTGACGCCGATGTTTCTTCGATCTTCTGTTGAATTTTTTATTAAGTCTGGGAAGCGAGGTTTGGAAAAAAAATAAAGTGGCCGCACCCATAAAGGGTTACCTACGTATCCTTTCTTAAGGAATCAGGCCAAACGTAGCTCTTTTGAGTGTCCTACTCAAGTAATTATGGGTAGTACTTTTTAAGTTGGTCAAGATTTGTCATGTTCGAGAATTCATTGCCATCCATATCAGTTAATTTCGCTGCACCTCCTGACAGGATTGTGTTGACAATATAGGGTCCAGACCAATTAGGTTTGAATTTTCCCCTTGGATCTAAAACATTTTTCCTTAATGCTTTTAACACCAAATCTCCTAATTTGATGTTTCTTGTCTTGACCTTCTTATTAAAATGCCTAGTCATACGAGTTTGATAGCATTGAGTGTGATGTAGAGCTTCAAGTCGTTTTTCATCAAATAGAATTAGCTCCTCATATCTTGCCTTAGTCCATTCAACTTCATCGAGTTTGCTCTATAATGCGATGCGTAGAGATAAAATCTTTGGCTCTACAGGTTGTACGACATCGATTCCATAAACCAAGTAAAATGGTGTATTTCCTGTTGATGTGCATATTGACGTGCGATAACCCCACAACGCGAAGTGAATATTCCGTCATTTTCTCGATGATAGTCTTTAAATTTTTATTGGGCGCTGTAGGCGTCGTTTGAAGTATGCCTACGTTAAAGCATGTGTGAATATGCTTGACACTCTTAGGAAGTGGGAATTGACGTATACAATTAGGGACAAGGAAAGTAGGGAGCCGCCAACAAGTTTTTAAGGAACTTGTAAACCGTTCACGGATCATAAAAGGCAACCACGATAAAGGGACAATGATTGACCCGTGAAGGTTACACCCCATACATAATCCATGAGATTACTAACTCCATATGGTTCGGAACCACGAAAGGAGGATCGAGGATGATGGTACGAAGTGAGTCATGGAGTCACATTCGCCCGTATTGGCCTCTACTCGATTCTTATAGTGAAAAATGATTCCTGCGATCTCAAAGGCATACAAACAAAATATTCAATTCGCTCTAAACTATCATTAAGCTAAATTGGTTTAATATTAATGCAACACATAATTCTAAAATATTGTAATCACTTGAATTAACAACAAGATTAAAAAGGAACCTAAACCGTTTGTCCAAATTATCTTATTAGGCGTGATTTCGAATTACATATTCCCTTTAAACATGCAATATAGTGATCAATAAATAATAATAGAATAAACATTATTATTGGAAGCAATTCAACAATAATAATGTTAGTCAAATCAAATATAAAATTAACCAATCATGATACTAGCAATATTAAAATAAAATAAGAGTAATTAAATTAATTAATTACTCACATTCTGCGCGTACCTTTAAATTGCTACATCATGAATAAACTGTTAGTAACTTCAATAAAAAAATATAAAGCAAATGAAAATTAAATTAAATTAATATAGATTTGATTTGGTCCAAACCCTCAGTTTTTTATACCTTTCACGCCTTGTTTTAAGGACGAAACCTTGGGTTTAGTATAGACTCCTTGGAGTGCTTAAGGGAAAAATGGTGTAATTAGAAATATAAGTTTAAGGCTTAGAATATGAGAGAGAGAGAGAGAGAGAAGAATTTGAATGTAAAAGAGAGGAAGAGAGAAGTATTTGATGATCAAGCTTGTTGATGATTGAAAAGGGGAGATATGACCTCTATTTATAGGGAAAAAAGAGGGGTCGAATCAAGAAAAGATAAGAATTCGAATCGGATAAAATCCTTGCGATAGACAACAGTTTTTACGGTTTTTGTTTTTATCATATCTTTTGATCCAGAAAATCAGAATAAGATAAATAAGATATCGTTGGAAAGCTCTTGAATTCTACTTTCTAACCCAATTATAATCAGATTAAAATATTTTGTATAACAAAATATATAGCCGAAATAGTGAGACGGTATCAGTTTTGGATTGAGTTTGACATTTTATTCATATGTTTTCCGTTATAGCTCGGAATTGATATTATAATATATCACTGGAAAGATACTTTTAAGGGCTATCCAACCATATAAAATTTAGATAAAAACTATGATGAACGAAAATAATATCTGTCTATCTTTGAACGTCTTTCAATTCGGATATAAATAGAATTTTCAAAAAAAGGAGTTTTATTCAATTTCAAACTATTTAATCTTATCTTTTCAAAAAGGATATTTAAGATCTTTTAGAAACTTATAGAAGCTTCCAATTAATCCTAATTGTTTTAGGAATGGGATTAAATAATTTGGACCCTCCACATGATCATTGGGTCGTAGGTAAGGTGGGCTTAGGTTCGTTTTGGGCTCAGTTTAATATTTTGACCATAACTTATTCGTTATAACTCGGATTTGGGCTTATAATATATCGTTGGAAAGCTCTTTTCAAGCCCCATCCAACTATTCAATCATTGGACCAATATTATGGATTAAAATAAACTGGATCAAACGTTTTTATAAAAAGGACACGAAATGAATGATTTTAAAGGATACGAAATGAATTATTTTGGGTTTAAAGGCACGAAAAGAGGAAAATAAGTTATGGTTTGGGGAAATGGGTTAAGAATAAGGTTGTTTTTATGAAATGTATTGGGATTGAATATGAATTTAATCACTCCAAAAATTAAATACTCAACCCGACCAATAATGGCGGTGAAAGGTTGTTCATCATCGAGTTTGGTTTTGGGGAGATATTTTTAGGTGTCTACAGGCGCTTCGACTGCTCCATTTGCCTGAGGTCTATAAGGAGAAGAATGATGATGCTGGATACCATATTTTTGTAGCAAATCTTCACACTCGGCCTGAAAGTGAGTTCCATTGTCACTCATCATTTCATGTGGGACTCCATATCGACAAATAATATTTCTTTCGATAAAGAGTGCTACATGTTTTGCAGTGAGTTTGGCGTATGATTGTGCTTTGACCCACTTTATGAAGTAATCAATTGCCACTAAGATATATTTGTGACCTCCTGTTCCTGGGGGAGTGATTTTGCCGATGATGTCAATTCCCCATGTAGAGAATGGCCATGGCGAAGTGTAGGTGTAGAGTAAAGATGGAGGAACATGTTGTAAATTAGCGTAGATTTGGCACTTAGGGCATCTTTTTACGTATTGATGGCAACCCCTTATTCATTGTAGTCCAATAGTATCCTTCTCGCATTATCTTTTAGACTAACATTTTGCCATTTACGTGAGTTCCACAAATTCCTTCGTGGACTATCCTCATTGCTCTTTGAGTATCCTTTTATCCTACACATAAGAGAGCTCGACCCTTAGGTACCCTTTTGTGTAACTCGTTGTCTATAAGTACGTATTGGGAAGCCAAGAGTCTTAATACTCGCTTTGCTCTTTTGTCAGCATGGGGAGGGTATTCTCCTTTGGTGACATAGTTGAGTATATCCGTATACCACGATTCTTCTTTTTCTTCTTCTTCTTGGATCACTTCATCATCTTCTATAGCTTGAATATAAGCCGGTTTATGCCTTTTTCCTATACTTAGAGGCATTTGCTCGATTTCCGTAGGAATCCTAACCATTGAGGCTAGTCTTGCCAAGGCATCAGCAAATTGATTTTCTTCTCTAGGCTGATATGTGTATTCCACCTTCTCTAACTGATTAGCGAGGGTTTCCAAATAAGTTTGGTAAGGGGCTAGGCTTTCGCTCCTTACTTTCCATCTTTTGGAGATTTGATTGATGATCAATGAACTAAAATCGTAATTAAACATCCCTAAAACAAATTCTTAAACGAAAACTAATCAGGTCTATAAAAAACACGCGCCCGATCGGGCTCGCCTTTTTTTCCTACGCCCTTGCCGTTGCGCCGCGCCCGATCGAGCCTACGCTCACCCGATCAGGCGTGCTTTCTTCTTGGTGCTTCTTTGTGCGCGCCCGCCCGATCGGGCGTATGCTTGCCCGATCGGGCCCGGCTTCTTCTTCGAGGCTTGGATTTCGATTGGGCTCGATTCTTCGGCCCAATCCGAATTTCCTCTTCGGGTCTTGAATATTCGATCCATATTCCCCGGTATCACATACCGAGCCCTTAATCACCGGCTCTCACCGGTCCTGGGCTTCAAAAACGGTCGTGTCCTCCTAATGCTCGTAGTTGCTTCGTGAAAAACCCGAAAAACGCTCCAAGTGTGCAATTTCCTACAAAACTCAAGCAATACTACAAAAACACTAGAAAACACAAATTAGTAATAAAAGAGGCTCTAAAGAGCCAAAAACACCACTAATTATGACCATGGGACGGGGGTAAAACACTATATAAATTGGATATATCATCCATCCGAACCCTACTGTTACTATATACCCAACCTTAATTGTGCTCCACCAACTATCTGCCTCAGCCTTCAAGTAATAGGTCCCGATTGCAACCCTTTCAGCTTGCGGACAATCTGTTGCAGTAAACAACATGTCCATCTCTCGAAGCCACCCTTCCAGAATAATCGGGTTGGCTGTCCCTTCATAGATCGGTGGCCGGTGACGGTCAAACCTATCAAAGGTTGATTGACCGCTCGATGGAGCAGCATTCCGATTGGCTAGAGAGATAATTGCATTCTCAAGTGCCACTCGGCGACGACAAGATGCTTCTTTTCTGTCGTCCATCCTTCTTGGAGGTATTCTACAAAACAAATAAGTTAGTTTTTTTTTCCTAAACTATTACACAAGTAAATTGCAAATAATTAAACAAGTAGACACGCCCTTTACTTCCTACCCAAGTCACTCACTATAGTTCAAGTTTCAATTCATTTTACTTTAAACTACAAGTTTCTCAAGAAACTGCAGCAACCCGTTCAGAGTTTTGACCGTTTGCTCTGATACCAACTGTAACGCCCCGTCCTTATACAAATATAGGCGTTAGCCGAAATACGCCGTGACGGAGGTCACTTTGTCACTTTTGGATGTTAACTTAAGTCTATGTGATCTAATTGGAGCATCGACATTGCATTTTGGTGTATTTAACCTAAACGGGTCTAAAAGTGGCAATTAAGGCTCTAGAAAGAATAACTCGACCAAACGAATAAAAGATAAATAAACTTGAAATTACAAGAAGCCAAGGGCAGAACAACCCTTATCGGCAAATCCCAAAATGTATTCAAGCCAAACTTAGTTAAGAGAATCCACACAAACAATTCAAACAGGCCAAACCAAACCAAAGCTTTCAAAAGTCCAACTTAAGGTGGCCTAAGGCCTACTCAAACCCAGCCCAACGACACAAAACCCAACATCACTCTACATCTGAAACAACAACAAATATTCCACAATCAGTGGGGAGCAACTAGTAGTTCTCCCTTAAATCAGTAATAATAAGGTTTAGAAATTAAATTACAAGTAAGAAATCACTTACACTAAACCATACAAATCAATAAAATAAACTTTGTAAACAAAATCAAATAAACCAAACTAAAGAAAAACTTCATATAACTTCAAAAATATAAATAATTCATGTACTTTCATAATCCGTTCAAAAATCATTTAAACAGCAAAATTGGCATGGAGGGAACGCTAGTGGCCTCGCAATCCACTTCCTAAGGTTTGTCAGGATAAACCCCTGGTCATCTCGCAAAGACCGTGTCTAAATTAACCAACTCCCGGTTATGGGTAGATGCTTATAAGGTCTTACACACCCCCGGACAACAACAATTAACCCAGGTCGAGCTACCTAAGACTCGCAATCCAGGTAGTTAGTATGTTTATTAATCATCGGGAAGCAACTCGGCCTCACACCCGACTATGGCCCCACACACAATTCAAAAATCACTTAAAATAGATAATATAATATATTTCACTCAAAAATTTGCAGAGAAGCCAAACATGGTCTTACACTCAATTCAAACAGCATAAGAAAATCATATTTCTTAAATTCAATTGAAACTTCAATTCAAAACACACTTCAACATAATAAATCACAAAAGGTATCGTCTAAGTTTGGGAATATAATTAATTATCGAAATTCAACAATTAAGTGCATTCACAACTCTTGCCGAAGTGATGCTAAAGAAAGTGTTATTCTTCTCTGAAGCATTACGACGTCGACAATACAATTACAACCCCCACATATTCAAACACGCATCGAAATAGTTCACTTTAGGGGTTTATAATACCCAAAAATTCACTCATCACCTAATTAAAATATAATTTCAAATAATATATAATACTTACAATAAAAATTACATAAAATCAATTAATAAAACAAAAAATCCGAACCACCATTTCATAAAACAACCATAACAGGACAACAACATACAAGTCCAATAGTCATCATATAAACCCAACCATACATGCTTCAAATATGAAATAAAAATTAGGGCATATACATACACTCATTAGGCATCATATAACACAATTTTGGACTTAAAATTCAAGAGAAAACATGCCAAAATAAAATCATATTTACAGCAGCCCCTACACTAATATACAGCAGTACCCATCATACTAAATCGCCCAAAAACCCACCTTAAACATGAAACTAAGCTTAGCCTATTTTGGTACACACTCTAAAAACACAACAGGTCATGTTAATCATGCATTTAGGCTTAGAAATTTGGCAAAACACATCTTGAAAATCCTCTAATCACACTCCCTTCACAGTAGATGGCAGCAGGTCCTGTACATTGTTATACGCCATTAAAACAAATCACTCTTTCTTAATATCATCCCAAATTAATTGGGGAATATCCTAACATGATACTACATGAAATTAGGCAAGAAAAATCAATCAAGATAATTAATTTAAGGCTTAAGGACACAAGATACACAAGCTGCCATGACAGATTAATGAATCAATACACATGCTCGTATAAAAGGTAGAATTACCTAAAAACATGGAATTTCGCTAAGGTATAAACTCATAATAATCCTAACATGATAATCTAGAAGATATATATTCAATTTACCTCAATAACAAGAGTTTATCATGCCCTAAAATACTGCTATTCACACGTCCAAAACAGCACTGGCAGCACTACATTGGCTCACAATTTCAGTCGTTTGGTGGCCTTAAACACCTCCGAATTTTACCCATAATATATCAAATCGATCGTACAACAATCCTATACAATAATATGAAATAAAATAATTGAAATTAATGATTAAACACGACAAAATATCACTACAGAAACCCAAGTCTTACATGCAGACATCAGTCACGTACATCATGCTTGTAAGCCCCAAAATCATGTGATAACTTAATATAAACACATCAAAAACATCATAAAACAATTAGGGATTGATAGTAAACCAAACTAGGCATGAAATTCATGTGTTAAACACATAAAATAAGGCCAAATCCATTCCAACAACTGACATACTCACCACATACGAAAATTGAAACCATTCCTAACCCTAACATGATTTCAATCCTGTAATCAACTCTAAACATTAGAGTTCCTAATCTAAGGGATTTTACTAATTACCTTTGAAGCGTGACTAGATTAAAGACTAAGAAAAAGGAGTAGAAGACCCAAGAAAATCCCCTTTGAAACCCACGAAAACCACACGCCCAAACAAGCCTTGTTTCTCCTTGATTCCCTTGCTTCAATGGAGATATTCCACCCGGATTTTTTGATCAATTATGCAACAAGAAGAACCTTCATTTACCCTTGATAAAACCCTTGAGGACCACAAAAATTTTGAGGAAGAGAGATGATTTGTGTGCAGCGTGTGAAAGGAATGAAGATCATTGTTTTGTGAAGCCTTTTTGTACGTGAGAAAGGGAAGAGGAAGAGCTAGTGTTAAGGCATCATTAAGGGGGTCTAATGAGGAGTAAATGGGAGGTTACTTAGGTTAGACAATTTGTCTTTTGATCCCCCTTTAAGATGTGTGAGAAGAGAAGGAAATTGGGCTCCTTTAAGCCCCTTAAATCAAGTCTCAATAAATAATGTAACATGATCCCTCTTTGGGCTCACTTAGGTGTAGGTTATTAGCTTAGAAAGAAAACTTATTAGGCCCCTAATTACAGCAACCCACTCGCCTATCATAAGACCCAAGCACACCTATATGCTTCTAGTTTAAACAATAACAATTCGGTAAAAAAAAAAAACGAGGCAAGAGAAAGAAGTCGATTGTATAAGAAATTAAATTCAAATTATATTAACGTAAAAATTTAAATATTGAAATATAAATTACTTCCTCTATTCTATTTTTACTTGACTTGTTTCTTTTATCATGTTTGCCAATGCAAAACTTTAACGGTCAATAACTTTAATTCTCCATAATTAAAAAATATAAAAGTTATATATTATGATTGTACTTATTGAGTCGAATTCAAAATGATCCAGCATAAATATGTTTTTCCTTACATATTATTCACAAAACACGGTCAAAGGAGGGGTGGTGAACAGTGTAAAAGTCAAAGCGGGTCAAGTAAAAAAGAACGGAGGAAGTATATAATAAACTTATGATAATGAAATGATTAATAACAAAAATATAGATCAAAGGCAAATAGGAATGAGATTTTCTGGCACGAAATCTCGGGGCATTACATATACGATATTATCTAATTATGATTTAAAATATATGATATTTTTGGAAATGCGTTGACTTAATTATGAACATTCGATGTTGTAGTTTAGACAAGCATGTTTAGTGATTTATTATATGTCACTTTTATAATATATGATATTATGTTGTTGTATATATAGACTAGTGTGGCCCATAGATTCTAAAATACGATCTGCGCATCGTGATGTATTTTGTTATCTAAATACGGTCTGCGTACCGTTAAGTATTTTTGTAACTTGTATTAAAGTAAATAGATTAGTTATTTAAATAGTGTTAGTCCATAGAAGCCCATGAAGTGAAGGCCCAAAGTAGCAATGTGGATGGAAATCCATGATGATTCAAGTGGGAGCTTTTCATTTCTAGTTTTCATAGGACTAAGGGGTCATACTATGTCATGTTTTATTGCATTAGTAGATTATGCATGTTAGATTTTATTTATGTTGATTGCCAATGCGCTAGAGTTTACTAAATAATCACAACTTAATGAATTTAGGTCCCCATAATATTGAGATTGTTTTTCCAATTAAAAACCCAACAAACCCTTGATATTTATGATAGGTCATGCCAAAGCTGGGTGTCATTTTATATCTTGGGAGCCCTGGGGTAAATCAAGTTTTACAATTTTAATTGGTTATGCTCAAGAAGGTTACCTAAAGAGTTTAGAACCTTGAAGCAAACAAAAATAATTTAATATGTGATGGTTAATTATTCAACCAAGAGTTACAAGAATTGTAATTAGTAAAGAGTTTACTCACCTTGAAATTGAAGGGACAAAGTCCGGTCAATTATTGCACAAATAAAGAGTCTTTGAATCACTTAAAATTCAATTGGGATTATTTAATTATTGAATAAAGTGATTTAAAGCTACCTATAATGTCAGTTTATGATACTTAAAATTTTAATCAAACATAATTATTGAAATTTTCCTTATTTTGACTTAGATGTGTAGCCCTAATCACAATGACACCAACATTTACAATCTTCGACCATTCCTTGAGAAGGATAGGTTGACAAGTGTAGACACCTAAAAATGTCTCCCTAACACCAAACCCGATGATGAACAAAATTTCACCGCCATTATTGATCAGGTTGAGTATTTAATCTTCGGAGTGCTTAAATCTATGTTTGCATTCAATGCATTTCATAAAGCAATCCATTTCCTAGCTCATTTTCCTAAACCATAACTTGTTTTCCTCTTTTCGTGTCCACATCGCAAAACCGAGAGAAACTGAATTTTTGGCCTAATAATTTTGATCCAATTATTAATTGAATGGATAAAACTTGAAATAAGCTTTCGAACAATATATCATAAGCTCTATTCCGATTTAAAACGAAGAAGATATGAGCTAAACAATAAATTCGGCCCAAAACTGATACCCTTCTATTAAAACAATCATATCTTAAAATCTACAACTAATTTTGACCTGATTCTAATTGGGTTGGAAAGTATACTTGATAAACTTTCCAATGATATATTATATGTCTTATTTCAAGTTACGGATCAAAAGTTATTGCAATTTTAAAACGTGTAAAAACTGAATTCGTCGTGCAAGCAACAAAACCACCGCGTCGCAGGGGATAGTGACGTGGCACGGGGCTTGTTACCATGTCACGGAAGTCGGTACCGTGTCGCGGTACACATACCATAACACGGTGCTTTTACGCGTCATTCCCCACACGATTTTTTCATCGTGACACGGTATACTGTACCGTGTGCCACAATGGACTTTGCCGCCTCACAGTACACATACTATGACACGGGGCAGCTCTGTGTCCATTCCGCGTAAACCTTTCATGAGTTTTATCTCGCGTAGCCTAATTATTTCCCTCGTCAAACAGTATTCCTCTGTGTCACAGAATTTTCTGTCGTGTCGCGGTAGAACCAGCCGTGTTGCGGTAGCCTTTTTAAGGTTTTATTCTTTTTAGGTTTCCGTGTGTTCCCCCTGCTCATTTTCCCTATAAATAGGACCCTCCTTTCTGCAGTTCGGGGCATCAAATCATTCTGTATTCCTCTCTTTTACACCAAAAATCACTCTTTTCTCTCTCTCTCCATATTCTAAGCCTTAAACCTATATTCCTAATTATACCATTCTTCCCTTAAGCACTCCAAGGAGTCCATACGACACCCGAGGTTCCGCCCTAAAACCAAGGTGTGAAAGGTAAAAATAAATGAGGGTTTGGACCAATTCAAATCTATATTTATTTAATTTAATTTCCATTTAATTTATATTTTTTTTTATTGAAGTTACTAACAATTTATTCATGATGTAGCGATTTAAAGGAACGCGCGGAATCTGAGTAATTAATTAATTTAATTTCTTATTTTATTTTTAATATTGATAGTATCATGATTAGGTTTATTTATATTTGATTTGACTCACGATATTATTGTGAAATTGCTTCCAATATCAATGTTTATTCTATTATATCTTTTATGATCACCATATTGCATGTTGAAAGAGAATATGTAATTGAAAATCACGCCTAATAAGATAATTTGGACAACTGGTTTAGGATCCTTTTTAACCTTGTTATTTAATCAAGTGATCACAATATTTTAGAATTATATGTTGCATTAATATTAAACCAATTTAGCCTAATAATAGTTTGGAGCAAATTGAATCTTTTTTGCATGCCTTTGAGATTGCAGGAATCAATTTTCAGTATAAGAATCGAGTAGAGGCCAGTCGGGCGAATGTGACTCCATGACTCACTTCGTACCATCATCCCCGATCCTCCTTTCGTGGTTCCGAACCCTATGGAGTTAGTAATCTCATGGATTATGAATGGGGTGTAACCTTCACGGGTCAATCGTTGTTGCCTATCGTTGTCCCTTTATCGTGGTTGCCTTTTTATGATCCGTGAACAATTTACAAGTTCCTTAAAAAATTGTTGGCGGCTCCCTACTTTCATTGTCCCTAATCGTAATGTCAATTCCCACTTGCTATGAGTGCCAAGCGTATTCACACATGCTTTAACGTAGGCGCACTTCAAACGACGCTTACAATTTGGCGACTCCATTGTGGAGGATTCTTGGTTATTTATCGATTTGAGTGATTGCTATTTAATTAAGATGAGTGCATGAGACTTGAAAGATTCTTGAAAATAATCCTGTGATTAAATTGGCATTTTTACATATGCATAGACATTTTAACGTCGTATCTCAGGTCTGTCCCGTAGGAAAAATTGGATAACCTGGTCGTGAACGAAGAAAACAGAGGCACCGTTCAGATTTCCTGACTGCCGCGCCACGGCAGAGCTTGCCGCCGTGTCACGGTGCTGGGCACCGTCACGCGGTGTTCGTCACCGTGACATGGTAGATTTTGTCGTGTCACAGCAGTCCCGAAATATGTCCTGTGGCTTATTTCTCTTCTCATAGTCAGCTTCCTTTGATTTTTCTGAAAAAACGTGTGTGTTCTACAAACGTCTTAGCCCCGGAGATTTAAGCTCTATCAACCTAAACACGCTCATGGAAATAAGGGTTCATCCGAGTTTTTAAATCCACCAAAACCATGGAGTCGAGTTCGATTTCATTACGAACTCGCGGAGCCGCCCGTTGGCATACACCCTCAAGGGAGGTTGCCTTGATAATGCGTCCAAACTCTTAACCATGGTACCCTATTGACACCAAATAAACCTTACCATAGTCGAACATAGAAATTGACCATAGGTTGGGAACTCTTCGTCTTTGCATCATTGTGCCTACGTGTTCTATTGGTGCATATTTGATTGTTTTGATCCTAACCTTAACGATCTTTCTTTGTCAATGGTTGATTATTTTATGACTAATGATTGCCAATGTTCCGTACTCACTTAGTAATTAGCGTAAACTCTAAAATTGATAAAACTAAAAAAAATTAAACCTAGAACTGATCACCGCGTCACGGTAATGCTGCGTCACGCCAATAAGTTTCGTGTCACGACAGTTTGTACCGCGACACGGTACTGTTTGCCGTGTCACGGTACCCAGGGAATAAGTCCAGTCAGCTATTTTTTGTTCTTCCGTGCTAATTCAGTCCGCGTGTTAGTCATTTTGGTTACTGTTCACATGTCTAGCCATATGATCATACCACGAGTCTTATAACATCACTTAATCACTCACGAGTCAAGTATAGTCCACCTACTTTCTTTATGTTCCGACTTGAGTCGTGCACCATGTCGTTTATGATCGTATACTAGGATCATGCACCCTTTTTTTCGTCGTAATAAAAAAAAATGTGTGGAGTTTATTCTCACCTGTTTTCAAATGTCTATTTTTCCCTTCCTTTCCTATCTGGAGAAATGAGTCAAACAATTAAGTGAATTATTTTATTTCACAGTATTTGGTCAAGGAGCAGGGGTAGATTAATACGGTTTATGTCATTACCGCAACAATCTCTTAAATCCAAAAGGCGTTCAAAGAGAACTTTGCCATCTCCACATTAATTATCACCTTTTAATGGCCACTAATGAAGATATTGAGAACATCAAAAAATCCATCGAGGCACTGTCTCCCATGATGGAAACCCTTACCACAAGGGTCACTACCATGGAACAAAACAAGGTCACTATTTCCACCCTTGAAAAAAATATAGGAACAAATGAGTAAGATTTCTAAGGATTTCACTTATGTGGAACAACCTCCCACCCTTTTGGATGTGAAAGACAGGCTCCTTGAAAAGTTCTCCACTACTGATATTCCAAAGTTCAAGCCTACTGACAATCCAATATTTCATTTGAAGGCGTTCTCTGCAACCATGGCTCTTAAGGGATTGTACGTAACATTCTTCCCTACGGTGTTCTCTCTCCTTAGAACATGCTTGCCAGCAATGATTTTATTCCCTAGATGCCAAGCGTACTGCGACTTGGCAAGATGTCACCGACAGTTTCATGAATCGTTACAAGTGTAACATTCAAACTGAAACTTCTGAACGTGAACTCTCCATTCTCAAACAGAAAGAGAATGAAGGCTTCACCGCTTATCTGAATAGGTGGAGAGAAACGACTTCACTCTTGGTAGATCCTCCCAGAGAAAGATAGATGGTTCACCTCTTTATTCAAAATCCGACTCACATATATAGGGAACATCTCAAATTTCTTCCACTTATCACCTTCAAAGCTGTATACGACATCAGCATTAATATCGAGGATAAGCTAATAAAGACTGCTGGTAGTAACAATAATAACACTTGGAAAAACAAGAAGAACAACCATCCTTCTTCTTCGTCTTCTAAGCACAAAAATACTACCAACAATATATGCCAAGTTAATCTCAATAAACTGTTAGCTCTTGATGCTCCATTGCCCAAGAAAAAAAGAACTTACACTCCTTTAGGAATGACTTATGATGCAGCCTTTGATCGCCTTTACGGTCAAAGATTGATCACACCTATTGGGCCATTTCCAAAGCCAAAACCTAAAGAAAGGAGTGCCAAATGGAATCCCAATTCCCATTGCAAGTACCATCAAGGAAGGGGCCACACTACAAAGCAATGTTGGAATTTGAAGAACGTCATTTAAGACTTGGTGGATGCAAACAAACTTCCTGTCCCTCCAGGCTGTAAGACGTATTGAACACAAGGCGTACAGTAGATCCTTCGTGCAAGATGTCATGATTTCTTTTTTTTCTTTATCATTCATCTCCATTCCCTCATTCATGTCTAGCATAGGTTTTCCATTTTGATTTTTTATATGTTTCATGTTTTTGTTCACCTTTTCCATTAATAAAATGAGAAGTTTCTCTTTACATCTCGATCATAGCATTTTTCATTCACTCATTCTAACAAAAAAAAATGAAAAAAATAAAAAATCAATTACCGAACTAAACACAAGGTACACCAATGACTTGAGGCACCTTTGCAACCCTATCATTCCCTGTTGACCGTTCAATCATATTCCATTTCTTCATCATCTTCATCAACTTCTTTGAGCCTCGTCTAACGTTTGTCCTTCATTTCTTCAACCCACATTCACTTAACCCTGGGATTGGAAGATGTGTAATTGTATAACATTCAAAAAGCAAGTAAAAAAAAAAGCAGCAAAGCAACAATAAAACAATGTCTAAAGGCAAGTGTTCTAATGTCTTTGATACAAACACGTCTCAAATTACGTCTCTTATTGAGTGCTTGGTACCGTGCCTGAGAAACATGGACCGCATGATCTGAGATTGCCTACATTGATTCGAAAGAATGAAAAAAAATAATCAAAGCCAAAAAAAAAAATGAAAATAAACTTGCAAAATTCAAAATTTTCAAATTCACAACTACGCATCTTGGGGATTTTCTTGGGTCTTGAGCCTTGTACCCTTTTCTTATTTAAACCATCAGCTTAACCATTACAACCCATGAAAGACCTCTTTGAGGTGTACATACACTTGTGCAAAGTTCGATTAGAGCTACGTTCGGCCTGATTCCTAACGAATAGGTAGGCAACCTCACATTGAAGTGCGACCACATTCATATGCATGATCAAATTGAAGAATATCCAATGCTTACCCCTATGACCTTATCCATCTAGATCTAGACTTGGGGGCTTGAACCCACATCATTTATCCTACTTAGCCTAAAGGGTCACCATTTCGACTCTTCTCACATCTCCTTTTATCACCATAGCCTTTGCAGCCTCACCTTAGTATCACTTTCACACACTTCTTTGACACATACATAGCCATATCATCTTTCCCTTAGGAACCCTTTATCAAGAAATCTAAATTCCCCACTGTGCATGTTTCATCATCTTTCAAGACAACATTCATTAGAAGAAACATTGTATACTTGCTTAGCTTCCTAACCTAAGCAATATTCATTGTTTCAGGCATCGCATATCGTGCTTAGATACTTGACCTATGAAACATTAATTATGTAATACTCATCAATCATTTCATCTATATACATGCTTAGCTTCCAGACCTAAGAAACGGTCAAGATCGCTTCTTTACACCACATATGATGCTTAGCTCCATGACCTAAGTTCATTCATCTATCATGTCACATGATGTAGTTGTCCTTAGCCTCCTGGCATAAGAACATACATAATGTATATATTATTTTCAAGACAAGCAATTCAATCCATACGATTCATTTTGTCTTGCTTAAGGAGGAAGTTCAAAACTTCTTCACTTTTTCATTAATTTCTTTTGGGGAAGTTCAAAAACTTTTTCAAAATTTTTTATCGAGGGAAGTGACAGGCTAAAGTCGTATCACCCAATCAAAAGTAATTCCTAAATCCTCTAACTAATGTAGATAGGGAAGTAAGGTTGAATCCACAGGAAAACTGGTCTTTCTATTCCTAATTAATTAAAGCAATCTAAATTATTAAGTAATAAATTAATAATATGAAAAGGAAATTAAACTACGAAGATTAAGGGTAAAGAGAAGTCAATGAATAAAGGCCTAAGGCATAAGTTCATCAATAAATAACATTCCAGGGTAACACATAATAATCAATCATCAATGCATCAATTAATCAGATCATAAAGGGCTTTCGCTACATATTACAATCATAGAGTTAATTTACCGGTATTAAATCTCATCTCTCGAATTTCGGCTTAACCATTTATAAATTAGTCCGCCTATTGAAACTAAGCCTAAACATCAATTCTCATCTCCCGAATCTCGAATTAATATTGCGTAACTCATACATAAAAGACTAGCGCTAATCTAGATGCAGAGCATTAAATCAATCAATAGGAAATTAATCAAGCACTGATAATCAACAACAATAAATTACCCCTTCATATTATTTATGGATCCCCATACACCCTAGAAAGAAAACTACTCAGAAATAATTAAAATTAATCTAATCAAAGCAATTAAACAAGACATGACGAAAGAAATAAAGTAAATAGCTGAGATTAAAGTAGAAGAAATCGTTACCAAAGTAATTAGAATTAAGGAGTTGAATTAAGAACAAAATATAGAACAAAGTTGTAGAGAGAGAAAATAATTTAAAACTAAGTAGAGAAAGAAAGTCTAAGAGAAGAAGTGCTAAACAAATACATTAAAATCGTATTTATACCAAAAAATAATTACTCTTAATTAAAACTAATATAAATCGCAGAAATCAGCTCCTAAAAACCTCGCGCCAGATCGGGCGAAGGGTCGCCCGATCGGGCTTGCCTTTTTTACAATAAATGCGTCTCTCGTGCCTGGCCAGGCGCGAACTAATCTTCCTCGCCTGGCCGGGCGCGCCTTCGGGCGGGAGCTTACTTTGGTCGGGCCCGGACACTTGGGCAAGTTTGGACTTTGATTGGGCTCCGATTCTTCGTCCCAATCCAGAGTTCCTCCTCAGGTCTTGAATACTCGGTCCAAATGCCTCGGAATCTCAAATGCTAAACCCTAAATAACCGATTTTATGACTTTAACGGCCCTGGGCTATAAAAACTGGTCGTGCTCCTCCAATGCTCATAGTCACTTCATAATATCTCGGGAAAATGCTCCAAAAGTGCAAATCCCTATAAAAGTCAACCAAAACTATGAAAACACTAGAAAACACAAATTAGTAATAAAAGTTGCTCTAAAGTGCCTAAACACTACTAATATTGACCAAGGGACAGGGGTAAAACACTATATAAAATGGATATATCAAACTCCCCCGAGCCAAAGCTTTGCTTGTCCTAAAGCAAAGATCTCATCAATGAATAAATAAATACATTCCTCACCCCAAATAATCAAAATAAAGCACAAACAATTCAAGGCAAATTGACAAGCGCACTTTAGGGCGCGCTTTAGAGCATATTTTAGGATGATTTTGGATGTATTTGGGGCCGCTTTGGCCGATTATTACCTTCTTATGCTTACGTTCCCCATATTACGTGCTTCACGGGTTTTCGGTTTGTTTTTGATGTGTTTTCAGGTAATATCAACCGAGTTTAATCGGATCCCCAGCCCTTGATGCGTAACCGAGCTAGCCTTGACCGGAGTCCGAGGAGTTAAGGAAGTTCAAGTGCCGTGCATTGATTACATAGCACAGGCAGCACGGCCGTGTTACCATAGGCACACCCGTGCTGGCCTATAAGCAAGCAACCCCAGGCAAGGCAGCACGGCCGTGCAAGCCAATAGCACGCTCGTGTCAGTATCCACGCACCCGCACGGCCGTGCAGGCCATTAGCACGGCCGTGACAGATGTTGCCCGTGCCCGTGTCAGCTTCAGTATGAGCCCCGTGCTAGAGCATATTCAGCACGACCGTGTCATTTTTAGCACGGCCGTGCCAGGAAGCTGCACGGCCGTGCCATATATAGCACGACCGTGCCAATTTGAAGAAGAAATCCGGTTTACTTACTGACAAGCTAGCACGGCCGTGCCAAATACAGCACGGCCGTGCTGATCCAGGGTTAACTGCGCGCTTGACTTCTCCGCATTAGAAGACGTATATAAGGCCCAACTTTAAGAGGATTCCTCAGACAGTTTTTTAGAGATTCATTAGTTTTCTTAGAGATATTTCTAGAGATTTTAGTTTTCTTGGATTGATTTGAAGCAAGATTTGCGAAGATTCTTTGTATTATTCATTGACGACGGATATCAAAGTTCTGAACTTTTCCATTGATTCGCATCAATACAATTGGTATTATTCATTCTTGTTTATTAATCAAGCTTTATTATTCCTTAATCAAAATTCATGTTTCTATCTATTATGCTTTTGGAATTCATTATTGCTTTGATTATGAATATGTGTGAGTAGTCTCCTAGCTAGGGTTTCGGGATGAAACCCGGCCTAGGTAATCTATGTAATTGAGGATTGATTTTGATAAACGGATTGTGATTAAATTGATTATATGCGATTGCATGTTAATTCATTATAATAGGAGTAGCTAACCTAGAATCTTGAATTTGATTGCATGATATTCTTGATTTGAACAAGAGATTGTGAATTGAGTATTTCATTATTGAATGTGGTTTGATTATGTATCGAGTAATGTTAAGTGCATGAGAAATCCAAGCTTAGTATTGCCCGTTGTCTTCCTATCACATGATATTGATCAGACTTATAGTCTTTGCATATCCCGTTTGTCTCTGTGATTCCTTGTTGCTTAGTTACCAATGGTTAGGCGGATTCCCGTTCTCCCTAGTGTCTTAGTTTATTGATTTATTCCATCTTATTAGTAGTATTTTAGAACACCATTTTCCATTGATTTCGAACAAGCTTAGGTTTAAGATTGATTTGCAATTACTCTCGTTCCTCGTGGACCGAACCTTTATTTGCCATTGTACTTGGTTATAGGGTGTTCGTATAAGTATTGTTTGATTGAGAGTTAGATTGTAGAGACCGATTTAACCCTCGTCAAAATGGCGCCGTTGCCGGGGAACGGTGTTTGTTAATTGCTTTTTGATTTCTTGAGTCTAGTTCATCATAAAAAAGCACAAAAAGATTTTTCCCTTTTGGCTACACTTGTAGCCCTGCTATTTAATTGGTTTGGTTAGTGTGTATGCGCAGGTCTAAACAGAGAGAATTAATACCCTTCGATCCAGAAATCGAAAGAACTTTGAAGAGCAATCGTAAATCTCGATTGACGTCATCAAACTCTCAAGGAAAGGAACACAACACACAACAGGTTCCAATTGAAGACATACCGCGCCAACCCAATCGGCAAGCACCACGACCCCTGAAGGAGTTGGGAACTCCTGGGGCGTATAGAGCTTCAAGTGGGATTGCTCCACCCACTACTGAGGCCAATGATTTTGAGATCCGGCCGGCTATGATCACCCTCATCGAGAGAAGGCAGTTTAGTGGTGCCAAGCATGAGAGCCCTTTGGCTCATTTGAACGAATTTGAGAAGTACTGCAATACCATCAAGGTTAATGGGGTGAATCAAGAGTTCGTGAGATTGAAGCTTTTCCCCTTTTCATTTATTGGGAGAGCTCTCGAATGGTTAGAGAAGGAGGTGAAGCCGAACTCTCTACACACTTGGGATGATGTCACGACAGCATTCTTGGGAAGATTTTATTCCCAAAAGAAGACGGCCGATGCTAGAGCTTTGATCCAGGGATTTCAGCAAAGGAGTGGGGAGTCAATCTACGAAGCATGGGAAAGGTACAAGGAGTATCAAAGAGAGTGCCCACACCACGGAATCCCAACATATCAAGTTTTACAGATTTTCTATGGAGGATTGAGTCCTCAAGGGAAGACCAGTTTGGATGCGGGAGCAGGTGGCCCCATTATGAACAAAACCGAAGAAGAATTCATTGATATCATAGAATATGTGGTACGACACCACATGGATTGGCAAGATGGAGAGCGAGAGGCCACGAGCAAGAGTGGAGGAGCGGTCTATTCGGTAGACCATCTTAATGCAATCGGGAATTTGACATCGCAAATTGTAAATCTAGGTAAGGAAATGTCAATTATCAAAGAGAAGCTCAACGCTCCACCGCATCAAAATTTTCCATCCTATTCTAAGGGAGCAGGTATGAACTCTAACTCTAATAATATGCCTGCTGGATGTATATTCTGTGAAAACTGTGGGTCTTATGACCATGATACCTCTGCCTGTAACGTAGATTCCCAATTTCAATCCAACTATAATGATGGTAATGAGTGTGATAATGAACAAGTCAATGCCTTGTCTTATGATAATAGACCTAGGAATGACAATAACAGATATTTACCACCTAATCAAAGAGGGAACAATTATAATCAACAGGGTAATAATTCTGACTACCAACAACAAAACCAGTGGGGAAACAGGAACCAAAGGGACCAAAATCCCCAAGGGTCTTATAATCAACATGGTAATTTTGGTAATCAGAATAATTACCAACAAAATGCAGGTAATCAAGGGCAATACAATCAGAACATGAATGCCAATAACAGGGGAAATTGGAATAACAATGGTAACAGGAACAACTTCCAAAATCAAAATCCCCAACAGTCTAATGCGCGTGGCTCCCGAGCCTCTAATGACAACTACAATGCTCAAGGACAATCGCAAAGGACTAGTTTGGAGGAGATGATGGAAGCACAGACCAAAATGTTCAACACTTTCATGGCCACCAGTGACAAAAAGTTTAATGAAGTGATGACACATAATAAAATGCTCGAAACCCAGATTTCTCAGTTGGCTAGTGCTATAAAGGATGGGGTTGGAGTGTCAAAACTCCCACCTCAAGGTATTGACCCTAAAAACTCTGTAAATGCTATCACCACTAGGAGTGGAAAGACATTGAGGGGGAGCGATGAAGTAGTACCCCCTAGGAGTCAATCTGTGACTACACCTACCACTGATACTGTTATAGAGAGTGAGGAGGAGAGGACCGGAGAGAATGATAAAACTGTAGAGTTCTAAATGAAAAGGAAGTAACACAAGTCAAAGAACCCAATCTATTGCAAAAACTTCCTTACCCCCATAAGTTTGTGAGACATAAGTTGGATGTTCAATTCGGTAAGTTTTTAGATACTTTGAAGCAAATTCACCTTTCCATACCATTCACCGACGCTATAAAACAAATGCCTAACTATGCTAGGTTTTTGAAAGATATTTTGAGTGGCAGGAGGAATTGTGATGGGGTGGAAACTGTTAACCTCACCGCGAATTGTAGTGCAATCATCATGAACAAGATGCCTCCCAAATTGGGAGACCCAGGTAATTTCTCAATCCCTTGTGCTATTAATAAAATGAAAATTGATAATGCATTATGTGATCTTGGGGCTAGTGTTAGTCTTATGCCATATTCTGTATATCAAAGATTAGGGGTAGGAGAACTTCTTCCTACCAACATTACCCTACAGTTAGCTGATCGTTCGATCAAATTTCCTAAGGGTAAGGTAGAAGATGTTCCCCTACGAGTTGGGAAATTTGTGATACCTGTGGATTTTGTAGTTTTGGAAATGGATGAAGATAATCATATACCTATTATTCTTGGGCAACCTTTCCTAGCTACCTCTGGTGCTCTCATTGATGTGAAGAGTGCCAAGATTTCTTTAAAGGTAGGAGAGGAGGTCCTTGAATTTGATCTGAACAAAAGCATGCAATATCCTTTGTCTACTTCCGAAAACTGCATGATGATTGACACTATTGATTCGATTGTCTCTAGTATGCATACACTATTGCTTTCTACTAACCATGATCTTAAGCCAAGTGATACCGATGAGAGCAGGTACATAGAGGAGCAAATGCTAGAGGAAGATGATGGTGATAACGGTTTCAAGGAAATTACACCCATGTATGCACTTGCTATGGCCACCACAAAAGAGGTAAACGAGGCCCCTAAGGTAGAATTGAAACCTCTACCATCACATCTAAGGTACGAATTTCTTGGCCCTGATTCAACTTATCCTGTCATTGTGAATTCTTCTTTAGATGCGGATCAAACTCGGAAGTTGTGTGATGTATTGAGAGAGCATCAAAGTGACATAGGCTATACCATTGATAACCTCAAGGGTATTAGCCCCGCTATATGTATGCATCACATAACTCTCGAGGATGGTGCGAGGCCTTCTATTGAGAGGCAGAGGAAACTCAATCCTCAAATGGGGGAGGTGGTGAAGAAAGAGATCACCAAACTTCTTGATGCAGGTATCATCTTCCCCATTTCAAGCTCTAGATGGGTTTCCCCTGTGCATGTTGTCCCTAAGAAGGGGGGAATGACTGTAGTTGAGAATGAGAATGGTGAGCTCATCTCAACTAGGACGGTGACCGGTTGGCGGATGTGCATAGACTATAGGCGTCTAAACGCATCTACCAAAATGGACCATTTTCCCCTCCCTTTTATTGATCAAATGCTCAAAAGACTAACTAGGCACAAGTATTATTGCTTTCTTGACGGTTATTCGGGGTTTTTCCAAATACCTATAAACCCGGATGACCAAGAGAAGACGACTTTTACTTGTCCATATGGTACTTTTGCCTACAGGAGAATGCCTTTTGGACTTTGCAATGCACCGGGCACCTTTCAACGGTGTATGATGAACATTTTTGGGGACATGTTGGAGGCCGAGATGGAGGTTTTCATGGACGATTTTTCTGTTGGAGGAGCCTCCTTTGATGATTGCCTAGTGAACTTGGGGAAGTGCCTACAACGGTGTGAGAGAGTGAATTTAGTCCTGAACTGGGAGAAGTGTCACTTCATGGTTGAAGAAGGTATTGTCCTCGGTCACAAGATCTCAAATGCAGGCATAGAGGTGGACAAAGCAAAGGTTGAAGTTATAGCAAAGCTACCACCACCGGTCAATGCAAAAGGGGTAAGACAATTCCTAGGGCATGCGGGGTTCTACCGGCGATTCATAAAAGATTTCTCTCTTATAGACAAGCCTTTGACTGCCTTATTGCAAAAGGAAGTCGACTTCAAGTTCGACAAAGAGTGCCTACAAGCTTTTAACACACTTAAGAAAGCTTTGATTTCGGCACCGATTGTGCAAGGACCACGGTGGGATCTACCTTTTGAGTTGATGTGCGATGCTAGTGATACGGCTATTGGAGGTGTTCTTGGGCAATGAGTTGAGAAGAGGGTTCACGTGATCTATTACATGTCCAAGACCTTAAATGAAGCACAAAGGAACTACACCACTACAGAGAAAGAGTTCCTAGCCATTGTTCATGCATTTGAGAAATTTTGGGACTACCTCATTGGTTCCAAAACGATTGTTTATACCGAACATGCTTCCATCAAGTACCTAATTTCGAAGAAGGAATCCAAACCACGCCTCCTCCGATGGGTCCTCTCTTTACAACAATTTCATGTGGAGATCCGGGACAAGAAGGGAGCCGAGAATGTGGTTGCGGATCACCTTTCGCGCATGGAGAGGGAGCAACAAGAAGATGATGGGCTGCCCATTTGTGATGAGTTGAAGGATGATGTTTTATACCTCCTCAAGGAGAAGATTCTACCATGGTTTGCGGATTTGGTAAACTACTTGGCTTGTGAGGAGTTTCCCCCCGATTACTCCAAGAACCAACGGAAGAAGATTAGGAGAGATGCAAGGCATTACATATGGGATGATCCAATTTTGTTCAAGAGAGGTGTAGATGGTCTCCTAAGAAGGTGCGTTCCGGAGGAAGAAGTTCATAGTGTGCTGAAAATGTGCCACTCCGACCCTTGCGGAGGTCACATGGGGGCTAATAAGACAGCCCAAAAGGTTTTGCAATGTGGGCTATGGTGGCCCCATATCTTTAGGGACGCGTGGGCATTTGTGAAGACTTGCGATGCTTGCCAACGGAGTGGAAACATTTCCAAGAAGAATGAAATGCCTCAAAAACCCATACTTGAACTTGAGATCTTTGATGTGTGGGGCATTGACTTCATGGGACCCTTCCATTCCTCCCGTGGGAACCAATACATACTTGTGGCTGTGGATTACGTGTCTAAGTGGGTGGAAGCAATTTCCTCCCCTACAAATGATCACAAGGTGGTGGTGAAACTCTTAAAGAAGATTATATTTCCAAGGTTTGGGGTTCCTAGGGCGGTTATAAGTGACAACGGGTCACACTTTGTGCATGGGGCCTTTCAAAGGATGCTTCGAAAGAATGGAGTACATCAAAGGTTCGGGACAACCTATCACCCTCAATCTAGTGGGCAAGCGGAAGTCTCCAATCGACAGATAAAGTCCATCCTTGAGAAGACAGTGGCGAAGAATAGGAAAGATTGGTCAGATAAGCTTGATGATGCACTTTAGGCATACCGGACTGCTTTCAAGACCCCAATAGGCACCACCCCATACCGCTTGGTCTACGGGAAAGCATGTCACCTCCCGGTCGAACTAGAGCACCGCGCTCAATGGGCTATCAAGAAGATAAATTTTGATCTAGCAAGCGCGAGAGAGCAACGGATGTTGGACCTTCATGAATTGGAGGAGCTTCGGATGGACGCATATGACAGTGCGAACCTATACAAGTCCCGATCTAAGGAGTTCCATGACCGGAAGATAGAGCGGAAGGTGTTCAATGTTGGTGACAAAGTCCTCTTATATAACTCTAGGATGAAGCTCTTCCCCGGTAAGTTGATGTCAAGATGGAGGGGTCCATTCACTGTCAAAGATGTTTTCCCTTCCGGTGCGGTTGAGCTTTATGATTCTAGTGGGTTGCAATCCTTCGTGGTTAATGGGCAAAGGTTGAAGACATACTATGAGGGAGCCCATGTTGGTGTGATAGATGTGTTCGAATGCGGTCACAAGAGTTGAATGTGACCACGTCAAGCTATCGACGTTAAACTTAGCGCTTCCGGGAGGCAACCCGATTTTCTTGCTTTTACTAGAGTAGTTTCTTTTGTTTTGTAGTTGGTTTAGCTCCTAATTTGTGTGAGTTTTGTGTGCTCTTGTGTGTTTTTGTGCAGGTAGAAGATTGGTTAGAAGTCGGAATGAAGAGAGTGATGCGTGCCTTGAAGGAAAAGAAAACCTGCAGACTGCAGCAGACAGCACGGCCGTGCCATCAGACAGCACGACCGTGCCAGAATCCAGCACGGCCGTGCCAAAATCTGCACGGCCGTGCCAAACCTCAAAAGCCCACTGACATTCTAGCACAGCCGTGCCATTTTCAGCACGGCCGTGTCAAGTAATAGCACGGCCGTGATAATTTTAGCACGGCCGTGCCATCTGAAATTCAATTTCGCAAAAATCCTGCCAAGCCAACACGGCCGTGCCAAATTCGGCACGGCCGTGCCAGTTATAGCACGGCCGTGCAGCGCGGGTTCCGGATAGTTTTTCGTGTTTTTTAAACACGATTTCACTCAAACTCTCTCATTATTCCCCAACTCTCTAACACTCTTTCCTACCCTTTTTCTCTCTAAACTAACCCAAACCCCCAACCTCCTCCCTCAATTCCTCAAATCAAACCCTAATTCCCCATATTCTTCTTTTAAGATCTCGACACCCTCCTTGCATTGGAGCATTTTTCAAGTGATTGGACGCAAAATTCGGCCATCTTTGAGCTCGCCACAACTCCACTTCGTGGAGTCCTCGGTGAATTCGTTCTTAAACTCATTGATTTTCGCAATTTTTGTCCAATTTCATTAGTTTTATTGAATATTTGTTGTTGAATTGTGCTTTATTGTTGCAAGTTTGGGTGAACTAGTAGTGTTAGGGTAGTACATTGCATGCTAGGATAGTTTCTTGCTTGTTAATTGGTATATTGTGCTTAATTTCTTGAATCAAACATGCCTAGAACAAAGACATCGACTAGGAGACCGGGTCGGGACGATGCATCCTCATCCATGGTTCCACCCACGGTGGACACCATGGGTATTGTTTTTAATAACCCGTCCTTTTTGGACAAATTTGTAGGATTATCCCACCGACCGATCCGGCCTACCAAGTTCTACGACTCTTTAGCCGCTAGGGCTCTAGGGATCGAAAGCGACATGGTTCAACTATTTTCATTTACCAACTTTGATTCTTTCCTTACCATGCATGCTCTCACTTACAAGAGGCTTACCCTCGAATTTTTGTCTTCTTTCTACGTGCATCGGGATGAGAATAACTCACCCCGGTACTTGTCCTTTCAACTAATGAACTCGGGCACCATTCAAATGTCGGTGGCCCAAGTTAATGCCGCCTTTGGGTGGACATCCGACCTGAAATATGGTCCTAAGGATGGCCACTCAAAACACTACAACTCCGGTTTGTTTTGGCGGCAAATCACGGGGAAAATGGATAGAGATCCCCGTAGGGATAAGGCGACTTCCATCGTCAATCCCGCCTTTCGGTTATCCCACAGGACCTTCTCCTCTACTATCTTTGCTAGAGGAGATAGTTCGGGTGTAGTCTCCATTAGGGAGTTACAGTTTATTTGGCACCTCACCCGTGGGGACGGGCGTCTAGACATGGGAGCGTGGTTACTAGACCACCTCGACGGTGTAGCCCGGGGTAGGGGTGATATTACTATCAGTGGCATGATCACCATTCTTGCGCAATATAATGGGATTGATTTTTCTGAATTGCAGGCTATCCCAGGCACTACGAGGCTTGATATGCGCACCTTGAGAGCCATGCAGTGGCTTGAAGGGACATCCCAACCGGATTGCTATTTGTGGCTCGTAGCAGGCAAGCCATACGCCTACTTGCCCGATCTGGAGAGGACGGTGGTTTACAACAAAAACAATTGGATCTTCGACCACGACATCGCCTGGCACGAGGACGGAGGCACGGAGTATGTAGACCGCAGTCCCCAGCCTCACCAGGGGATGAGCAGGCCCACGGGGGCCAAGGAGGTGACGATGCTAATGATGATGACGAGGAGGGTGGCCCGGATGCGGCCCAACAGATCCCGGCGCAAGACTTCGCCTGGCTCCGCCAAGGAATGGAAGATTTGAAGCTCGAGGTAGCGGATTTGCGCCGGTCGAACGAGGATATGACCTCCGCCTTCAGAGACCTGAAGAGGAGTGTTGATGATATGGCCTCCCGTTTCCCTTATGGCCCGGGCGGGCCTAGCTCGTTATCCCTTTCCCTTTCCCTTTCCCTTTAGTTACCTCCCTCTCCTTACTATTGTAAGTCCTTGATGTATAAACATTGAGGACAATGTTTGATTCTAGCTTGGGGGGGGGGGTCTTACTTGTATTCATTCTGAAAAAAAAAAAAAAAGATTTACTGCTTTCCTAGACTAACCTTAACTTGTTTGCTAGTATGTCTTTCCTTTTTGCAGATTGGGAACATTCGAGACGCGGCATGAGTTTGAAGAACGATGCTATGGCCGTTAATTGGAGCTCCCGGGAAGCAAATTTGGTGAGATCTTTTCCTTTTTTGTGCGTGCTTAGGATAGTTTAGTTTAGGAAGAAGTTGAATGGTTCGAGGATGTTTGATCGGTTCTAAGGAACCTGGGATCGTTGATGTTGATATCATTCGATCACTTGTTTGTCGATTGGGATTTTATGTGATTTTTATGCCTCGTTATGTGCCTTTCAACTTATTCGTTTGGCTTAGTTGTACATATGTTTGTGTTAGATAGGAAAAGCTTCTGCTATGAGGATGTGTGGTTTAGCTTATATGATATGCCTCGTAGTCTTTTCCTATGTTTTTGGATCATAATAAACTTGTCTAATTGCAAAATTTTGGAATATTGTTCATGTTGGATTCGAAATGTGAATGAATGTGTATGGAATGTCTATTTCCACTTAAGCCAGTGATGAATACACAGTTCGAGTCTATTGTTGATCAATGTGGACGAGTCTAGGCGAAGGGTAGAAATAGAACACCTTTGTCATGTGAAACTCTATGCCTTTGGGCTGTGGTAAGATGGAGTCGCTTCCCGGTTGTGGATTTGACCCCCTTGATTGGTAGTTGCTTTATTTGTTAGATCCCGTGAGGTTTATTTGTTCTAGCCTTCATCATTCTTGTAGAGTGGCATATTTGGATCCTTGATTACGCATTTTTCGATCTTTGTGTTGACTAGTAGCTCCCGAGACTGACTTGACACTTTTAAGGGAGGAAGAGGGCACCTTTTTCATTTTTCTTATTTTGTTCCTTTTGTTTTGTTACAAATTGATTTTCTTTTGACATCATCTTACTTGCTAACCATGTTGAGCTTTAATTCCATTCTTGGTTAACCGTGTTACAAACCCGATGGCCAATGTTTTACCAACCCTTAGTTGTGAAGCGTTTACCTAGATAGGTTTGTTGAGCTTATTGTTTACTAATCTAGAAATAAAGTTTGATAGTTGGTTTGAGCAGGTGTGAAAGTGAGCCTAATTGTAAATATGTAATGTGAAAGTCATTTTGCCATCAATAAAAAAAAAGAAAAAAAAAAAGAAGAAAAAAAAAAGAATTTAAAAAGAAAAAAAGAAGAAGAGAAGAAGAGAAAAGCCGTCCGAATTGTGAAAAAGGCAAGGACACATAAATAAAGTTTTGAAGTTTGAAAGAGGTCATTTGAGTGTGTATTATATGGATAATTTGGGATGTGTAAGAATGTGAATCAATGAGATTGTGGAAAGTGAATTACATCTTTTGAACTATTGTTTTTGAGAATTGTGATTCTTGCGCTTCATTTAGGAATTAACCCCACTTTTTTTTAAATTTTTTTCACCTACCTTACCCATTGCCAATACATTACAACCCTTTAAGACCCTTAGACTTTAGAGGTGTTCGGTTCTCAAACGGTGGATGGAGATACCTTTCAACCCTATGGAAAGATTATGCGTAATCGAGATGTCGGGATACCTTTGTTATTTCCTCAAAACATCACTTCTTCCGGTTCCTTCGAGGAATCACGAGGGCCAATTAGGGTGGTGATTTGAAGCAAAAGGGGAGGACGTGGCCGGTTTGGTCGGGTTTAGAGGGAAGCATGATTTCTTTGTTCTCTATGCTTGGTTTAGGTCTTGTTCGCATTTGATCAACGATATCTTGGATTGTGTGTCTCGTTGCTTGTTTGAGTGAGTTTTCCTTCCGTGCATGGTTGTTCTAAGTAGGATCCATTGATTTCATTCCGTGCTTAATTTGATTTGTTCGCAATGGCATAGTTTATTTGATCTTGTGTGTGTTTCCCTTGGTTTTTGCTCGAGGACTAGCAAAAGTGTATCTTGGGGGGTTTTGACAAGCGCACTTTAGGGCGCGCTTTAGAGCATATTTAAGGATGATTTTGGATGTATTTGGGGCCGCTTTGGCCGATTATTACCTTGTTATGCTTACGTTCCCCATATTACGTGCTTCACGGGTTTTCGGTTTGTTTTTGATGTGTTTTCAGGTAATATCAACCAAGTTTTAATCGGATCCCGAGCCCTTGATGCGTAACCGAGCTAGCCTTGACAGGAGTCCGAGGAGTTAAGGAAGTTCAAGTGCCGTGCATTGATTACATAGCACAGGCAGCACGGCCGTGTTACCATAGGCACCCCCGTGCTGGCCTATAAGCAAGCAACCCCAGGCAAGGCAGCACGGCCGTGCAAGCCAATAGCACGCCCGTGTCAGTATCCACGCACCCGCACGGCCGTGCAGGCCATTAGCACGGCCGTGCCAGATGTTGCCCGTGCCCGTGTCAGCTTCAGTATGAGCCCCGTGCTAGAGCATATTCAGCACGGCCGTGTCATTTTTAGCACGGCCGTGCCAGGAAGCTGCACGGCCGTGCCATATATAGCACGACCGTGCCAATTTGAAGAAGAAATCTGGTTTACTTACTGACAAGCTAGCACGGCCGTGCCAAATACAGCACGGCCGTGCTGATCCAGGGTTTACTGCGCGCTTGACTTCTCCGCATTAGAAGACGTATATAAGGCCCAACTTTAAGAGGATTCCTCAGACAGTTTTTTAGAGATAGTTTTGAGAGCCTTTGTAGAGAGTTATTGGAGAACGTTCTTAGTATTAGATTCATTAGTTTTCTTAGAGATATTTCTAGAGATTTTAGTTTTCTTGTATTGATTTGAAGCAAGATTTGCGAAGATTCTTTGTATTATTCATTGACGACGGATATCAAAGTTCTGAACTTTTCCATTGATTCGCATCAATACAATTGGTATTATTCATTCTTGTTTATTAATCAAGCTTTATTATTCCTTAATCAGAATTCATGTTTCTATCTATTATGCTTTGGAATTCATTATTGCTTTGATTATGAATATGTGTGAGTAGTCTCCTAGCTAGGGTTTCGGGATGAAACCCGGCCTAGGTAATCTATGTAATTGAGGATTGATTTTGATAAACGGATTGTGATTAAATTGATTATATGCGATTGCATGTTAATTCATTATAATAGGAGTAGCTAACCTAGAATCTTGAATTTGATTGCATGATATTCTTGATTTGAACAAGAGATTGTGAATTGAGTATTTCATTATTGAATGTGGTTTGATTATGTATCGAGTAATGTTAAGTGCATGAGAAATCCAAGCTTAGTATTGCCCGTTGTCTTCCTATCACATGATATTGATCAGACTTATAGTCTTTGCATATCCCGTTTGTCTCTGTGATTCCTTGTTGCTTAGTTACCAATGGTTAGGCGGATTCCCGTTCTCCCTAGTGTCTTAGTTTATTGATTTATTCCATCTTATTAGTTAGTATTTTAGAACACCATTTTCCATTGATTTCGAACAAGCTTAGGTTTAAGATTGATTTGCAATTACTCTCGTTCCTCGTGGACCGAACCTTTATTTGCCATTGTACTTGGTTATAGGGTGTTCGTATAAGTATTGTTTGATTGAGAGTTAGATTGTAGCGACCGATTTAACCCTCGTCACAAATCTAATAAACACGTTTCAACATCAACCAATCTCATCCATCCATTTACTCTTCCTCCCTAACAATTGTCAAATAGAGCAAACCACAAGAGAATTTAGAATTCAAGACTAGTGCTCACACACTCAACTCTCATTTATGTGGCAAGTAAAAGATGTACTCGTTCGCTCTCCATCCTGACCCCTTTATGGGAACAATGCCCTCCCAAACTCACAACTCTCGTGTGTTTAAAAAGACAAGCACTCAACTTAATAGTCGACTCAAAATATGTCAAATCATTCATTGCATTGATAGACAACACTTTCACATTCACACGACTCTGTGCACAAAGGTCGGAAGGTCTTTAAAGCTTGTAATGTAAGGCTAGGGTAAAAGCATAGGAAATATTTGGGAAAATGTGAGAGAAAAGCCATGCTTAAGGGAGCAAACCCTAATGAAAACAAGGTCAAAAATAAATAATGACCAATCATCTCCAACATAATAAACTCCAACAAAATTTCACCAAATATAAC